>NC_064644.1:605775196-606391576 GCF_023864345.2 Schistocerca serialis cubense | reverse complement strand
TTTGAAATTACATTCTTCCTGAAAATTTCTCGATAACAAGTCGCCTTAACGTCGGACACGCACAGAATTTACCTGAAGTTCTTAAATATTTTATAGAACCGTATCCTGAAAAATACTGAATGTTAATAACATAATTCATTAAATCACTATAGCTTTATACTGAATTTAATCGGAGAAATTAGACTGTCTATTTGTTTACGGCTGTCAGTGCATTCGCACTGAGCGCTCGATCAGCTGTAGGCGCGTGACGTAGGAAGCAATTGTTTTCGGTCAACGACTGCCTTGTGCGGCGCGCAGACTTGACTGTTGCTTTGAGTATGTGCCGCCGCCAAAACACAGCGCGGTATCCTTGTATTCTCTGCATGTTTACGTGTAGCTGTGAGTTTCTCTAAAGTATGTCATTCCAGAAAAATTTTTACGTTAGATATATGATGTATTCCTTTAGAGCGTCGAGATTTAAGAGTTTCTACTTCGACAGTGTTATCATGAATAATTTTTAGAATTCTATATGGACCGTTATAAAGCAGAAAAAATTTGCGACACAAGCCTTTTCCTTTGTGAGACAAACGATGAGACTTAATTAACACCTTCTGACCAACTGACAAGATTTTTGAACGACCAGGACGCTTAGCTGATTTCTCTCTTCTAGCAGCCGCAGATGCAATATTTTGCAGAGCCATGTTCACAACTTCAGAATGCCGTAGTTTCCGTGTAGGCGGAAAAGGAACGATTTCAGATATGCGATTTGTCGGTGTTCTGTTTTTTAATGTCAGTATAGGCGGTAAAGAAGTTGAGTCATTAGGGAGTTCATTCAGAATGTTTTGAAAAATATGAAGATACTGATCCCACGTTCTGTGATTCTGATGACAATAAAGACGACACAATTTATTGATTTCCTTCATCCATCTCTCTGAAGCGTTAGATTGAGGGTGAAAAAGTGAAATGAAGATTGGTTTAATTTTACGACGCTGTAGAGTACGAAACCAAATTTTAGAACGAAACTGTGATCCATTATCTGATATAACCTTATCAACATGACCAACTTTTTTAAGAAAATGTTTGATGAAAGCGTTAGATACTGAACGAGCTGTTGCTTTGCGTAAAGGTGTAAAACACACATATTTTGACGTCAACTCCACTGCTACGAAAATGTACGCAAAACCATTAGTAGAACGAACCACTGGACCGAACAAATCAACTGCAGCCATGTCCTTTAATTTCGCTGGAATGATAGGAAACAACGGTGCTCTATGAGAAATTGTTGGCGGCTTACCCTTTTGACATAATTTGCATTTGGCCAGAACAGATCGAACACTTTTTTCCATATTACTGAAGTAGCAATTTTCCCGTAATTTATGAAAGCATTTTCTGGGACCAAAGTGTGCATAACTGAAATGCGTATACCAAATCAGCTTATTAACCCACTCATCAGGAATACAACCTAACCAAACAGAGTTATCGACCGATTTTCGTTTAAAAAGAATGTCATTGCGAACTGAATAGCATCTAGTGTCTCTGGATCAGGAAGAATACCTTCTGTAGAAATAATGTGACCGAGAAATTTCACCTGAGCACGACCAAATTCAGATTTTTCCAAGTTCACTGTAAAGCCAACTCTTGCAAAGATACGTAATAATGAATCCAAAATTTTGTTGTGTTCACTCCAAGAATGTTTAGCAATAAGAATGTCGTCAACATACGAAGTAATATTGTCACGAAGATAAACAGGTAAAATTTCGTTTAAACTAGGAATGAATGCTGATGAAGATACAGTAAGTCCAAACGGTAATTTCCGAAGTCACTTTTGGGTAAATTAGTCATATCAGGTTATTGTTTACTTACTCTCCAGATAGATTGATAGTCGAAGAGTTGTTTTGACAGATGCAAAGAATAGTAAAAGAGTAGGCAGCGGTACAGAAAACTAAAAGAGAAATAGCACCACTACAGCTCGGGGCCCTATGCTCGCTACGGCACATATTCACTTAGAGTAGTGAATCCCCTGAGGACTTTAATAGCCGCACATAATTTCTAGTTTGTGACTTAGTGGCAAATTTGGCGGAAGTGCGTACGTAAATTGATCTAACCATGCACATGGATGTATGTTATTCTTAGAATTGCGAGAGATCTTAAATTTCCGAACAGTCAAAAAGTGTTTATAGTCAAAGTTTTCGCCTCGTGGCGACAAAGACCTACCGCGTCTGTCCCAGTCACAATGACGATTATTGTTAAATTCACGCGCCTGGCGCTCTCTTGTTGTATCACGTAAATGAAACAAATTATTTTCTTCAAACCCTTCTGCTAAACTAACACTTGTCAATTTATCTGAGATCTCCTCAACTCTTTCCGATGAATCACCTATTTGTTCTCTCTGTTTATTTACATCTTCTGTAAGTGTCGCGACTCCGGTTTCAGTATTGTCACATTTAGTAGTTAACTGTTCACACTGTTGCGTTAAGTTATTTATTCTGTCATTTGGTACGGATTCCTCGATTCTCTCAAACACCTCCTCCTTATCGTGCGCACGTTGTAAATTCAACTCTGAAAATTTCTGCACTACCACACGATCTCTTTCTTCCTGTTCTCTATCCTGTTCCCTTTGTCTGATTTCTGTTGAAATTAAGCTATTATTGTGAGCCTTCAAAATCGATTGTACTTCTTCTCTAATTTCTTTATTTGATTCGTCTTTCATGTATTTGAAACATGTCCCTGTTCGTGAGCCTAACTGTATTTCCATTGTTCCCATATCAGTTTCTAATTCAGATCGTAACTGTGATCCCACTGCTTTCATCTCGGTTTTAATTGATCCTATTTGTGAGCATAACCGTGTTGTCATTGCTTTCATTTCTGTTTTAATTTCAGATCGTAAAGTTCCCATCTCTGTTTTTAATTCAGATCGAAACTGTGATCCCAAATTTAATATTGCACTCATTAACTGCTCTATTTCTTCTGTCGTTAACCACGCAATCTGATAATTTTTCGATTGTGAAAAATTTTGAACTGTTTCCGGTCTATTTTCCCGGCTTATTACATTGTTTTCAACACCATTATTCATCATACTGTTATCCCGTGTTGGCGAGTTCGCCATGTCAACAATTTCATTATTCTGACTATTCATCATTTTTGCCTGTTTCATTGACCGCATAATCATTTACAAATCATACAAAATTCGTCAGTATATGAAAATTACACACAATGCCTCCTTATCTCCAACAATACCATTCACACGAAATGTTTCCCTCAAACACGATTAACGAACAATTAAAATAATTGCACTAAATTGTCAAACCCGTAGACAAGACAACAAATTTAAATTTTGAAAAATACCATTAGAAGAATGCCAATTACCAAATCTACACATGCAATATAAACTACAAATTACTACAACAATACTACTATCTACTATTTTTACAATCAGAAGAATTCCAAGGGACGATCCGAAGCAGCGGTCGCCATGTGCATGGGGGCTTAATTAAATATAATGCAAATATTTTTAGTAGCTGTAAGTCCGATTACGCTGTTTCGTAATCGATTGGCCCTGGCTAGTATTATTACGCAATCTGACTGCATAGCACAACAACAAGAATGAAATGAAAATTTTCGTTAACACAATTAATTAATTAAGTCCCCAGCAACTATAAAACCTACTAAACCAAAGCACAAGTGTAATTGTTCTGTGTGTGGGAGTGTGACTCAACGTACACATCTGGCACGGTTCTTCTTCAACAAGACAAGAAATTTTAGATACCATTTATACTGAAGTAACTAAAAAATAGAAATACTATAATTGCGTAAGGAAAGCAGAATTACACTCTAATACAAGAACACAAGCCAGATGCTTTGTTGACTGAACCTGTAATGACGCATTACTTAGGACATTGAAATAATGAGAAAAAATGAAAAGTAGTTTGTTACCTTAATTTATATTGATGAAAAGCACTCTAGACATTACAATCTCTCCACACCGACTCGCTACTACCACATCTCAACCAGAACTCTCCAATATCACATCTCAGCCAGCACTGCCTACTAGCACATCTCAACAAACACTCTCTGCTACGAGTTCTTAACAAGCACTGACTACCACGAGTCCTCGACAAGCACTGACTACTACCAGCTCTCGACAAGCACTCACTTCTACGAGTTCTCTCCAAACACTGTGGAGGCGGCAGAATAATACTCTTTGGCGCAATCTCTGGCGCAGTGGCTCAGTGTAGCCACCTTTCACTTTCAACGTGCTGTTCGGAAGAGCTATTCACCCGCACGTACTCTTACGGTTTTATGGACAGCCGTGCAGGATTAGTGGTGTCAATTTCCTCCAGCACTACTTCAGAGATTAGTCGAGTCATGCCACGTCGTGTTGCGGCACTCCTACGTGATCGCGGGGACCCTACACGATAGTAGGCATGTGTATCAGTTTCTTCGGCTCTTCAGTGTCGTATCGGTCCTATCACTCTTCCTCGGGACACTCCTGACGATACCCTTGTCCCTGACGAACACTCGCCGTCGAGAATACCGTGCCCAATAAGGATACTTTTGGAATAAAGTATAGGGAGAGCACTTGTGGACAGCCGTAGCGAGCTGCAGGTAGTCAGTCACCTGTTTGGGCCCGCACGTGTCCGCCGTCTTTGTTGTGGTAATAAGGTAATGCGGTGGCGCTGGGCGTCTGGCGTTATTTATAGCGGCCTGCGGCAGCGGCAGGCAGGAAGCGCGCCTGGCTGGGACAAAGCGCAGGCCGGCCTGGCTGCGCCGCTGCTCAGAGCCCCGTCTTCCGGGACCTGTGGAGGCGGCGCCGCACCGCGCCTCGCTCAGCCGAGCAGTCCCGGGCCCGCCTCAGTCCGCCCTGGCGCACCGAGACCACTGTGCGCCCTTTCGTCCGCTTCCCCGCGTCGTCCCGGGTTGCAACGGCCCTGGCTCTTCCGAGCGAAATGGGGTGCCTTCCTTCATATGCCCTCTCCAGGTCATTTTATTGTACAGAAACTTGACTGTTGATTTGATTGATTTGATTTGATTTTAACATGGAAGCTAAAACAGCTAACCCACCACTGCCCGCACCGAAACTGAGTTTATTGTGTGGTATCGCTCCCTGTATATCTAGTAAAGCCAACCAATGCCCTCGAATGGTGCACCACTTTTTTGTTAGACACAATTTCGTCCGGTCTAGTTGTCCCGAAGGTCCCGTATCTCGGTCCTGTATCTTTTGTTCTCCAATGCCGTGCATTCGAAGATTAGCTACGATGCAGTTTCTTGACCCTCATCACAGATTCTACGTTTAGGGTCTTCTTCCATTACACTAATTGTGTGTAGGTGTTTCTTGAAATTCCCATGGCCTGTCATCAGTCCACTCATGAGTTTGATCTCTTTCCTGTTCAATCTCAGGATCACAGAGCTTCTTTTAAAACATGGCTTGGGCATCATTACCTTACCATGTTTCTGTTTATGGACCTCGCTCCAACATTCTACACACTGGACTCGCATTCGGGAGGACGACGGTTCAATCCCGCGTCCGGCCATCCTGATTTAGGTTTTCCGTGATTTCCCTAAATCGCTCCAGGCAAATACTGGGATGGTTCCTTTGAAAGGGCACGGCCGACTTCCTTCCCCATCCGTCCCTAATCCGATGAGACCGATGACCTCGCTATTTGGTCTCTTCCCCCAAACAATCCAACCCATCCGACATTCTAAGTGCTGTTTCCTAAGCCAGTTCAGTAGTTTGATCATAGCCTTGGTGATTCTCAGGACAGGTTCCAGTCCAATAAACGCAGTGATTACCTCCATCCTGGCCAACCTGTGGGTTGTTCATTGCCACAGATCCCTGAGTGGCCAGGGACCCACACTAGGTTTACCCTATTGCTTCACCTTAGCTCCGCCAGAGCCCTGTGGAATTCTGCAACAATCTGATCTCGTTGCAGGAGCTGCCAATGCTTTCAGGGCTGCCTGGCTGTCTGAATAGATGTAGATTCTACAGTCATTGTAGCACCTACGCATATTCTGCTCCACGCGTGCCCTGATTGCAGTAATTTCAGCTCGGAATACAGAGGCCAGCTTTCCTAGAGGGATGATGCCCTCCAGTCTTGGCTGAACCTCGTACACCGCTGTCTAACTCCTCGGTCTGATTTCGACCCGTCGGTGAACCGAACGGTGTCCCTTGTACGGTGTTGAACTGTTTTTCCCCACTGCTCCCTGCTTCCAATTGTTATATTGTAAGGCTTGTTGAAACAATTGCGAGTTATTATATAGTTGGCAGGCATTTCCCCAGCCATTCCTATATTTACCTCACTCACTACCTTAGTGAGTGATTCTGGATATCCGAATAAGACCCAGTTTTGCCAGTTTTAAGTCTGTATGCCCCAGCTGCTGTCTCCATCTTGACCCAAAGGTGTAGTGGAGGCATGCCCAGCATGGCTTCCAATCCAGTGGTTAGTGTGCTGCTAATTCCGCCTTTTACGGCTAAGCAGGCCAGTCTCTTCATCTTAGCAAGCTCCTTAGCTCCAACCCACTGTTCTACCTTCTTCCACCACACTACGGCCCCAGAGGAAATACTAGGTTTAACCGCTGTGGTGTATATCCAGTGCATACCCCTGCAGCTCAGACCGCAGTTTTTGCCACAAGCCCTTCTGGTAGTCGCTACAGTACTTTTGGCCTAGGAGCAGATGCTCTTAATGTGAAGGATCCACATTAGTTTCTTATCTAAGGTTACCCCTAGATATTTCACTGTCCCCTTCACAGGTAGAGTTTCATCGAAGAGCATTAGATTCCAACTTGAGTATTAGCTATGCCTCTTCATAAATGGCACCGCAACAGCCTTCTTAGGATTAACCCTCAGATCCTTGTTGATGCACCAATTTTGCACAATGTCCAATCCTCCTTGTGCCATATTTCTAACTGTGTCAATAAATTTGCCAAGTATTACTATGACAATGTCATCTGCATATCCTTGGCAGAAGCATTGTCTAGAATTTAGTTCCGCAATGAGTTTGTTCAGATTCTACAATAAACGGGACAGAACTCCTCCTTGTGGGCAGCCTCTTCCAATAGGTATGGCCCTGGTCCACCTACATATAGTGGTCCCCAGGTCATGCACCTCTGTTGCCCTTACCATGGAATCGAAGGTCGTGTTACTGAAGGCCCCCTCGTTATCCAGGAAGATGCAGAAGCCTATTTCTTGGAAGTGAAGACCTTTCTCCACCCTCTCAACGAGATGGTGGAGAGCTGTCTCACATGATTTACTTGGTTGATATTCGTTTTGGTTTGAATGTAGAGGGGCCCTAATTAGCCTTCTCCTCCCCCCCCCTCCAAAAACATATACATTAACCCGTTTTTCCAATGTTTTGAGAATTGCTCTCACATCCTTGGCCTTGGTATGATCAGCTCTCCCTGGCTTTAGAATGAAGACAACCTTCACTGCCCTCCAGGCATTGGGAATGATTCCTACCGCTAGGCTAACCCTGAATAACTTGCATAAGACTCTTTATGAGCTTCTCTCCTGCCTGTTGCAGGAGAGCTGGAAAAATTCCATCTGGGCCAGGTGACTTGAACGGTTGTAATGTTCCCACCGGCCATTGGATTTTATTAAAGTCCACACACTCCTTGGCCGATTCCCAGTCCTCTCTTGGAATGCCTGAGAACCAGTGTCTCTCCAGGATCACATTCTGGTCTGTGTTGTCTGGCAGATCATATTGAGGAAAGTGAGTTTTGAAGAGCAGTTCCAGCGTCTCATGTGCTGTCTTTGTACATTCCCCATCCTCCTTCCTCAACGTACTACCTGGATTGAGTGGTACTCTACTGAGAATTCGGGCCAGCCGGGATGGCCGAGTGGTTCTAGGCGCCACAGTCTGGAACCGCGTGACCGCTACATCGCAGCTTCGAATCCTGCCTCGGGCATGCATGTGTGTGATGTCCTTAGGTTAGTTAGGTTTAAGTAGTTCTAAGTTCTAGGGGACTGATGACCTCAGCAGTTGAATCCCATAGTGCTCAGAGCCATTTGAACCGTTCTATTTTTTTTTTTTTTTTTTTTTTTTATTTTTTTTATTTGAGAAGTCTGTGAAGTCTGACTTGAGCAGCCATGCTCTCCACTTCCTCACAGAATGCCTTCCAGGATGCCTTCTTTGCTTGTCTGATTGCAGGGTTGTAATGGACAAGGGCCTCACGATATTTAGCCCATTGTCCTTTACGTCTCGCAATGTTAAACAGTGTCCATACCTGTTTTCTTTGCCTTTCCAAATTATTCCACCAAGGCACACTCCTATTTGTGCACTTCTTAGTGATTGTGCAGTTGTCCTGATATGAGGTCACTATGGCAGAGGTAACAGCCCCTGCTACTTCCTCAAACTCTACTGGATTCCTTATCGAGGTTTTAATTTCCGATAAACTTAAGTCAAGGTCCCTCCTATATGTCTCCCAGTCCGTTTTCCTGGGATTCCTATAGGTCATAGTCTGTCTGATTCCCGTTTCAACCTTTAATTTAATATACATGTGGTCCGATGAGGATGGCTCTAGCACCACATGCCTTTTTTTGACATAGCTGCCAATCATCATGGAACCAAAGTTTACGTCAATTACTTCTTCCCTTCTACTACTCCTGAATGTAGGTTCATTGCCCATATTCAGGACCTACAGGTTCTTAGCTAAAAAAATTCAAGAAGGTACTCACCTCTATTGTTGGTGTCCTTGCTGCCCCACACTAGGTTGTGGGCACTGGCGTCATATCCCACCAGCAGTTGGTCACCTTGCTGATGGCAAGCCTCTATCAGTCTCCTCACCTCCAAACGAGGAGGAGAGCTGTCTTCGTAAGGGTGGTATGCTGAGGCCAAAATAATTTCCCTCGTGATACATTTCTCACATTGCTACATTTTAATGGTCACGAAGTCCCTGGAGCAGAAATCCATCATTGGCATGAAAGAAATTCCATTTCTTACATAGATGCATGTTCTGGAGTTCCTTAGATTTCTAGCATAAATCAGCTTACCTCCAGTGCCACTGAGGCCCAATACACCCTCTTTATATAAATAGGGTTCTTGTATCAGGGCCAGGTCCACTTCCTGCCTCCCCAGGCAGCGGCTCAGGGCAGCAGAGGCCCACTTACTGTGCTGCAGATTAATCTGCAGCACCTCCAGTCTCTGTCTTGCTGCCATCTTTGAGGTCTTTGAGTATCCTGACGGTGGCCTGCGAGAAACCTAAAAACAATTTCAGGTCCTGCTCCCACAGTGCCTTCAGGGACTTCTCTCCGACGTCCACCACCAGGGTTCGTCCTCCTGGTACAACCTTGTGGTTCATCACTCTCCAGTCTTCTGTCGAGACTTTTGGGTTCTGGGCCCCTATTTTCTCGGTCTTAAGAGAGACTTCCCTAAGGATCTTTGGTACCCATATTGACACCTTTGCGGTCTTAAGAAGATCCACTGCCATCTTGACCAGCAGCCTCACGTATTCCCACGGGGATATCATGGGCACCTTGTCCACCATGTGCACTCCCTCACAGAAAAAAATGAAAGCACCACGATCTAGATAGACCCTCCTGAAGTTGGGTCCTGGGCCAGTGTCCCCCCCCCCCCCCCCAATCTTTTCAAAGAGACCCATCTGTACCAATTCCTCCTGCTGTGAGGTGATGGCCACAAGTGAATAACCTTCCTGGATAACTGCCATTCTAAAAAGAGAGACTTGCCTTGTTTTTTTCTGGACTCGCTTATCCAGGGAGGAGGGAGTCTTAGATTCCTCCCTTATCCTCTTGCTACCTGTCTGCGACGTTGTGAGGGTCTGAGACAGTTTTTCCCTGGGTTCGGTTCAAGTCCCTATAATTCCCTCCACTTTTCTTTAGGAAGCCATTCTTTCCCGTCCTTTTTCCTCTGTTTCCTGAGCAATTTCCTCCTCTGGGCCCCAGAAAAAAGCTCTGATCTTAGTCTGATCTAACTTCTCAGTTACAGTTCCCACTTCTGTCTCAGGTCTAGACCCTGATTCAGTATGGGCATGCCTCCCATCGGTCCTGAGCGCGATGTTTGGGTGCTTGAGGTCTCAATTTTCCCCTCAGTTTGTTTTTCTATGTTTGCTTTAATCGTGTCCATATTGGTCCCACGAGATTTGGGGATCTACACGGTCCACACCACGAATACCCCGCACGGTGTAAGGCTACATACTGAGGGAGGTCGCCCGTATCCCTGAGGCTCCGTTTGCGACACATCTTCCCATGTGACACGCACCCCTCGGCACAAGTCGTATCACACCTTTGGTTGGGTCAGGGAATTGGGTTGGACTAGGGGTGGATAGGGAAGATGGGACGTTGTGGGACACTCTCAGTCTGATCCATCGGCTGAGGCCTTTCCGGCAGTAGGTCCTCTACCTTCGGCATAGCCCAGCTTCACACGGATACGCAAGCCTCTCCACCCGCACGGACAGTCCTTCATCAAGGTGGTGTCCCCCCGGAGAGGAACTTGGCTGTTAATAGACTGTGACTGTTTTAAAAATATGAAAAAGCTTTCCAGCGACCACTACCAGTACACAATTTTTTTAGACTTACCTAAATAATTTAATGTAGCAACATGTTTCGAGCTACAAACCTCATCTTCAGACTACATTGTCAATATAAAAATATTTAACGAAAGTACAAATGAAAATTAAAATTGAATAAAAAGTTCTCTCGTTTCCAGCCACATCAAATGATTAGAATTACCGGAGCTTTCATCGAGCACTTTTTGTGCAGCGTCAAATGGTATGATGGCCAGTGGGCCGCTGATACGCCCCTTGCATACTGTAGCTGCCGGGTGACGTCACTGGTGCTCGCGGCATCGGGGATACGCCGGCTCGCTGTGCGTTGCGCCCACTTCAGACGCCGGATCGCCGTGCTGAGCTGCAGGCCACCGTCTCTATTTAGGGTGTTATCGGCGATTTTTTTCAGTGTCTTCTTTATTTGCTCAGTCCCAGAATCCATTAGCGCGAGCCACAACAGATGTTTCGTCAAATTTTAGACACTGTGACCGAGGCATCCACTTCATTTGAGGCGGACGAGGACGTTAAGGAAAGACGATCTATTGTCCAAGTTCCAAGAATTCGCCAAGTTTTTCCGTCCGTGGAGCCAAATGACGAACGTGTCATCAACTTGTCGAAGGAAACAATTAAGCTTTAATATATTAAATTTGTTCTTTACAGTCTTGACATGTGCTATGGCCTTAATGTGGAGAAAGAGAAGGGGTCTGGTGCTGACGTAAAAAAAAAAGAAAAAAGAAAAATAAAGTCTTACTTTGTTCACACAAAATTACTGTCTCCTTGCCGAGTGTTGTGTTACCTTCATTGCTGTGACTTCTCGGATCTTATTAACCATCGTTAAACTTGCAAAGGACACTTAAAATGTGTCGTCACAATCAACTCTACTATGCAGTAGACACAATATGATGGACAAAATAAACCTTATTTCAACATAAATATCGATATCCGTGTGGATATCTTGGAAGAAATGAAACTACCCATCCATGGCCAAAAGTGAGAAAACGAGATCCTAAACAAAATTAGATTTCAAGACTCGCATTTTTTGTGTAGCATCAGTTCAGTATCGTCAAAACAGTAAATACATAACAATTAAGGATATATATGAATCTGTGTTGCGATAACAATATCTTTCTTATTCTGTGCAATAATCCTTATACTGTCGCTCCTTTCAAATGGTGCCATACTTAGGCGACGAGCACGGCGGGGGTGGATGCAGAGCTCCTGCATTGTCTCAGTAGCGGTGCTTCGCCGCTGCCTGCCTCCGACCTGTTACGAAACGTCGAGTGTGTGTCTGCGTCCTGTGGATGGTTGTGGAGAGTGCTGTGCGGACTAGTTTTGGGTTTGTGTTCTCACGGATGAAGGAAAGGGAGAGGTTGAAAACCGACTGGCACACGACTCTACGTCTCACGAAAAGCACAACGGGAGTGCCGAGTTTAGCGCCCCGTCCGACGAAAATCACGGTCAGGAGTGCCACATGCGTCTGTGGACAGGTTTGGAATTAAATCCAGGAGACTGGCTTAAAGAATGATGATCGGAAACTTTACGCCACCACCTCTCTTCCACTTGCCGGCCAAATACTGGCAGTGAAAATTTCATCCACCACCAGGAGGATTGGAACCGGTTTACCTCCCGAGTCGAGCGGCACCACAAAGGCGCGCGTTAGCGATCTCGGTGACAGTCGCAGTTAACATCAAGTTGTCTGTGTCTCTCTTATTGCAATATATTTCGTAGACCGACACCAAAAATGCCTCAGCAAGGGGTGCAGAAAACATTGCAAGTGACCGGTAACACTTCTATATTCAAATCGAAACAAGCTTTTTGTTGACTGCCATCTTGTTTCAACTGCACAGTAGAGTTGATTCGGGGCCCACGAGGAAGACAGACCGCGACGCGCGTCTCTAGGGCAGACCTGAGCTCGCTCGCTCGCTCAGCAGACAAACTGCGTTTCTATACCTGTCAACTCGTGACTGGGAGTTTACGTACTAACGAGAATTGCATCTTCTACCGGAATCCTCTATTAAGGAGTCTCACTGTTTATTAGTCCTGGAACGATAGGAAGTCCATAGGCGTACCACTGATTGTTACAGCTGTACTGTAAAGTTAAAATCGTGCCGAAATGATTGTCGGTTTCATCAGGCACTGTCCGCCCCAGTAGCTGAGTGGTCAGCGTGACGGATTGCCGTCCTCTGGGCCCGGGTTCGATTCCCGGCTGGGTCGGAGATTTTCTCCGCTCAGGGACTGGGTGTTTTGTTGTGTTCATCATCATTTCATCCCCATCCGGCTTGCAGGTCGCCCAATGTGGCGCCGAATGTAATAAGACCTGCGATATGGCGGCCGGACCTGCCCCGCGAGGGGCCTCCCGGCCAATGACGCCAAACGCTCATCATCATCATCATCAGGCACTACATCTCGTATGAAATAAGGACTGTTAAGAAGGAGATACTAAATGCTATAAACCAGCCGTTAGACCATTTATGTCGAGCATATATCTTAAATTACAGCATACTGCCAAGTCGTGTATATTGTTGTAGTGCTATTAATCAGTAAGACTCCATACTGGCAGAATGGTTCAAATGGCTCTGAGCACTATGGGACTCAACATCTTAGGTCATAAGTCCCCTAGAACTTAGAACTACTTAAACCTAACTAACCTAAGGACATCACACACACCCATGCCCGAGGCAGGATTCGAACCTACGACCGTAGCAGCCTCGCGGTTCCGGACTGCAGCGCCATACTGGCAGAGCCCAGTAGAAAATGCAATTCTCGTTAATACGTAAACACACAGTTACGAGGACAGGTTTAGAAGCGCAGTTTGTCTGCCGAGCGGTGCGAGCGGGCGCAGGCCTAGTGCCTCCGTGGGGCGCCCGCCGCGGCCTGCCCTTCCCGTGGGCTCGGGTGTATCGTGAGGACGTGCCGTAGTCATCTCTCGCCAGTTTACAGACAGTGAGTAACCCTGCACCACTAAACGTGGGAAAATGTTACATGCTTACTAAAGCATCGTAAATGTTACTAATCTATACTTTATTCAAAGGAAGTCATACTTTATGCACTAGTTAATTACAGTTGTTCTCCAGCAACTGTAATTAACTAGTGCATAAAGTATGACTTCCTTTGAATAAAGTATAGTTGAATAAAGTATAGTTAAGTTCTCCAGCCCCCCCATGAACCATGGACCTTGCCGTTGGTGGGGAGGCTTGCGTGCCTCAATGATACAGTTAGCCGTACCGTAGGTGCAGCCACAATGGAGGGGTAACTGCTGAGAGGCCAGACAAACGTGTGGTTCCTGAAGAGGGGCAGCAGCCTTTTCAGTAGTTGCAGGGGCAGCAGTCTGGATGATTGACTGATCTGGCCTTGTAACACTAACCAAAATGGCCTTGCTGTTCTGGTACTGCGAACAGCTGAAAGCAAGGGGAAACTACAGCCGTAACTTTTCCCGAGGGCATGCAGCTTTACTGTATGATTAAATGATGATGGCGTCCTCTTGGGTAAAATATTCCGGAGGTAAAATAGTCCCCCATTCGGATCTCCGGGTGGGGACTACTCAAGAGGACGTTGTTATCAGGAGAAAGAAAACTGGCGTTCTACGGATCAGAGCGTGGAATGTCAGATCCCTTAATCGGGCAGGTACGTTAGAAAATTTAAAAAGGGAAATGGATAGGTTAAAGTTAGATATAGTGGGAATTAGTAAACTTCGGTGGCAGGAGGAACAAGACTTTTGGTCAGGTGAATACAGGGTTATAAATACAAAATCAAATAGGGGTAATGCAGGAGTAGGTTTAATAATGAATAAAAAAAATAGGACTGCGGCTAAGCTACTACCAACAGCATAGTGAACGCATTATTGTGGCCAAGATAGACACGAAGCCCATGCCTACCACAGTAGTACAAGTTTATATGCCAACTAGCTCTGCAGATGACGAAGAAATTGATGAAATGTGTGATGAGATAAAAGAAATTATTCAGGTAGTGAAGGGAGATTAAAATTTAATAGTCATGCGTACCTGGAACTCGGTAGTAGGAAAAGGGAGAAAAGGAAACGCAGTAGGTGAATATGAAATCGGGGTAAGAAATGAAAGAGGAAGCCGCCTGGTAGAATTTTGCGCAGAGCATAACTTAATCATAGCTAGCACTTGGTTCAAAAATCGTAAAAGAAGGTTGAATACATGGAAGAACCATGGAGATAGATTATATAATGGTAAGACAGAGATTTAGGAACCAGGTTTTAAGTTGTAAGACATTTCCAGGGGCAGATGTGGACTCTGAACACAATCTATTGGTTATGAACTGTAGGTTAAAACTGAAGAAACTGCAAAAAGGTGGCCATTTAAGGAGATGGGACCTGGATAAACTGAAAGAACCAGAGGTTGTACAGAGTTTCAGGGAGAGCATAAGGGAACAACTGATAGGAATGGGGGAAAGAAATACAGTAGAAGAAGAATGGGTAGCTTTGAGGGATGAAGTAGTGAAGGCAGCAGAGGATCAAGTAGGTATAAAGACGAGGGCTAGTAGAAATCCTTGGGTAACAGAAGAAATATTGAATTTACTTGATGAAAGGAGAAAATACAAAAATGCAGTAAATGAAGCAGGCAAAAAGGAATACAAACGTCTCAAAAATGAGATCGACAGGAAGTGCAAAATGGCTAAGCAGGGATGGCTAGATGGCAAATGTGAGGATGTAGAGGATTATCTCACTAGGGGTAAGATAAATACTGCCTACAGGAAAGTTAAAGAGACCTTTGGAGAAAGGAGAACCACTTGCATGAATATCAAGAGCTTTGATGGAAACCCAGTTCTAAGCAAAGAAAGGAAAGCAGAAAGGTGGAAGGAGTATATAGTGTATACAAGGGTGATGTACTTGAGGACAATATTATGGAAACAGAAGAGGATGTAGATGAAGATGAAATGGGAGATATGATACTGCGTGAAGAGTTTGACAGAGCACTGAAAGACCTGAGTCGAAACAAGGCCCCCGGAGTAGACAACATTCCATTAGAACTACTGACAGCCTTGGGAGAGCCAGTCCTGACAAAATTCTACCATCTGGTGAGCAAGATGTATGAGACAGGCGAAATACCCTTAGACTTCAAGAAGAATATAATAATCTCAATCCTAAAGAAAGCAGGTGTTGTCAGATGTGAAAATTACCGAACTATCAGTTTGATAAGCCATAACTGCAAAATACTAACACGAATTCTTTACAGACGAATGGAAAAACTGGTAGAAGCTGACATCGGGGAAGATCAGTTTGGATTCCGTAGAAATGTTGGAACACGTGAGGCAATACTGACCCTACGACTTATCTTAGAAGAAAGATTAAGGAAAGGCAAACCTACATTTCTAGCATTTGTAGACTTAGAGAAAGCTTTTGACAATGTTGATTGGAATACTCTCTTTCAAATCCTGAAGGTGGCAGGAGTAAAATACAGAGAGCGAAAGACTATTTACAATTCGTTCAGAAAGCAGATGGCAGTTATAGGAATCGAGGGACACGAAAGAGAAGCAGTGGTTGGGAAGGGAGTGAGACAGGGTTGTAGCCCCGATGTTATTCAATCTGTATATTGAGCAAGCAATAAAGGAAACAAAAGAAAAGTTCGGAGTAGGTATTAAAATCCATGGAGAAGAAATAAAAACTTTGAGGTTCGCCGATGACATTGTAATTCTGTCAGAAACAGCAAAGGACTTGGAAGAGCAGTTGAACGGAATGGACAGTGTCTTGAAAGGAGGATATAAGGTGAACATCAACAAAAGCAAAACGAGGATAATGGAATGTAGTCGAATTAAGTCGGGTGACGCTGAGGGAATTCGATTAGGAAATGAGACACTTAAAGTAGTAAGGGAGTTTTGCTATTTGGGGAGCAAAATAATTGATGATGGTCGAAGTAGAGAGGGTATAAAATGTAGACTGGCAACGGCAAGGAAAGCGTTTATGAAGAAGAAAAATTTGTTAACATCGAGTATAGATTTAAATGTTAGGAAGTCTTTTCTGAAAGTATTTGTATGGAGTGTAGCCATGTATGGAAGTGAAACATGGACGATAAATAGTTTGGACAAGAAGAGAATAGAAGCTTTTGAAATGTGGTGCTACAGAAGAATGCTGAAGATTAGATGGGTAGATCACATAACTAATGAGGAGGTATTTAATAGAATTGGGGAGAAGAGGAGCTTGTGGCACCACTTGACTAGAAGAAGGGATCGGTTGGTAGGACATGTTCTGAGGCATCAAGGGATCACCAATTTAGTATTGGAGGGCAGCGTGGAGGGTAAAAATCGTAGAGGGAGACCAAGAGATGAATATACTAAGCAGACTCAGAAGGACGTGGGCTGCAGTGGGTACTGGGAGATGAAGAGGCTTGCACAGGATAGAGTAGTATGGAGAGCTGCATCAAACCAGTCTCAGGACTGAAGACCACAACAACAAGAACAAGTTCTCCAGTGGTATGTCAGATACAAAATAAGTACAAAATGTAGTTGCCATTATTCTAGCGTAACAGTGCCACAAGGTAGAGTTTTTCGGCAGTCTCTTCATCATTTTCCATTTCGATGTCGGGTTTATCAACGAGCTACTGAAAAGATGATTTCAATTCTTCGATTTACCTGTACCTTGTGAGTGCTGTTATTTACATAATCTTGTTAATATAGTCTTCTGTCGTTTCGTGTCACAACACCTTCATAATTATAAACGAAAAGGACCGTTTTGTGTATGTTGTAATGTATTAACTCATTTTAACTTGTTTTCAGTTTACAAAGCCACCATCAGATTTAAACTGACATCGTCGTAAAGAGGGTAGAGTACACGTGAGCATCATTGAAAAAGATGTTAACACTTCCACAAAGGGATATAAACACAGAGTAAATGCCATCTTTGACAACGCAGTGACAATGTACATAAAAACAGCACATTGTATATAACTGTAAAGAGAAGAAACCAGAGAAACACTAACATGAAACCTCTGAGAAAAACAGTAACAATTGAAATTAGATTACTAATCACAATAAAATATCTCACCTGTTCTAAAATTCATTCGATCCTCATGGTTTTCCAGTGATTCCCGTGATGTCTCTTACATTCCATTCCTATACTTTTTCTGTACTCATTTATTTTATTATGATTGTCCGCTGCGTTATTGTATGTACCATACATATTCCTTACGGTGAGATATGTCTACCGCCTTCCACATATAACACCCGTTCAAGTTAACCTTCAGTACTCTTGTATTAGTTTTATTTTATTCTGATTGTTAATTTAATTTAAATTGTTATACAGGCACTGTTTTGTGGTTTGTACCCATTATATTTATTTACTGTTTAACATTTTAATTACATTACCACTGCACTGTCAGAGCTGACATTATATCTGTGTTCACCTCTCTCTCTCGAAAGGCAGCGTCCTATTCATTGTCGTTCACGAATACACGAATATTGTATTCTTTCATGCTTTGTAAATCGAAAACCAGTTAAAGAATAAATGGATACTGTACAGCATAACAATATTTGTGCTTTTCGTTTACAATTAAGTAATCGATCATGATACTTCTCAAATCACTACCACGGGACGAGGTGACGCAGTGGATAGCACACTGGACACGCATTCGGGAGGACATCGGCTCAAACCCCCTTCCGGCCATCCTGATTTAGGTTTTCATTACTTCCCTAAATCGCTTCAGGCAAATAACGCGATGGTTCCTTTCAAAGAGCACGGCCGGCTTCCTTCCCCATCCTTCCCCAATCCAGTGGGACCGATGACCTCGCTGTTTGGTCGCCTCCCCGCAAATCAGCCAACCAACCAAATCCCTACCAGATACACGGCAGTTGATATTTCTCACCCTTCCACCAACCGAGCTGGCACTAGATTCGTATCCAGATGGCAAGTATACAGACTGTACCGACGATTCTGGTTTGAATTTTCCATGGTTTCCTACTTCTGTACAGACGAGTGGGGGAATAGCTGCAACTGCTAGACCGCGGCCGCTTACTGCTCACGTATTTGTTCAACATTAACTACTGCTCCATCTGTAAACACATTTCGCTTCTTCAGCATTTTGACGACTGGCCATGGACAGTAGCGCTGAAGTAATCGTATCGTTGACCGCCTGGGCATTTAGGGAAACCGTGAATCTTTGTTAGTTCAAAGAACCCAGAAGGCAGTGGACTGCCAACCTCCGGCTGACACCGTGTTTGTTGACTTCCATGAAGCCTTAGATGCCATTTCGCACCGTCGCTAGTAAACAGAATACTTTCATACCGAATGTCTGAAGAGATATGATGACTACCTGCCTGACAGAACTGTGTATCGTTCTTAATGGGGTGCATCGTCAGGAGCAAAGGCTGTCCCTGTGGTGATTCAGTGTAGTGTGTCGAGAAGGCAAAAAGTAAACCCAGACAGAAAGTAAAAGATTCTCCACTAGTTGTAACGAAGAAGAAAATAATAGAAAGACTGGCCTCCTGAACGTAGGCGGAAACGACTCAAGGAAACAGCATTCCCCTTGTACATGTTATCTTGTTTGTTTTTCGGCCTTTTTTCCGCAGTTGCACCTACGCAAGTTGTATAGGTTAATTATTATCTTTTACAACTGTAAAAAAAGTCTTATTAAGACCAGACGCGTTTCATTTTATTCTGAAGTGACTTCAGTGCTCACTGTAACGATATGGTTTTTTTCTCTTGCAATTTTGTTTGTTATGATCACGAACAGTTCGCATGTTTTATTTACTGCTATAAACAGTTTTTATTCTTTTCGTTACTCACTTTTCATTTATTATTGTACACTGCATTATTCTTCATCTTCCACGCGTGTGTGTACAGTTTTTGCACACAGCACTTTCACTGCAGTAAATATATTCATGTTTCTCTGTTGGGATGTATCACTGTCCTCTTGCCATATCGAGTGTTTTGTTTTGCTGTTGCAGGATGCCTTCACATTTTGTTTGGTTTGGCAGTGGTGGAAGCGTCTGCTATCGTTCTGTGTGTGTGTGTGTGAGAGAGAGAGAGAGAGAGAGGTGTGTGTGTGTGTGTGAAGAGAGCTATCATGTGCTAGCTACTGAGTGTGCAAGTTATTGCTTTTCTATGGTACAGTGATGGTTGATCAAGGTGCAGCTGTTGCCTAGTTTTTGATATTACTTTGTGCTGTCTAGGAGGGTTGTTCTTTCTCAACAATATGATTTATTAGTTTAAATAGCGCGTGTTTGCTGATGTTTGTCTGATCATTTATTACGTGTTTCTTATCTATTATTGCTTTTCAATTTCGAAGTTTTCTCATAGGTTTAGGAGATGTATCTTGTTTCTGAATGTGACTATTTTCATGTCCTTTCTGTTGTAGGAGAGTGTTGGTTTTCTTGCCGGAGGTGTTCTGCAAATATTGAATGGCTGGTGCCACATTTACATGTTGTTTTGTGTTCCTTATACGTTATTTCAAAAATTGTGCTTGTTTACGCGCTCGCGTAGTTATAGACTTCAGAGTTATGTTCACAATTATTGTGGTTAGTGAAATACTGATAACGGTTAGGGCATGCAGTATTCCGATTTTACATTGTGTAAATTTCGTTGTCCTCGTAGTTTTGAGAGGTTATTACTATCATAGTTTTTCAGTCGATTGTACGACACAAAATTATCTTGGAAGCTACGCTATAGCGATGTACTTACTACTGAAGCAAATAAATTATTATTGTCGTAGACGTCTGAGGCACGTTAGAAGTGCGAGCGACGGTAAGTTAGAAAAAAATGTTCAAATGTGTGTGAAATCTTATGGGACTTAACTGCTAAGATCATCATTCCCTAAGCTTACACACTACTTAACCTAAATTATCCTAAGGACAAACACACACACCCATGCCCGAGGGAGGACTCGAACCTCCGCCGGGACCAGCCGCACAGGGCAAGTTAGAGTTTGGAGGGAGTACAGAGTGTAAACAAAATGACTCCCACCCCTCCACCCCCATTAGAACCAAACTCTGTATGAACACAGTGACGATTCCTTTTACCCCCCGTCCTGTGACTTGCCATTCACTGGGCTGCGCGACTTCGGAACAATAACTGAAAGCAGTCACATTCCGATAACGTGAAACTAATCATTTGGAAGGCAGATGCCAGGAAATGTAGCCGCCCCACTCTTTCCTCCGAGGCTGTCGCTCTCCTGCGCCTCGCTGCACCCGCCACACGTGCGTCCCAGTTTGGCTTCTGGTCTCCCGGTGGCCGGCCCACAGAGGCTGTCCATACTCAGCAGCGCCTTTTCTGAACTCCATTTCGTTGCTTCACTGACGCCATTTCAGTTTATAGCTCGTGGGACCAACAGCTGCGAGACGCGGCTTCAAATTGGGCTATGCTATCTACACTACTGCCAATTACAACTGCTTCACCGCGGAAGAATATTTAATAACGAACTTTTATTGATTATGCGTATACTACGAAGATTCAATATGTAGATGATTTGCGGGTACAGTAGAGGATCGACACTGTTTGGAGGGATTGTCAACAGAAACTCAACATAAACAAATGTAACGTTGTTATTATTATCGTTAATTCCCCATTAAGGAGAGCGTTAAAACACAATCAATATTCACAATGACAATATGGTACAGAAATTGGTACATTTCAAATTCATGGCACTTTTTCTGTCTCTTTCTTTTCTCTTCCCAAAAACCTCTCATAAATTCACTGCGTTTCTTCTTCCTCTCTTCTGTCCACTTCTTTCCTGATTTCTTCTCTTTTGGTGTTTCTTCGAATTTCTGTTTGTTGATTTTTTCTCTGTATTTTCCTCTGTTTGATATTTCTTCTGTGGAGATGTTTAGAGTTTTGAGGTCTTCCATGGTTTCCTTTACCCAGGTAGTTTTCACCTTATTCGTCACCACTATGTTAAAAATCTTCTTGGTCAGCCTATTTTCATCCATCCTATGAATGTGCCCATAGAATTTTGCCCTTCTTTTTCTGATATTGTCTGTAATTGTCTCTGCCTGCTTGTACAATTCCTTTGTTGGCCTCTTTATCCAGATCCCCTGTCTCTGAACTGGAACATAGATCTTTCTCAGAATTTTCCTCTCATGCTTTTCCATTTCCTTGATTTTAGTTCTTCCTCTGATTACTGTTGTTTCTGAGGCATACAAGGCCTCAGGTAAGACTACTGTTTTGTAATGTCTTAATTTGGCATTGAAGAAAATATTTCTTTTATTGTAATGGTTCCATGTAAGTCTGTATGCTTTTTATAGTTTTGTAACCCTTTCTTCATTGGCTGTTGAATTCAGTCCTGTTTTATGTATAATCTCTCCCAGGTATTTGAAACTTTCTACTTGTGTTATCTTTCTGTACTTTATCAATGGGCTTCTGTCTGTAGATTTTGTGTCCACATAATGGGTTTTTTCATATGATATTTGTAGTCCTGTTCTGGCTGCGATTTCATGCAATATCTCTAGGGCTTCTCTGGCTTCTTTTCTGTCATTTGTAATGATGGCTATATCGTCGGCAAAGGCCAGACATTTTATGTTGACGGTTCTATTTTTCTCTCTCCCCATCTGTACCCCGTTGACTCCTTTGTCCCACGTCCTGATTATTTTCTCTAAAACAGCGTTAAATAAAATGGATGATAGGCCATCTCCCTGTCTCACTCCTGTCTTGATTTCGAAAGATTCTGAGATCTCGCCGATGAACTTCGCTTTTGACTTTGTGTTTGTTAATGTTTCCTGAACTAGTTTTCTGGTCTTATTGTCTACCTTCATTTCTTCTAGTGTATTAAAAAGTGTTTCTCTGTCTATGGAATCGTAAGCCTTCTTGAAATCAACAAATGTTACTGTGGTATTTCTGGACTTTCTCGTTGTTAATAATGTTCTCAGACACCAGATCAGCTCACTGCATGATCTTCCCTTCCTGAACCCTCCTTGGTATTCTCCGATCTGTGGATCTTTCTGAGGTTCTAGGCGATTTAACAGGGCTTTTGATAGAATTTTGTATGCCACCAACAGTAACGAAATTCCTCTATAGTTATTAGGGTCTGTTTTGTCTCCTTTCTTGTGGAGGGGGTGTATTAGGGCTGACTTCCATTCTTCTGGTATCTTTTCTGTTTCCCAGATGTTTTTGATTATACTATGAATTTTGGGTGTAATGTTTTCATGGTCTAATTTCCAGATTTCTGCAATCAGTCCATCTTCACCTGGTGCTCTGTTATTTTTTAATGATTTTATTATTTTCACGATTCCTTCATATGTTGCGGGTTCGGAGTCACGGTTGGATTCTGGTTTTGTAAACTGTAATCTCTGTTTTGGTTTATCACAGTTAAGTAACGTGTCAAAGTATCTGGCTAATATTTCACAATTTTTCTTCGGATTTGCCTCCAGTGTTCCATCTTGTCTTTTGAAGCATAAGCTTGGTGACTGATATCCTGTCATATTTTCTCGGAATACTCTGTAAAAATTTCGTCTGTTGTTTCTGGTGAAGTCTTCTTCTATCTCCTTCAACATGCTGTTTTCGTAACCTCTTTTTTCCCTTCGGATTATTTTTGAAGTGTTTTTCTGTATCCTGTTGAAGTCCTCCCATTTTTCTTGTGTTTTATGGCTGTTACATTTTTTCCAGGCTTGTATTCTGTCTTTTATGGCCCTGTCGCACGTCATGTTCCACCATCGGTGTTTCCTTTTTCTCGGTGGCTGCCCCAATTTTATCAGTTCGTTTATTTTTTCTGACAGTTCTGTCCAGTTGTTGCTATTGATTTTCGTAATTTCTTCTATTATTTCTTTCTTGTTTATTTGTAGGTACTCTGGATCTGTTCTGAAAGGTCTGTTGGTTCTTTTGATTTGTCTATTGGGTATCAATTTTACTTTAATTTGGAGAAGTTGATGATCAGATTCGAAAACTCCTTTCCTTGTTTTTATGTTCATTATTTCTCTCGTGTTTTTTGTGGATATTGCTACGTGGTCTATCTGAAATTCTCCTAGAGCTAGCATGGTTGGTGGATTTCCAAGTTACAAGTTTTCTGTGTGGTTTCTGGAATTGCGTTGGCATGATTTTCAGATCAAAATTTCTGCAAAAGTTTATCAAGTTCTCTCCATTTTTGTTTGTTCGCATGTGGGCCGTGTGTTCCCTGTCGTGTCTCGGAATTTTCTTTCCTTGCCTAACTGGGCATTGAAGTCTCCTAGTAACACTTTTATGTGATTCTTGGGGATTTTGCTGGTAGTTTCTTCCAGATCTTCCCAGAGTTCCTTTATCACCTCTGGGTTCTTCTTGTTATAATTGTTTGTGGGGGCACGTCCATTGATTAATGTATAGGCTTTTTTTCCAGATCTTATCGTGAGTGTCGACATTTTTTCTGATTTTGAGGTGAAATCTATTACGGAGTCCAGTATCGATTTATGTACTACAAAACCAGTTCCGAAGAGTTTGAGATTTCTTCCCGGGATGGTTATGGCTGGTTTCCCCTTATATATTCTGTAATTTTCAGAATCAAAGTGGTTCTCATCTGCAAATCGTGTTTCCTGTATTGCCATAACTTTGATGTTGTATTTTTCCATGGCCTCAGTAGTGTGTTGGTGTTGTGTTCCCATGTAAAATACTTTCTTCATCTTGAGGGTTTTTGAGAGGCTCCGATTCTTCTCTTCATGACATGCCTGATCCCCTGGAATCCGATGATCAGGTCTGTTACCCAGTCTTACTGACTGGGGCGCAGGGTAGTGGATTCTTTCCCGTTGTTCTGTCATGATTATTGGTTTGTGTTGAGGTATTGGTGGTGAAATCACGAAGGATCTCACATAATTTCGACTGGAATTTTGAGTTCCAGAAGATTAACTCACAGCCGAGCTCACAGAGCCAACAGACGCTGACTAGAGTACCGGTGGCTGCCACGCAGACGTGTCTGGATTTTGGGGCTTCGCATGTAACACTATGCAGGGGCCCTCACAGGGTGCCACCATCCGGAACCAGATGGACCCAGGTGTTTTTTTTTTTTTTTTAAGAGGTGTTACTCCTTCCCCACCCCCCACCCCCCCCCACCCCCTCCTTCCTCATCACTTGCGAGATGAAGCCCCGGGCTTGGGACCGGCAGTGGCGGAGTTATACATAAATAGGTGAATTGGCAGAAAGACCAGTTATTGTATGATTACACGACTGCGGAACAATCACTGGATGCTGAGACATCAGTGAAATACACTTGGTGTCTTTCCCATCGGTTTTCAGGAGCATTTTCTCTGGTGTTTCTGGAGGCATTTACAATTTCGTTTTTACAACGTGTAGCTGCTGTAAGTCCAAAGAAATCCTGCTCATCTCGTCTTTCATACGACTCCCTGCGTCGACGGAATTCTTCGGTTTGTTCCCGTTTGGAACAAAATTATTTTTAAATAGGAATTTTACACTGAAGAAACTGGTATAGACATGAGTGTTCAAATATGTAGGCCTAAACAGACAGAATACGGGGTTGCGGTTGACAACGCCAATATAAGACAATAAGTGTCGGTCGCAGCTGTTAGATCGGTTACTGCTGCTATAATGACAGGTTATCTAGATTTAACTGAGTCTGAACGTGGTGTTATAGTCAGCGCACGAGTGATGGGACACAGCATCGCCGATGTAGCGATGAAGTGGAGATTTTCCTGTACGACCATTTCACTAGTGTACCGTGAATATCAAGAATCCGGAAAAACATTCGGTGACTGAAGAGAATCGTTCAACGTGACAGAACTGCAACCCTTCCGCAAATTGGTGCAGATTTCAGTGCTGGGCCATCGACAACTGTCAGCGTGCGAACCATTCAACGAAACATCATCGACACGGGCTTTCGGAGCCGAAGGCCTACTCGTGTACCGTTGATGACTGCACGACACAAAGCCTTACGCCTCGCCTGCGTCCGTCGGCACCGACGTTGGACTGTTGATGACTGGAAACACGTTGCCTGGTCGGGCGAGTCTCGTTTCAGATTGAATCGAGGGGATGGACACACGAGTATGGAGACAACCTCATGAATACATGGACGCTGCATGTCAGCAGGGGACTGTTCAAGCTGGTGAAGGCTCTGTAACGGTGTGGGGCGTGTGCAGTTGGAGTAATATGAGACCCCTGATACGTTTAGATAGTACTCTGACAGGTGACACGTACGTAAGCGTCCTTTCTAATCACCTGCATCCAGTCATGTCCATTGTGTATTCCGACGGACTTGGGCAATTCCAGCAGGACAATGCGACACCCCAGATGTCCAGAATTGCTACTGATTGGCTCCAGGAACCCTCTACAGAGTTTAAACACTTCCGCTGGCCACCAAACTCCCCAGACATGAGCATTATTGAGCGTATCTGGGATGCCTTGCAACGTGCTATTCAGAAGAGATCTCCGTCCCCTCGTACTCTTACGGATTTATGGAGAGCCTTGTAGGATTCATGGTGTCAGTTTCCTCCAGGAGTACTTCAGGAGTACTCCAGGAGTACAACATAATGTTGTACTTATGTTATAGGCCAATTTGAATGTTTAATTTCTAATGAAGGCACTCATAGAAGTGCCGAAACCAGGTCAAAAGACTTAATTTTTGCGACCGAGGACTGTAATTGCTTTAACTTTTGTTTTTAAACGGTCACTCACCACGCAGCCATGTTTAAAAGTTTAAAACCTACACTCGTACAGGATGCCCGTAAAAGTCTACGGAGGTGATCGTGTGGTATCCGCTTCCAATCTTCTATGAGAGCCCTTGACAGTCCTTATGGAGTCTGTGCTGGAAGAGAACGACCACGAACACGTTCGACAAACATATCCCACGCAGGCCCGGTGCAGTTAAGGTCCGGACTCACCGCTGGCCACTCCATTACCCGAATGTCCAGGTGCCGCAAGACATCCGTGATGACGCCCGGTACACGGGCCCTGGCGTTGTTGGTGCATGACAAGGGATTCAGGGCCACCACACTATGCAGCGTCCATCACATCGTTCAACAGGGTCTGCTCGATGTACTGCCTGGCGGTAAGACGACTATGGACAACGACAGCATGCTATGGCTATCAACACTGATTATCCCCCTCCCCCCCCCCCCACACCGTCACAGAACCACTGATACCTCCCCATACCGTCACAGAACCACTGATGCCTCCCCCACACCGTCACAGAACCACTGATACCTCCCCATACCGTCACAGATACTCTTAACAGGATGTCTGGGTCCTTTCTCGCTACCTGTTCGTGGCAGTCTGATCGGACACAGCGAGTCCAGTGGCCCTTCTGAGATCGTCTTGCATTGTTCTGGTGGTATCTGTACGATGCCACGATGCAGACATGGCCAGATACCGGTCTGCACGTGGGGTTGTAATGCGTCAGCGACGTTGTCCATCTCGCCATGTGTGCTGATCTGTCTCGTCATAGCGTTTCACAACCTATGGATGACACATGCATATGCATTGGTGTCTGCAGCAACACGACGGAAAGTGCATCCCTCTTGGATCGAGCAGACTCCCCTTGCAACTCACATTGCATATGCTTGGTTGAATACAATTTAACTGCCGTCTGTGAACCTCACTTGAGAACACTGCAACACTGGTAGTCACTTTCTTCTGGAGCGTTATCTGATGCTGTAATACACAACGAATCCAGTTATTCCATACATTGAAAGCGAAGATCCGAGGCTATGTAAAAAGACCAGAAGTACCACCTTATCAAAAAGACTTAACATACTTGACGTTGGTACACATGTTCCCCTAATTCTTTTGAGCAGTGCATTTTCTTACTCCATTTTGAATCAAAAATCAATAATAGACTATATTATAATTAAACAGCAAACGAGGATAAAAATACATGACATAAGAGTATATAGAGGAGTAACTCTTAGCGATCATTATTTGGTAAATTCCAAATTTTTATTCCCCTTCAGAGGAAAAAGCACTGAAGAAAATCGAAATTGTCCTATAGAAAATATACAAACAGAAATCAAAATTCCTAAATATAATTTGAATAGTTTTGAGAATGAAAGCACAAAATTTTTCTATCAAAAGAGATTAGATGAAAAACTGGTAGAAACAGAGTTTGATAATACAGAAGATCAATATCATTATATTGTAAATAAAGTACATGAAGCCGCCAAGGAAGCTTTAGGAGAAACAGAAGAAACACGTACAAACCATCCATTATACTACTGGAATGAAGAAATTAAAAAGGAAGTGAAATTAAAGAAAGAAAAATATTTAAAATGGTTAAATACCAGAAATCTTCAAGATAAAATAGAGCTTAATGCACAACAAGCGAAAATCCGGAAAAAGGTTGCAGAAGCAAAAAACAAAGTTTGGGAACAGTCATGTCAAAAAATTAAATCCTATATTGGTGGTAAAAGAAACACAGAAGCATGGAAAACTATAAAAAATTTAAGAAGGAATTCCAAAGAAACAACACATATCAAATATATTACTCATGGCTCTTGGGAAAAGTATTTTAAAAGTTTATTAACAGAAAACAGGGAAGAATACTTGGGAAACCCTGAATATAATGAAATGATAGATCTACAAGCAGAGAATTACATACGTTTGGAAATAGAGACAGTAAAAACTGCAATAAAATCTTTAAAGAATGGAAGGGCTACAGGCATTGGAGGTATTCCTGCAGAATTATTAAAATTAGGAACAAAGAAATTAATGGAATTGTTAAGAAACCTTTTCGAAAGATGTTTAAATGGGGAAGATGTCCCAAATGATTTGAAAGTAGGATATATTTCAGTGATACATAAAAAAGGAGCGAAAGATGAGTGTAAAAATTATAGGGGAATAACAGTGACCAATACCTTCAGTACATTATATGGAAGAATTATTAAATATTTGTTAGAACAAGAATACAAAGAAAAGGAGGCTGAAGAACAAGCAGGTTTTAGAGCTGGAAGATCAACAATTGATCATATCTTTTGCCTACAACAAATTATTGAAAAAAAATGGTTCGGGCACAACCTATACATTTAGTATTCATAGATATAGAAAAAGCCTATGATAGTGTGCCTTTATCCAGTTTATGGAAAGCTTTAATATCAATAGGAATAAATCCAAGAATAATTAAAGCAATTCAAAATTTATATAAAAATTCTATTTCAAGAATAAAAATTGGTAAATATCTATCTCATGGATTCCAAGTCACAAAAGGATTACGTCAAGGATGTAGCATCTCACCTACATTGTATAAAATATATACAGAAGTAACTTTACAGAATTGGAAGAAAAAATGTCACGCTATGGGAATACCAATAATTGATAGAACAATATACTCGTTACAATTTGCAGATGACCAACTGATTATAGCCCAAGACTATGAGGACATAGAGTATATGACCAGAAAATTGATTCAAGAATATAAAAAATCAGGTCTAAATGTAAACATGAATAAAACAAAGTACATGGTAATTGGTGGAGTGAATGGAGACTTAATATTAGAAGAAGGGATGGGAACAATAACAGCTACTGAGGAATATAAATATTTAGGTGTGAAAATTACAAATGATGGGAAACAGGACAAAGAAATTAGATCAAGAATAAATTCTGGAAAGACGACAATCTCTTTATTGAATGGAATTCTCTGGGACAAACACGTAACAACTGATAACAAAATAAGGATTTTTAAAACAATAGTTAGGAGCATTATTACATATGGTTCAGAAGTATGGACAGCAAAATGGCAACTGAAATCAAAATTATTAGCCACAGAAATGGATTTCTGGAGACGTTCAGCAAGAATATCAAGACGAGAAAGAATAAGAAATGAAGTAATCAGAGACAAGATGAAATGTGAAAATTCAATTATTGATTTCATCGAGCACAAACAACTTAAATGGTATGGTCACATCAGACGAATGGAACAGGAAAGGCTACCAAAATGCATAATCGACTGGGTACCAATTGGAAGAAGAAAAAGGGGACGACCACCTGATACATGGATACAGGGAGTTCAGTCAGCAATGAGGAAGAACAACATTCCTGAAGGTTTATGGACAAACAGAGAAGAGTGGAGAACAATAATTAGTGACTTACTGTAATCTAGAATAGGTGCTGGAAAAATGTACTCACATTGTAAATCCAGAATAATAATAAACATTTTGAAATCATAGCATTCACTTTATGTGCGAGTATAGTGCAGTCTTTTTCTGAATTTACAAAATTTACTCCAGGAAAATAAATTTTCCAAACGTGCACAACTGTTAAAAGTTACAGCATGATCATTTACCTAGGAACAAATATTCCATTCAAATTTAAAAGTGTTGCAATGGAGAAAATCTTCTCAGTACTGTCTTTAAAGGTCTATGTTTTCCTATTCACCAATAATTAGTAAGTGAAATCAAATTAAGAAGAAGTATTATCAAAAACCAGTTAAAAGTTAGAAACATTTTGAAACAGAAGGTATTGGCAGATAGTACAAATATCTATTTTCAAGACAGGGAAAATTGTTAAGACTTAGAAACTCGGTTCATTTGCAACCTTCTCGCGTTCCATGGTAGAAGGGTTTCTTCCAATTCAAGGTACAAGATGGTGCACGCGCGACGAAGCATGGCTCGACTGTACTCGCGTTAGGTAACTGGTTTTAAAGATGTGGAGAATTTTACTCACCAGAAAGCACTGTAATTGAAGAATTAACAGTGCCCTCCAAAGAGTCTTAATATATTACATAGTACTTAAACAAGTGGAACTCGTAACATTTATAAACGCTGGATAAAACACAGCCTCATGCTGTCACAACAGCAGAAATAACGGAAAAAGGAGAAATCTGCTCAAAGTAGTTTCTACTGCGCGTTTCTTTATGCGATTCTAAAATCAGCCACTCGGTAGAAACACCGACCGGGAAACATCAAGCGTTCCCAGGTACACTACCCTCCAAGTAGGACACCCTCGCCTACCAGGCAGGAAATGGAGGAGATCCAAAGAGGAGCAGTTCGCTTAGTAAGCGCGAATGCGTCACGGAGATGCCCAGTCAACTGCGGAGTCGGGCGGTGCAGAAGAGGCGGTGCGCCTCACTGCTCAGGTTACGAGAGCGCACGCCTCTAGAAGAGTCAACCGGTATGCCGCTCCCCCCTACGTACACCTCGCTTAAAGACCGTATAGGTACAGTTAAAGATATTCGAGCTCACATAGTGGCCTACCAGTAATCGTTCTTCCCGCGAACCACTCGCTACTGGAACAAGCGTTCCCAGGTACACTACCCTCCAAGTAGGACACCCTCGCCTACCAGGCAGGAAATGGAGGAGATCCAAAGAGGAGCAGTTCGCTTAGTAAGCGCGAATGCGTCACGGAGATGCCCAGTCAACTGCGGAGTCGGGCGGTGCAGAAGAGGCGGTGCGCCTCACTGCTCAGGTTACGAGAGCGCACGCCTCTAGAAGAGTCAACCGGTATGCCGCTCCCCCCTACGTACACCTCGCTTAAAGACCGTATAGGTACAGTTAAAGATATGTGTGCTCCCTGCCGCCGTTGGATAAGCAGCTGAGCAGCAAGTCGTATACTCCTAGCTCACTCATTTGTTACATAGTTTAATTCTTAATTTCTTTGCGTGTTTTTGGTACTTGCATTGTTTAATTCATAAATTTCGGGCGTATTATAGTATTTGAGAGTTGTAGCATCGCGTTTTAGTACCTGAATAGTGTAAATTCGCGTAGTCGTTTGTCTACTGTTTTGTTTTGAACGGCCAGTGTCGGTTGGTCACAGTCAGTGTGCTCCCTGCCGCCGTTGGATAAGCAGCTGCAGCAGCAAGTCGTATACTCCTAGCTCACTCATTTGTTACATAGTTTAATTCTTAATTTCTTTGCGTGTTTTTGGTACTTGCATTGTTTAATTCATAAATTTCGGGCGTATTATAGTATTTGAGAGTTGTAGCATCGCGTTTTAGTACCTGAATAGTGTAAATTCGCGTAGTCTCCTTCCGCCGCCGAACAGTGTCAGCAGTGCGCAAGTAGCAGCATTACTGCATTTACTAGGCAATCTTGTATTTTAATAACCGTTTAAATTTTGTCGATTTGTTTGCGCTCTCTGTAGATTAGTTCAGACGTTCTTTGCAAAACAGTTTTTAGCATGGATAGGGACTGCAACTGCTGTGTTCGGATGCAGGCTGAGTTGGCATCCCTTCGCCCCCAGCTTCAGGCAGTGTTGGCTTCGGTCACACAGCTTGAGGCTGTTGCCAATGGGCATCACTGTGGGGGTCCGGATGGGGGTTTGTCGGGGACGGCCAGCTCGTCCCACGCATCCCCTGATCGGACTAAGACTGTGGTTGCCCGGGATACTGCCCGCATTGAGGCTGATCCCTCACCTGTGGTAGAGTGGGAGGTCGTTTCAAGGTGTGGCAGGGGGCGAAAGACATTCCGGAGGGCTGAACGGAAAGCCTCTCCAGTTTGTCTGACGAACCGGTTTCAGGCTCTGTCTCAGGCTGATACTGATCTTCGGCCTGACATGGCTGCTTGTCCTGTTCCAGAGGTTGCCCCTCAGTCTGCAAGATCCGGGCAGTCGCAGAGGGTGGGCTTACTGGTAGTTGGGAGCTCCAACGTCAGGCGCGTAATGGGGCCCCTTAGGGAAATGGCAGCAAGAGAGGGGAAGAAAACCAATGTGCACTCCGTGTGCATACCGGGGGGAGTCATTCCAGATGTGGAAAGGGTCCTTCCAGATGCCATGAAGGGTACAGGGTGCACCCATCTGCAGGTGGTCGCTCATGTCGGCACCAAAGATGTGTGTCGCTATGGATCGGAGGAAATCCTCTCTGGCTTCCGGCGGCTATCTGATTTGGTGAAGACTGCCAGTCTCGCTAGTGGGATGAAAGCAGAGCTCACCATCTGCAGCATCGTCGACAGGACTGACTGCGGACCTTTGGTACAGAGCCGAGTGGAGGGTCTGAATCAGAGGCTGAGACGGTTCTGCGACCGTGTGGGCTGCAGATTCCTCGACTTGCGCCATAGGGTGGTGGGGTTTCGGGTTCCGCTGGATAGGTCAGGAGTCCACTACACGCAACAAGCGGCTACACGGGTAGCAGTGGTTGTGTGGCGTGGGCTGGGCGGTTTTTTAGGTTAGATGGCCTTGGGCAAGTACAGAAAGGGCAACAGCCTCAACGGGTGCGGTGCAAAGTCAGGACATGCGGGGAACAAGCAGCAATCGGTATTGTAATTGTCAACTGTCGAAGCTGCGTTGGCAAAGTACCGGAACTTCAAGCGCTGATAGAAAGCACCGAAGCTGAAATCGTTATAGGTACAGAAAGCTGGCTTAAGCCAGAGATAAATTCTGCCGAAATTTTTACAAAGGTACAGACGGTGTTTAGAAAGGATAGATTGCATGCAACCGGTGGTGGAGTGTTCGTTGCTGTTAGTAGTAGTTTATCCTGTAGTGAAGTAGAAGTGGATAGTTCCTGTGAATTATTATGGGTGGAGGTTACACTAAACAACCGAACTAGGTTAATAATTGGCTCCTTTTACCGACCTCCCGACTCAGCAGCATTAGTGGCAGAACAACTGAGAGAAAATTTGGAATACATTTCACATAAATATCCTCAGCGTGTTATAGTCTTAGGTGGAGATTTCAATTTACCAGATATAGACTGGGACACTCAGATGTTTAGGACGGGTGGTAGGGACAGAGCATCGAGTGACATTATACTGAGTGCACTATCCGAAAATTACCTCGAGCAATTAAACAGAGAACCGACTCGTGGAGATAACATCTTGGACCTACTGATAACAAACAGACCCGAACTTTTCGACTCTGTATGTACAGAACAGGGAATCAGTGATCATAAGGCCGTTGCAGCATCCCTGAATATGGAAGTTAATAGGAATATAAAAAAAGGGAGGAAGGTTTATTTGTTTAGCAAGAGTAATAGAAGGCAGATTTCAGACTACCTAACAGATCAAAACGAAAATTTCTGTTCCGACACTGACAATGTTGAGTGTTTATGGAAAAAGTTCAAGGCAATCGTAAAATGCGTTTTAGACAGGTACGTGCCGAGTAAAACTATGAGGGACGGGAAAAATCCACCGTGGTACAACGACAAAGTTAGGAAACTACTGCGAAAGCAAAGAGAGCTCCACTCCAAGTTTAAACGCAGCCAAAACCTCTCAGACAAACAGAAGCTAAACGATGTCAAAGTTAGCGTAAGGAGGGCTATGCGTGAAGCGTTCATTGAATTCGAAAGTAAAATTCTATGTACCGACTTGACAGAAAATCCTAGGAAGTTCTGGTCTTACGTTAAATCAGTAAGTGGCTCGAAACAGCATATCCAGACACTACGGGATGATGATGGCATTGAAACAGAGGATGACACGCGTAAAGCTGAAATACTAAACACCTTTTTCCAAAGCTGTTTCACAGAGGAAGACCGCACTGCAGTTCCTTCTCTAAATCCTCGCACAAACGAAAAAATGGCTGACATCGAAATAAGTGTCCAAGGAATAGAAAAGCAACTGGAATCACTCAATAGAGGAAAGTCCACTGGACCTGACGGGATACCAATTCGATTCTACACAGAGTACGCGAAAGAACTTGCCCCCCTTCTAACAGCCGTGTACCGCAAGTCTCTAGAGGAACGGAGGGTTCCAAATGATTGGAAAAGAGCACAGATAGTCCCAGTCTTCAAGAAGGGTCGTCGAGCAGATGCGCAAAACTATAGACCTATATCTCTTACGTCGATCTCTTGTAGAATTTTAGAACATGTTTTTTGCTCGCGTATCATGTCATTTCTGGAAACCCAGAATCTACTATGTAGGAATCAACATGGATTCCGGAAACAGCGATCGTGTGAGACCCAACTCGCCTTATTTGTTCATGAGACCCAGAAAATATTAGATACAGGCTCCCAGGTAGATGCTATTTTTCTTGACTTCCGGAATGCGTTCGATACAGTTCCGCACTGTCGCCTGATAAACAAAGTAAGAGCCTACGGAATATCAGACCAGCTGTGTGGCTGGATTGAAGAGTTTTTAGCAAACAGAACACAGCATGTTGTTATCAATGGAGAGACGTCTACAGACGTTAAAGTAACCTCTGGCGTGCCACAGGGGAGTGTTATGGGACCATTGCTTTTCACAATATATATAAATGACCTAGTAGATAGTGTCGGAAGTTCCATGCGGCTTTTCGCGGATGATGCTGTAGTATACAGAGAAGTTGCTGCATTAGAAAATTGTAGCGAAATACAGGAAGATCTGCAGCGGATAGGCACTTGGTGCAGGGAGTGGCAACTGACCCTTAACATAGACAAATGTAATGTATTGCGAATACATAGAAAGAAGGATCCTTTATTGTACGATTATATGATAGCGGGACAAACACTGGTAGCAGTTACTTCTGTAAAATATCTGGGAGTGTGCGTACGGAACGATTTGAAGTGGAATGATCATATAAAATTAATTGTTGGTAAGGCGGGTACCAGGTTGAGATTCATTGGGAGAGTGCTTAGAAAATGTAGTCCATCAACAAAGGAGGTGGCTTACAAAACACTCGTTCGACCTATACTTGAGTATTGCTCATCAGTGTGGGATCCGTACCAGGTCGGGTTGACGGAGGAGATAGAGAAGATCCAAAGAAGAGCGGCGTGTTTCGTCACCGGGTTATTTGGTAACCGTGATAGCGTTACGGAGATGTTTAATAAACTCAAGTGGCAGACTCTGCAAGAGAGGCGCTCTGCATCGCGGTGTAGCTTGCTCGCCAGGTTTCGAGAGGGTGCGTTTCTGGATGAGGTATCGAATATATTGCTTCCCCCTACTTATACCTCCCGAGGAGATCACGAATGTAAAATTAGAGAGATCAGAGCGCGCACGGAGGCTTTCAGACAGTCGTTCTTCCCGCGAACCATACGCGACTGGAACAGGAAAGGGAGGTAATGACAGTGGCACGTAAAGTGCTCTCCGCCACACACCGTTGGGTGGCTTGCGGAGTATCAATGTAGATGTAGATGTAGATATTCGAGCTCACATAGTGGCCTACCAGTAATCGTTCTTCTCGCGAACCACTCGCTACTGGAACAGGGAAATGGGGAAGTGACAGTGGTACACAAAATCGCTCGCCAAACAACGTAGCGGATTGTAGATGTAGATGTGTGTGGGTCGTCACATTTAGTACACACAGCTGGCACCTCCGACAGCAACATTGGCTGGAACTCGGCTGGACATCGAGTCTAACTGACAAGCGGAGGGTACGAATTTCCACCCGCCGATTTCATTTATATTGACAGGATGTGTAGGGCACGATTAGGTCTTCAGCAGATGTAAACAGCAAGACGCAACTCTCGACTGTTTTCCATAAGATCCAGTTTGAAGATTTTAGTCGTTCTTGTATACTTCGCATAGTCGCTAGGATTGAAGGAATCTGTTACCCAAAGTAGGGGCAAGTTTGTACTGTCCTCTCGTGAGCTTGGATGACAGATAAGGGTGCCCATGCTGTTCAACTCTATGACACAATTGACCAAACGTAATGGCTGGGGAGTAGCCGCTCGCCACTGGATGTCTGTAGTGGGTGTGAGATCTGGAAAACATGCTGGCCAGGGAAACAGTCCAACAGCCTCTGCACCGTGCTATGCCAAGAAAGCTTGTGCAACGTGCGGTCTTCCATTATCGAGTTAGAATGATAACGTCGCGGAGACTTCGAAGATAGGATTGAGCTATCAGCCTTAACACATTTGCCTAGTGTCCAAATTACCGGCCCTGCGAACCAGAGGGGATCGAGTTGGGTACCAAATGGCACCCTCAAACCATTAAAGCAGCTGTGGATCCGTGTGTTGACGAAGAATAATCTGGCAGCGTTCTCCTCGGAGCCTCCACAGCGAATACGTCTACCGCGAAGCTGGACGCAGAACAGAGACTCGCCTCAAAAGACCACGTGGTGCTACCTCTTTTTATATAATGTGTGTGGCGAGGAGTGATCACCTTTGGCGATTTTTACTTCTACAGTGAAGCTGCTGGGAGAGGGTTTCACTATATTTATTTACTGCACATTCAAAGGTACTTGGACCCTCTTTGGCCCTTGAGTATTTTATAGAGGTGGTGGTTACAGAGAATGTTGGCTAGAAAGGGTCGGAGGTGGACCTGTCGTGGTGTATGGTCTCTCAGGCAGGCTGGTCTCGTGGATTCATAGTCGTTGCTCCAGGCAGCTTGTATTTGTGCCAGTGTTGGAGCAGGGCTTGTCCTGCGGTCGCCAGTTGAGACATGCGTGTCCAGCGTTGTCACCGGACGCACCGCCGTCGGCGCGATTCTGTCTGCTGCCGCGTCAGCAGTCGCTGTGCTGACAGTCCGTGCTGCTGTTAAATCTCTTCCCTCTGTCAAAACTTGGCGTACTGCAAACGACACCGTGCCCTGACGCGAGGTACGCCACTTTGCTGCTCGATCCTGCGCGACCAGTCGAACAGTATGCCTGTCGTGTCGTGAGGCTGTTGAGCTGAGTGGCGTGGAATGCACGCCTTAAACCCGTCGATTCCGTACTCCCACGACACCTGTGGGATCCGAGCGACGCCGGCAGCAACACGATGGCACGATAAACAACAGCCTTGACTCTCTCCTATCGCCGGCCGCGGTGGCCGTGCGGTTCTGGCGCTGCAGTCCGGAACCGCGGGACTGCTACGGTCGCAGGTTCGAATCCTGCCTCGGACATGGATGTGTGTGATGTCCTTAGGTTTCAGTAGTTCTAAGTTGTAGGGGACTTATGACCTAAGATGTTGAGTCCCATAGTGCTCAGAGCCATTTTTTTCTCTCCTATCGAGCCGAGTAACGCACTGGTTAACGCATTGCGCTCGCAATTTGGGATGACGACGGTTCAAACCCGCGTCCGGCCATCCACATTTAGGTTTTCCGTGATTTCCCTAAATCGCTCCACGAAATTGCCGGGATGATTCCTCTAAAAGGGCACGGCCCGTTTCCTTCCCCATCCTTGACACAATCCGAGGCTGTGCTCCATCTCTAATGACATCGACGGGACATTAAACCCAGTCTTTCTTCCTTCCTTAGAAGTTTCTCCTACTTGTACGAGGCATAACACGTTCTTCTCACAAACTACCAGCATTCAACGACGACTTCTGAGCGAGAAAGCCGCTGGTAATCTTTCCTTACGTAGATATAGAACATATTTTAATGGCTACACTAAGCTAACGACTGGATACAACAGAGACTGTCACGAAAAGTGCCTCATTTGCATGTTGTGTAATCATCCAAATCTGGCACGCCCATTTAGTCACCGCAAAAGTATAACGCGAAATGAGACTCACTAGAGTGTTGTGGCCATAAACGTGATTATTCCGTATCTGTTGTGTCGAACGAAGAGAAACTACTATGGGCAGAAGAGCACATTCACTCTCATTTGAATGCTATGAATGGTGCTATATGAACAACGGAAATCGCCGCATGTCAGGTATAATGGAACAGTTTTATGTAGCAGTCCCTTACAAAATGCACTTATACTCTACATTCAAGGCATGGTTTAGGATACTTGGTCCCACTATTATCGATTTTCTGTCCTAGTTCTTCCGTAAGCGAAGTATACTACGGAGGTAGCAGAATGGTCGCACAGTGTTTTTCCAGTACAGGTTCTCGCTTTCGCGGAAACTTCGACGTCTCTCTTCCAAGGATTCCAACTTAAATTCCCGGAACATTTCCGTTACACTTTCGTATGGGCTACATGCATCTGTTGCAGTGCATATCTTCTGCCATACCTACATGGTAAGAGCTCCAGACACGAGAACAAAACTCTACCATTTGTCAGACTAGCGCCTTCTATGCAGATGAACTATACTTCTGCGGGACCCTTCCTACAAATCGACGTCTTCCACCCACCTTTCCTAACACTGACTTTACGTGATCGTCCCGTTCTATAACGCTTATTACACTTACAGTAAATGCTCATACGATGTAACGTGCTTAGAATATTCGTTAATCTTGTAATCAGATTATCGGGTTCTCTCTCTTTGTTATAGAGATTATATATACTTATTCACATTTAAAGAATGTATTTGTGCAATTTCTTACTATTTTCTAACGATGATACATTACTGTAAGCAACATTGTCGTCAGCGAACAATCTTAAAATGATGCCTGACCCCGTCTGATGATTGGTTCACTTATTGAAAACATTAAAGGTCCTACCGCGCTTCTTTAGTGAATACCAGATATTAGTTTCGTTTCTTTAGAGTATTCGCCGTCCAGTACATCGTAGTGGATTGTGCTAGTCAAGTATTCATGAAGCGTATGACGAATCAGCGAAGATACTCCGTAGGATCCTTTCTTGATTGGTAGTCGATTGTGTGCTGCTGTGTTGAACGCCTTTCGGAAATCCGATAGATAGAATCTAGCGGCTCAGCTCCATTCATTGTTTGCAAGACATCGTCTATCAGTAAGGAAAGCTGCGTTTCAAATGAGTGAGTTTTTCTGCTGTGTCAGTATGATCTCTGGTTGGTATTGAAGAAATCAGATACTTATAAGCGAAGGGGAGCTGTTGTGGGAACTACGTTGTGTGCCATCTAAATTTAGCTGAAATATTACCCAAGTATACGTTGTCAGGCAAAGGCATTCAAGTTTGCAGGAGCCAGTCAATTATAGGTTTCCAGAAAGCTTTTGACGCTGTACCACACAAGCGACTTGCAGTGAAATTGCGTGCTTATGGAATATCGTCTCAGTTAAGTGACTGGATTCCTGATTTCCTGTCAGAGAGATCACAATTAGTAGCAACTAACGGAAAATGATCGAGTAAAACAGAAGTGATTTCTGGCGTTCCCAAAGGTAGTGTTATAGGCCCTTCGCTGTTCCTTATCCATAGAAAAGATTTGGGAGACAATCTGAGCAGCCGTCTTAGAATGTCTGCAGATGACGCTGTCGTTTATCGTCTAGTAAAGTCATCAGAAGACCAAAACGAATTACAAAACGATTTACAAAAGATATCTGTATGACGCGAAAATTGGCAATTGATCCTAAATAACGAAAAGTGTGATGACATCCACATGGGTACTAAAAAGAATCCGTTAAACTTCGGTTACACAAAAAACCAGTCAAATCTAAAGGCCTTAAATTCAGCTAAATACCTAGGAATTAGAATGACGAACAACGTAAGTTGGAAACAACACATAGAAAAGTTGTGGGGAAGGCTAACAAAAGACTGCGTTTTATTGACAGGACACTTAGAATATGTAACAGATGTACTAAAGAGACTGCCTACTCTATGCTTGTCTGTCATCTTTTAGAATACTGCTGCGCTGTGTGGGATTCTTACCAGATATGATTGACGGAGTACATCGAAAAATTTCAAAGAAAGGCAGCACGTTTTGTATTACCGCGAAACAGGGGATAGAGTGTCACTGGTAGGATTTGGAGTGGACATCATAAAAACAAAGGAGTTTTTCGTTGCTGCGGAATCTTGTCACAAAATTTCAGTCACCAACTTCCACCTTCGAATGCGAAAATATTTTGTTGACGCTGACCAACGTAGGGAGAAACGATGAGCATAATAAAATATGGGAAATCAGAGCTCGCGCGGAAAGATACAGGTGTTCGTTTTTTCCTCGCGCTGTGTGGCATTGGAATAATAGAGATTGTGAAGATGGTTCGATGAACCCTCTGTCAGGCACTAAAATATGATTTGCAGAGTATCCGTGTAGATGTAGATGTAGTTCTTGCACGAGCAATAAGTACAGTGCCCGGTAGAGAGAGTGAAGCGCAGGGAAGACACGGTCGGATGTTAGTGTACGCTCTGTACATGTGCACGTCATCAGCGGGCAAGTAAATGACTTGAGTGACGATTCTGTGAGACGTGTAAAACGTCCACCAGAGTGAATTAGTGTCGTACGTGTTTACTGTTGTTACCGGGTCTGGTACGGTATATAAAGGAGCGCGAACAATGTCAGATGTTGACCTGTCATTGTGAACGACACGGAGATGCCGTGTACGCGTGTGAGATAGTATTATCAGCGCCTGGCAGAGTTTGTAAGTGGCGTCAGTGCGGGCCTCCATGTGGCTGGCCGGTCGATGGCGTAATATCCAGATTTTCTGGGCATTCGGATGTTGGACTGCATGGGAACTATGCTGTTCATTTTTGGAACAAAACCTACGGCTAGCTTAGAGACAGAAGTGATGACAGTTTCTGCAGGACCTGACCATCGTTTTGCAGGACAATGCTCAAGCATGTTCAGTGCAAGCTGTCACTGATTTGTTTGACTGATGCGGCTGCTAAGTACTATACCACCTACTGCACCCCCCTGATTTAAAACCCTCGTGGGTTCAACTCGATTTCTAAACTGCGGGAAACACTTTACGGCATTCGCTTCAGAACTGCAACAAATTCGTCGGGCAATAGACCGCGCCGCTCGAACTGTCAACACAAGTGGCACTACTAAGAGTATCCTACGACTTCCACATCGCTGGCAACGGGTTATACACAATGCTGGTGACTACTTTGAAGGACACTGAAACTTTTGAACACTTTCGCGTTTTTTGATATCGCATATACGAAAAGAGCCGCGAAATATCTGTTAATAATGCCGTGCTTTGAATTTCTTTATCATCATTACCTTTTAACAAAGCAAAATATATATATTGAGATCTTATTGTTCTGTATCGGGCCTACAATTAAAGGAACGTTTTTTCGTGACTGTAACTGATTCTAAAAATCAACATATCTTCCCTACTTTATAGTTATTGAAAATTGAAATTACTTGGTTATGAACACTGATGTTACAGTTCGTATGATCGTTCAACAACAAAATTTTGCAGTGGATTTTGTTTCTCGGTAAAACACCATTCAATACCACGACTAGCACAAGAACATGAGACTCTTATTAAAAAAAATACGTTTTCACTATAAAGTTTGCCAGACCAGAACGGAGCACAGCAAGATTCCTATTAGATTTTGACGGTACATTAACTTATTTGTACTGTGAGTTATCTACTATCAGCAGCCCGCGTCAACCTGCAACACATCATAAAATCTGTTGATCTGCACTGCAAGTCTGGAAGCTAAAAGAAATAATATTATCTTACTGTTACTTTACCGCTCCCTTGCGGTATGATAGACTATATTGGAAGTCGTTTGAATACGCCGCGGCAGCGGCTCTTTCGTTCGCCACGCAGCTCAGCACTACAGATAATATTTATATAACTGAAAAATGTCTCAACAGGATGGGATAATAGGCAAGCAAGCTTTAACAATTAATAATGCAAGTTTTCATTTACATAACTCTATTAAAACATTTAAATATTTCAATTTTTACACACCTTCGTGAATTCACACGTAATGGCGTACATCTCTTAGTCTCGACAAAAGAATGCTACACTAGCGTTCGCTACTACGACACAGGATATCTTACTCGTTCGACTCCCAGATGAAGAAGACAAAGAAATTGCTATTCGTCACGTATTATATACTAGTTACTTATTTTAATCTTTGTTCGACATTTATCGTCTGTGGCGGTTTCATTACTCGCCGACGCAGATATTCTCAAAAATAAATAATAAAAAAAATACATAATTTTATACAATAACACAATATGATACATATAATTTTCTCGTTACTACATAATATGTTGTTTTTGTTTCTTTCTAGACGTTACAATGCCCCCTGGCAGCAATTGACTAACGTTAAGAATGTTCGGCAATATGCTGCCACTAACGTCTGTTACCTTGGTTGGAACATTCACTTTAAACTTCTTAGTTCTTTTACACTGTAGGTTTAATTACACTTTTTATACTGTTCTTACACTTTGCGAGGTGACCATAAACCTAGTCCCAGGGTCATTACATTTATCTGGCTCCCCCATTCGGGCTACGTGCGATCAGAAAACCTGGGAAAACTGCGCCGGAGCCATAGTCATCTCGCCTGGTTTGTTTTAATACCCAGTTTGATCACAAAAAGGTTCAGACTCTATCCAATGTTCACAGATAACAAAGGCTATTTATGACAATGTGTTAAACATTTAGTCTCTTTGTTACTAATATACCTTCTACCCTTTTTCACATTTGTGTTCTGTATTGCAATGAAAGTCACTCATTAAACAGTTTTACAGTGGTATAATGAATCGTCTCTGCACTTACTCACGACAATTGTTTTAAAATGTTCTAGCATTCGTGCAAGTTTACTTCATTAACATGACGAAAACATATTATATCTATACATCACTGAACCGATGAATACTTTGAGTCTGCATCGAGTAACTAAAGAAAAACACAATGTTTGTCACGTCATTTCGTGTCCAATATACCGTTTTCATATTAGTGCATTAACCATATAGTTGATAGTTCATTTTAATGACAACAATGTTGTACGGAGCGGGCGGCGCGAAGCAATTGTTGAGTCGCGTCGTTTGGAACGCCGCGTGTCGACAGCCGCTGGGTTCGACGACCGGCTCTCAGTAACAGCGACGTCGTGCTGACGGGGCGCAAGCAGTCGCGAATCGCGCCGAACCATTCGCCGATGTCGGCGAGTTGCCGTGGTTTACCGCGACCGGCCGGCTGGTGGCAAGGCACTCGTCTCTGCTTTTCCGCATGGCTCCCCGTCGTAGTGCATGAAACAAACATTCCACAACGGTGTACTGTCTCTAAGGACACAGATTACTAGCTGTGGAAAAAATGCAACTTGTTTAAAAGTGTTTATTGTTCATTACGCCGTCGCTTCGCTGGTATGCACAGGATGTTTTGGCATGATAACAGGTTTCTTGTGGCATTGTGACACTGGTATTCAGGGTTCGTCACACGCACATTGTACTACACACTTTCACTTGTTCTCACGGTTGATACACTGCCAGAGCGTCTTTCAACACGCGAAAATATTTCGGTACACACATACTAAATGTCTCCGTCGAGCGATGTTTGTTTGAATCGACTCCGAACGGATCACTAACTACCGTTTTTACTCACAGTGTACTACTGTTCGTTGAGCACTGCACTATGACAGTTAGTCATTCAACACTTAACTTATACCGACGTATATATTGGTGCAGATACAACAGTCATTTTCTGTCCCTACTATACACAATATTCCGTCCTTTCCTAGGTTGTTTATGCACACAGTTTATTTTTAATGCATAACAACTGTTCTTAGCATAATCACTCTCATCTACATTGAGTCCATTGTGTTACCTTCTCATTACACACTTTTAATACTATTACTAGGCATCTGTTGTTTTTTTGTAATTATTTAGAGGTGTGTGATTTTTTTTTCTTTTTTTTTTTTGTACGTAGCTTTCTTTTCCTCTTTTAGTGTAGCTTGCCACGTTATCACCCATCTAGCAAACAGATTTTACCATGTGCATGACAGCTTGACTTGGGCATATTGTTCAATAAATACTTCATTTAGTACTAGTATTATTTTTAACGGTCCGTCCCACCGGACTACAGTGTAGTTTCCGCGTAACTTGATTCGCGTACCACGTAATTAATATTCAAGAACATGTGCCAAGTACACAGGCTTCAATTGAAGCATTAATGCATACAAAGCATAGGTTACACGGAACGGTTTTGTTTTTTATTGGATTCTGCTCCAGTGTCGTTCTCAGATCACTATTGGCAGTAAACATTACATCACATAATTATTTCGTACTACAAAGTCAATTTTTGGCTAGTATAGACTCTCTCTCAGGGTTCTTTGATTCTAACACAATTACATCTGCTACATATTTATATGAGATTTCATCATTAATTGTACTTACTTACTACAAAATGATTCAAGAAATTAATCCTTATTTTATCAACAAAAGATTATTCATTGCTTGAAGAGCATGTAGTATTTTAATGACACTAACTGTCTGTAAACCAAGTCTTCCATTTGCATATTATTGCTCAGTTTACTGATTCTACTTCCTCAAAATTGTAACTATACATAAATTCTTTCTTAAAACTAACATACTTATACTCTAAAACACAACTGAAATCTTCTTACCACTACTATTTACATCAGACATTTCACTGAATAAATAACTTTACATCTTTACGTGGATACAGTCCTTTTATTTTCCCCGTCTGGGGATGTGCTAACAAATAGCTACATTCGTGTGCCAACATCTTCCGAATCTCTTTAACCACTACTTCCCTCCTCGACCAAGGGATGGAGTAAGTTGCGCGACAGTATATTTTGTGGGGCATCACCTCTATGTGATAGTAGTACCCTTTGACTATTCCTGGTCGGTCGGTAAATACCATAGTATATTCCGATAGCAGCTGTGTCAACTGTTGCTTTTGGATAGCGCTTAAACCTTCAGATTCCTGCACTTTGGTTTGAAATGTCTCAACATTTGTTTCAAAATTTCGATCCTCTAAATTCGGGTAATAGAGGTCTGCTACATGTGAAAAATCATCGAGGTGTAGTACCCAGGGGTTCCTACATTTGATATTAATTCGATTACAACATGGCACACGTACCTCCTTCGATTTCATCATAGACAACTCAATCCTCCTACCTTTATTAACTATGCTAAGTTTCCCCAAGGAGAGGTTGATCACTGCGTCCCTCTCACGGAGAAAATCTACTCCCAGAATGCAGGCCACCTTTAGTCCTTTAACAATGAGGAACGAGCTCACTATGGCTTCGCCCTCCTTACAAATCTCTACCTGCACCTGGTATTTAACTAATTGGCTCTGTGCACTTATGGCTCCAGACACCTTACAATTATTAACCGGGAAAGTCGGTATGCTACGTCCTTTTCCCAGTGCTTTAAATAACTCTATACTCATTACACTGACTGAGGCGCCTGTGTCGATGATTATATTCACTGCAACATCATTGATTTTCGCTTCTATTATGGCTTGCACATTTTCGTTATTATCTTTCTTACATTCGTGCGGTTCGTTCAGTAGATCTTTATCCATACTTATACCTTCGTTGTATCGCAGCATACATATTCCAGGTATATTATTATCATTCGTGTTGCTCTCACTCCACCCCTCGGCCAGCGATGGAGAGCATATCGAGGCCGATCCTAGTTTGTTGGGTTGCTTACTTGTGAGGTACTTGGACGGCTATTGTCCGTGACCTCCACTATGTGTACATTCTGATTTGTAGGCCGCCACGGCTGCGCAATAGGCGCGTTTTGCGGTGGTGGTCTATTGTTGTCATACCGGTCATTACCCTGTCGCTCTGGGCTTGTTCTCTGATTCTGATGCCAATTTCGATTAGTATCACTATAATTGCTATGCCACTGACCTCGCGCATTTTTCCAGCGGTTGGTCTCTGACATTCCGGATTCGTACCGGTTGTCAAATCGACGCTTTTTGTTATAAGTTGGTTGCCCATACCCGTTCTGGCTTCTACCATTACTACCATTTTGCGAATGCTCTTGCCGCTTGTTACCACCCCCACCATTTCCATGGTTGTGGTTTTGTGCATTATTATTTCTGTCATGTTTACACCCTGATCCATTATTCCGCGAGTGATCGCACGCTGATTTTGCGTCTTCCTGGATCAAGTCTATTGTGTCTAGAACAGACAGGAAGTTTTCCATGTCGCTTTCTGGTACGTGTATTAATTTCTCTTTGATATGAATGGGTAAATGTGATTTTAGTAGTCTTATTATGTCTCTTGGTGATATAGGCTCGTCCCAGTAGCGCGTTTTGTTTATATACTTTTTTAAAATACCGTCTCAAATTCCCAAGACGGGGTGAGTACGGTTCGGGATTATATACTTCTTTTCTTAGCCGCTCTTGTATACAAGGCGACCAATATTTCGACAGAAATGCCCTTTCGAACTGTTCATATGTCATGCAGCTGTCTGCTACTTCCGTAGCCCACAACGCTGCATCACCCTGAATGTATGACATTACGTATTGAATTTTCTGTGCTTCATTCCACACACTAGGCAAGATATTTTTAAAGCTTTTTATGAACACTACTGGGTGTACTGACTTCCGTTCAGTAGTAAACGTTTGAAACTGCCTATTTTTGATTAAACTTTCTTCAACTAATATTTTTGAACTATATGGATTTGCTCCTGGGACATATGCGGTCTGCTCCGAACCGAAGCTACAGCTCTTCGCATTATCGACTACAGATTCACCATTGTTGTGTCGCGTATAAGTTTGTGCGTTGCCAAAAACATTGGCTGTTGGCGACACAGTTTCATGTTCCAGATGTTTTCTTCTTTGTGCTAAACCCTTTTCCAAGTCGGATATCCGTTTGTTAATATTCACTTGCCACTGCGGAATATCCTCACTGAGTATTTGTTTGATGGTTTGCACGTCGTTCTGTACCTGACTATTTACTGCGGTACTGAACGATTCGGAATTTCTATCTGCTATGGCTGCTTGTACTTTAGAATTAATATTTTTGTCAATCTCACTCTCCTTCACTTCTAGCCATGAGTTGAATTCGGTTTCAATTTTAGTCGCTTGTTCGTTCCACTTCTGCTCTACAAGCTGTGTGGAATCTACCTCTAGCTTTTCTAACCGGTTGGCTAAGACACCTATCTCATCTACCATGTTAGTGTTTGCTACTTGCAGGTTGTTGACCTGTACAGTCAACTCCTGCACGGCCTTAGGTATCGACTCATAATTCTGTTTCATACAGGCAATCTCCTTTTTCATATGTTCTAACGATTGCACAAGTTGCTGGTCCCGCTCAGCTTGCTGGCGATCTCGCTCCGCTTGCTGTGCAAGTAAATTTTCTGTTAATTGACGATCTCGCTCAGCTTGCCGGCGATCTCGCTCAGCTTGCTGGCGATCTCACTCGGCTTGCTGTGCGAGAAAGATTTCAATTTTTTCGTCTTTTTCAGTTTGTTGTTGCGCAAATTTTGCCTGGTAATCCAGCACAGGCTCTAATTTTTTTTTGAACGGCCAGTGTCGGTTGGTCGCAGTCAGTGTGCTCCCTGCCGCCGTTGGATAAGCAGCTGCAGCAGCAAGTCGTATACTCCTAGCTCACTCACATAGTTTAATTCTTAATTTCTTTGCGTGTTTTTGGTACTTGCATTGTGTAATTCATAAATTTCGAGCGTATTATAGTATTTGAGAGTTGTAGCATCGCGTTTTAGTACCTGAATAGTGTAAATTCGCGTAGTCGTTTGTCTACTGTTTTGTTTTGAACGGCCAGTGTCGGTTGGTCGCAGTCAGTGTGCTCCCTGCCGCCGTTGGATAAGCAGCTGAGCAGCAAGTCGTATACTCCTAGCTCACTCATTTGTTACATAGTTTAATTCTTAATTTCTTTGCGTGTTTTTGGTTCTTGCATTGTTTAATTCATAAATTTCGGGCGTATTATAGTATTTGAGAGTGTAGCATCGTGTTTTAGTACCTGAATAGTGTAATTTCGCTTAGTCTCCTTCCGCCGCCGAGCAGTGTCAGCAGTGCGTAAGTAGCAGCATTACTGCATTTACTAGGCAATCTTGTATTTTAATAACCGTTTAAATTTTGTCGATTTGTTTGCGCTCTCTGTAGATTAGTTCAGACGTTTTTAGCAAAACAGTTTTTAGCATGGATAGGGACTGCAACTGCTGTGTTCGGATGCAGGCTGAGTTGGCATCCCTTCGCTCCCAGCTTCAGGCAGTGTTGGCTTCGGTCACACAGCTTGAGGCTGTTGCCAATGGGCATCACTGTGGGGGTCGGGATGGGGGTTTGTCGGGGACGGCCAGCTCGTCCCACGCATCCCCTGATCGGACTACGACTGTGGTTGCCCGGGATACTGCCCGCATTGAGGCTGATCCCTCACCTGTGGTAGAGTGGGAGGTCGTTTCAAGGTGTGGCAGGGGGCGAAAGACATTCCGGAGGGCTGAACGGAAAGCCTCTCCAGTTTGTCTGACGAACCGGTTTCAGGCTCTGTCTCAGGCTGATACTGATCTTCGGCCTGACATGGCTGCTTGTCCTGTTCCAGAGGTTGCCCCTCAGTCTGCAAGATCCGGGCAGTCGCAGAGGGTGGGCTTACTGGTAGTTGGGAGCTCCAACGTCAGGCGCGTAATGGGGCCCCTTAGGGAAATGGCAGCAAGAGAGGGGAAGAAAACCAATGTGCACTCCGTGTGCATACCGGGGGGAGTCATTCCAGATGTGGAAAGGGTCCTTCCGGATGCCATGAAGGGTACAGGGTGCACCCATCTGCAGGTGGTCGCTCATGTCGGCACCAATGATGTGTGTCGCTATGGATCGGAGGAAATCCTCTCTGGCTTCCGGCGGCTATGTGATTTGGTGAAGACTGCCAGTCTCGCTAGCGGGATGAAAGCAGAGCTCACCATCTGCAGCATCGTCGACAGGACTGACTGCGGACCTTTGGTACAGAGCCGAGTGGAGGGTCTGAATCAGAGGCTGAGACGGTTCTGCGACCGTGTGGGCTGCAGATTCCTCGACTTGCGCCATAGGGTGGTGGGGTTTCGGGTTCCGCTGGATAGGTCAGGAGTCCACTACACGCAGCAAGCGGCTACACGGGTAGCAGGGGTTGTGTGGCGTGGGCTGGGCGGTTTTTTAGGTTAGATGGCCTTGGGCAAGTACAGAAAGGGCAACAGCCTCAACGGGTGCGGGGCAAAGTCAGGACATGCGGGGACCAAGCAGCAATCGGTATTGTAATTGTCAACTGTCGAAGCTGCGTTGGTAAAGTACCGGAACTTCAAGCGCTGATAGAAAGCACCGAAGCTGAAATCGTTATAGGTACAGAAAGCTGGCTTAAGCCAGAGATAAATTCTGCCGAAATTTTTACAAAGGTACAGACGGTGTTTAGAAAGGATAGATTGCATGCAACCGGTGGTGGAGTGTTCATCGCTGTTAGTAGTAGTTTATCCTGTAGTGAAGTAGAAGTGGATAGTTCCTGTGAATTATTATGGGTGGAGGTTACACTAAACAACCGAACTAGGTTAATAATTGGCTCCTTTTACCGACCTCCCGACTCAGCAGCATTAGTGGCAGAACAACTGAGAGAAAATTTGGAATACATTTCACATAAATTTTCTCAGCATGTTATAGTCTTAGGTGGAGATTTCAATTTACCAGATATAGACTGGGACACTCAGATGTTTATGACGGGTGGTAGGGACAGAGCATCGAGTGACATAATACTGAGTGCACTATCCGAAAATTACCTCGAGCAATTAAACAGAGAACCGACTCGTGGAGATAACATATTGGACCTACTGATAACAAACAGACCCGAACTTTTCGAATCTGTATGTACAGAACAGGGAATCAGTGATCATAAGGCCGTTGCAGCATCCCTGAATATGGAAGTTAATAGGAATATAAAAAAAGGGAGGAAGGTTTATCTGTTTAGCAAGAGTAATAGAAGGCAGATTTCAGACTACCTAACAGATCAAAACGAAAATTTCTGTTCCGACACTGACAATGTTGAGTGTTTATGGAAAAAGTTCAGGGCAATCGTAAAATGCGTTTTAGACAGCTACGTGCCGAGTAAAACTGTGAGGGACGGGAAAAACCCACCGTGGTACAACAACAAAGTTAGGAAACTACTGCGAAAGCAAAGAGAGCTCCACTCCAAGTTTAAACGCAGCCAAAACCTCTCAGACAAACAGAAGCTAAACGATGTCAAAGTTAGCGTAAGGAGGGCTATGCGTGAAGCGTTCATTGAATTCGAAAGTAAAATTCTATGTACCGACTTGACAGAAAATCCTAGGAAGTTCTGGTCTTACGTTAAATCAGTAAGTGGCTCGAAACAGCATATCCAGACACTACGGGATGATGATGGCATTGAAACAGAGGATGACACGCGTAAAGCTGAAATACTAAACACCTTTTTCCAAAGCTGTTTCACAGAGGAAGACCGCACTGCAGTTCCTTCTCTAAATCCTCGCACAAACGAAAAAATGGCTGACATCGAAATAAGTGTCCAAGGAATAGAAAAGCAACTGGAATCACTCAATAGAGGAAAGTCCACTGGACCTGACGGGATACCAATTCGATTCTACACAGAGTACGCGAAAGAACTTGCCCCCCTTCTAACAGCCGTGTACCGCAAGTCTCTAGAGGAACGGAGGGTTCCAAATGATTGGAAAAGAGCACAGATAGTCCCAGTCTTCAAGAAGGGTCGTCGAGCAGATGCGCAAAACTATAGACCTATATCTCTTACGTCGATCTCTTGTAGAATTTTAGAACATGTTTTTTGCTCGCGTATCATGTCATTTCTGGAAACCCAGAATCTACTATGTAGGAATCAACATGGATTCCGGAAACAGCGATCGTGTGAGACCCAACTCGCCTTATTTGTTCATGAGACCCAGAAAATATTAGATACAGGCTCCCAGGTAGATGCTATTTTTCTTGACTTCCGGAAGGCGTTCGATACAGTTCCGCACTGTCGCCTGATAAACAAAGTAAGAGCCTACGGAATATCAGACCAGCTGTGTGGCTGGATTGAAGAGTTTTTAGCAAACAGAACACAGCATGTTGTTATCAATGGAGAGACGTCTACAGACGTTAAAGTAACCTCTGGCGTGCCACAGGGGAGTGTTATGGGACCATTGCTTTTCACAATATATATAAATGACTTAGTAGATAGTGTCGGAAGTTCCATGCGGCTTTTCGCGGATGATGCTGTAGTATACAGAGAAGTTGCTGCATTAGAAAATTGTAGCGAAATACAGGAAGATCTGCAGCGGATAGGCACTTGGTGCAGTGAGTGGCAACTGACCCTTAACATAGACAAATGTAATGTATTGCGAATACATAGAAAGAAGGATCCTTTATTGTATGATTATATGATAGCGGAACAAACACTGGTAGCAGTTACTTCTGTAAAATATCTGGGAGTATGCGTACGGAACGATTTGAAGTGGAATGATCATATAAAACTAATTGTTGGTAAGGCGGGTACCAGGTTGAGATTCATTGGGAGAGTGCTTAGAAAATGTAGTCCATCAACAAAGGAGGTGGCTTACAAAACACTCGTTCGACCTATACTTGAGTATTGCTCATCAGTGTGGGATCCGTACCAGGTCGGGTTGACGGAGGAGATAGAGAAGATCCAAAGAAGAGCGGCGCGTTTCGTCACTGGGTTATTTGGTAACCGTGATAGCGTTACGGAGATGTTTAATAAACTCAAGTGGCAGACTCTGCAAGAGAGGCGCTCTGCATCGCGGTGTAGCTTGCTCGCCAGGTTTCGAGAGGGTGCGTTTCTGGATGAGGTATCGAATATATTGCTTCCCCCTACTTATACTTCCCGAGGAGATCACGAATGTAAAATTAGAGAGATTAGAGCGCGCACGGAGGCTTTCAGACAGTCGTTCTTCCCGCGAACCATACGCGACTGGAACAGGAAAGGGAGGTAATGACAGTGGCACGTAAAGTGCCCTCCGCCACACACCGTTAGGTGGCTTGCGGAGTATCAATGTAGATGTAGATGTAGATGAAGTGAATACCCACCAGGCAGATTACCACTCTCTGGTTCCTGCTTTTCTGGAGGTGGTGTAATTTCTTTATCTACCTCTCCTTGAGCACTGGTGGGTGGTGGCATCACTTCCTGTGCCCCTGCCCCCACATTTTCGCATGGTATATCCTCAAAAAGAGTACTTGTACTGCTTAAGGTACCCGGTTCTACATTTCCTGCACTAACTAATTGCTGTTCCTCAGTATCCATATTGCTCGGACGTTGACTACGCAACTTAACCATATTCCTAAATTGCTTACTCAAACACAAAATCTGACAGTTTTGCCACTTGCACACAAAATACGTTAATTTATCTACACTACACTGCCCACTAAAAATTACTATCACAATATGCACACCACTAGCGATATGAGATCACTTCACTGGAGCTCAGCTTCTACAAACAGGACAACTACACTGTAGTCTTACCTTTAGTTTATCTGATCTCGGGGTTCGGCTGCCCCCGGATTACGTAGTCGTTACAGTTTCTCAGTACTATCAGGATCGTCTTCTCTGACCCGCTTGCAGTAGTACGTTTTTTCATGAAAGAGTGGTTGCACATTCATTAAATACATTGCATTAATCATGATACACATACATACATTTATCACTAAATACATATATATATATATATATATATATATATATACATATATAACAATAGACACTGAAAAGAAAATACATAAAATTTTTGTGGCCACTGCAAATTCGGGCCCCGCGTTATTGGGCGACAGTTTCGCGTTTTTTGCTATCGCATATACGAAAAGAGCCGCGAAATATCTGTTAATAATGCCGTGCTTTGAATTTCTTTATCATCATTACCTTTTAACAAAGCAAAATATATATATTGAGATCTTATTGTTCTGTATCGGGCCTACAATTAAAGGAACGTTTTTTCGTGACTGTAACTGATTCTAAAAATCAACATATCTTCCCTACTTTATAGTTATTGAAAATTGAAATTACTTGGTTATGAACACTGATGTTACAGTTCGTATGATCGTTCAACAACAAAATTTTGCAGTGGATTTTGTTTCTCGGTAAAACACCATTCAATACCACGACTAGCACAAGAACATGAGACTCTTATTAAAAAAAATACGTTTTCACTATAAAGTTTGCCAGACCAGAACGGAGCACAGCAAGATTCCTATTAGATTTTGACGGTACATTAACTTATTTGTACTGTGAGTTATCTACTATCAGCAGCCCGCGTCAACCTGCAACACATCATAAAATCTGTTGATCTGCACTGCAAGTCTGGAAGCTAAAAGAAATAATATTATCTTACTGTTACTTTACCGCTTCCTTGCGGTATGATAGACTATATTGGAAGTCGTTTGAATACGCCGCGGCAGCGGCTCTTTCGTTCGCCACGCAGCTCAGCACTACAGATAATATTTATATAACTGAAAAATGTCTCAACAGGATGGGATAATAGGCAAGCAAGCTTTAACAATTAATAATGCAAGTTTTCATTTACATAACTCTATTAAAACATTTAAATATTTCAATTTTTACACACCTTCGTGAATTCACACGTAATGGCGTACATCTCTTAGTCTCGACAAAAGAATGCTACACTAGCGTTCGCTACTACGACACAGGATATCTTACTCGTTCGACTCCTAGATGAAGAAGACAAAGAAATTGCTATTCGTCACGTATTATATACTAGTTACTTATTTTAATCTTTGTTCGACATTTATCGTCTGTGGCGGTTTCATTACTCGCCGACGCAGATATTCTCAAAAATAAATAATTAAAAAAATACATAATTTTATACAATAACACAATATGATACATATAATTTTCTCGTTACTACTTAATATGTTGTTTTTGTTTCTTTCTAGACGTTACAACACGTATCTATTTTGTACGAGCTGTAAATAAATAGTTGCCACTATTAAAGTTCCAACCCTCCTATAAAGCTTCGTAGCGTTATGCAGCAATGATTGATAGATGAAGATGCTGTAACAGGATAGACTAGCACCGAGAGTTGCATCAAACCAATTTTCGGACTGAAGACCACAACAAAAACGATAATTTATACGTGGACATAGCAATCAGATTTCATAACATACACAAGTACAGAATTTCACACACACAAATATAAGAGAAACAACGCTACATTAAAAAATGCCTAAATGAACAGATGTGGAAAGAAAAATTCTGAGTGAAAGTCAGCAGATAAGCAGAATTATAACATAATCTGTGAAGGCACGCCCCTTTAGAACTCTTTCATGTGTTTCTGTTGCCGCATTCTGACAGAAGTGACGCCTTACGGCTGGACTTGTAATTACACCCGGGAAGGACGGCCTGACAAATCGTGAGTGGGCAAGGCAGTGGCCGCCGTTTGCACTGAGGCGCTCCCGAGACGCCTCGAGCCCCTGTGACGTGGAGGGTCGGCGGCGAGTGCCGGGGACAGCCACTTAAGGAATTAACCCGTTCAGAGGCAGGCTTCCTGCAGCGCGACGCGCCTCAGCTGGCTCCAGTTTGGTAACCGCAGAGGGCTTCCCCACTGGCCCTACCAGATGGCCAGTCGTCTCGCAGACGATGTCGCTCAGTTTCTCAGTGACGTATCAAAGATATACTGTTAATGAACTGCGTGGCAGGCAACTACCTGCAACGAGAGAATGAAATCGTTCGCGTCTGAATGAAAACCCACTGTACGGCGTCCGGCCGGCTATTCGGACGTTAAAATCGAGATACAGCTTCCTCAGTGCAATGGAGGGCTACGAAAAACACACTCACCCTAAACAGGAGATGTGATCAACTGTAAAAGACTATCACTGGATGGAACCACCTAAAGGGCAAGGCCCTGCCCGTCTCCTAAACTTCGCAATACCACAGTAGACTACGCTTGGGAACGTTAAAGTCCAAAGCAAAGCACCCAGAATCCTTGTAATCTTTGCAGTCGTGATGAGATCGAGACAAACCGTGATTGACGCGCCCTGTGCAGCCACAAGAAATTCATGTCAGTAATCCTAACGGTACTGATATTGGCCACTTACCGGCTAAACTAGTATGACGAATACGCCTTGTTTCATAAGAAACATTTTGTAATCCAGAAAGAATTTTCACTCTGAAGCGGAGTGTACGCTGATTTTAAAATTCCTGGTGTATTAAAACTGTACTCTCGATCTGGACTCGACGTGGGACATTTGCATTTCTTAAGAAAGTGCCCCTATTGGAGAGTAGAAGCTTCGCCAGGTCAGTAGTTACAGCACCTTTCCGCGAAAGGTGAACGTCCCAAGTTCTAGTCCTGTTCTAGCATACAATCTAGCAGGAAGTGTTATAATTTGTAAAATTTAATTTGTGTTATAAGTGATTTTATTCACGTAATTTGATATTCACAGATTCTGGCAGGAATAAAAAAATCGCAAGTGATGAAAGACGGACATTGGTTCAGCCAGATTTCTCGGAAAACCCGACACGAACAATTTGCTAAACATTTACTGCTTGGAACTGCAGTTTCTCTCAAACGTGAAAGAATGAAAAAGATAAAGGAAACATAAAAACCGACACACCACGAAGAAATTGTCCGAATGGGAGAGAAATCGGTATGTGTGATGTATATATATACAGACAAACAAATGATTACAATTTCAGAAAAAATCGCTTGATACAAGAGAAAGAGCTTCGCAAATTGAGCAAGTCAATAACGCGTTGGCCGATATCTGACCCTTACGCAAGCGGTTATTCGGTTTGGTATCGATTAATAGAATTATTAGATCTCCTGCTCATGGATATCGAACCATATCCCATCAAATTGGCGCATTAGGTCATCAAAATCTCGATGCGGTTGAAAGGCCCTGCCCATAATGCTCCACCGCTCTCAGTTTGGGAGAGATCCGGCGGTGTTGGTGGCCAAGACAGGGTTTGGCAACAACGAAGATGAGCAGCAGGAACTCTGACCGTGTGCGGGCGGGCATTGTCTTGCTGAAATGTAAGCCCAGGACTGCGTGCCGTGAAGGACAACAAAACGGGGCGTAGAATACCAGCGCTGCGCTGTAAGGGTGTCGCCGATGATGACCATAGGAGTCCTGCTATGAGAGGAAATGGTACTGCAGACGATCAGTCACGGTTGTCGGGCAGTGTGGTCTGGTCTGGCAACCGTCAGGTTCGTATCCCTCTGTCGTCCGGGCCGTCTCCAGCCACGTCTTCGGCCTGGAATCTCTTTGACTGGAGTAGAATTACCTCCAGCGATGAGTCACGCCTCCAACTGTGCCCAGCGACCGGCGAAGACCTGTGTGCAGACGCCCCTGACCGTGGTGGGCTACCAACCCGATCGGCGCCCGCCATATGGCCCGACAACTGAGAGTGACGGTCTGAGGCGCCGCACCGTTTCACAGAAGGACCTGTCCTATTCTGTCTCCACCCGCGGCACCCTAACAGCACAGCGGCACGTCGGCGATATTCCAGGCGCCGTTTTGCTGCCCCTCATGGAAAGCCACCCTGGCCTTACATTTCGGCAATATAATGCCGCCCGCGACAGTTTCTACTGCTCGTCTTCGTGCTTGCCAAACCCTACCTCGGCCAACAAGGTCGACGCATGTCTCTCCAATTGAGAACATTTGGAGCATTGTGGGAAGGGCCTGCCAACTAGCTCACGATTTTGTCGACCCAAGGCGCCAACTGGACAGAATGTGGCACGACATCCCTCAGGAGGACACCGAACTACTCTATAATGAATGCCGAGCTGAATGACTTCTTGCATTAGGGCCAGCGGTGGACCAAGGCCTTACTGACTCGCTCAATTTGGGAAGCTCTCTCTCCTGAATAACTCAACCAATTTTGCTGAAACTGTAATCATTTGTTGATCTGCACTTGTACATCACGTCTTCCGATTTCCATCTCATTCGAATACTTCCTTCGTGGTGCGCCATTTCTTCCTTTTTTTATGGAGTGTATTGGCGGTAGCATATAAATGGGATGAAAACATAAGAATGTCATAAGGAAGGCGAAGACATGTTAATAGCAGAGTTGTAAGGAAGTGTATTGCAGGTGCGAAGAGGACCGCTTAAAACGCTCGTGCAATCTATTGAGTAGTGATCTGATGTCTGACAGTGACTGATATTAAGAGTCGGACGAGAGGAGGGGGTAATTTAGAGGGTAGACGTTTAACGGCTGTTGTGCCAGTAAGGGTACTGGGCGCGTATACTCAGGAACCTTTACCTGGGAAGCTTTGGAAAAAAAAGTACATTCTGTACCCGAAAGGCTTATCGCGTCTAAAGAACACTCGGTAAAATTGGAACTGACTCACCAATAGGATCGTATGGATAAGATAGGAGACATCAGAATACGTAAGAAGACAAACATGAGCGAGTGGAACGCCAAGAAACTAAGAAATACAATTCGCTAAAGTTATCCATTCGTGACACATTTACGCTGTTAGCTTCAGTAACTAAAATTCAGCTATGCCACACTTTTCAGTGCTAAAGGCGATCGGTTTTGTAAGATTTATCTTACACCTTGATACACTTATGACACTATGACAATTACAGTCTTAAGGCACAGGATGTGTTATCAGCTTTCAGTTACGTGATTCATGATACCAGAGATATTTAAATTTAAGCTGAAACATTTTCACGTTGTACACATACTTCCTTCTCTGCAGAATTTTCTCTCAAAATGTAGACGTGTATCATTCTGTAGTAGGGCATTCATGGGCATTGCATTTATGAGACTGTCTTGTTTATTTTGCCTTATTTCATCAACTTTTACAAAAAATATTACATCGAGCATAAATAAAACGATACAGCTCCATATTAATGAAGGAGCAGAACGAAATCTGTGATCACCCGCGCATCACTTGTTGTGGAGAGTTGAAATCCGCAGACAAACGGGCTAATACGTGTTTGGTAGGTTTTGTGGACAGGAAAAGATCTGATCTTCTCTGGAAAACTGTTATGGAGAAGAGTTGTGTCTCGCAGTGTGAATCATAGAGTGGTGCTACTGCTTCCAAAACTAGTAATGGAAAATCAACATCAAATGGTTTATGAGACCTATTCTCACATAAGCTAATGATCGAAGATTGAAGCTGTATGAAACATATTTTGCTAATTTCTTTAATACAATCTCTAATATATTCACTTCTGTAGCACTGTCGGTATTGTTCTACAGAAGTTCAAAAAGTAAGTTACACATTATTAACGCAGGTCAAGTAATTTTTATTGAATGCTGTACTACACTTCAAAGTGACACAGGAATGTGACCCTAGTTTTCAGCATAGTTACCAAGTCTCTGCAAACAACGACAGGGGCACTCTACTAATCGTTCAAATACTTGACGATAGAAAGCCGCTCTTTGATCACTGAGCAATTCGAAAACCGCTGTATAAACGTCCTCGCCGGCCGGGGTGGCCAAGTGGTTAAAGGCGCTACAGTCTGGAACCGCGCGACCGCTACGGTCGCAGGTTCGAATCCTGCCTCGGGCATGGATGTGTGTGATGTCCTTAGGTTGGTTAGGTTTAAGTAGTTCTAAGTTCTAGGGGACTGATGACCTTAGAAGTTAACTCCCATAGTGCTCAGAGCCATTTGAATCATTTTTGGAACGTCCTCAAGTTGATAAATCTGTTTTGCCCCAGGCGTTCTTCAGGCTACTGAAAAGATGGCGTGGCAGCATTACCCAAGTCTGTGAGCCCCACAGTTTCTTTACGGCTACACGCAGCATTGCATTTGGTCCACATGCCGCCAAAATTTCACAGGTACGATGTGTGCAAAGCAGACACTTTGCTCACAGGAACTATGCTGTCCCCCGTACTTCAGCTTCGTAGTACGTTTCTAGACGCCGCGCAATTTCAGTCGCTCATTGTGAAGCACCCGTTATCGGAACCGCAGCAGAACCACGTAAGCAGGAGACGCGGAACACGTGCTCCCCTCTGACACTGGCCTTAGTGCGGGACGACGTGGGAGCTCACTCTCTGAAGTGCTACGGAGGTGCAGGTACTCACGTTTATATTCTTGCTTATACAGTTTCGCTTACATTATGCACAAAGGTTCAATGGCAATATGTGAATAAAACATGAAAAACGGCAAGGAAAAGGAGTTGCAACATTGCATACAACTTGGTACCGCACGGCAGAATGGCTCTATATCACTGAAACGAAACTCTGCAGAGAATGGAAGAAATGTAGTAGATGGAACTGTTTCAGCTTAAATTTAAGGTAGCACAGTTCATATTACTGCAAGCTGGTAATCCTTCCCATGCCTTGCAACAACTGACCGTAGGCAAATGCCCGTAGGTGCAATTTCTTTTTTTTTTTTTTTTTTTTTTTTTGACTGGTTTGATGCGGCCCGCCGCGAATTCCTTTCCTGTGCTAACCTCTTCATCTCAGAGTAGCACTAGCAACCTACGTCCTCAATTATTTGCTTGACTTATTCCAATCTCTGTCTTCCTCTACAGTTTTTGCCCTCTACAGCTCCCTCTAGTACCATGGAAGTCATTCCCTCATGTCTTAGCAGATGTCCTATCATCCTGTCCCTTCTCCTTATCAGTGTTTTCCACATATTCCTTTCCTCTCCGATTCTGCGTAGAACCTCCTCATTCCTTACCTTATCAGTCCACCTAATTTTCAACATTCGTCTATAGCACCACATCTCAAATGCTTCGATTCTCTTCTGTTCCGGTTTTCCCACAGTCCATGTTTCACTACCATACAATGCTGTACTCCAGACGTACATCCTCAGAAATTTCTTCCTCAAATTAAGGCCGGTATTTGATATTAGTAGACTTCTCTTGGCCAGAAATGCCTTTTTTGCCATAGCGAGTCTGCTTTTGATGTCCTCCTTGCTCTGTCCGTCATTGGTTATTTTACTGCCTAGGTAGCAGAATTCCTTAACTTCATTGACTTCGTGACCATCAATCCTGATGTTAAGTTTCTCGCTGTTCTCATTTCTATTACTTCTCATTACCTTCGTCTTTCTCCGATTTACTCTCAAACCATACTGTTTACTCATTAGACTGTTCATATTGTATATGACCCGTCTCTCCCGACAGCTTACCCCTACTTTTTTCAGAATCTCGAACAGCTTGCACCATTTTATATTGTCGAACGCTTTTTCCAGGTCGACAAATCCTATGAAAGTGTCTTGATTTTTCTTTAGCCTTGCTTCCATTATTAGCCGTAACGTCAGAATTGCTTCTCTCGTCCCTTTACTTTTCCTAAAGCCAAACTGATCGTCACCTAGCGCATTCTCAATTTTCTTTTACATTCTTCTGTATATTATTCTGGTAAGCAGCTTCGATGCATGAGCAGTTAAGCTGATTGTGCGATAATTCTCGCACTTGTCAGCTCTTGCCGTCTTACGAATTGTGTGGATGATGCTTTTCCGAAACTCAGATCGTATATCGCCAGACTCATATATTCTACACACAATCGTGAATAGTCGTTTTGTTGCCACATCCCCCAATGATTTTAGAAATTCTGATGGAATGTTATCTATCCATTCTGCCTTATTTGACCGTAAGTCCTCCAAAGCTCTTTTAAATTCCGATTCTAATACTGGATCTCCTATCTCTTCTAAATCGACTCCTGTCTCTTCTTCTATCACATCAGACAAATCTTCACCCTCATAGAGGCTTTCAATGTATTCTTTCCACCTATCTGCTCTCTCCTCTGCATTTAACAGTGGAATTCCCGTTGCACTCTTAATGTTACCACCGTTGCTTTTAATGTCACCAAAGGTTGTTTTGGCTTTCCTGTATGCTGAGTCTGTCCTTCCGACAATCATATCTTTTTCGATGTCTTCACATCTTTCCTGCAGCCATTTCGTCTTAGCTTCCCTGCACTTCCTATTTATTTCATTCCTCAGCGACTTGTATTTCTATATTCCTGATTTTCCCGAAACATGTTTGTACCTCCTCCTTTCATCAATCAACTGAAGTATTTCTTCTGTTACCCATGGTTTCTTCGCAGCTACCTTCTTTATACCTATGTTTTCCTTCCCAACTTCTGTGATGACCCGTTTTAGAGATGTCCATTCCTCTTCAACTGTACTGCCTACTGCGCTATTCCTTATTGCTGTATCTATAGCGTTAGAGAACTTCTAACGTATCTCATCATTCCTTAGTACCTCCGTATCCCACTTCTTTGCATATTGATTCTTCTTGACTAATGTCTTGAACTTCAGCCTACTCTTCATCACTGCTATATTGTGATCTGAGTCTATATCTGCTCCTGGGTACGCCTTACAATCCAGTATCTGATTTCGGAATCTCTGTCTGACCATGATGTAATCTAATTGAAATCTTCCCGTATCTGCCGGCCTTTTCCAAGTATACCTCCTCCTCTTGTGATTCTTGAACAGGCTATTCGATATTACTAGCTGAAACTTGTTACAGAACTCAATTAGTCTTTCTCCTGTTTCATTCCTTGTCCCAAGCCCATATTCTCTTGTAACCTTTTCTTCTACTCCTTCCGCTACAACTGCATTCCAGTCGCCCATGACTATTAGATTATCGTCCCCCTTTACATACTGCATTACCCTTTCAATATCCTCATACACTTTCTCTATCTGTTCACCTTCAGCTTGCGACGTCGGCATGTATACCTGAACTATCGTTGTCGGTGTTGGTCTGCTGTCGATTCTGATTAGAACAACCCGGTCACTGAACTGTTCACAGTAACACACCCTCTGCCCTACCTTCCTATTCATAACGAATCCTACACCTGTTATACCATTTTATGCTGCTGTTGATATTACCCGATACTCATCTGACCAGAAATCCTTGTCTTCCTTCCACTTCACTTCACTGACCCCTACTATATCCAGATTCAGCCATTGTATTTCCCTTTTCAGATTTTCTAGTTTCCCTACCACGTTCAAGCTTCTGACATTCCACGCCCCGACTCGTAGAACGTTATCCTTTCGTTGATTATTCAATCTTTTTCTCATGGTAACCTTCCCCTTGGCAGTCCCCTCCCGGAGATCCGAATGGGGAACTATTCCGGAATCTTCTGCCAATGGAGAGATCATCATGACACTTCTTCAATTACAGGCCACGTGTCCCGTGGATACACGTTACGTGTCTTTAATGCAGTGGTTTCCATTGCCTTCTGCATCCTCATGTCGTTGATCATTGCTGATTCTTCCGCCTTTAGGGGCAATTTCCTACCCCTAGGACTGCCGTTGGCAGAATGAGGCTGACTTCTTATGCCGGAAGTCTTTGGCCGCCAATGCTGAGTATTTATGTAAATTTAGGCAGTGGCGGGGATCGAACCCGTGACCGAAGACGTTTTGATTATGAATCAAAGACGATACCCCTAGACCACTGGTCTATTCACGGTTTAGTACTTGCTAAATGAATCTATAAGGAAATGCGCCGGTTTTCTTACATCTTCTCCATTTACCCTAGCAATCCTTTAATTGACGCCACTTCGGCAAATTGCATGTCGATTAAGATGAAATGATAATGAAAACAATACACAGTCCTGGAGAGGAGAAAATTTTCACCCGAGCCGGGAATCGAACCTGGGCCTCTCGCATGGCATTCCCCAACGCTGACCACTTAACTATGGAGGCAAACGAACGTGAAATGTCTCAAGTCGATAAAAAATTCCGTCGTTGTTGTCACTAAACTTCGTTTGAGGACTTGTCTCGTACTTCCTCAAGTATAAAACATGCCTGTCGTTCTAACTACGTCGTTGTTAACAGTTAGTTCGGCCTTAACAAAGGAAAATAACGGTAAGATACCAGAAGAAATATGGGCCTTGACGATTTGGGTGGTTTGTGTGCCGCAGCGATACAGATAACCGCGAAGTAGGTGCAACCGTGTCGGAAGGTTCTGTGGTAGATGGAAAGAGGCATCAGACGTTTCAGTTGTTCCAGGGGTAACACTCTGGATATTGTCTGATCTGGCCTTGTAACACTATGCAGTATGGCTTTGCGGCATGCGGCATAACTGAAAGCACGAGGTAACTACATCTCTTACATTTCCTGAACAACTGCTGCGCCACTAGAGCTGCATCCAATCAGTCTTCGGCTGGATGAGTGCAAGAGAAACAATCGGTGGAAAAGTGAGTACTATTTGTAGATTTCAGCTCAACCTCAATTAACGAGCACGCGTGATTTTGCAAACTTCTGTTGTTTGGTGGTGATGGCTGTTCTGGAGGTGTAAATTTGTGGATGTTTTGAGGGGTATAGGCCTGGGCGGATCGTGGTACAATTTCGAGTGTCATATTTTCAGCTCTGTATCAGTGCTGCAATCGATTACATAAAGTCTCATATTTTTAGGTACGTATCAGTAATGCTTTCAATTCATTGCAAGGTAACCCAGGAAAGTTAAATTAACCTCTAATTATTATTCAAGGAAAATTCGCTGTGACTTTTGCTTAGAAATGCCTTTAGTCCACTTGCCAACTGTTTCTACATTTTTTGACACGAAATGTTGCATTTAGAAAGCTTCTGTCACGAAATACTGGATCCCGACTGCATATGTACAACGAAGATTAACAGTGTTTGGTGCAGTTTATTATTGGCATTCCCATGTAAGGTGTTTTACAAAATGGTTCAAATGGCTCTGAGCACTATGGGACTCAACTGCTGTGGTCATCAGTCCCCTAGAACTTAGAACTACTTAAACCTAACTAACCTAAGGACATCACACACATCCATGCCCGAGGCAGGATTCGAATCTGCGACCGTAGCAGTCGCACGGTTCCGGACTGCGCGCCTAGAACCGCGAGACCACCGCAGCCGGCAGGTGTTTTACATAACTTTAAGATTCTTGAAGACCGATATCGGTTGTAGTAAAGAAGTAGCTATTAGCAGCTGTTGGGTGTTGAACTGACTTTTACTACATATCCGTTCTTTATATAGCTCCACCATTTGTACTAGATCTTGAGTTAAAGAGGCGTTTTTGGCATTCTGTACCGTCACAACGGCACAGGCACGCTTAGTGCTCAGTATGCTACAAACAGTCGAGGAGGAAGAGATGGTTTGAAACTACTGATTCTGGACGTCGGTGACGTAATGATGTATCATATGACGTCATGAGCTGGCAAACAGAAACAGTACAGAAAAACAACAACGTTAACTTTTTTATGTGGGTTGTGTTGACAGATCATCTGTAACGTAACCTCAGTCAGGAGTCGAGCGACCGCTGCAATCGCAGGTTCGAATCCTGCCTCGGGCATGGATGTGTGTGATGTCCTTAGGTTAGTTGGGTTTAAGTAGTTCTAAGTTCTAGGGGACTGATGACCTCAGATGTTAAGTCCCATAGTGCTCAGAGCCATTTGAACCACTTTTTTGTAACTTAACCCAAATCCAAGTTAGTTTGGAAGGTGAGTGTTCGTTTGTGAAATGGCGATGCCAGCGAATATATCATGAGAAAAGCTACAATTCTCGGTGTGGATCATATTTTACGGATATTGGACGTAAAAGACTGGTTGATGTCCGCTATTTTGATAACGTCACCGATTAAAACAGAGTGGTATCGGCAGTCTGAGTGTTTCCCTAGGATGCAGTTGACTCTGTGTGCACAGCAGAGGCGTGCCCGCTCGTACAGAGAAGGCAGCGCTCAGCCCACACACACAGGGCAGCACGCAGGCGCGGCCCCCAGCGTTACGCCAACGTGTAATCCAATTACAACGAATGGTATCAAAAATGATGCAGCCATACATATTATGAAGATCGATGTGTGTATGTTACACATCCCTTCCTAAACCACTCGGCCTATTTCACGAAAACTTGGTACACATATCACCGACTGTCTGAAAAGAACCGCTGTGGAGGTGAGAAGCAGCTACTTCTCAAAGGGCTGCGGGTCGCGACGGGCCTGAAAAAGAGCGTAGCTCACGACGCTCAGCAGACGTTTGAGGATGAGAGCACCTAATGACTTGCAACAAACTTTACACGTAATTCCAAAGATGTCTGGATAACATGGTGGCCACCCTAGTCGAGCGATGTCATTATTCTGAAGGAACTCATTCACAAGATGTGCCTGATAGGGGTGCGAATTGTCGTCCCTGAAGACGAATTCCTCGCCAATGCGCTGCCGATATGGTTGCACTGTCGGTCGGAGGATGGCATTCAGTATCGTACAGCCGTTACGGCGCCTTCCACGACCACCAGCGGCGTACGTCGGCCCCACATAGTGCCACCCCAAAACATCAGGGAACCTCCACCTTGCTGCACTCGCCGGGCAGTGTGTCTAAAACGTTCAGACTGAACGGTTTGCCTCCAAACACGTCTCTGACGATTGTCTGGTTGAAGACATATGCGACGCTCATCGGTGAAGAGAACGCGATGCCAATCCTAAGCGGCCCATTCGGCATGTTGTTGGGCCCATCTGTATCGTGATGCGTGGTGTCGTGGTTGCAAACATGGACCTCGCCGTGGACGTTGGGAATGAAGTTGCGCATCATACAGCCTATTGCGCACAGTTTGAGTCGTAACACGACATTCTGTGGCTGCAGGAAAAGCATTATTCAACATGGCGCCGTTGCTGTCAGGGTTCCTCCGAGCCATAATCCGTAGGTAGCGGTCATCCATTGCAGGCGGCCTGAGCGAGGCATGTCACCGACAGTTCCTGTCTCTCAGTATTTTCTCCATGTCCGAACAACATCACTTTGGTTCAGTCCGAGACGCCTGGACACTTCCCTTGTTGTGAGCCCTTCCTGGCCCAAAGTAACAATACGAACGCGATCGAACCGTAGTATTGTCCGTCTAGGCATGGTTGAACTACAGTCGACAGGACTGGTCGAATGACTGGAACTGATCGGCTGTCAGACCCCATCGGTCTAATAGTCGCTGCTCTTGCATGGTTGTGTTACATCTTTGTTCGGGTTTAGTGACATGTCTGAATAGGGACTGTGTCTGCTATAGAATATCTACAGTCAAGGTCTATCTTCAGGAGTTCTGGGAACCCGGGTGATGCAACACTTTTTGTGATGTTTTTGTATTTTCGCTGTTCATGCAGTAAAACTGCCGCATCAGACATGACGTTTTAATTTATTGCTTCTGTACTATTGACTCTATTCTCAACACTTTTGCAGACAGTATTCACATACATCGCTAAATGTACTTGCAGAAACGAATCGTTGTATAGCCCATAGTTGAGCAAATGTGACGCACTAAATACTGAGGTACGTGAAAAACTGCCGCATCATGCATTAACTTTCTAATTTCTTTCTTCTTTACTACGAATTCTATTCACAACACATTTTACGGACAGTGTTCGCATGTACCACTGAATGCACATGCAAACATACACTCCTGGAAATTGAAATAAGAACACCGTGAATTCATTGTCCCAGGAAGGGGAAACTTTATTGACACATTCCTGGGGTCAGATACATCACATGATCACACTGACAGAACCACAGGCACATAGACACAGGCAACAGAGCATGCACAATGTCGGCACTAGTACAGTGTATATCCACCTTTCGCAGCAATGCAGGCTGCTATTCTCCCATGGAGACGATCGTAGAGATGCTGGATGTAGTCCTGTGGAACGGCTTGCCATGCCATTTCCACCTGGCGCCTCAGTTGGACCAGCGTTCGTGCTGGACGTGCAGACCGCGTGAGACGACGCTTCATCCAGTCCCAAACATGCTCAATGGGGGACAGATCCGGAGATCTTGCTGGCCAGGGTAGTTGACTTACACCTTCTAGAGCACGTTGGGTGGCACGGGATACATGCGGACGTGCATTGCCTGTTGGAACAGCAAGTTCCCTTGCCGGTCTAGGAATCGTAGAACGATGGGTTCGATGACGGTTTGGATGTACCGTGCACTATTCAGTGTCCTCTCGACGATCACCAGTGGTGTACGGCCAGTGTAGGAGATCGCTCCCCACACCATGATGCCGGGTGTTGGCCCTGTGTGCCTCGGTCGTATGCAGTCCTGATTGTGGCGCTCACCTGCACGGCGCCAAACACGCATACGACCATCATTGGCACCAAGGCAGAAGCGACTCTCATCGCTGAAGACGACACGTCTCCATTCGTCCCTCCATTCACGCCTGTCGCGACACCACTGGAGGCGGGCTGCACGATGTTGGGGCGTGAGCGGAAGACGGCCTAACGGTGTGCGGGACCGTAGCCCAGCTTCATGGAGACGGTTGCGAATGGTCCTCGGCGATACCCCAGGAGCAACAGTGTCCCTAATTTGCTGGGAAGTGGCGGTGCGGTCCCCTACGGCACTGCGTAGGATCCTACGGTCTTGGTGTGCAACCGTGCGTCGCTGCGGTCCGGTCCCAGGTCGACGGGCACGTGCACCTTGCGCCGACCACTGGCGACAACATCGATGTACTGTGGAGACCTCACGCCCCACGTGTTGAGCAATTCGGCGGTACGTCCACCCGGCCTCCCGCATGCCCACTATACGCCCTCGCTCAAAGTCCGTCAACTGCACATACGGTTCACGTCCACGCTGTCGCGGCATGCTACCAGTGTTAAAGACTGCGATGGAGCTCCGTATGCCACGGCAAACTGGCTGACACTGACGGCGGCGGTGCACAAATGCTGCGCAGCTAGCGCCATTCGACGGCCAACACCGCGGTTCCTGGTGTGTCCGCTGTGCCGTGCGTGTGATCATTGCTTGTACAGCCCTCTCGCAGTGTCCGGAGCAAGTATGGTGGGTCTGACACACCGGTGTCAATGTGTTCTTTTTTCCATTTCGAGGAGTGTATATTATTGTACGAGTCAGTTCACGAGATATGACGCCATAAACATTGAGCTGCGTGAAAACGAAACTGCAGGGTGAAGTTCGCTAGAGATACAGGTGAAATATGTGTGAAATAAGTTAAATATAAGTGAATTACAGACAGAGTGATGAGGAAAGATACGTGCTTTGTAAGCTGTTAGTATTGGTGATTCTGGATAAAAAAACCTTCTTATGAACATATGCTCTATTCCGAATAGTTTCCGAAATAGAACAGATTTAATGTACGTAGTTATTTATTTTCTGTATTATGCAGTACATTGTCCACGTTTGCAACGTACCACAGTAGTGTAGAGGAATTCGAGACGAGCAGTTCGATAAATAGGAAACTTGCGGTCCACCACATCGGGAACTGCGTCAGATTGGCCTGCAATGCAAAAACTACCTAAGCTGCAGCGTGTGCGTGTCGCGCTGCATTTTAATATTCTCTCAACTTGTTCGCGCAAACAATTAGCCCTAGAGAAAAAATGAATACGGCCTCTTTTGTAGTAAATTTAATGTAGTTCGGACTATGACAAGTTTTCGTTAGGGCCCACAGTTTTAGAGTTATTCAAGAAAAACGAATAAAACTTGTGTTAAAAGTGTTTTGTCTCCGGAAACCGTACGGAACAGGACTTATGAAGTTCTTTTGTACAGAATTGCCAATACTGTCACCCCTCAAAGCATGTGCCTTTCCTCCTGACTCATCTTGTATATGCGACGTGCAGACGTTGGGACAGCGATGGGTGAAACTTGCTCTTTAACAAAAAAAATATTCGAATGTGTGTGAAATCCTATGGCACTTAACTGCTAAGGTCACCAGTCCCTAAGCTTACACACTATTTAACCTAAATTATCATAAGGACAAACACTCACATCCGTGCCCGAGGGAGGACTCGAACCTCCGCCGGGACCAGGCACACAGTCCATGGTTGCAGCGCCTAGACCGCTCGGCTAATCCCGCGCGGCCCTCCTTAACACATGCATGGATTTCAGCCAAACTTGGTACATATGTTACTTACCATCTGGAAAGAAATACTATACGGATGAGAAACACCAACTTCCCATTGAGGCGGGGATCGTGTGTGGTGATGGAGAGAGATGGGAGGAGAGGAGATGTACAGAGAGGGAGGAGGGGGAAATGGGCAGAGAAATGGAACAGGAGGTGAGAACGGAGAGGAGGAAGAGGAGGAGGTGGAGGCAGAGAGGGGGAGAAGGAGGCAGAGAAATGGAACAGGAGGTGAGAACGGAGAGGAGGAAGAGGAGGAGGTGGAGGCAGAGAGGGGGAGAAGGAGGCAGAGAAATGGAACAGGAGGTGAGAACAGAGAGGTGGAAGAGGAGGAGGTGGAGGCAGAGAGGGAAAGGGGGAGGCGGAGTGATGGCGGTAAGGTTGGGTAAATACATATTCGGTTAATGCTGGGTAATCAGCCAGTTTTTTTACATTTTCAATGTGCCGGTGTTTTTAAGTGCCGTAATTCTGAAGCATTTAAGTTGCGACACAAAAGGCACGAAATACAAAACCCTAAGCTACAATGTGTTGTTTATCGTCATTTTATTATAAGTAATCACACCAAAATCGACGCGTTAGCGAGAGAGCTTCGTGTGCCGGTGTTTTGAAACAGCATTTGTGGATTATAATATAATATAAAAACCATCTGATGTGGGCTTCGACTGAATCCAGTATGGCGTCTTCCATGTCCTGCCTGTGAAGCAGAAGGCGATTTTGCATCTCATTGGCCACGTTCGTACTTGTCTGATTCAGCCTTTCACGCTCGGAAATGTTCTGCGGCGCTAACTGCACGCTGTGACGTCACAAAACTCGCCCAGTTTCACGTTTCGTATGAGGACGTGTTGAACGGAAATGTCTAATGAACATTGAATTTGAAATTAGAGTAAATCGAAGGAAGACTAAAGTAATTATGGGTATTCGCAATAAACTTACCATCGAAATTGGTGATTACGAAGTAGACGAAGATAAGGGATGGCCGTGCAGAGTGGCCGCCATGTCACGGATTGCGCGGCCCCTCCCAGCGGAGGTTCGAGTCCTCCCTCAGTCTTGGGTGTGTGTGTTGTCCTTAGTATAAGTTAGTTTAAGTAGTGTGTAAATCTAGGGACCGATGACGCAAGCAGTTTGGTCTCTTAGGAATTCGCACACATTTGAACATTTGATAAGGGATTCCGCTGCGTTGGAAGCAAGACTGTGAGGAGGACATAAAAAGCAAGGAAAGAGGGCCAAATGAAGTGTACTCGCATCAAAACTTGGCCTCAGCCTGAGGAAGAAATTTCTGAGAATGTTTGTTTGGAGCACGTCCTTCCTCGGTAGTGAATCTTGGGCTGTGGGAAATGCGAAAAACGGGAAGTGAGAGAATTGAGGCGTTTGAGATGTGGTTCTACAGAAAAATGTTAAAAATTATTTGGACTGACAGAATAAAGAAGGAGCAGATCCTCTGCAGAATCGGCGAAGAATCGGACACGCGGAAAGTGTTGAGAGTGAGGAGGGGCAAATTTATAGGACGAGTGTTAAGACACTAGGGAATAAATTCTGCGGTACTACAGGGAACTGTAGAGGGTAAAAACTATAGGGAGAGACAGATTAGAATAAATCGAACAAATACTTGAGGTCGTGGGGTGCAAGTGCGACAGTGATGTAAAGAGGTTGGCACAGGAGAGGAATTTGTGGCCGGTCACAGCCAAGCGGTCAGAAGACTGATGACGCAAAAAAGTGAGGATGGCTTAACACAAAGTACTGTTGTTTGTGGAATGAGGCGCGAGCTTCTGGAAGCGAGGTTTGAGTCGCTGTGGCCGCCGCCCGCGGAAGCGAGAATTCGCCACGTTCGACGGCGCGCGCCGCTGCGACCTCCGCCTCCGGGGAGGCAGCGGTCTGTGAAGCTGGCGAGGAAGCTGAGGCGCGGCCGCGGATCACGACCGGCCAGCCTGCGGCGTCTGCGCGTCGCGGCCACGGGCTCCTCACGCACTCGCTGCACTGAGTGTTTCACAAACACGGCCTGCCCTGAAGTGACGCATAATGTTCCTCAACTGAGGAAAGTTGTTAGAAATTAGCTGCACTATACGTGTCAATGTGGTTTACAGATGTACATAACTGGGAAAAACTACTGAAGTGAGTTTCTCACTGGTCTGACTGTAAATGCTAGATGGGAAAAGCACTCGCATTAAAACATCTGTCCTATATTTTTGCTATATGTACACACATTTGCTATCAAGTCTGTAGTAACATTCAGTTGCAAAAACGGAAGAACAAAAATTATCACAATTTTTACTAACCTGTTCATTCTTACAGTACACTTACCCTATGTAATAGCCAGTATAAGGTTTTTACTGACCCGTTACTTAAAGAACCACACTTTCGTCGTTAAGTAATACGTTTATGAAAAAACGCAGGACGTTTAATTGTTTTGAAAGCACACTCAAATACTATGCAGATGATGGCGTTTTTTACTCTGAAAGTTTGTAAGAACTCCCCGCTTGTACTAAATCTCCAGAAATGTACCAGTTTAGCTAGTGAGTCCGTAGAGGATTGTGTAGAAGACGAACAGTATGATTGGACGCCCTTTTCCAACCGAGTTTTGGAGAGATTAAGGCAAGCCATCCTTGGATTCCCTTACTTAGTCGTCGTATAACATTCTTTCTATCTTTCCTGCCGGGAAGCTCTCGAAGTTTATGTCCCTCGCAGAGGCAGTATCCGCGCTGTGGGTTTCTCAGCATAGTGAAACTCTACTTCTTGTGATAATAAGTGATGAAGCGGAAAGCTGTATTTTTCGGAATAATGTTTATAAGGGGCGCCATTATAACTATTTACTAAACACCATAAACTGGTAATATCGACAAGTTAATAATGGTTTAAGTGAAAAGTAACGATTTCCTGAGAGCATGGTCTTACGACAGAACTATACCGGAAGCTATCGTACTGGCGAGAGGCAACTGTGGCGCACAGGCTGTGTGTACCTCGTGGTATTAGGAACTCGTTCCCACACTTCCGTTATCTCAAACATTATCCGTTTATTTATTAAAATGATGGACTTCTGGCGTTGTTATATTGTTCTAAGGAGGTATTTCTCCTGATATCCGTATTGGAAAAGGCAACTTTTACTAGCAAATATTTATTAATCCATATTACTTGCTTCACACCAGAGTAACTATGCTTTCGCTACGTACCTTCCTGCTGACGTAGCGGGCGTTCTCATGTCTAGCAACAGCGCCTCACTTTACCGTCCACTGGCAACGCCATTTGGTCCACCGGCTCCTTCAGCCAGCGTGAAAACTGAAATCTTACTACCAACTGTGTGCATTCCCCAATACCGCTTTACTCACTGAATGCTACGTGATATATGCAGACGCGATACAAAATTGTAAAACTGGAAAATACACTCCTGGAAATGGAAAAAAGAACACATTGACACCGGTGTGTCAGACCCACCATACTTGCTCCGGACACTGCGAGAGGGCTGTACAAGCAATGATCACACGCACGGCACAGCGGACACACCAGGAACCGCGGTGTTGGCCGTCGAATGGCGCTAGCTGCGCAGCATTTGTGCACCGCCGCCGTCAGTGTCAGCCAGTTTGCCGTGGCATACGGAGCTCCATCGCAGTCTTTAACGCTGGTAGCATGCCGCGACAGCGTGGACGTGAACCGTATGTGCAGTTGACGGACTTTGAGCGAGGGCGTATAGTGGGCATGCGGGAGGCCGGGTGGACGTACCGCCGAATTGCTCAACACGTGGGGCGTGAGGTCTCCACAGTACATCGATGTTGTCGCCAGTGGTCGGCGCAAGGTGCACGTGCCCGTCGACCTGGGACCGGACCGCAGCGACGCACGGTTGCACGCCAAGACCGTAGGATCCTACGCAGTGCCGTAGGGGACCGCACCGCCACTTCCCAGCAAATTAGGGACACTGTTGCTCCTGGGGTATCGCCGAGGACCATTCGCAACCGTCTCCATGAAGCTGGGCTACGGTCCCGCACACCGTTAGGCCGTCTTCCGCTCACGCCCCAACATCGTGCAGCCCGCCTCCAGTGGTGTCGCGACAGGCGTGAATGGAGGGACGAATGGAGACGTGTCGTCTTCAGCGATGAGAGTCGCTTCTGCCTTGGTGCCAATGATGGTCGTATGCGTGTTTGGCGCCGTGCAGGTGAGCGCCACAATCAGGACTGCATACGACCGAGGCACACAGGGCCAACACCCAGCATCATGGTGTGGGGAGCGATCTCCTACACTGGCCGTACACCACTGGTGATCGTCGAGGGGACACTGAATAGTGCACGGTACATCCAAACCGTCATCGAACCCATCGTTCTACCATTCCTAGACCGGCAAGGGAACTTGCTGTTCCAACAGGACAATGCACGTCCGCATGTATCCCGTGCCACCCAACGTGCTCTAGAAGGTGTAAGTCAACTACCCTGGCCAGCAAGATCTCCGGATCTGTCCCCCATTGAGCATATTTGGGACTGGATGAAGCGTCGTCTCACGCGGTCTGCACGTCCAGCACGAACGCTGGTCCAACTGAGGCGCCAGGTGGAAATGGCATGGCAAGCCGTTCCACAGGACTACATCCAGCATCTCTACGATCGTCTCCATGGGAGAATAGCAGCCTGCATTGCTGCGAAAGGTGGATATACACTGTACTAGTGCCGACATTGTGCATGCTCTGTTGCCTGTGTCTATGTGCCTGTGGTTCTGTCAGTGTGATCATGTGATGCATCTGACCCCAGGAATGTGTCAATAAAGTTTCCCCTTCCTGGGACAATGAATTCACGGTGTTCTTATTTCAATTTCCAGGAGTGTAGAATGTGGCTTGAACACAAGGGGGACCTTACAAGTTCACGGTTATGACTGCACTGCACACCATGTAGTATTTATATCGTCCCAAAGTCTCGGTTTTCACTAAAGAGTCAGAAATTTTCGTAGACATCATCCATGAGTGATGATAAAGTGGCCGGCCGAAGTGGCCGTGCGGTTCTAGGCGCTGCAGTCCGGAACCGCGAGACCGCTACGGTCGCAGGTTCGAATCCTGCCTCGGGCATGGATGTGTGTGAAGACCTTAGGTTAGTTAGGTTTAACTAGTTCTAAGTTCTAGGGGACTAATGACCTCAGCAGTTGAGTCCCATAGTGCTCAGAGCCATTTGAACCATTTTTGATCATAAGGTTTTACCATTAACTCAGAACCTCCAATTACGCATTATTACTCAGTTTTAATGAAAATGCCTAGAGCTCGAGGCTACGCGACGTTCCGTCACAAGAGCTCCCCCGGACTACTGCTGACTCTGGCCGACCACTCACCAGAGCGCGCGAAAGCCCTCTTCTCTCATTGGCCGAATAACACAGTTCATATTTCGATTCACATGATCCGGTACACTCCTTCTTTGCACCAGTGTCCGTTTAGAAAATCACGTTACATGAAATTACAAAATAACACATTCCAAAAATAAAAAAACGGACAAAAACAAATTAACGCAATCTTTAATCGTCTGAAAGACTGAAGTTGGTTTTTTATTTCTAAAATATTGACAAACTGGCTGCTTTACAATTATCATACCCCCAGATTCACATCAAGGCTGCACAATGTGGTTCCCATGCTCAGTCGTTCTTAGTTATTCATAATTTCAACGACTCAAACTTGCACAACAAACCAAATTTAAAGAATGTTATCCGTAAGAATGAATAATAGCAGTGAAATTGGAATTATTGCGTTGGTTTTTAGTGCTTTCATCGAAACGTAGTTTACTTCGTTATGTAAGCTCAGGTAATAACTTAATGTACCTCACTGAGTTCTATACATAACGTATTAACATGTCAGAAAGTTCCTCTTTATCAAGGGAACTCAAAATTCCTGTGTTTCACTTAATTTTTAAACATACCAAAAGTTGCTTAACGTGAAAATCTGGTATTCATACTGTTGTTAAGTATCATCTTTACAAAAGGTTATACAAAGTTCCACAACAGTTGGGTTACTAGAACTCTCTTTAATAATTCATAGCAATGTTCGTAACGTTCGATTGCCGTTCAGAGCAAGCGCACGGCTTGAAGGGCCGGATGAGTCACGTATAAACATACGGTATCCATGTTACTCGCAGCGTGCGAAAGCATTCTCTGGGGGTCCTCTCAAGTCACGGCGTGTGACGAGAAAGTGTCTTGACAGATTCCCTTCGGGCGATGTATTTTGCCACGCCTCACGTCGTTTTCCTAAATCGTTTAAGGAAAATGATTTCCTTAAATCGTTCAAGGGAAATAGCTCCTTTGAAAAAGTGTCGGCCGACTTCTTTTCCCAGTCTTGTCCAAACCGAGGTCTAATGCCTCGTCGTCTATGGGACGTGAAACGATCTTCTTTGTTAATTCTAAATTTAGTCGACTCACGAAAAATGGATAGGTGTGAATCGAGCTCCGAAAGCGTACATGTTATCAGTAAAGAATAATAAAGCGTGACACCACAAAAATGAGGAATAAGATGTCTCCATGTCACACTATCCCTCCCTAAAATTTACTTATATAATTTTTCCAGTTTTGTTTACCAAAACAACTGAGAGGAATTATATTTAAAATGAAAAGTCGTAAAATTGTAATGAAGGAATAGTAGTTCAGGAGCGAGAGACTGGATGCGGGGAACGAATGGGAAATACATGGTTAAGCCGAACACCAGCGCCGTAACTTCGAGGGTTTCTCTGGGAAGTTTTTTGAGTATTTCAGTGTAAGGGCAGGGAGCCGTGCTCTCCAGTCGCTCGTCACTAAAATAGCAAGCACCGTGGGGGAGCGCAACACGAGAAACATAGCGCGTACTGTCCATATTTACACTGTTGTACGGATACTTTCAATGCATAATCTATTCATGAATCGTGTTAACAAATCAAACGAAATACAATTACTTTGTAATGTACCACAAGAGACCACGTGTTCATTATACCAAAGCACGCAGAAAATCTCCTTGACCGACCTTCGAAATTTTTGTTTGTGATAGCGCATCTACAAGAAAGGAAATTTCGGATGTGAAATTTGACAGATGTGTATCTTAACTCTGATGACGTAGTTTCAGAAACGTGACTACTCACGTGGTTGCGGCCTCAGACCTGTTAGACCTATCTTGGATTATCTGTGGGTAGGATCAGCAGCTGTCAGCAGTGACAGGCAGATTATCGGGTTTTAGACGTCTTTGTTCCATGACTCGTCAAATCACTGATTTTGGTTGCTCCGAAGCTGCGCGACTTTTCTTGTCACACAGTGCCCGTCTTAGTCTGGTTGCATTTCGTCTACTCTACATGAAGTACTTATGGCTCTTCAATCAGATGAAAACTACAGTTCAGCTCCAGAAATAGAGATAAGCCTAGCGGAAAATATCTGTCTTGTCTCTTCTCGTTCACACACAGTATCCACTTTTGACAATGCGAGAAGTTTTAAGGTTCTTTGCTGTGTATGCAATTTTAAAAAAAAAAAAAAAAAGAAAGGAAAAACCTGAACCCAACAGTCCATACGTCGCCCAGCAGCTGACTAATTTTAAAAAAATCTTTTTCTCTTTCGGAAATCACATAATAAAAGAATGTTTACGTCGTTTGCCGGTACTGTGAAACAACAACACTGTGCTCACGCACTGGAACGGAGTCGGTGCGCCACTTATCACAGAAAACCTTTCAGAATTGATGTAAGTGGCACAGGAACACGATTTAAAAGACTTTTGTTGTACTGAAGTACCCCCTTATGCTTGCGGTTAGACCATGTGACTGTGGTTTTCGAAGCACCTGGTGTATTGTCTATAACTCTGACGTCCGGAATGTTGGTAAACATTTTACTATATTTTGTTCTCCGTTTATTTATTCCTACCATTTTTAACTTTATTCGTGTTTCATTTTATTGTATATCACGCAGTGACGCACTGATTTTCCAGTTGTGTGACACAAACAAGTATGTCGATAATATTCCGAGTACGTACATTTAACGGGAGTTGAAGCGCCCTGTCCCGACAATGTTAGATTTAGTGACTTGGCTTCCCTGTATTTCAGGAACCACTGTAGTCATTGACATGAAACTTTTACAGGACATTAAACTATATGTTCTGAGTCTACTTACTGAAATACAATAATTGCATTTCAGCCACTGCTTTCGGATATACATTTTTTTAACTACACGGTTGCAATTTCGTGTACTTTTTTGTACGTTATCCTAAATAATTTTAATTAAACACATTATATTCTTCTTTTAGTTCAGTAGACTCAGGATAAGTATTTTATTATTCCCTGAAAATTTGAATACTCTACTCGAGGTGGTTTCTGAGATTTAGGCAAAAATGCAACAGAAAATATAAATTTTCAGGAACGGCTTCTAAAGTTTCAAAAGACTGTAACTCACTTAATATATGCTTAATCTTTTATATTTAGTCACTCAGAAGCACCCTGCACCATACTGTATATCATCCTCTTGATCTTTTTCCAAGTTTTTTCTTCTTTTCTTCTTTCTGGACTCCTCAGTGGCCAACTGTGCTGCATACTCTGCTTTCTCAATGCGAACCTTCTCCATCCGTTCAAGTTCTCTGATGAAGGTTGCTCCAGGATTAATTGCCAAAAGCTGTAGCACTTTCACCCTACCAATGTTGCCATCACTAAAAGCAATAACAGCATCACTGACCGCCACTTTAGTGTCTTCATTCCAACAAAAACATTTTTTGGTAAGCGAGTTCGTATAAGATTACGGAAAGACGCATTGGGATTTGGATTCTGACCATGCAGACACTTCTTCAGAAATTCAAGATCTGCCAGGTCTCTATAAATAGGTTTTATGATATCCATGACTGCTGCTGGGATGGAATGTTCATGGCTGTACGAACTGTTTGAGTAGTGGGCATTGCGGAAATTGCATCACGAATCAGGTCCGCCTCCATAGCGTAGCGGTAGCGTTACAGCGTTCCGTACACGGGACTGGGTGTTGTGTGTCCTTCGTCATCATTGACTCGCAAGTCGCCGATGTGGCGTCACCTGAAGAGGACTTGCAATACGGCGGCCCAACTCCCCCGAATGGGGCCTTCCGGTCAACAAAGCCATACGATCATTTCATTTACCATGAATCAGGTCCAGGAGAGCAAAGATGGTGTACTGGTTTTTCGTCAGTTGACAGTCTGTGGAAAAGGTATCCCATACTACCTGCTTCATTTTCAACAAATCCTCAGTATTATTTCTAATGGCCATCCCATAATACTGCTGTAGTTCGTCAATCAATTTGCCTGTAAGCCTGCCTCTTATGGTTTTACCATCAGAAAGTTTCTTGTCTCTCAAACTTTGTTTCAACTTCCTCAAACTGGTGCCCATCATCTTCTGGACATGAGACAAACAAACACGTAATTTAACCTTTATAACACAGCAATCCACAGCCTTCTATATAAAAAAAATACTGATTTTATTAGTCTTGAAGTAATGTATGTAAAATTTTTAACATTTTCAACGAGTGTAGATTATATATATATATATATATATATATATATATATATATATATATATATATATATATATATATATATATATAAAATCATTTTACTCGGAAAATTGTAAATTTTATAATGAGATAAAAATCCGAAAATGTGAAAAAAAATTCCGTTATTACTCCTCTTAATTGTTAGTACCGTGCAACTCCTCGTTTAATTTTGTCGACTAAAGAACCAATGTTTATGTTCGTCTCCCTTTTCGGATGAGTGGTTTCAAATAACTGTAACTGACTGAAAATATGTTTTGCTTATCTCCTTGCTTCGAAAATATTGTAATTGACAAAGATGAAATCCAGCAATAATTTTGTGTAAAGATACTAACGTTAGATTTTTTTCGAAAAGTCAGTGATAGACTCATGCGAGACAACATTAGAAGAAACTACAAGATGAGACTAGGCAGCAGGTATGGTGCTATATGAGCTTCCGTGCTTTGGATATTACTTCCTGACCCCTCACAGTAGACTGATATTGACAGCCAGAACTAGGAGATATTTTCCTTTCTGCGTTGGAAATACCTAGACATAGTTTCGCGGTTGTAACGGGTCTATATTTATATTTTTAGATACTGCTTTTTTTATAAATAAGATTTTCGGTTGAAGGACTGACGACGGCCTTTCGAAGCAGATTATTTTCATTTGTTCGAACGCGGCGCTGCTCCATGGAGAATGTGATTGTTCCGTCTTGGCGAGGACCTTCAGAGCTTCGTTGGACTCAAGGATTCCAAACTCACCCACGCGTAACACGTCGATGCCTCCGTGGATGGCCTTACAGGGAGAAACCACCACAACTCAGGCTGACCGTGAAGGCGGCCGAGTCGGCGTCGATGCGGTTGCGGACATTACTCAAAGTCGGATCGGGCGAGGACGAGGAAGGAAATCGACCAGGAAAACGAACCGTGCAGGTATACACGTTAAATGATGCAGGAGAACCACGGTAAGCCGAAATCCGAATGCCTCGACATAGACACGAACCCTACTGCTCCCGAATACGAATACAGCCTTGGGTGGTCAGTCAGATGGTGACACGGTGTGGCGTTTATGCCACTTGGCGGGCTACGATCTGTCGTGTCTTGTAGCAGCACACGCTGTTGCAGAGATGCAGCTCGGCGTAGAAGTCATGCCATATGGACAGCGAGCGTGGGAAAGTCAAGTTGTCCTTGAACGATGACAAATCATACGGAATCCCATATCAGATTTGACACTTAGATGCGTAATGTCCAGTACTCGTATTTAATGTTTGACTGATTAAGAAACCAAGCTGACAGTGCTAGAGTCTTAGAATTAATTTTATGTGTCGAATGTTGGTAGAGATTGTCGACCCATCACCAAAGTGTATCCTGCACAAATGGGCTAGAAATAGTGAGAGACTTTTTAAAGTAGTTTAGCTATGCCGTCTATGACCTGAACATGTATTAATCACGAGCGCTTCATTTCACTTAAGCAAATGATTTAAAGTTTAATTTTTGCTAATGAAACGATAGTTTGAAGTGAAGAAACGGTGAATTATGCTTCGTATTGTTTTGTGAATATTGGCTGACTGTGACAAAGAAGTTTTCCCTTTTTTTGGTTTGGTTTAGTAAATCATATGGCATACGTCGTCTTGAGAAGCTATTGTAATGTCGTAATAACATTCCCAAAAACCTCTCCAAAACTCACTGTTAAAATCGCATGTTAGATACAGCGGCCTACGGAGAAGAAATTCAATGGCGACATGGAGACAGCTTTAGGAGATATGAGATAAGCAAGCCTCCACTCTGTTATAAAGGAAAGAATTGAGTGCAGTTTGCTAGAATTTACTTTGGCAGTTCAGTCAACACGGAACCTTCCACAAACGATTTTTTTTTTAAATCTATTGACCTTTGGTATCAGCCACTTAGTAAGAGAAGTGAGTGAGTAACCACAGATTTCGTATTGAACATCATACACGGTGCGAGGTGGCGCAGTAGTTAGCACACTAGACTCGCATTCGGGAAGACGAGGGTTCAAACCCGCGTCCGGCCATCCTGATTTCCGTTTTCGGTGATTTCCGCAAATCGCTTCAGGCAAATGCCGGGATGGTTCCCTTGAAAGGTCGCGGCCTTCTTTCTTCCCCATCGTTCCGTAATCCGATGGGACCGATGATCTCGCTGTTTGGTCTCCTCCTCCGAATTAACCAACCATCCAATGTCATATGCGCATCATAGGCATTATAAATTAAATTAATTCCAGATAAACTTCATGGGACACTTTGTACATTCACACATGCACTACAGTCCGGATATCACAATATCTGCCGGCCGCGGTGGTCTCGCGGTTCTAGGCGCGCAGTCCGGAACCGCGCGACTGCTACGGTCGCAGGTTCGAATCCTGCCTCCGGCATGGATGTGTGTGATGTCCTTAGGTTAGTTAGGTTTAAGTAGTTCTAAGTTCTAGGGGACTGATGACCACAGCTGTTAAGTCCCATAGTGCTCAGAGCCATTTGAACCATTTGAACCATCACAATGTCTCACACAGGATCCTTCTGCCTGCTTCTTACAGAAACCGAGCGATACTGATATTGTCAGTTGTGGTCAGCTGTTGTAAAAGGTCCGTGACAGGCGTATGTTGGGCAATTGCTGCTCTGATCAACGCCTTAAGATATTTTGCGGAGTTGTCTGTACGTAACGGATAACAGCCGTGGCCCAGTCGGATGCGCGTTATAGTAGTGGCATGATGTCTAGATCGTCTGATTTGGGAGATCCAGGTTCTTCGCGGAATACTCGGCTTAATGTCCTCCTGGACTGTTGTGAGATCTCCCACGTCTGTGACCATTCTTGATGGGCCTTTTTCTTTACGCCAGCCACACACACACACACACACACACACACACACACACACATATATATATATATATATATATATATATATATATATATATATATATATATATATATATATGAGGAAAGATCGGAAATTAGCGTGTAATAATTTTATTACCAAAATGTTTAATAAGTAACAAAATCACAAATGAACTTACATCTTTTAGCTACTTTTCTACATAGTCACCAACGTTCTCAACATATTTCTCCCATCGTGGTACCAATTTCAATATGCTCTGTTGTTAGAAGTCCGTTTGGGTGGAGCATAGCCAACTACGGATAGCTGATTTCACTTCCGCATCGTCGCAAAGTGTTGGCCAGCCAGGAATTTGCTCATGGGCTAAACAGGTGAAAGACGGACGTTGCAAGGTCCGGACTGTATGGTGGATGCTGGAGCACCCCTCACCTAAAATTTGGCGATTTCTTCACATTAGCCCTTGTAGCTATCTGTCAGGTTCTTAAGCTCCCGACGATCACTAACTTTAAGAAATTTCAGTATGTCATGAACAAAATTGTACACCGCACCGTAGGAAATGCTGAACTTCTGCGATAAGGTTCGCAGTTGCACACGCTGGTCGTTCAAAATTGCTGCCTCAGTGGCTACGATACACTGCAGGGTGGCAGCTGTTACCGGCCGCCCGAAGCGTGGCCAATCACCAAGGTTCACGCGGTCCTCATGCAAGAACGCGCGCCACCTGAGTCGTCGCTACGGTCCATACAGTCGTCTCCAGACACGTCACTCGTGTCCCTGTGGATTTCACTCGGTTAATGCCCTTTGGCCCGCAAATATCGAACTACACTTCGCTGCTCTCCCCAAGTTGTCGACAGTAACATGCGCACCATGTTTATTTCGTATTTCAGGCTTCTCTCGCTAGAGCTGCACTTGAAAACGAAATACCGTCAGTAGTGCAAACTGCAAACTGTACCGTCGTGAAATGTGAACATTTCAGCTGCAATACCATGGGAGAAAATATGATTGTGCGTTACCTGCCGATCCTCCCTCGTTAACAACTTACTCAGTTAGAACGTCCGGCGCAGTAATTTGTCACGGGAGGAGCTTCAGTTTTTAAGAGGGGAAACGTTAATGTGACATGTTGGCCAATCACTATTGCTTCTTCAAGATTTTAAACTAACACTGTTGTGCTCTTTTATATTTTACGAGTTGTGTACGAAATCATACCACAGTGCTGGAACGACTTCAGCCAGTGGTCATCTTCAGGTTAAGAAGAGGAGATAAAGACTTATCCCAGAATCTTCAAAAGATGCCGAATAACTGTGTGTTCTTAATGATAAAATAAGAATAAAATTTTACTTGGAAGCATATGCTGCAATCGCTAATGTAGCGTCCCCGTCGCGTTGTTAGCATAGCTGCAGTACTGCACTCCGGCAGGTCGTGATGTATTCATTTCGTTCGAAAAGATCCTGGAATCAGTGATTTACACAGAGCTAAGTTTTGCGACGTCACTTGATCAGAGCCTATCATTAAGTTCGTAGGTTTCAGCGGCCGCTGTCAGTTTCCATAAAATCGACTCATTCAATTTATGCAATAATTCTGGTGTAGTGCAACTCTCTTGTCCCTGTAATTCCTTGAAAGGAGTGTAAATAATTCGTCATACGAGTGGATGTCGAAAGTGGAGAGGAAGAGAGACGAAGTCACTACTGTTTGTAACTTAAGGCGGAATGTTATTGGCCCACGTTATCGAGTTGGGGGAGAGGTGCTTGCCGCGACGCCGTGCTGCTGTAACAAACACAGCGGTGTCTCCGCCCGCGGGCAGGACGTGGCCACGTGGTTCCGCGGAAGAGTCCGCGTCCTCGCGGGGTGGGCCGGCCTCTCTGGTACTTTCCTTATGGAGGTAAGTGGTTGCCAAGTTACAACGCGAACTACCTCAAACTGCGTGTGTCTCCTCCCCGATTAATTACGTTGTCCGAGCCTTTTCTGACATACGTGCTGTTTAAAACTTGTTCTTACTAATATAGTTGCGTAAGCTTCCGCGGCCAGAGTCAGTCGACATGAGAGTTTTCTGGGTATGGTACCGCGTCATTAGTTTTTTTTTTTTTTACATTATGACGCAGTACCATACCCAGAAAACTTTCATGTAGATTGTTGTTACTAGTCGCCCCACCTCTCGATAACTCCGCGTAACTTCAAAACGTACAGCAACGAGGCACTTTTTGAATAGCTTAATTTATGCCGACACACGTTTCGGCCTTTCATCCCTCTACAGTTGGCGTAATATCCGCTCAATGTTTCTTCGACTGAATTGTGAACACGGCTGTTGCCCTATGTAACATAATTCCTTTAGGTACTACGTTTTTCGAGATGTGTATTTACTTTCAATTAATAGTTACGTGCACGTACTTTTGTTCTATAATTTGTAGCTCATGTTTTCGCTGTTACAGCCATAGCATAAGCTCTTGTATACATAGGTTCCCTGATGCAGCGCGGCATTCGCCATGCGACCAATTTCCACGTCTTTTTGTCAGAAATTGCATTTAAACTCAAGTTATGATTTTTTTATGTCTTTAGAAGCTGTTTCTGAAGCCATTTTCGTTCTCAGTCTTAATATTACTGGCCCTAAATCTTGATACATGCCTCTGTTAGACGAAAAAAATTGCTTAATATTCAATGTAAGTACTGTAATGAGTAGAATTATCTCATTTTACAGGTAGTTTTTTTTATTAATGCTACGACGATATTAGCAACTGACGTGAATGATTATCTACTTAGAGGAGTAGTGACTGTTTAGCATTAACAGAAAAACTGAATTATGTCGAGTGTTACAAAAATTGTTAATTATGAATAATTTAAATCATTTACTTCGTGCATTTATTCAGTCTAAAATGTTAGTCAAATGTGTCATTCTATTAAGTGTGCGTAAAGTATGTGATAATTATTGCTTATATGTAAAATACGCCATAATTCTTGTGGCATTCGACGTAATTTAATTACCATTCTCTTAATGCTAAGCAGTCACTACTCAACCATTCATATTAACCGCTAATAGCCATTTTACATTTTTAAAAATAACCAGGCACGACTCATTGCAGTACATGAATGTAATATTGACAATTTTTAATCATATAAAGGCATGTACAAGTTTTCAGATTAAAAATACTAAGTTTGTAAACACAGCTGGCTTCGGAAGAAATTTTAGACTATAAGAAAATTGTAACCTGCCTTCAGACGTATTTTTCGGTATAAGTAAACACATATTCGCCACTTGGCGAAAGCTGTTCTGCGTTAGTAAGCATAAAAGTGTCGGTGCAATGCTTAAGAAGGCGAAAAAGCAAAAACAAATTAATGAACAAAAGTAAATACACCTAAATATTAATTACAGATAAAACGCAACTCGTGAACGTGGCAACTAAACTCGTTATGTTGCACAGCGCACATGCAGAGTTCAGAATGTACTCGCTATAAACGTTATACTGACGAAGCTACGAATGTATTATGCCAACTGAAGACGGGGAAAGCCCTGAACGCTTCTTGGCATAAACAAAGCTGCACAAAGAGTGGCTGCTTTGGCCCAGACGGCCGGTGCCTCTCTGCACGTATGGTGGAGACACGGCTTGCACCCGTCTCACCCGCTCCTCTCTGTACCCTTTGTGTTCTGTGGACATACTTTTGTTGATGGTCTTTCTGCTGCATCCGTTAGCTCTGAAGGCCGTCCGCATCTCCGACTTTTATGTTGTACGTATTGCATCTCCGTGAGCGTATGTAATGCCGAACTCTTCTTCTGTCGTTGGTGGTGGGGCGTACATACGGAAGTCAGTCAGTGCCTCTGAGCCTCCTGTGGGCTGTGTGAACAGGTTTACCATACAGCAACCTGTACACTACTTCCACGTCGAGAAGTGTCCGCTCGATTTCTTTTTTAACTCGTTTCTTTCGGCACTATGCGATGAGTGGAAGGTGCGGAGTTCTGTTTCCCTGTGGCGCCAGATGACGAAACTGTCACCAACATCGCGAAGACGGATTTTGATTGCAGCAGCACGGATTCGTATGGCGAATTTTATTGACACTATAATTGCGTAGGCTTCCGCGGCCAGGACACTACTTGAAGGAATCACAGGGAAAAGTGTGAAGCCACTGTAAGAAAGTTGTCTTTCCTCAGTCACATTATAGACCGTGATAACGGTCTCTTTGAACGTGTCATTTTATGACATGACGTGGCCGACAACGCAGAAGATATTTACAGGAAGAAAGGGGCATCGTCTTCAGATGTCGACAACACGACATTTTTTTTTTACTGTCGGCATATGCTACGAAGTACTATTTTTAGCTGTTAGATTGTGCAGAACCGCACCACGTTGTGGAAGAACTGTAGAAGGCTATTCGTTCTTCTGATGTGAACGTAGTTCATTGGCCGCATATCAGCGTTGGAGTCAGCCCTTTTCTAACTAGGATTTCCGTTGCAGTCTGCCCACTCCTGACTGTAAGCATTGGTGATTACATTATTTGGTTGTCCGGTGAAATTTATATAAAATACAGCTGCACTACACCTACGTCACGCCGATGAAATGTCCTGCGACACATCTTTTTTGCTTTACATTTTTGAGCAATGTTCTTTAAATTAAATCAGCCTTTGCAGTTTTATTATTTTTCCGGTGTTCCTCGCTTTTAGGTATCACTTATGGAAATGGCCGTGATGGTCTAGCCGGGCGCGTAGAGCGCTAGACTCCCAGCGTGGAGGTCCCGCTTTCAGTCCCAGATGAGGGCAGGGATTTTCCGTCGTTCCAGTCCCTCCAGGACGGCTCAGGAGATCCTGCCATCGGATGGATTTTTCCCGAGGTCAAAAAGCCGCCGGCTTGATGGGCTCCCTCTCCCACTGCTGCCGCGAACGAGAGCAGCACTCGCTGTACCCGCAGTCGGGCTGGAGGCCGTGCCCGACCACGGAGTAAACGCCGCACGCCCCACTCGGCGCCTCTCGCGTACGCTACACTGCTAATTTACGTTTTATTGTTAAGGGCGCCGACCAGGGTGACGCTCGATTTTTGAACCGATATCTATGATTTTTCCAATAAAATAACAAACTAACTTCAATAATGACTTTAAACCTTTATTATACACCCTGAAGATTATGTTTTAAGTGAAAAACTTGCACCCTGCGGCCCCTACAAGACATCGACGAAAGGCCTTCGCAGAGAGCGAACTCTGCACGCCACAATTTTCAACCTAGAACAAAATTTCAAAAGCCTACTTTAAACTGATCATAAGGTCTAACGTAATACGTACGTATATTTAAATGAAAGGTGCCGCTCTGGAAGAAGAGTCAATTCTTACGACTAAAAAGTCGTCGTAAAACCGTGCACAAAAATCGAAATCAAAATATCTCGCAAAAATCCTACGTACTACAGGGGAAAAAAAAAAAAAAATGCGGCCAGAGAAGTTGAAACGTCCCCTTAGAACAATTATACATGACTGTGCTTAAACTGACACACAATATTTTTTTAGCGCAACGCAATCTGACTTTTAATAATCCCTACAAAAGAATGGCCCTGACTAACAATAACCTATACCTTTCACAAATCACTTACCTCACTAAAATCTTCGTTACTCGAACTACTGCAATACAGCGATCGCCACTACTGCCAGCTAAATAAAAGATTCAAACTACGGAAGGCACTAACTACTGATAGGCATAGATAGCAAATGAAAGATTTTAATAGAGATCAAACAATGTATTTACCTTAATAGTCATAATATATATAGCAGTTCATGACATCCAGTCTTACAAATTTCAAAACTCCGCCATCTCTCTCCCCACATCCACCACTGCTGGCGGCTCGCCTCCAACTGCGCAACGCTACGCGCTGTTAACATCCAGCTGCCCAACACTACAATGGCAGATATTCCAACAACAATGCAAACCAGCCACACACAGCACATACAGAGCGCTACGTGGCGTTACCAATATAAAAACTTAAACAGCCTACTTACATAGCCCCCATCCTCCCCACAAAAAATTTTACAAATTGTTTTGGGCATTGACCAATAAATATTTGTTAAAATTTTTTCACAATTACAGTAACAAAGAAATGAAATGCACACACTTATTGATACAATGTTGGTCAAAAGCTAAAATTTTCTCACAGTCCATAAAGACAGTCCTGATCATTCATCACAGTATTAATTACAATTTTATGCACAAAGTCCGAGCAGTAAAAGAAAATGCACACGGAAGTAGTGGATTTCCATGCGGTCTTGAAGAAGTAGTGTTGTCCTTCCAACGGAAAGACAGTGCTGACTCTCGACATCCAGACAGGTAATGGGCCACAACAGAGCAAACCCACAACAGAGCAAACCCACAACAGAGTCATTCGACGTTTTGAAGAATATTGGTAGGTAGGTCATCTCAGAGTAGACCCACTGTAGTCCTGGTACAGATTGTGGTATTGGTGGGCCACCAAAGGTGCAGACCCACTGCAGTCCTTGTAGAAATAATGGTATTGATGGATCATCAAAGGTGTAGACCCACTGTAGTCCTTGTAGAGATGGCCAGCAGCCATCTGCTGCGACTGTACAGGTGCACAATCACCATCGAAGAGTCTTATGGACAATATAGCAAGTCCATAACCACCACTTGTGCACTCACAAAGTTTTTGGAATTGTCCTTAGAACCAGCAATGCTGTTATCCAGTCCCTTGCTGAATTATTAACACACGTGCAAACACTAACAGTCCCTACTTCTCACATATTGTCCATATACCATGACCAACAGAAACGTGTGCAGTGAAATGGAACTTACAATAATATGATGAACTGGCGTCAATTACAATTTTATAACTTAAGAATACAATTATAAAGGTACAAAATACATCATTAAAGAACATAACAATACAGATAACATTTGTAGTACAGGCTTTACAAAAGAATCGAAATAACATATACATCAGTGTTACAGGAATTATGACATAAGTAAATACATAAAACATCAGAATAACTTTTGAATCATCACCTTCACACATCAGCATTAAAACAGAACAGAATAAATAATGTCTAAACATCTTTACAAAGAAAATAACATATTATCAGAAAAATTCTACAATGTAACTCTCATCAGATAAACACATAGAGACACGAAGAACACAAATACCCTAGGGTACACAAACACATAGTGGGATAACACAAGGAAAGGACAGGGTTTGTTTTACTGCAGTATTTTCCAAACAAAACTTTCTTTACTTCTCGGAGATCTCCCTTCATCCCGCATTATTTCCAAAAGGTCCTATCTATACCTGCTTTCTGTACTTTTTTCATATAACTTCTCAATGCATTTCTTCCAATTCATTGCAACTCATTCTCTTATATACGAGGGCAGTTCAATAAGTAATGCAACACTTTTTTTTCTCGGCCAATTTTGGTTGAAAAAACCGGAAATTTCTTGTGGAATATTTTCAAACATTCCCGCTTCGTCTCTTATAGTTTCATTGACTTCCGACAGGTGGCAGCGCTGTACAGAGCTGTTAAAATGGCGTCTGTAACGGATGTGCGTTGCAAACAACGGGCAGTGATCGAGTTTCTTTTGGCGGAAAACCAGGGCATCTCAGATATTCATAGGCGCTTGCAGAATGTCTACGGTGATCTGGCAGTGGACAAAAGCACGGTGAGTCGTTGGGCAAAGCGTGTGTCACCATCGCTGCAAGGTCAAGCAAGACTGTCTGATCTCCCGCGTCCGGGCCGGCCGTGCACAGCTGTGACTTCTGCAATGGCGGAGCGTGCGAACACACTCGTTCGAGATGATCGACGGATCACCATCAAACAACTCAGTGCTCCACTTGACATCTCTGTTGGTAGTGCTGTCACAATTGTTCACCAGTTGGGATATTCAAAGGTTTGTTCCCGCTGGGTCCCTCGTTGTCTAACCGAACACCATAAAAAGCAAAGGAGAACCATCTGTGCGGAATTGCTTGCTCATCATGTGGCTGAGGGTGACAATCTCTTGTCAAAGATTGTTACAGGCGATGAAACATGTGTTCATCACTTCGAACCTGAAACAAAATGGCAATCAATGGAGTGGCGCCACATCCACTCCCCTACCAAGAAAAAGTTTAAAGCCATACCCTCAGCCGGTAAAGTCATGGTTACAGTCTTCTGGGACACTGAAGGGGTTATTCTGTTCGATGTCCTTCCCCATGGTCAAACGATCAACTCTGAAGTGTATTGTGCTACTCTTCAGAAATTGAAGAAACGACTTCAGCGTGTTCGTAGGCACAAAAATCTGAACGAACTTCTCCTTCTTCATGACAACGCAAGACCTCACACAAGTCTTCGCACCCAAGAGAAGCTCACAAAACTTCAGTGGACTGTTCTTCCTCATGCACCCTACAGCCCCGATCTCGCACCGTCGGATTTCCATATGTTTGGCCCAATGGAGGACGCAATCCGTGGGAGGCACTACGCGGATGATGAAGAAGTTATTGATGCAGTATGACGTTGGCTCCGACATCGACCAGTGGAATGGTACCATGCAGGCATACAGGCCCTCATTTCAAGGTGGCGTAAGGCCGTAGCATTGAATGGAGGTTACGTTGAAAAATAGTATTGTGTAGCTAAAAGATTGGGGAATAACCTGGTGTATTTCAATGCTGAATAAAACAACCCCTGTTTCAGAAAAAAAATGTGTTGCATTACTTATTGAACTGCCCTCATAGTCTACCCCCTCTTAAGCTGACTTAAACCTACTGAGCTCAGATGCTAAACTAAGGGACGACGCAATGAGGCAGCATAAAACAATTAGTACAAACAGCAATGATAAAAAATTCAAATTGCGAAGCAAGCAGCAGTAAATGTAAATTAACAGACAAAATGCGAAATTACAACTAATATGAGCCAATGTGCAGCAACAAGAAAAATAAATCAGTAGCAAAACTGGCTTAACAGAGTAATGTAAAGTGAAATTTAGTAGCACTATGCCTGGCAAACAGCAGCAGCAAATGCAATAACTTATATCTAATCATGAAAAAGCTCAAGCAGAATAAATATTACAGTAAAGATGGCCATGTCTAATACCTATGTCACATCTTAACACTAGAGTGATGCATCACTGTAAGTTGCTCTAGCAGACAAGTTACCAAGTCACTGACAAAAATTATGTATGCAATTCCTGTGAAGTGGAAATGTCTTTTTGTGCTCCTTCATTTTTTTGGAGTACATCCATCATAAAGTTATTTTTTACTGGATCTGTAGGCATAAAATATTTATATTAGTACATCTATAAAATTTTGTTTTAACCAATGCTGCAATGCAGCTAGGAACTAGATATTAAACAAAATAAGCAAAGCAAGGCATGAAACGTCATTCACTAGCCATATGGCATTTCATAATGCAGTGAACAATCTTTCAACTAGCAAGACAATAGACATGAAATGTTTCTCATCATTTCATTTCAGTAAATATCATAAATTAAGAACTCTACAGTGTAATCATGTTTTCAAGTTTGAGGGTGTCGTATTTACGATGCTTTCTACAAAGGAATGTCAATGGCGAGAATAATAGCCTCCCTCTTTTTTTTTACCTGTGCCTCTGAATAGGCACACACTAATGGCTTTTTCTCCGGGCGTCTGACACAGCTGGCCGCTCAAGACGCATTACGTCAAGGTCACTTGGCTTTCTTACCGAAATATTTACGACACCAGTTTGCACTACTGTGACAGTCTCATATAAAAATTTCACGGTTCGAGAATTTGCGTTGCAAATCTGTAGAAACAAAATCCTATAAATATAACAGTGTCCAAAAAATATTCGTTGGCATTGTGATACATTCATGCATTTAGACACATTTGATAACTCTTATAGTACGATTCTTGGTTTCCAACATGCTTTTTCACAAGTCAGAGTCCCTAACCACTACTCATTATTCCTTACCTTATTACACATATACATATTCGTCGACACTTCTTCAATATTTCATCATAATAAATACGTAGCATAATCAAATTCCTCATATAGCATCAGCTTATTGATCATAAACATACCGTAAAAGCGTAATACACATCGTCATCATAACATCATAAAACCTCAGCCAAATCTCAAAAAAGGCATAGCTTTCTGCAATAATGTCAAAACCTAAAAAAAAATTCTCTGCTCATTTCAATAGTGTCATCTACCTCAAACGTACTTTAAAAATCATTCTCCCTTACCAAATACATCATTCAAAGCTCTCATAGTATCACAATGGTTCCAAAAAAATATGAACAGTTCACAAAGTACAGACAAAATACAATTTCATAAGTGTGAAGTTACCCAACTGTGTAACTGCGTAAACATGTGTCACTGATGTAGTAAAAAAATGTTTATCTCTCAGTTAACTGATCAGATAGCTGTGTAATTTGTGTGTTAGAGAAATATGGTACCCATGTGTAAAGTTGTATAAGCAAATACCATATAAGCTAGAGCTCCTTGTGCTTGCCAAACACATGATACACAAAGTAAGCGTATACCCCCCTGAGGATTAATGTAATTATACCCTCAGGTGTTACAGATTAGAGCAATGGAATGAAATGTATCACGAAAAACTTTCTTTGTAATTCAAAAATCTTTAAAAATAAATGTTTTAAGTATAAAATTAATCACTCAAATACGTGTACTGTAGCGCTAAACTATGCGTCTTGTTGCAACATAATCTCTGTGGAAGTGTCGTAGTTATCGTCCTCCGAAAGCAAAGTTCTGCAGAAGTCAATGTACTTACCTCATGATAAACAAAAGTGAGATGCTTTGCGTATAGATACCGTAGTTATTATGCTTATTGCCGTGATGAAGAAAGTACTATAATGTAATGTATTGTTGCGCTACGAAAAAGGCTGTCTCATTGTAGCTATACCACAAAAGTTACTACTAAAACATGTTTTACTTTCCAGAAGAATTCAGAAAACCTGTGCAGATATAAAACAGATACACTGCAAAAACAACATTGTAAATTGTCACTCATTAGTAGCGTCGTGATAAAATCGTGTAACTGTCACATAAACTAACCACTGTGTCATCTGGTATCTCACAGAAAGAACTTTAAATCCAGAATGCAGTTTCAAGTAAACCAAAATGTTGCATTAAAATCTCATTAGCAGTACTGGTAAATGTTCTAAGTATGTAAGCCTTATAGTCGTTATGTAATCGTGCAACTAACAAGCAAGAATGTACACACACAATAACACTGTGTCGTCTGTTCACTATAACAATGCACTTGTAAAGGCTGTCTAAAAATGTTCCCTAGGTTCTAGACTGGATATTTAACTTCAAACATTGTTCCATGTTAACAGATTCTCAGTGTCACAAATTGTACTGGTAGCGTGAAGTGAAAAATTTTATGGCAAAGACTAAGTTAAATAGCAGATTACATGTGAAATATGGTGTAAACCTTTACTCTTCCTACTATGCAGAGCTCCAGCTTTAGGGGAATTATCATGTGGTATATGGTACATCGGTAAAGAATGCTAAAATTTTTTTTCAAGGTTAGCGTCTATGTTATTTTTTTCTGAGCCAGCCGGCGCAAGCGGCTGCCTGCGGTGCGAGTCATTGTCTGTTCCTTTGTTGGCGCGCGTCCTTATTGGGATTAGGAGACCTAACTTCTACAAAATCACCTTGACGAGAAGGCCCTGCCCTGTTTGAAGCTCGCCAGTTCTGATGGAATTCAGGTCTGTCGTTTTGTCGGTAGTTTACATAGTTTCTTGTTTGTCGGTCATGTGGTGGAGAATTTCTCCTGGAATAGTAACTGCGTGGTGGACCGTTGCATCTGAAGTTATTCTGTCTCCCTTGATAATAATTATTTTGGTTCCCATATTGTCTGTTTCTATGGTTGTCTCTGTCACATTCATTACTATGGAAAAGCGATCTTGTCGTGTCTTATTTCCGTCATCGTGGAATTGTGACAGATGTGACCTGTAATTGTTGTGCTCCTGTTTTCGCGTTCCGCGATTGTCAGTGTCAATTTCCAGTTCTTGTAACAGTCCCTGAAAAGCTTCAATGTCGTCTTTGCAACGTCCTGCTAAAATAATATGTCGTAAATGTTCAAGCAATTTGATTAAGCAAATGCGGATGAGTTCTGAGGGGCTGTATGGGTTTGAAAGATACTGATTCTTATGCAACATGTCTTCAAAATATTTCATAAGACTGGAAAATTCAGATTGTTCGAAACGTTTCATCATTATGATGCTGTGTTATACTCAGTCTTGTGTAGTTTGAGACCAATATGCTGAGAGGAAGGCATGATAAAATTCTCCTTCACTGTGGCAATCGTGAATGACCGATCGCATTCTTACAGCTGGTTCATTCTCTACATAGTCACACATAAATTCTAACCTGTGCTCCAATGACCAGTTGGGAGGGAAACAATGAGAGAATTGATGAAGCCATGCTTGTGGATGAATGTCGTTGTCAGAATTCTTAAATGTTTTGAATTTACGTGTAGCAATGAACAGCTTATAGTCAAAATCATGGCGGTGAGTCGCACATCGCTCATTGTTACTTCGTTTCGGCGGTTCCATCTCAAAATCCAATGCGCCTTGCCAATTTCTTTCATAATTTCCGAAGTGTCCTGTGTTATTATTTTGTGGTTGTTCCGTATTTCTATGTCCCTCTTCCTGTACTGGAGCGCGAGTGTCCTCTGAAATATGTAATTCTTGTATTACTTGTGCCAACTGATCTTGTACTTCCCGGATTTTTATACTGTGTATTGATTTGATTTTGATTTTGTTTGAATTTTCTAATTTGTTAATACTCTTCAGTGTCCGTGAAGGCTACAAGTCTTGTGTCATTCAGATCATCATCTACCTTTGTAGATAAGTTAGCGAATTGATCTGAAAGTTCGGCTACTTTATCCGTTAGTGAAATTATTTCCTCTGTGTGTTTTTCAGAACCAAGTTTCAGAGTGTCCATTTGTGTTGAAATCGTATCTACTGTGTCTTTTAAGTTTTCCTGAGTTTTTGCAAGCTGCATAACCGAATCGGTAGATGCAGCTGAGTCAATTTTAGCTTGCAAGATGTCGTGATTTTCATGAACAATAGTTTGCAGTTCCTTTATGGCTGCTTCGTGATTCTGTAATGCATTTTCATGAAGCGAAAAAATAGATTGGAAATGCTCACAAATTTGTGTTTTTACGTCGTTACAGACTTTTTAACATTTCTATTCGATTTTATGTAACTCAGTAGTTAAATCTCCACATGTTTGTTCAAGCGTGGTGTTGAAGATTTTGTTCCATTGCGTCTAACTTTTGAAGATTTTGTCCCATTTGTTTCTGATTTTGTGTCTAACTTTTGAAGATTTTGTTCCATTGTGTCTAACTTTTGTAGCCTTTGTCCCATTTGTTGCATTAACTGTAATAACAATGCACTGGTGTCTAAAACATGTTCTTCAGTGCTTTTCGGCAGTGAATTTGCACCGGCAACATTCACATTTTGACAAGCGGAAAATGTGTCTTGACTCGTTTGAGAAAACGGTGAGAACCCAAAACCTGAGTCTACAGTATTTGCAATATTGTGTCCTGTCATTTCGGAATCCTGAGGCAAGCTGTTGCCGACCGATCGATCGATAATGCTTCCCTGTTCACTAATTGTTTCACTGCCTACACCATTATTTGCAGCCCGCTCCATTTCCCTATGCACAATTACCAAATTACTATGTTGAACATTAGTTAATTCATTACATGGTGGCGCTAACACACTGCTTTCGTCTTCACTGTCAGTTCTCAGTTTACTTTGGAGCCTAGTATTACGTTTTTCACACGCCATTATTGTCACAATATTTCACACGATAACACAGAAAAGCACAATTTGAAGAGCAAAAATAAGAGAACACATTAAAATAGCACTGAAAAAAATATCTAGTTAATTGCAGCTGCGAAATACTTGGCGCAAATCTACATGCATGCCACAACTGTTTTACTGTACAACAATGAAAGGCTGCAACTACAAAGGAGATTTTCTCTACAATTACGTGCTAGCAATAAACAAAAGCTACACTAATTACACAAACTACAAGAAAAAATCAGAAGATTCCAGTGAGGTATCCTCGGCTAAGGGTCGACATATAAAACGTCCCCTTAGAACAATTATACATGACTGTGCTTAAACTGACACACAATATTTTTTTAGCACAACGCAATCGGACTTTCAATAATCCCTACAAAAGAATGGCCCTGACTAACAATAACCTATACCTTTCACAAATCACTTACCTCACAAAAATCTTCGTTACTCGAATTACTGCAATACAGCGAGCGCCACTACTGCCAGCTAAATAAAAGATTCAAACTAAGGAAGGCACTAACTACTGATAGGCATAGATAGCAAATGAAAGATTTTAATAGAGATCAAACAATGTATTTACCTTAATAGTCATAATATATATAGCAGTTCATGACATCCAGTCTTACAAATTTCAAAACTCCGCCATCTCTCTCCCCACATCCACCACTGCTGGCGGCTCACCTCCAACGCGCTGTTAACATCCAGCTGCCCAACACTACAATGGCAGATATTCCAACAACAATGCAAACCAGCCACACACAGCACATACAGAGCGCTACGTGGCGTTACCAATATAAAAACTTAAACAACCTACTTACAAAGTTACAAAAAGGTATAATGTAACTGTAATGTATAGTTAATGAGCCAACTTAATAAATGTTGTTCTGAAAACCGTTCCGTTTCAAGTTTCAGCTTGTGTTTTTTAATATGGAAATTGATCAAACCTTTAATCGGTACTGCCGGCACCAAACAGTTGGCCATTTTTCGCTGGCGTCGAAACACTGTCATTTTGAGGAAATTTATCATTAACTCTTTCGCGTTTAGCAATCGAAGCGTTGTTTTCTCGATTGCGATTACTTTTTGAATCTTTACAATCCGTATAAATACGTTTGTTTGTTATTTTCAACTACTCGCGCCTTATTTCGTATTAATAAATAAAATAAAGCCGGCCGCGGTGGCCGTGCGGTTCTAGGCGCTTCAGTCCGGAACCGCGTGACTGCTACGGTCGCAGGTTCGAATCCTGCCTCGGGCATGGATGTGTGTGATGTCTTTAGGTTAGTTACGTTTAAGTAGTTCTAAGTCTAGGGGACTGATGACCTGAGTCCCATGGTACTTAGAGCCATTTGATAGTAATGTCCTCTGTGATACTATTCGAAACTAACAAGACACCTACTCCGTCGGGAACTACTATGGTATTAGATCGGTTGCATTCGAGCACTCGAATGTGCCAGACCCCCATGCAGTAAATCGCGGTTTTAACATATTTTAACGTTTACGCACGCTTTATATAAATGAATCCTAAAAATAGTTTCTCTAAGAAACATTTTAAGCCATTAAAAAATTGGACTAAAAAATTCTACACTTGTGTACCCTTTTAAGGTGTTAGGGTAGGACTAATCTCAGTGCCCGTGGGGGACACTGCAAGTGCTGATCCCGCTAGTAAAAAGTAATGTGCGCGCTGCTATATAATCTTACCTTCTTAATCGGGAACTGTAGTGGATAGGTGGATAGAGCGTTACTAGGGGAGGAAAATCCAATGGACGTGATAGTAATGGCGAGAAATGCAGACTTTGGAGAGAACGGGGTACAGCGACGCCACCGCCGGTTCCGCTTTGCGGCGCTGCCCCCTCCTCCCCCCCCCCCCCCCCCCCCTGCACGTGGGGGCGTGTCCCCGTCACGGGGCGCCGCCGCGGCGTGCCTCCCTTCCCGCTATAATGCCCACCCGCCAACTTCCTGGTCGCCCGACTGTGTTCAAGCACCGCGTTTACACGCGATGCGACTTACGGAACACGAAACTCTAATTCCGGAAATCGATTTTCGCTGCCTTATTTACGTGCTAGGCCAGCGCAGATTTTGTCAACCCGGTCTAGCACCGGTTTTCCAAGCGTCAGTTGCTTAGTGTTTCCGAGTGTCAGTTGCTTAGTGTTTCCGAGTGTCAGTTGTGGAGGCGAGTTGCGTCTGTAAACCAGCTGTTCCGCTTCAGTGAACACAGTGATGTGACGTTATTTATACCTGGGCAGGTTTTTAATAAAGAGAGGGTACGATTCCCTTACGGACGTCAGCGAATTGGAGAGGAGGAGGAGCGCGTCGTTCGCACAGAGATGGTTAACGATCATACCAGTGTCAGGTAGTATATGTGAACCTGTTTTATTACACGCGACTGGATCCAAACAAGTTACAAGTGATCACTGGAACATTTAGGAGACTCTGAGTGGCTAGAAAACTTCCGAACGTACAAATAATTAGAAAAAAAAGTTAGGGAGTGTTTTCTCGGGAGCCATTGATTGTGTATGGCAACATATTTTAACTGACCGTAATTAGAACCGGGCGAATTAGACTGACGAAAGGTTTACGGATTAAAATTTTTAAGGCATTAAATATTATTCTCTCGGAATAACTAGCTTGGCTTTGTATTTTCGTGACCGTTGAGATTTCGAATACATCATGTGCGCTAATTTGATTCGCACTACGCAATCCGGCCTTTTTAATCGGATGAGACACAGTTTGTCTAAACAAAATTCGTCCAGTTCTGTTATTTGCGCTCCTGAAACAAGACTCATCCATATTTTCACTTAGGAACCTGTCAATGCCGGCCGGAGTGGCCGTGCGGTTCTAGGCGCAACAGTCTGGAGCCGGCGAGCCATTTCAACCATTTGAACCTATCAATAATGTATTAAAAAGATTAATGTTAAAAAATAATAAAACAAGAGTCATTCCTTGAACGGAATAATTATTCCCACTTACATACGTTTACAATAATACATACATTTTAGCAGATCAATGTCAGGAGGAGGAAAGATAACGAACGAAGTGACAGTAGAAGAAAGACAAACGATAGAGATTAATCACAAAGATATTGTAATTTATACTCCTTCCTACAGATTTTGAAACAGTATGGGTTCACATTTGAAGAATAAAACTCCTTTCTTTGTCATTACTGCCTCAGTGCATAATTAATTCATTATATCTAGTAAAAGCAATTTTACTGACAATAAAAGCAAGAAAAATACTATATAACGTTATACTATGTCACCCCAAAAAAAGAATGCGTATAGCAGTTTACAAATGAGCCAGCTACATAGTGTATGAGGAGGCTGTTGGCAAGTATTTCGATTTTGCTATTTCGCCAATGACGGCATTATTGAAGAACGACGCCTGTTACGTGATAAGGAATGTTTATAATGTACAACACAAACGGCCATATTTTGTTTTGGTTGATTGTATCGAAAAAACACCGTTACCGACTTGGAGTTTACGCACTTAGCGTCTGACGGCTTGCATGATTTTATCAAAGCGCTTGGTACGTTGGTTATAGGTGATTCACCTTCGCATTTCGGTTTCGCTTATTACACAATTATGTCAGATTTTTTGCTCCTCTTCCCATTTAATAGAGGTAAAAATGTGCTTTCTGTAGTTAAATGGATAATTTCCTAGTCAGTGCAGTACTTTTTGTTTTGCTTCAGTCCACACATAATCATTTCGTCCAGGCAATCACGATTTTAAGAAACAAGTAGCAAGCTGAGAACCAAGTCGCGGCTAAAATGCGAAAGAGCTTCCACATGGAGCGTAAACAGATTGAGGGATAGGATCTCCGGAATCCAAATTCACATTTCCAGAATCGATAGCGGAGCTTTTACAAGGACAACCAGGAGCTGTATCCGGAAATCGAGTTATGGGAAAACCGGATTTGTGAGCCCATAAAGGCGCAGTGATGAAGACGTACCGAAGAGCTGACGTCACAATCATTTTTCCCAGTTCGGCGGTTGCCGGTTATGATATGTTGATAGAGGTTCCGCAAAATACCAGTCCTTTCAATGGAGGATACCTACGTCACAAGGAAGGAAGATTAGGATTTTACGGACTGCCGACAATGTAGCCATTAGAGACGGGGCACAAGATCGGATTCTTCTGTTTAAGGACCGCGAAGGAAATCGACCCTGTTCCTTCAAAGGCACTATTCCGCTTTTTACCTGGAGCGATTCAGAGAAATCACGGAAGCCTAAATTAGGATGATCAGGCGTGGATTTGAATCGTCGTCGTCCTCCCGAATGTGTGTGTTGTGGGCCAACGTATTAAACTGTCCGCAGGTGGCACCACCTGCCACTGTGTTACTAACCGAATTCCCACCTTAAAGTCGTCTTGCAGGACACGAGAACGCAAACGTTGACAACAACGTGGTCTTGGTGAGCGCACAGAGACGAACACAAGCGTCAACCGCACACAATTTGAAAATGAATTTTCGCTATCCAGCGGAATATGCACTGTTGTGTAACTTCCTAGCGGGTTTCAACTGTGCCTCGAGTCGGGACTCGAACCCCGAGCCTTTGCCTTTGTCCGCCCTCACAGCTTTGATTCCACAAGCACTTCAGATCAGCGCACAATCCGCTGTAGAGCGAGAATTCATCTTGGAAACAATACCCTGGGCTGCGGCTGTGGCTAAGCCACGTCTTCGCAGAATCGTTTCTTCCAAGAGCGATAGTCCGCTAAGGTATGCCGGATAACTCCTGTGAAAACTGAAAGGTAGAAGACGCAGTGGGTTGTGAGTCGTGCCTGGACAGTCGGCAGAGCACTGGTCCGCAAGTGGCAAAGGTTCCCGGCTCGGGTGCCAGCCCAGCACACAGTTTTAATCAGCTGGTAAGTTCTGCACGTACTTTTTTGCAAACGTGGACACGTGCGAAACAGCTCTGATAACAGACAGAAGACGGGCGGAGAAAATACGTAAGAACTTTGAGGAGACGCCTTTGGCTTCAAGGGCACGTAACAAGTGAAAGAGAAAGCTTTAAAAATAATCCATTTTCCCCTAGACAAGATAGGAAACAAAGGTTCATACATTTGTGAGCAGTTTGAATCATATCGCTGAACAGCAATCAGGCACAACCTCAGAAACATATCTCTGAGCAGGAATCGAACACAATTTCCTAAAATACAAGAATAGAGCGATACCAAATATTTAAAAATGCTTCCAGCGTTTACATTTCTTAAATGTTTGTATACATTTCAAGCTCATCTACAAAACTTATGCAATTACGTAATCACCCAGGCATTGATTGAGTGTAATGTCTGGAGTTATTTATATTTTCGTACATATTTTCACTTTTACAGCCATAACAGCACTGTCAACCATCTGTGTGACGTTTTCTGACTATCCGGTTACAACGTTTGACTCACGTTTGTACATACTTTATCAAGTTAGTTCCACATTCGGGTTCTATTATAACCTTCCTTGATATTATCTAGTTCTTTACGGCTATAAAAATGCCGCCACAATTGACGTCTAGAATACCCCTGCATATACAGGGTGAGTCACTAACTGTTGACACCTAGAATAACTCCGAAAGTATGATAGTAGCTGAAAAGTTTGTGGGACAAATGTTACATGGAACAACGGGGGCATAATATGTTATGGTTTTTTGTTGCTAGGTGGAGTCGCTTCAGAGGTCAACTTTTTTTTTCGAATGGGATGCTATAGTTTGGTACTCATTTTCTGGTAGCGGCTATCGAGACGAATCCAGCGATGTGTAACAGTAAGGCCTTTGAAGGTCAACGAAGGACACAAAGGTAGCATGAACGTCCATTTACAGAATGTGTTGGAACTGATAACCATTGGTATCTATGCAGTGCTGTAATCTTCTTATCATGGACTGAGTGGTATTCCTGATTACTTGGCACTTATCGGACATGCTCTGACAATTCTCTCTCCTATAGCGTGCAAATAGTAAATATTCGCCGAATACGGCGTATCCATCGAACGTGCCACTGACATTCGACGGTTTCGGAATACAAAACTAATAGGAACGGTAAGACTAGAATCGTCGAATCAAGCGAATGTGAATGACGTATTCCTTCGAAGAAAAAGTTGGTATGCTTCTCATTTACGGAGAATGCTAACGAAATTCAGTGAGAGCTAGAGACATATGCTGAAAGATATCCTCAACGTACCCACCCTGCACGTCGTACATCTAAATATGTGTGTTATAAATTGAGAACAACTGGATCTTTAACGCATCGGGAATAACCGGCAAAAGAAAGCTACAAATGAGGAAACGGAAATTGGTACTCTTGCCACTGTGGTTCGAGATCCTTGTGTTAGTTCGCGTCAGATCGCAAGGGAATCTTTCAAGAGCCAGAGTAGTGTTGTTCGTGTTCTGCATCGCCATAAGTATCATCCTTAACATATCAGTCTCCACCAAGAATTAACTGGTACGGATTGTATGCGTCGCATTGAATTCTACCTATGGGCTCAACTTCATATTCAGAAAGATGACACAATTATTAATTTGATTTTATTACTGACAAAGCTACATTCACGAACCATGGAAATGTTAATTTGCATAACATGCATTATTGGACAGCTGAAAATCGATGTTGCCTGCGGAATGTTGCACAGTTGACTTGACGCTTCTGGATGTTTTTCTTTGGGGATTCGTAAAGGACATTGTCTATAAAGACGTTCCAACTACATCTGGAGATATGCGAGAGAGAATTGTCAGACTCTGTGCCTCGATAAGTGCCGATGTGATAAGGAATACCACCCAGTCCACTCTAAGAAGATTGCAGCACTGCGTTGATACCAATGGTCATCACTTCGAACACATTCTGTAAATGGACGTTCATGCTACCTTTGTGACCTTCGTTGACCTTCAAAGACCTTACTGTTACACATCACTGGATTCGTCTCGATAGCCGCTACCAGAAAATAAGTACAAAACTATAGCATCCCATTCGAAAAAAAATATCTCTGAGGCGGCCCCACGTAGCAACAAATAACCAACCTGACATTATGGCCCCCGTTGCCCCACGCAACTTTTGTCCCACAACCTTTTCAGCTCCTGTCATACTTTCATAGTTAGTGACTCGCCCTGTATATTCAAATCTGAATTAAGAATTTCGCTGTTATTCACAGTTTACTGATAATGCTAACGTCTAATCATTGGGCTCTGCAAGAAGTTCTGATCTAACTTCGTTTTCGGCAGCAAATCATCAGTGATGTTATGGAGGGGTTCGTCCAACTTAAAGAAACCCCATTGTCACGCCACACGTGCTCTGCCACACGAGTAGCCGCCTGCCTTCTGTATTGCACGGCTGGCCGATTGAGGCGGCCTGTGCAACTCTCCGTCCAGTAGCAGAGGTCGAGAAATCCGCATCCGAGACACGCAGTCGTCTGAGCCTCTGGTTTAGATCCTGCACTCGGAGACCACTCGTTTCCGGGTACGATGCCGCAAATAGCGGCCCGTGCGTACACCTTGCTGGAGCGGCTAACTATCTTCACGAATTCATCAAACTGTCTGAAGGAAGCGAGGATGGCCTCAGAATATCAATTATAACAAAATCGACGCATTTTTTATGGATTTTTAATGCACTTGGGCTTTGAAACGACATGTTCTCTTACAGCAATCAAAATCTAAACAGTCTGGGACGCTACAAAGGGAACGGAAGTGATAGTAAAGATTCAAAGAAGAGATGCACTGTTCGTGACGGGCTTGTTAAAAATCAGTGTGGGAGAGTGATTCCTGAGTCTGAGTAAAAGGAATATGTGGGGGGGGGGGGGGGGGGGGGGCGAGGAGTTCCATTGCACGCTATGTACCCTCCACTTGCGGAGTACAGACGTGTTAGGTTGGGGCATAAGTTCGTAGAATTCTTCCATGAGTTTAATAAACACAACAGATACACACAACAGAGAATTTAGCCATGGATAATATATTCTCCTTCACTATTTGGAACCGTCTACCAACGCTGGCATAGCTTTTCAACTCCGCGACTGTAGAAATCGCATGGTTTTGAGGGAAAGAACTCGTCGATCTATTTTCGGAGCGCATCTTCACGTGGAAAGGAAGTTCCTTGAAGGTTTTTCGATAGAGAAAGCGGAAAAGGTGACATCTGAGGGCGCAAGCCCACGTGAACGAGGTGGGTGCGGAATGACTTCCCAACCCAACTCCTGTATAGCGTTTTTGTGATTCCAGCAGACTGCGGGCGGGGTTGTGGTGGAGTAGCGTCACTTCAAGGAGTCTTCCTGGTCGTTGTTCTCGGACTGCATCAGCAAGACGTTAACAGTGAATGTCGGCAGTGGTGGTTACGCTATGGGAAACAATTAGTACGCCATACTCTCACTGTTCCACTAGATGCATAACATTGTCTTTCGTGGATCACATTTGCCAGTTCTCGAGTACAATGACCTGGTCGTTGTGGATTAATGCGTTTAAAAGACCTTCATCAAACCCCTTTGGTCTCCCAGAATGTGGACAGTCACTAAGGCGAGAACGATGTTCCTCGGCATGCTCTGTCCAGTGGCAGTATCCCCGCGTACGCAGCAAACACTTCTAGCTGCGTCCGCTGTGTTCACCCCTGCACTGAACTCAAAGAAAAGAACATGTTGGGAATGAACCGATTTCTCCCCTTGGCACTCCGTTTTCTAGTTTCCACAGCTCCACTAAATATCTCCAAATGACAATATAACAATATGTGAACTCCAATAACAGCAGTAAACTACAAATAACAAATGTCAATCGATAAATAAACCCTTAGAACCGGAACACAAACATGTAAAACAAAAACTGTGCAAAGTTATGCACCAACGTAAAAGGTAAAGATTTTTCGTTCCATAAATTACGTAAGCGAGGGGGATCAGATTGAGAAGCAGAAACACAAGGAAATAGTGACACGTTGTCGAAATGGTACGTACCATTGTAAGTTTCACCACCGTGCTCTTGTTGTTGTTGCTGTTGTTGTCTTCAATCGTCAGACTGGTTTGATGCAGCTCTCCATGCTACTCTATCCTGTGCAAGCTTCTACATCTCCCAGTACCTACTGCAGCCTACATCCTTCTGAATCTGTTTAGTGTATTCATCTCTTCGTCTCCCTCTACGATTTTTACCCTCCACGCTGCCCTCCAATGCTAAATTTGTGATCCCTTGATGCCTCAGAACATCTCGTGCAACCGGACCCTTCTTCTTGTCAAGTTGTGCCACAAACTCCTCTTCTCCCCAATTCTATTCAATACCTCCTCATTAGTTACGTGATCTACCCGTCTAATCTTCAGCATTCTTCTGTAGCACCACATTTCGAAAGCTTCTATTCTCTTCTTGTCCAAAGTAGCTATCGTCCATGTTTCACTTCCATACATGGCTACACTCCATACATATACTTTCAGAAACGACTTCCTGACACTTAAATCTATACTTAACAAATTTCTCTTCTTCAGAAACGCTTTCCTTGCCATTGCCAGTCTACATTTTATATCCTCTCTACTTCGACCATCATCAGTTATTTTGCTCCCCAAATAGCAAAACTCCTTTGCTACTTTAATTGTCTCATTTCGTAATCTAATTTCCTCAGCATCGCCCTATTTAATTCGACTACATTCTATTATCCTCGTTTTGCTTTTGTTGATGTTCATCTTATATCCTCCTTTTAAGGCACTGTCCATTCCGTTCAACTGTTCTTCCAAGTCCTTTGCTGTCTCTGACAGAATTACAATGTCATCGGCGAACCTGAAAGTTTTTATTTCTTCTCCATGCATTTTAATACCTACTCCGAATTTTTCTTTTGTTTCCTTCACTGCTTGCTCAATATAGAGATCGAATAACATCGGGGAGAGGCTACAACCCTGTCTCACTCCCTTCCCAACCACTGCTTCTCTTTGATGTCCCTCGACTCTTATAACTGCCATCTGGTTTCTGTACAAATTGTAAATAACTTTTCGCTCCCTGTATTTTACCCCTGCCACCTTCAGAATTTGAAAGAAAGTATTCCAGTCATTGTATGGTAGTGAAACATGGACTGTGGGAAAACCGGAACAGAAGAGAATCGAAGGATTTGAGATGTGGTGTTATAGACGAATGTTGAAAATTAGGTGGACTGATAAGGTAAGGAATGAGGAGGTTCGACGCAGAATCGGAGAGGAAAGGAATATGTGGAAAACACTGATAAGGAGAAGGGACAGGATGATAGGACATCTGCTAAGACATGAGGGAATGACTTCCATGGTACTAGAGGGAGCTGTAGAGGGCAAAAACTGCAGAGGAAGACAGAGATTGGAATACGTCAAGCAAATAATTGAGGACGTAGGTTGCAAGTGCTACTCTGAGATGAAGAGGTTAGCACAGGAAAGGAATTTGTGGCGGGCCGCATCAAACCAGTCAGTAGACTGATGACCAAAAAAAAAATTCCAGTCAACATTGTGAAAAGCTTTCTCTAAGTCTACAAATGCTAGAAACATAGGTTTACCTTTCCTTAATCTAGCATCTAAGATAAGTCGTCGGGTCAGTATTGCCTCACGTGTTCCAATATTTTTACGGAATCCAAACTGATGTTCCCCGAGGTCGGCTTCTACCAGTTTTTCCATTTGTCTGTAAAGAATTCGCGTTAGTATTTTGCAGCCGTGACTTATTAAACTGATAATTCGGTAATTTTCACATCTGTCAACACCTGCTTTCTTTGGGTTTGGAATTATTATATTCTTCTTGAAGTGTAAGGGTATTTCGCCTGTTTCATACATCTTGCTCACCAGATGGTAGAGTTTTGTTAGGACTGGCTCTCCCAAGGCCGTCAGTAGTTCCAATGGAATGTTGTCTACTAACGGGGCCTTGTTTCGACTCAGGTCTTTCAGTGCTCTGTCAAACTCTTCACGTAGTATTGTGTCTCCCATTTCGCCTTCATCTACATCCTCTTCCATTTCCATAATATAGAACCTCTATATACTCCTTCCACCTTTCTGTTTTCCCTTCTTTGCTTAGAACTGGGTTTCCATCTGAGCTCTTGATATTCATACAAGTGGTTCTCTTTTCTCCAAAGGTCTCTTTAATTTTCCTGTAGGCAGTATCTATCTTACCCCTAGTGAGATAACCCTCTACATCCTTACATTTGTCCTCTAGCCATCCCTGCTTAGCCATTTTGCACTTCCTGTCGATCTCATTTTTGAGACGTTTGTATTCCTTTTTGCCTTCTTCATTTACTGCGTTTTTATATTTTCTCCTCTTAGGTTGCCAAATCAATTACTCCGACGTCAACCCGTCAGAAAGGAGGTACGTAGCAAGGTTTATCCTTGATAGGCTGAAGAGTTCGCGTAGTCGCAAATCGGCTGCGTAACAAATACTGATAGTGGATGATAATTATGGTGATATCTAATCTGCGCTAGAATTATGTGCAGCAGATATTGGTGGTTTAAATCGGTGTATCGTGCCGAGCGCACTGAGGGAGGGAGAGTGGAGGGCTGCGATGTGCCGGCGCGCAGGGTGGGTGACGAGTTTGCTGGCGTCGCCGCGTGGCGCGCCTCCTCCACATCCCGCCCCCAGGCCTCCTGTGTGGTCCCCTGGCGGCCCTGGGGATTAAGTTCGGGCGCGTTTAGCAGGGGAGCGCGCGCGCCGCCGCTCGCACGCACTATGTATAGGACCGGCGGGCCTTAATGACGCTCCCAGGCGGAGGGCGCCGGGGCCTCTGCTGGCCTCTGCTGGCCTGGCTGGTGCACAGGCGGCGGCGCTGGCGGCGGCACGGGTTGCGCAGTAACGTAGTCAAGCGACAACCGCTCCCGCCCCTCTGCCGTTTTGTTTGTACGACTTCTTAACGTTCTCTAGTTGCACAATTTTTTCAGACGGATAAATTAGGATTCTGTGTTACTGTTGCTGTGGTCCGAGGACTGGTTTGATGCTGCTTGCTACGCTAGCCGACCCTGTGTAGGCCACTTTGTCTCCGCTTAACTGCTGCAAAATACACCTGTTCGATCCTCGTCACCGTAGACGAGCCTCGGCCTCCCTCCACAATATTTATCCCCACACATTTCCCTCTGTAACCAGATCACTTCTGTTAGTCAAGTTGAGACACACATTTCTATTCTTTTCGTGTCCATGTTTCACTTCCGTTGAAAGCTACACTCCATTAAAATGCTAGAAAACAGAAAAAGTATATAATACCCAGATTTATATTAGATGTTAACGAATTTATCGCTTTCACAAATGCTATTCTTGCTATTGCTGGTCTGTCTACCTCGCCCATCATCAGTTGTTTTGCTGCCCAAATGTCAGTATTCGTCTACTACTTTTAATATTTCATTTACTAATCTAATTCCTTCAGCATCTCCTGATTTACTTCGACTACGTTGCACTATCCCTGTTTCACTTTTGTTGATGCTCACCATACAACTTCTTTTCAAGACACTATCCATTTCGACTAACTGGCCTTGCAACTCCTTTGCTGTGCTGGTTTCCAATACAGCTTGCTCAGCGTCAGTGGTCACCAGATGGATTAACGTATTTTTGCATCGTGGAATTTACTTGGAGTACGCGCGATTGCCGTCTGTTTGCCAAACAGGAAAGTGGCAACAAGGTTTGGACTCATCTTGCATGCATGTGCATGTAAGAAGTAAATTCCAATATGTACGAAGGCGTGCTAAAAATAATGTTTCAAGATGTTCAAGATGAAATTGTCAACAAAATGTTGGCGGACAGATGTCAACAATCACGAGAGGTGTACAGTGGCCCCATTCCGTGCCATCGCAGAACATCACTCCATCACCACCCAGTTGCACAAGTGGGGTGCAATGTTGCAAGCGTTCGATGTTACCGTGTTGTATCCGAACACGTTGTCTGCTGTTATCGGGGTACAAACAGATTCAAGTATCGTCCGTAAGCAACACTGGACGCCGGTCCTGGGGCGCCTATTACGCATAATTTCGTGCCCATCTGTAACGGAGACCATAGCGTACCACATGGTACTTGCCATGGTCGTTGGGAATGGAGATCCGGATCATGCAATCATCTCCTAACGATTTGATGCGGTACATAACGTCTTGTAGCCTCCTCCAAAGCCGAATTCAATTCTGGATTACTCAGTCCACGGTTCCTTTCACTCAAAAGTCTTAGACGTTGACCATCTTGTGCACACGTCGAACGTGGGCTGCCTGTGCGGTGTAGTTTCTCAACACATTTTCGGCATCGCATCATTAGGACTCCGGTGCTCACAGGAAGCAACTTCGCAGGCTGATAAGCCTCCTGCGTGTAATGCAATGATGCGAACCCACGGGTGTTCACTCTACTGTTGCACAGAGTCTCTAATGCGTCGCCACTAGTGCTTTACTTTCAGCTGAAATGCTGTTATCCATTACAGTGCGGCGCTCTACCAGTAGGTGTTTGTTTCTAAACAATGTCTGAGGTGACCTCCCGATCGCTACGTGGAAGGTCACAATTGCAACACACCTGTACGACATATCAGGGTGCTGCAACATTTTTGTTGATGTATGTAGAAAACCTCTATCTCCTCGCCTTGAGCCATCAATATCCACCACGGAGATGATCGCTGCTGAAGACTCTAGTCCATAAAGCTCGAATACTTTCGGACAAAGACAGCTTCGATGAAGAATTATACCTACGAACAGTGTTCAGAGGGAATGCATACTCAGACCGTCAAATTCAGCGAGCGTTGCAGCCAAAATCAAGAATCCCTGAGAAAGTCGGATGGCTGAGTCCGAAGAAAAGAAGCCAAAAATCACTAATCTATCATATACTAACCAATATCCGGGAAGATCGATAGATTCCTATGGTAACATGGCATCCAGTGTATTTTGTTCCCTTCAACTAAGATGAAAAGTCTTCTTTGTAATATTAAAGATGATCTATGTCTCCGAAAGGGGTTGCGTATAACATTTCGTACGATTGTACACTCATGTTCAGAAAAAACAGAACACCTCGAACGACTGGAGGTAGAACGTTCATATTCACCAGAATGTACATTAGTACAGTACGTTCCGCAGAAATGATTTGCATTTCAGACACCTCGGTTCAGCACGTGTCCTGTTGCCTAGTAGGAACAGAGTCCGCCATGGCTCCTGATAACTTGTGCCACGAGTGATGGCACCGACACGTATAAGGCGCGAATGGCGTCTCGTGATACAACCATCCATGTTGCAGCGCCCCGGTTCCAAAGTTCGCCGGTGGTGGTCGGCACTGGGTGACAGCGCTGCGCCCGTCCTGTCACCACAGCCCACACGTTTCCGACTGGCGACGAGTGTGGTGACCTGGCGGGCCGGGACAGAAGGCTGACCGACCTCCCGTGACACCGAGGAGGCACGTGTTCGTGCAGCAACAGGTGGCCGTGCATTGTCTTGCTGGAAAATAGCGTCTGGAATGTTGTGCGTTCTGGGTGTGGGTGCGGGTCGCAGAATGTGATTCTCGTAGGTCACACTGGTCACAGTGCCCTGGACACGCACCGACTGTGGTTTGTGCTCGTACCCGACAGCACTCCACATCGTAAGGCCTCGAGTTGCCGTTGTATGTCTTGTGCGAATGTAGGCAGTGTGATGCCCTCTGTCTGCGGCGAACCAAACTGCAGCCAGCATTTTTAAACAAACAGAACCTGGATTCGTCCGAAAACTCAATCTGATGTCATTTCTGTCCCCAATGACGTGTTCCATACACCACTGACTTCTAGCACGTTTCTGCACATTCGTCAAGGGTAGGCGAAGAAGTGAAAGACGCACACGTAACCCGTGCCGTAATAAACGGCGACGGTTTGGTTTTGTTTGGCTTTAGGGCGCAAAAAACAACTGAGGTCATACGCGCCCAAGTCAGAACTGTAGAACACGAACACAGAGAGGAGTTAAACGACTGTAAGTCAGTCCCATCTGACATTGTAGAAGAAGACAGCTAAAAATAGGCACGCGGAAAAAGGGCTAAAAAAGACACGATACAGAAACGGAGGTCCAAAACTAAAAATTAAATGGCTTTCGCCATATTGCTTTGCCGGATGAAAAGTAAAACGCTGTCGACAGTTCGCACATTTGCTGAAACGGCTGATAAATCAGGCGGCACACCCGAGCGGGAATGTAAGTGGTTAAAAAAAGGGCATTCCATCAGGAAGTGGCGGACAGTCAAAACTTGGGCGCAGTGTGTACAAAGTGGTGGGGTAGTGCCACTTAACAAATGACGATGGCTAAAAAGGAGGCAGTGCCCAATACGCAGCCGAGTTAAAATAATCTCCTCCCGTCGTGAGGCCAGGGAGGACGTTGTCCGAGTCGCTGGGAGAGGTTTAATAAGTCGAAGCTTATTCCTGTGAAGGGACGCCATTTCTTAACAGACGGCAACACAGAGATCATCGGAGGGAAGAGAGGTGCTCGCGGGCTGAGGTACGAGGGCTGCAGCCTCGGCAGCAGCGTCAGCAGCCTCGTTTCCTGGCAGACCGACTTGACCAGAAACAGCACACACTGGCTCCACCAAGAGTGAGCAGGTGACAGTTTTCCTGGGCCTGCTGCACTAAGGGATGGGCAGTGTACAGCGCACAGAGACTTTGAAGGGCACTGAGTGAGTCTGAGCAGAGGGCACAATAGAAAAGGCTGTGTCGCCGGATGTACTCCGTGGCCCGTCACCCCTGATGGTGTACGACGTGTTCCACTGTGCCGCCAGAGCCGAGGAGAACGCAGGTCTTTCCTGCAATGTCATTCGTATGGAGTGTCGACGAGCTCTCGGGGGGGGGGGGGGGGCGTTGTCTGCGTGTTGGGAGCTGACCCGTCTCGTCATGTTCTACGGCATTACGGGGCACCATTCTGTAGACACGCGTTGCACTGCCGGAACACTTCGTCCCGCACGAGCAGCAAGTACCCGGATGGATGCATCACATTCTCTCATACCAAGAATGCCCCCTCTTTCAAACTGACTGATTTGACGGTGCGGATCGCTTTTCCGTCTGCGAGGCATCCTGCACGTCTGCTCAACTCACCTGATCCTTTTCCTTCGGCTTATACCGACAACGAAAGCCGCAGGCACATCTTACCGGTAGGTGGTGTTGTGCCGCGATATCGATGTTGACCTCGAAGCCGCGGGCCGACATGGTTCAAATGCTTATCATTTCTGCAGAACATACTAATGTACATGGCCTGTCTCTAGTAGTGTTCTGTTTTTTCTGAAGGTAACTGTAGCATGTCGTACGTGGGCAGACTACTAGAACAATAGAGGAGAGGTGCAATAACATCAGCGACACTATCCACAAAAACAACCAAGCAAATTAGTCGTGGCCGACCACTGCCTGGAATGTAATCATGAAATGAAATACGATGAGTATCGCGGTACAAACGCCAAATGTCTGGGACACAGTAATTCACCACCCTATCGAGGGATGGAGGTTTCAATTTAAACAAGACTTGGAGTCTGGTAGGCAATTTATAAAAATATCTCGCCAACACATCTAGCAGAGCAGGAAAACGCTGAGAGAATTTGCATTTCACGGAATATCAGCGCAGGCTGTGAACGCCTAAAGATCGTAGCAGGCATAGGGAATCGAACTCCGCTGTAAATAGCGACGCGAGAACCACAGGAGTCCACAGTCTGGTTGAAGTTGAGGCAGCGAGTACACGTAACAGAAAACTCGCAGCTCCTGAAGAAAACGGCTTCGTCACTCGTGGGAAAACTGTGTTTAAAATGGAAAAAACAAATCAGGAGAACACCCAGAAGTACACCATAGACTGACGATTTATCTGGTAATAAATATGCAACCAGTCGCATTTTTTAATTTTCTGATATGATTATTCAACCACAAACATGTTTTCGAGTCACTGCAGGCTCATCGTCAGTTGGAGGTGTTACAAGAACATTACGCTGTGGAACAAGTGTAGCTACACTGAAGCACCAGAGAAACTGGTTCAAATGGTTCAAATGGCTCTGAGCACTATGGGACTCAACTGCTGTGCTCATAAGTCCCCTAGAACTTAGAACTACTTAAACCTAACTAACCTAAGGACATCACACACATCCATGCCCGAGGCAGGATTCGAACCTGCGACCGTAGCGGTCGTGCGGTTCCAGACTGTAGAGCCTTTAACCGCTCGGCCACTCCGGCCGGCAGAGAAACTGGTATAGGTATGCATGTTCAAATAAAGAGATAGGTAAACAAGCAGAGTACGGCGCGCGGTCGACAACGCCTATATAAAACAAGTGTCTGGCGCAGTTGTTAGACCCGTTACTGCTACTTAATGCCAGGTTATCAAGATCTAAGTGAGTTTGAAAGTGATGTTATAGTCGGCGCAAGAGCGATGAGACACAGCATCTCCGAGGTAGCGATAAAGTGGGGATATTCACGTACGACCAGTTCACAAGTGGACCGCGAATATCAGGAATCCGGTAAAACATCAAATCTCCGACCTCGCTGTGGCCGAAAAATGATCCTGCAAGAACTGGACCAACGGCGACTGAAGAGAATCGTTCAGCGTGGCAGAAGTGCAACCCTTCTTCAAATTGCCGCAGATTCCAATGCTGAGCCGTCAACAAGTGTCAGCGTGCGAACCATTCAACAAAACATCATCCATGTGGACTTTCGGAGCCGAAGGTCCTCTCGTGTACCCTTGATGACTGCATGACACAAGATTTACGCCTCGCCTGGGCCCGTCAACCCCGACATTGGACCATTGATCACTGGAAACATGTTGCCTGGTCGGACGAGTCTCGTTTCAAATTGTATCGAGCGGATGGATGTGTACGGGCATGGAGACAATCTCGTGAATCCACGGACCGTGCATGTCAGTAGGGGACGGTTCAAGCTGGTGGAGACTCTGTGATGGCGTGAGGTGTGTGCAGTTGGAGTGATTTGGGACTCCTGATACGTCTAGATAAGACTCTGGATGGTGACACGTACGTAAGCATCCTGTCTGCTCACCTGCACCCGTTCATGTCCATTGTGCATTCAGACGGATTTGGGCAATTCCAGGAGGACAATACGACATCCTACACGTCCAGAATTGCTGCGGAGTGGCTCAAGGAACACTCTTCCAAATTTAAACACTTCCGCTGGCCACCAAACTTGCCAGAGATGAACATTATTGAGCCTTGCAACGTGCTGTTCAGAAGATATCTCCACCCGCTCTTACTCTTACGGATTCATTGTAGCACTACGTCAGACGTTAGTCTAGTCCATGGCTCGTCATGTTGTAGCACTTCTGTGTGCTCGTCGGGGCCCTATATGATATTAGGCGGGTGTACCAGTTTCTTTGGCTCTTCAGTGGAGATGCAGTGGTTACGGTTGTTGCGGAAATGAGGGAAATATAGTAATCAGTGACGAAACGTTTACGAAACCGAAAGTTTCTTATGTTTTATGTACTTACAGTGCACTGTCTTGTGGTATCCGTAGTATCCGTATCAAATCACTTCCTATATCGTACAATTTTAAGCCATGTACACAAATTTACAGAGAATTTAACTGCACTTGGTTTTACACCGATTCACAGAAAGTCATATCTGTCATATGAATATTCTTTGTAAAAACATCCAGTGTTATTTTCTGTGAATCAGTGTAAAACTAAGTGCAGCTACATACTGTCTACGTTTGTGTTCGTAGCTTAATCATGTACGTTATAGGAAGAGATTTGATATGGATACCACAAGACAGGGCACTGTAAGTACCTAAAACATAAAAAACTTTCGGTTTCGTAAACGTTTCGTCACCGATTTCTAAATTTCCTTCATCTCCGCCATGAGCATCAGCAGTGCTTGTAGCTAGACTTGGTCCGCAGCGTAATGTTCTTGTAACACCACCATCTGACGATGAGTCTGCATGTGTATGGTTAAATAAATCGTATTAAAAAACTAAAAAAAAGCGACCGTTCGCATATTTATTACCAGATAAATCGCCAATTTAAATCACAGTCGCAGTTCGTTATACACAGTCAATATACTGAAAGTGCACCACAGATTTTGATTAAGGTCGTCACGGCGTACGGGCAGCATTCAGCCTTGGAAAACAGCGGTGCGCCTACACGATGCGACAGCCAGTTCGAACAGTCTCGTTTCTTTTGTTTGCAGGTAGTATTCTTGAATCTTTGACACAGCCTGCAGCTGGGATCGTCAGCTGGCCTTTTGTTTTGATGAGGAAACTTTTGGTAGCTGCTATCCTATCCACCGTGCGGTGCGCTGACAAAGCTGGCCTGCTCAGCTGGTGGATGTAGTCGAGCTCTGGAGGCGGATGTGCCGCGGCGATGCGCGAAAGCAGTCCCCCGGCTTCTGTGCCGCCAAGTGTCCTCTTATCTGGGGATACAGGCGCGGCAAACAAGGCCATCTACCTCCTTATCGCGCTATTGTCTCCACTGCTCCAGTTTAAAAAGCTAAGGCTCCTGTGGAAGGTGCAATGATCTGTCTGCGTGCGATACCACACGGCTGGCTTTGCGGCTGCATCTCGCTCACCTACAGTGGCGAAAGCATTTTGCAGCCCCTTGAGGGCTGCCTCCGCAATGACGTCACGTGTTTACGAATTGTTGCAAACCAAACGTCCGTACAAAGGACGTAATATTGTGGCTACACGGGCAGAGACATTCCTCTTGCTGCACCTTTCACTTCCCATCCTTGGCCCCGGAACTCGATTCGTTGTGGAAATATATGTCCTACTGGACAAAGCGTGTAACACGCTTGTATTTCCACCACTAAAAACATTTTGGTTTTACCAACAATTGTAGCCATTGTTTCTCAATTACAATGCTGTTTACCTTATAGAGAAGAATAACTGTTTGTTGTTATGCTGTTGAAGATTTATTAATGGAAACATCGTTGACATAAGTGTTATACACGCAGTTGAGCGGTCTACAAGGAAGTATGCATAACTATAAAACGTTGATTTGAGATATGTAGTGTTTTATAACATTACTTTTTATTCTATAGTCAAAATATTTAGAAGTAAATGGTGAAGCCCACAGTAGCTTTATGTACGTTACGCTGTTGTACGTTGACTGGCTATCCTGTAAGCACTTCTGGTCTCAAACTTATTTTCTAAGTTTTCATTTAGCGTCATGTCAGTACATTGCTGATCACTGCTCTTCACCTTAGCAGCAGAGTGCGATGTTAGAGCGTAACGGTGGGAGGCGTGCTAATGGGGACACTGATGATTTATACGAGTATTTTTATTTTTTTGTATTTTTAAGCAAAGGGTTATTTACTTTGTTTACTTCTAGACCACGGTAGATGTCTACAATATTTAACCGAAAGATGTCTGGTTGAAAGCAACAACAAAAGTCCAGGTGAGTAGTAACTGTTCTCACCCACAAGACAAACAGTAACTTTTTAGTTAGCAGAGAACATAGACCTCGTAAGTCAAAGTGAGAAGAACTTGGAACTAATAAAAAAAAAAAAATGGTTCAAATGGCTCTGAGCACTATGGGACTTAACATGTTAGGTCATCAGTCCCCTAGAATTTAGAACTACTTAAACCTAACTAACCTAAGGACACCACACACATCCATGCCCGAGGCAGGATTCGAACCTGCGACCGTAGCAGCCCCACGGTTCCGGACTGTAGCGCCTAGAACCGCGCGGCTACCACGACCGGCTGGAACTAATATTCGGATAAACTAGCCACAGCTGCGGATAGTTCGATGTAGCAAACTAATATTTCGAACCTCAGTCTAACGTCGCACACGTATTTATGACGACCACCAGTTTCGATCGAGACACGAATATCTCGAGAACAATTAAACCAAATAAAGTGTTGTTACGTTTGCCGGCCGCGGTGGTCTAGCGGTTCTAGGCGCTCAGTCCGGAACCGTGGGACTGCTACGGTCGCAGGTTCGAATCCTGCCTCGGGCATGGATGTGTGTGATGTCCTTAGGTTAGTTAGGTTTAAGTAGTTCTACGTTCTAGGGGACTGATGACCTCAGATGTTAAGTCCCATAGTGCTCAGAACCATTTTTTGTTGTTGTTACGTTTGACCTTACATACCTAATCTGAAATAAACGGCTGACAGATATAAAAGTGTATTACGATACTTACAGTAGCTGCAGAACGACTTGGTTATACGTGTTGCGCTCAGCTTCCGTACGTCGTCACTAATATATTATAAGAGAGCAATGTGGACGAACGTGTTAGCAAACATCGGCGTTTATACGTAGTACATCAAGGTGCTGAAGTCATTGTGTTAAAACGAAACAAAATCGTGGCAAGTGTACGAAAGTAGAAGCAGAATGGAACGGGATATCGTAGTTGAGCAGAGTCGGCTGTTTTCGCGGCTCGGAAACACGCCGAGTAGGTACCGTGCGCAGTTGAACTGCTCTGCTGGACTGCTCTCGTGGCCGGTTCTGCAGTCGCCGTAGCGCCGTCGAGTGTTCCAGCTCAATAAGGGCGGTATTCGCTCCTTTACAACAGTTTCAAAATTATTATTTTCAAAAGTACGTTAATTAACATTTTTCGGCCGTTCACCAACGCTATGTTATTTAATAGATATCTCCCTACTGATCCGAAGCACTTTGGTGCACATTACTCAACTGACGTCACAAATTGTTAAAATAACAGCGCCTGAGCAAGTACAGATGACAGCCCCTATGTTAGAAAAGTGAGTGACACGGTGAACCTGGACTCGAGCAGTAGTTTGTACGCTTGACTGCGGACTCGGCGAACCACGTCGCAGCTGCAGCACACGACGAGCACGGCAGTGGTCGCCGCCACGGCAGAAGCGACGCGCGCAGCCTGAGATGCGCCGGTGTCGCCGAAACGCTGCTGTGAGGAGGCGAGGCGAGGCGAGGCGAGGCGAGGCCGGTGCGGACGCCGGCACAGACACTTCCCCGTCTCCCTGGGCCGACCACACGACAGTCCGCTGCTGGCTGAGATTAGCGGTTTAGGGGGCTACTGCCCTCTCTCCTATACTACCTCCAACACATTTTTAATGCAGCTGCTCCGTGCAACCGGTTACCTTCGCTCTGGCTTGCAGTAATTTATACGTTTCTTTAACGGGTTCAGGGTGTGTCAGCCATTGCGTTATGAAATTAGTGAACAAGATCATAAAAGGTTTGTGTCATATATGTGGGAAACAAGAGGTGGAAAGTCAACAAACAGGTAAAAAATTAGAATGTCACTGGCGTGCTGTAAATTATGGAACTCTCGTGTATAGAATGTAATCCATGTTTCTGATTTACCACATTGACGATTTGTTGTGGAGAGACAGTGTACCGACGAGCAAGTCATGTACGAAACCGAGTCATTTCACTGCTAAAGGAAGAAAGATTGTTCCACATCCTCGTATCTTCTTCTGAGTGAAAGAGCCTCCACTGTCACTCCGGTAGCCTTTCGGACGAACTAACCTACAATACAGAAAGAATGCACCCTGCCAACCGTTGTTACAGCAGAGCAACAGGTGAGGAGCATCGGTGGTGCCAGGTAGAGGGCGCACAAAGTGACGCACGCATACAGTGCATCAGAGAGGAAAGCGCCCCAACTCCGTAAACACCACCATCTGGTTCTACTGCTTCCAGTTCGCCGACCTTTCAATCACGTGAATGGCGTGCTTAATCATCAGAGCTCCAGCTGTTGTTTTGAAAGTGCTGTGACTGTCTTTCCATCGGTCTCTGAGTGCCGTACCCTGTGAACGAGACTTAATATTTGTGCCAGTTCATTTAGGAAGACTCGAGGAACTTTTCTCGAACAATTTCCAATCTCCTGTAAACCTGCACGTTCTAAACTGTGTGGTATAGCCGGCTTTTGTAGACACCCTAAAATTGATGGCAACGATATTGCAGCAGTGGATACACCGGTTCCTGTCAGATCACCGAAGTTAAGCGTTGTCGGGCGTGGCCGGCATTCGGATGGGTGACCATCTGGGTCGACATGCGCTGTTGCCTTTTTTCAGGGTGCACTCAGCCTCGTGATGCCAATTTAGGAGCTACTCGACCGAATAGTGGCGGCTCCGGTCAAAGAAAACCATCATAACGACCGGGAGGGCGGTGAGCTGACCACACACCCCTCCTATCCGCATCCTCAGCTGAGGATGACACGGCGGTCGGATGGTCCCGATGGGCCACTTGTGGCCTGAAGACGGAGTGGCAGTACTAAACTTGATGCACACGATCAACATTTTCTTCGGTCCAAATTCTTTTTGCACAACCAACTCCTTTTCTTTTCTTTGCAGTGCTATCAGTGGTTTCAAAGTTTCTCTCAAAAACGCTGATGATGTTGGAAGATGGCGCAGGAGTCCCTGGGGGCAAATTAAACGCTCGACGGAAAGCGCGTTGAGCTCCAACAAAACTACGGTAACCAACTTTTTGTAATACGGCTTTACAAACCAACGCAGGTTGCACTCTTGACCGACGCTCCACGCGTACTGAACGATGCACCTTCTACACGGCCAAGGTCAGTTCTCTACTCATATAAACCCCTCCCGCACCCATCACCACCACCACCACGGTCTCGCATTCTGGAGGATCGTGGTTCAAACCCGCGTCCGGCCACCATGATTTAGGTTTTCCGTGATTTCCCTAAATCGCTTCGAGCAAATGCCGGGACGGTTGGGACGGATGAGCTCGCTGTTAGGTGCCCTCCCCCAAGTCAACCGACCAACCAAACACCACGGTAACCAGCCGGTCCTCGATTCTTCCTCTCGACTGCTTTACCCAGTGAAAGAGGGTTAACTGACGAAGCTTTCTGCTCACGTGAATAGGCAGACTAAATGCGCTACTTGTCCACGGATAAAACGCACGTCGTACATCAAACTCCCTCGATTAATAAAACAATTAGAATCTGGTGTTCGGTTTCCGGTGGTAGAATTATCGGCCTGGTGTTGTTTGAATCCACGAGTTTATCAAGGTGAAAGCCGCCATAGAGTAGTAGCAGCACGTCCTGACTACCCGTATCTTCACGCATCTGAATGGCGAGCCGGTTAAGCGCCATTGCTAGTACCAGAGGTGACACCTCTGTGTACTAAATTGTGCGCACTACATACCTCCAAATCAGCAACAAATTGGATCGTGTATTCTTTCTATTATACTGTATAGACAAAATAAGTAAAAATTTCTTTGTTAGCTTCCATTCTTGGCGTAGCAGTTTTACTTGCCAGCTATGTACCAGGATTGCGCAACATGAGGCATTCTAGACCAAGAATAATTTTATGGAAATTAGGGATCATGTTCGTATGAGGGACAGTCAAGCGAAAACGAGACAGTAGGAAAAAGTAACGAAACTGCTCCTTATTACAAAAGTAATTGCCATAATTATAAATACATTTATCCCACTGTGAGACAAGATGGTCGGTGTCGTCATGGAAAAATTTTTGTGGGTGCTTGCGGAACCACGATTCTACCCCAGCGTCCACTTCTTCATCCGAAGCAAATCGACGGCCACTTTTGTCTTTTTTTTCAGGCCTACAAAAATATGGAAATTGCATGGGGAGCCATCGGTGCTGTAAAGATGATGTGGAAGGACTTCCCATAGAAACTTCTGCGTCGCAGTCGAAACTAGCTTGGCAACATGTGGATCTGCCTACGTGTTCGCGACGTTTGTCACCGCGATTTCCATATATTTGACGAAGAAGTGTTCGCTTGCGTAAATCACGCGTCCGTAGGCAACCGAAAACATTTATTCATGATGGCACTGATTGTCTTTTCTCATAGGAGGATAATATATTGTCCGCAGCTCGTGGTCGTGCGGTAGCGTTCTCGCTTCCCACGCCCGGGTGCCCGGGTTCGATTCCCGGCGCGGTCAGGGATTTTCTCTGCCTCGTGATGACTGGGTGTTGTGTGATGTCCTTAGGTTAGTTAGGTTTGAGTAGTTCTAAGTTCTAGGGGACTGATGACCATAGATGTTAAGTCCCATAGTGCTCAGAGCCATTTGAACCATTTGATAATGTATTAACAGTTACAGCAGTTACTTATATAATAATAAGTTGTACTTTTTCCATTGTCTCGTTTACATTTGACGGTCCCCTGCAGCAGCACGGCCATAAACAATTAACTCGCATTGTGTACTCGACGTAACACCCCATGTCCTAGGTCCAATCGGCCGGCCGCTGTGGCCGAGCGGTTGTAGGCGCTTCAGTTCGGAACCGCGCGGCTGCTACGGTGGCAGGTTCGAATCCCGCCTCGCGTATCGATGAGTGTGATGTCCTTAGGTTAGTTAGGTTTAACTAGTTCTGAGTCTAGGGGACTGATGACCTCAGATGTTAAGTCCCATAGTGCTTAGAGCCATTTGAACCATTTTTCTAGGCCCAATCCGAAAGTATAGTTAAAAAAAGAGGTAAGGAGTGTTACAAATACGTAAAATAGTAGTTTAATAATGTACGACATGGTGCAATATAAGCACCAACTCTCTCTCTCTCTCTCTCTCTCTCTCTATCCTGTGTGTGTGTGTGTGTGTGTGTGTGTGTGTGTGTGTGTGTTAGCAATATTCATAACAATTGTAACATACTGAGTAACTGTGTAGCATGTTTTCTAATGAATTATTAATGGGAAAAAAATAATCTCCTCTCGCAGGCTGGGCTAACGGCATCGAGCTAGGAACTTACGCCCGAAAACGATAACAGAATATTGCATGTCTTAGTTATGTCGTTCGCCGGGTATGACTTTTGTGACAGGTGAAATAATTTTACCACTCAAATTTTTCGGGCTCGCACGGTCTACAGTTGCCTCCTTATTTGTAATGGGCATACGTACGACGGTGGCCCACCTGAGCGAAGTGTCGGCGGTACGGAATTATCCGTTTAGTCTTAAAACAATAAACGCGAGGGAAGTGGAGAGCTTCAAACGCAAGAAATATCGGAAGTAAGATCGGTTCCATTCAGGAGGCGCACACAGCGGCTCTGTGAGAGTCCGGGACCCTCGGCTGTAAGGCCGGGCGGCAGCGAGACGGACAAAGAGGCGGCCCCCCGCCCCCGGTTCTGTGAAGGCGTCTGTTCACGCGACAAAAATCTCCCCGGCAGAGGCGCGGGGCCGTGTTTACTGCGCGCCGCGGCGGGGCAAGAAGCACAGAGCAGCGGCGGCAAAAAAGCGCCGGCCGGCTGTGGGCCGCGCGCCGCCGCTGCTGGCGGCGTGGCTGGGGAGCGAGCAGTGAGCAGTGAGCGGCCGCGAGCCCCGCGGCCGACCCGGCTGCCGGCTGCCGGCTGCCGGCTCCTGACGCAGCTGGCGCCCTCTGCGCCCCGCCCCGCCCTCCCCTTCACCGCAAACCGCACAGTCGCGTCCGCACGCGGCTGCTACCGTCGACAAAAGAAAAAACGAAAAGTCCGAGTGATTATCCTCGGGCAGTTGTACCAGTGCTCTCAAACAACAGATCTATTTCAAACATTTCGTCATATTTTAAGAAAACATCTTCATTATTAAACAGCTAAAGTCACAAGTTCCAGTTCCAGGCTGCCTATTTACCGGACACCAGAGGGAACACGGTTTGATTTTCAGTATTTCGTGTAACTACCGACCTAGTTTAAAAATTTAAAATGCTCTCATAATCGTACAATCTTACGTTAAAGGTTTAAAGTAGGAAACTGTGTATATGTCACGAGGCAGCGTAATGCACAGCATCCAAATTAGTAAATGACGCAGTTTATATTCATCCGGTATTGGAGAATTACAGCACTTGCCGACTACCAACCAACTTTACACATAATTCGATATCTTCCCGGAACTTTTTATGACACACCACAAACACTAGTGTCCTAAATTGAAGCAGCGAACCGCTATTTCCCCATTCTGCGTCTAATTCGCGGTATAATCCTACAAACTGTCAACAGTGTCCGTAGGATCGTGTTGTGCACGAAAAATGGCGTTCCAGTCAACGGACGATGTCAGCAATGACATCGGGGCACTTATCAAAAGGGGTAGTGTTTGCCGGGTAGTTCCACATTCACAGTCGTTGTGTGCACTGTCACAGACGGTGCAGTACGGCACAGACAAAACGCCTACCAGACTCTCTGCAGTACAGGGTCGTAGGAAGAATGAATGCAGGACAGTCGCAAAGTGGTGCGGCTCGATGGCTTCGTGTGACAGTTTCTCGGAAACTGTATCCCCAAGGCCACGGCAGGGCAGGCCCGACCGCGTGTGACCCTGTGCCGAGGGCACGACATTACCGCCTTAGTACTGCACTGTAACTGACATCTGACTTCGCAGCATATCGAAGCAAACTGTGTACGGAAGGCTTCGGCAGAGCGTCCTTCAGTGTCGCAGACCTCCCGCGTGTTCACCCCAACTCGTCTTCGCAGAAGGGAACGCCTAGAGTGGAGCCGTCAACGTGCCACCTGCACGGTCGAGCAGAGCGCCAGTGTTCTTTTCGCAGATGAGTCCCGGCATGGTCTGCAGAGTGATTCGCATTCGCATCTGGAGGGGACGTGGAGATCGATTTCGGGACCCAAACATTATGGGAAGAGATAGATATCTAGGAGGATCCCTAATGTGGGCAGGGACTATGTTGACCACTCTGACACTTCTCTATGAGTTTGTGCGGCTAAATCGGCAAGATTGAACTGATGGTGTCGTGACGAGATCGTGGGACCACAGTGCAGTTGTCGCGGGGTGCTGTCGGCTCAGACTTCGTATTCCAGGACGATAATGCTCGATCTCATAAAGCATGCGTGCTTGGCACTTTCTTGGAAACGGAAGACATTCCGTGCCTGGCGTGGCCTGCTCGCTCTCCCGATTTCAGTCCCACAGAGCGTGTCCCTCATGCACCAGGGACACAGGTTACCTCACATCTGCATCTACCGACCACTCTCCAAGACTTGCGAGCTTCTCTGCAAGAAGAATGGGCGTTATTTGTAAACGTTTCTTTAAATTACCGCCACCAGTCACAAACTTCTGGCGCCAGAAGAACAAAGTGAGTTACTGTTACAAAACATTTTCATGCAAACATCAGTCCAGCTTCCAAACTGACATCGCCTCTTACAAAGTTTCCTCTTCTTCCACAGGATAACCACTGCATTTATGAAAAGACTACGTAACATCAGTATAATCTTATGGTGAAATTGTTTTTGTAACGCCTTTTAGCCTTAAGATAAGGTATTCCCTCTAAACATGTAGGAAAATAAATAAATAATACACTAGTTAACGAAGTTTGTAACTGGTAGCGGTAATATAAAAAAACCTTTACATATTTCTTGAGACAGTCACGGTCGAAAAACAGTCAAAATGACTTCAAGTAGCCGTTATTGCCTCAACGTGAGATTGATGACACATTCACAGTATGTCCCGTCTTTGTCAGACCTGTATTGCTGCCAGAGGTGGCCACACCCCATACTGAGTACATTAACCAATTGTCGGAATGTGCGTGCAAACCCATTAAGTTGGCGAAAACGAAGAACCTTTTTGTCTGTCGTTGTGCTTGTTGCAGTTGTCTACGTTCTGTATTCTGCAAGTAGTTCCTACTTTACTATCACTTTTTTATAGTGTTTTACGGCAAAATAAATGTCATCTTGCAAAATTTTCGTTTGTTAGTTTAATTTTGGACACTAGTGTAATAATGAAAGGAAAAAAGTTTATCACTTAACCACATTTTCATGGTTCCTGCAGTAAGACTTCAGCATCATGCATGACTCTTTAATTTATTACTTCTTTGCTGCTAACTCTCTTTGCTACCCATATTCAAGACAGTAACCAGAAATACCACTGGATGTACCTGTAAAATTATGTCATTCTGAGTTTTTTCAGGGTCTATGTCGTAACCACGGAGTAGCATACATTTTGATGGGAAGCGAAGCGACAGCTCCTTGGCGTTCGTTTCATGGCGGGTGCACTAACATCATCCGAATTCCTATGGGAAATAATAATTGCGATAAAGGGTTAATGGACGAGGGGACTCTGCATTGCAGCGTGCAGTAAGTTGGAAATTTAGGACTGTCAGGGACCACGTCCGCATGGCCAAAGTGGTTTGGACAACCCCTCACGAGGAGAAATCCCCCCAGGGGGCCCACAGTCCCTTTTGTGGGTACATGTGTGGCGCGCATGGACCCGAGCTATTGCAGTCTCCTTCCTTTTTCCAGATTGCATTTCCGTCCCTGATTCTCTCCTTCCATGTCCTCGCTGCTTTATCTGTGCCCGCTCCCTACATGGCTGTGCTCCCCCACCAGTATGCGTAAATTGCAATGCGCAGCATCCTCCGTGCTCGCCAGCATGCCTGGTATATGTGAAAGAATGACGGACTCAAGAGTACAAGACCTTAGATCGACTTATTGAATGTATCAAAGTCTCCACCTGTGCCTGTAACTTCTACTTTTGCTTCAGTTGCGCCGATTCCCCCTCCTACCCCTACTCTTCTCAGCCCTGCCCCATTCGCCCCACATCTTCTTCCTCACGCTCCCTCTCCCACTCCCCTTCCCCCTCCCCATCAATACCCATAATCACCCCTTCGGGTGCTGCCCCCCTCCCTCGCCAGAGAAGCGCTCCTGTTCTTTGGCAGCTGCCAGTGCTGGAGCTCCTTCCCAGGTCTCCTCTTCCTAGCACCCCTTGAAAGGCGGTCTGCAGCTCCACGTCAGCCATTTGATGCATGGCCAGTGGGCGCCAAGATTGCCAGATGTAATTCTGTGCCCGACCTTGCGGCAGTCTTCCCTTCTCTTCCTTCACAAGAGAAGAAGCAAAAACACAAGAACAAGGGCAAGGCCCCCTGAGGTGCTGCCTTCCCCTCTTCCAGCCAATGAACTAACCAGTGTCTGACACCTCCTATATGGACATTACCCTATCCTTATTGGTGATGGATGGCGTCTTGGCGGCATGACCGGCTCCAGTCCGTTCGCTTCCCATTTGGACTCCAGCTTGGGAATCCTCCAGTAGAATTGTAATAGATATTTGCGTCACCTCCCAGAGTTGCAGCCCCTTCTTTCCTCCTACTCTGCTGGTTGCATTGCTCTCCAGGAGACCCATTTTGTCAATTCTTACTCACCCACCCTTCGTGGGTTCCATGCGTTCTGTCAGAACTGAATTGGCCCCTTGTGGGCTTCTGGTGGTGTTTGCACCTTGGTCCTCAAGGACATTCTTAGTAAATGGGTTCACCTCCATACCATCCTGGAAGCAATTGCTGTCAGGGTCCACCTGGCCACTCTAATGACAATCTGTAATCTCTACCTCCTGGCTGACAGGCTGCCCACAGTCCTTGCCTTAACCACCCTTCTTCAACAACTCTCGTCTCCCTTCCTGCTTCTAGTGGACTTAAATGCCCACAACCCTCTTTGGGGTAGTCATACGACTACTGCCCTGGGCAGGACAGTTGAAGCTGGCACTTTATCTGTCACTGACCTCTCCATCTGCAGTCCTGGCCTTCTTCCCTCCATTCAGTGGGGTGTCCATGATGACTTATGTGTCAGCGATCATTACCTAATTGATTTGACCTTTCTTCAGTGTATCTCGCTCCATCATCCTCCCAGGTGGGCCTTCTCTAAAGCTGATTTCGGTGCCTTCTCCTCTGCTACTATCCTCCCTGTACTACCACACAGCAGTATTGATGAGTCTACACAGACTTTGACTGCTGCCATTGTTTCCGCTTCAGCCATCCCTTCCCCCTCGTCGGTCCCTTGGTGGACTCCGGAAATTGCTGCGGCCATAAAAGACCGCCGCCGCCACTTCAAGTGGCACCGTTCTGCTGCTCTCCTTCTGGTCTTTAAACGATTCTGTGCATGGGCCCATTACCTAACCAAATTTCAGAAATGGATTTGCTGGGAACGATATGTGGCTGCCATAGGACCGCACACCCCCTCTTTACAAGTCTGGGCGAAACTCAGGCGAATTTTTGGCCGTCGTCCTCCCACCGGCGTCGCAGGTGTTGTCCTTACCCATCCGGACTTTGTCGCAAAGCATTTCGCTCAACACTTTGCCCAAGCCTCTGCATCGACTCAGTATCCGACCATGATTCCTCCCCCTGAAAGCGCTATAGTATCCGTCCATGTTCCTCCTCCTGAAAGCGCTCGGACAGACTGCCTTTGTCTTTCGTTTCTCGTTGCTTGGAGCCTTATAACGCCCCATTTAGCGAGTGTGAATTCGCCAGCGCCCTCGCCCTTTGCCCTGACACGGCTCCTGGAGCGGATCGGATACATAACCAAATGCTCCAACACTTATGGGTGGCTGGCCACCTTCGTATACTGATCCTTTTCAACCATCTGTGGAGTGAGGCGGTATTTCCTACCCAGTGGCAGAAAAGCATTCTTATTCCGGTGTTGAAGCCTGGGAAGCCACCTCTTCAGTTGGATAGCTACCATCCAATTAGCCTTTCCAACACCCTCCGCAAGCTCTTTGAACCCCTCGTGAGTCGGAGGCTGTTTTGGATCCTTGAATCCCGCGACCTTTTCTCATCGACTCAAGGTGGTTTTCGCTGTGGCCGCTCTACGGAGGATAACTTGGTCCACCTGGAGTCTGCTATCCGGTCGGCTTTTGCCCATCGGCAACACCTCATTGCAGTCTTCTTAGACCTGCATAAAGCCTACGACACCACCTGGCGCCACTACATCGCCACCACCCTTCACAAATAGGGCCTTTGTGGCGCTCTGCCAGTTTTTATCCGTAACTTTCTTTCTTGTCGCTCTTTCCAGGTCCAAGTTGGTTCCTCCTACAGCACTTTCCATCAGCAAGAAAATGGGGTTCCACAGGGTTTCATGCTGAGCGTCCCTCTCTTTCTTGTAGCCATTAATGGACTTGTGAAGGCTGCTGGGCCGACAGTGTCCCCTCTTCGTTTGTATCTACATCGCTTCCTCCATCATGGGCGCTGCAGAACGCCGTCTACAGGGGGCAATCTACTGGACGCAATCTTGGGCTCTCTCCCATGGTTTTCAGTTTTTGGTGGGCAAGGTGGTGGTGATGGTTAGTGTTTAACGTCCCGTCGACAACGAGGTCATTAGAGACGGAGCGCAAGCTCGGGTTAGGGAAGGATTGGGAAGGAAACCGGCCGTGCCCTTTCAAAGGAACCATCCCGGCATTTGCCTGAAACGATTTAGGGAAATCACGGAAAACCTAATTCAGGATGGCCGGAGACGGGTTTGAACCGTCGTCCTCCCGAATGCGAGTCTTTGGTGGGCAAGTCGTGTGTCATGCATTTCTGCTGTTGCCGTACAGTCCATCTCCATCCGGACCTTTTCCTCGATTACCAATCCGTCGAGGTGGTGGACACCCATCGATATTGCAGATACTAGACCCCATCCACCATTGTGGGGTACGACTTGCGACTGGTGCCTTCCGGACTAGCCCCACGATTAGCCTTCTCGCAGAGGTGCGGATTCGACTGCTGCGAATTTTGCGCCACCAACAGCTGATATCTTATGTGCTCTGCATTCGCCGCACCCCAAAGAACCCTAATTATGGTCTCCTTTATCCAGACACTGAGATCAACCTCCAGCGGCGGCGGCCCCGATGTGAACTTACCATGACCGCCCACATTCAGTCGCTCTTTTCTGAGCTCCAGCACTTCCCTTTACCGCCTCTTTTCTCTGCTCACTCACATACCCCTCCATGGTGCGCCTCTCGGCCACAGCTCTGTCTTGATCGCTCCATCAATTCAAAGCATTCTGTCCCTCCAGCGGCCCTTCACCACAAATTCTACAGTTCATTCCAGGGTTGAGAAGTGATTTATACTGATGGCTCCACGGTTGCTGATCACACTGGTTATGCTTACACCTATGCAAGACACACAGAACTTTGTTCCTTGCCAGATGGCTGTAGTGTTTTTACTGCAGCATTGGTAGCCATCTTGCGCACACTGGACCATGTCCACTTCTGCTCAGGACTGACCTTCACTATCCGTAGTGACTCCTTAAGCAGTTTGCCCGCTATCGGCCAGTGCTTCCCTCGCCACCCGTTGGTCATAGCTATCCAGGACTCCCTTTCTCTCCTTGATCAACATGAATACTTAGTGGTTTTCATTTAGACCCCAAGCCACGTAGGGATTCGTGGCAATGAACTTGCTGGTCGACTGGCTAAACTGGCTTCTAACAGGCCATCTCTTGCTATTGGCATTCCGGGAATAGACCTTCACATGGCATTACGTCATCAGGTTTTGGGACTTTGGAATGCAGAATGGCACACTCTTTCTTCACCGAACAAGCTCATGGTGATATTCTACAGTTATGTGGCAGTCCTCGTTACAAGCCTCTGGTAAGGCCTCTGTCGTCCTTTGCTGGCTCTGCAGCGACCATACTTGGCTGACTCACAGTTATCTCCTCCGTCGTGAGGAACAACGTCTCTGTCGCTGTGGATTGATGTTGACTGTGGTGCACCTCCTACTGGACTGTCCCAACTTGACCGCCGTGTCACGGACTCTCGGCTTTCCTGACTCGCTACCCCTGGCGTTAGTTGCCAGTACCTCAGCGGCTGATTTCGTTTTACGGTTTCTTCGTGATGTGGTTTTTTATCGCTTTATTTAAGCGTGGGACCTCCAGCCTTATCGGTGAGTGGAGGGGATGGCAGGCCGTCTTCCTCCCCCTGTCGCCCTGACTGGACTGGCTTCGACTGGGCTCGGTGGTTCACTTCCCACTCTTTTCCTTATGGCGTCTGTTTTATCTTGAGTGTCTATCTTGTCTGTGCTTCTTCCTTCATGCTCCTGTCATTCGTCGCTTTCTTTCCCTCCTCTCTTCTTTTCCCTTCTTCCTTCCTTCTCTGTCAATCCTTTGTAATTTTATAGCCATTGTAGTTCCCTGTTATAGTGCTAGGTTTTATCGGTTTTAGTTATTCTAAGGTCGGAGGGACTGATGACCGCGTACTTTGGTCCCTTCTGCGATCCAACCAATCAACCAGCGAGGACAAGTAAAACCGGGTTCGAGTCCCGGACCGGGACAAATTGTGAACTTTCACTATTGCATTACCACAACGTCTTGTGCGGCTGGTAGTCACGAGTTTCCCACCTATGCTTTTCCCTTCTTTCGCCATCCTCTATTTCATATAAATATACAGCGAGAAGCCAGAATGTTATGACGACCGACCTACTTTCGATGTAAACTTTTCCAGGCGATAGGAGTGTCACCTGGTGAGAAATGACTGCTAGTCAAAGACACACTCACGGTGCATGTAATATCAGTGAGCGTGTTGTCCGTGTGTGGAATGGGGAAGGCAAAATTTGGAAATTTGTGATAAGTTCCTATCGGACCAAACTGCTGTCATCGGTCCCTAGGCTTACACATTACTTAAACTAACTTAAACTTACGCTAACGACATCACACACACACATGCCCGAGGGAGGACTCGAACCTCCGACGGGGGTAGCCGCGTGAGCCGTGGCAAGGCGTAACAGACCGCACGGCTACCCCGCGTGGCAATGGGGAAGGCACGCGATCTATTTGAGTTTGACCGAGGGCAATTTGTAATGGGCTGCATGCTGGGCACGAGCATTTCAGAAACTGCACGACATGTCGCGTGTTCGAGGAGTGCTGTGGTGAGTGTCTTAAGCACGTGGTGAAGCCAAGGTGGAAGCACGTCAAGATGTGCGGGGTTGGGCGGCCACCCCTCATTACAGGTGTCGGACTGGCAAAACAGGACAGAGGGCGAGTTGTAGCGGAACTCACATCAGACTTTAGTGCTGGGCAGAGTACAGTTGTGTCTGACTACACAGTGCGCCGAACACTCCTAACAACAGGCCTCTGCAGCCGACGACACGTGCACGTGCCAATGTCAACAGCGCGGCGTCGGCAGCTGCGACTGAAGTGCGGCAACGGACGCTGGCGCAGTGGCAGCGCGTTGCACGCTCTGGGGAATCCCGACGCCTTGTTCATCGTCCCAATGGGAGGACGCGAATCTCGCTTTCCTGGGGAACAGCTCCTCGGTACCTGTACTGCGGGGCGAAGACGAGCTGGCGGCGGCTCCAGTATGCTCTGGGGAACATTCGAGTGGACATCCGTGGGTCCAGTGGAGCTCGTGCGAGGCACCATGACGGCAGTGGCATTTTTCAGCAATATAATGCACCATGTCACAAGCCAAAGAGTGTGATGGTGTGGCTCGAGGAACACAGTGGCGAGTTCCAATTGATGTGCTGATCCCCAAACTCGACAGATCTGAACCCAGTCGAACACATCTGGGATAGGATTAAACGTAGCGTCAGAACTCATCGCCCCCCCCCCCAACCTCCTCGGAATTTACGGGAATTAGTAAGTTGTGTGTGCCGATGTGGTGCTAACTCACTCCAGCGACCTACGGAGGGCTCATTGCTTCCATGCCGTGACGTGTCGCCGCTCTTATCCGTGCCGGAGTTGGATGTTCCTGCTGTTAGCTAGTGATCGGTGTGTGTACCCGCCGAGTCATCACGAGCGGTGCCAGTTGTGTTGGACATACAACACACAACAGATACCACTCAGGTACTGTACACAGTGTTATATTGCCAATCCTTTAGCTACAATGTGATAAGATTTCGTACCACTGGACACGATAATAAATACTAGTAAATCACTGAGTTCATATTTCACTGACAAACCTATGCTAAGTAGATGGGCTTCATTTTTATGGATGTAATGATGATCCTAGAGACAAAAGCTAGTAGTAGCAAGTTCCTGTTGTAGCATCTGCTGAACGTACAGTTCTTACTTGCTTAATTGTCGAGCCTGTCTGAAGTGGTGGTTGCAGTGGTGAGGCCGGGAGGCGGCGACGGCAGACACGGCCTCCGGCGCCGGGCAGAAAGAAGCCGCAGGCGGGCGTAAGGCGACACCCGGCGGGGCCGCGTAACGGGCCGCGAGGACGCCGCAGCCCCGCAGCCCCGCGTGAAGAGGCCGCTGTTGGCTTCATTACTGCGAAAGCTGTACAGACCTTCCTAACGTGCGCCACTTGTTCGAGAACCCTCCTACACTGACAAATACCGAAAGCCTTACGAGCGTAAACACCTTGAGCGAACGTTATCAAACTGATACTCCAATTTTTTTCGAAATGGTGTCATGTTGCTTTCAGCTCTTAGTGTTTCGTTTTACGATTGCAATTTCGGTATTAAGCCATTTTCAAGCATAAGATTTGGAAATGGCTTAATACCAAAATTTAAAAAAATTCTAGAAGCTGTTGACCCATATTACAAGACGATAATGATACTCCAGAATTTCCTTGCTTGTGGGGTAAGATGATTAAAATTCGAACCTTAAGGCACCGTATTTCCAGTACATAAGGCATTTCAGTGCTTTGTTCATTGGCGGCCTCGTGAAAGGTTACAGGAAAAAGCGACTCGCGAGAACCATACTTCTCGATCCCCTTGGATTACGATGTGGGGAGGTAGCGAATATAACAGGACAAATTTGGTAATTGCTGAAGAGAAATTGAATGCTCGGTACTATGTGGCAAGAATGCTAAACCTTGGCATCATACCCTGCATAACCGAGATACTAAATGGCGCCTTCCACCCTGGAGTAGACGCCACAAACGGCTTGAATACGGCACCGATCACTGACTGCCTACTCGGTCATTTGATTTGTTACCCGTAGGTGGTTGGGATGCGATGGGAGTATGTATATTTTCATACCAAGGAGTCATCGTCATGCACTCGCACAGCACGTGTTTGAGGCACGCTAAGAAATTCCTCAAGATATCATTCGGAGGCTGTATGCTTCCATACAACAAGTAAGACAAGAGTGTTCTCGTGCCTGTGGGGATCTCACCACATACTGGTGTTGATATTGCGCATCAGTTCAGAATAGAATGTAACTCGAATCATCGTGTAACACTTTCCATTTCCGTCAATGTATTTTTGTCGCGCACGACTTCGTGTACAGTGGTGAGGAGACGAAAGCTCCGTGGGAGCAGAAATTACTAGCGAACAGTTAACACAGCAAACAGAAGATCTACTGAACTTGTATTTCTCCAAGTGCACAAAGACTCATTACAAATAATTCAGCAAGAAATAGAGCCCAGCTCTGAACATAAAGAAGGTAGAGGCACGGACAGCGGTGTCGTAGCGAAGAGGCTCCGAGTGCGAGTTGACAGTGGCAGCCACTGGCCATCCTATTCTGCGGTGGCAGAGGGCGTTTGTAGTCCGGGTCCACTGGAGGCCCGGCTCAGAAGGTGCGCACCACTGGCTCCGTCAGGCACCGCGAGGCCGCTGCCGGCGTCGGGCGGGAACTTCACGCTTCAGTTGGCAGCTGTGACGCCTTTAGGGTGCTAGCGATACGTGATGCCACAGTTTTCTGTTGCGAACGTTTACGACAATGCTCCACTTTTGCCTGAGTAGCTAAAAAAATTCTGTGTGGGCAGAGCGAAAAATACTTCTGTAGCCACTTTTTACGATTAATATTTTAGAAATCTAACAGAATTTCAAAGCAGTTGCGATTTGTTCATTTATTTCCTAACATGCTTCTTTCTACAGAGGAATAGGAACAGAAATAAAGTTCCTTGGCGGACTAAAACTGAGTGGGGTGTCGGTACTCTGAACTCGATGATACGTGAGACGACTGCTGGGATTGTTCCTTAAATATGCGAGGGCTGCCAGGGCTGCTCCGTGCCCCATTCTGCCCACCAAAGCCATTGCTCCGACCCAAACGTGTAAGACGTTGATGAGACATCGTCCTCATTCTATCAGCCACATAAGGTACAGCTGAGCAAGTACCTTCCGTCCACGTAGATTTCCAAAACACTTTCGATATTATCTGATAATCTTGATAGGATCAAACGAGACCTTTCATAAATACATGTTCGTTCGAGGAATGTTTCACAAATACACTGGACGAAGAATTTGAACACAATCAGTAGTAATATCAAGTGCTTCCCGAAGAAGCGTAATTTCCGCAGCGTATATAAACTATTTGTCAGATAGTGCCAGAATCACTACAATTATTCACCTACGGTGAAGTTACGTTCAAGAAACCCACTTCACTAGATTATCAAAAGTCAGTACTGTGCGACTTGACCAGTATTAACACTTGGTGTATTGAATGGTAGTTCTCTTTAAGTGTGGATAAATGCTACATACCAAGTTACAAATGTCACTCACCCATCCAGCCCCCTCCCTGTTCCATTTCCAGCACGCTGATCGAGGGATACAGTCATTTTTCCGTGGCTCATAGGGAAATGGAAAAAGAGAATACTTAACATTGGTACGAAGTACCCTCCACCAAGCAAGGTACAGTGACTTCTGTGGTGTCTATGTGTAGGTGCAGTTGCTCTGTTACGTCTTTTAGACCACAGTTCATTTTACTGCGGAGCGAGTAAACAAAACATCGGACTTCCGTTCCCTCAAGACCAGCAGCACGCTTAGAATCGATGTTAACCATTAAGTGGAATCTCAAGGCGCATTATGCGCTGTGCACTGCAACGGAGCACGTGTAATTTCAGTACTGGCGGCAAATATGCCTTGTATTTCCCTGGTGCGTAAGCTGCACATAAAACATTCGACTATTTTTTCGCCTAGTATCTGTTCTTTTAACGGCACTGTTTGTTTTTTCTTCACACATAACAGAGAGCTGTAAAGTAATGCTAGACGTTCCCGTGGTATTGGAGGAGCTCGGCACGGGTGCAGACCGCTCGCCGCAGCCTGTACGCGGCTGGTGGGTGACTGCAGTTCACGACGGCGACAATTACCAGACGCACAGCCGCCTGTCTGTCTGTCAGTAGGGTATTCTGCCAGCGGGCCACGCGCCCAGTGCACCGCGACAAACATCCTTCACGTCCCGCGACGTCAGTTTTGAGATACAGCCGTACATTATCGGACAAGGAAACACAGATAATCATAAAGCAAAAGACATGTCTCTCGATTATTCGAAAAATCTCGTATTATTTCCTCGAGCTGCTGCTAAAATACTTCATTTACAAAATCAGTTTCAGCAGTTATGTCATGTCCATCATCAGGATCATAAAAGTATCTTCGGCATTATGTTAGGCGAAATATAAAATCAGTATCGTCAGGTGAAAAACCATGAATTACACACTGTTATCGTAATAAAAATTTCGTCGTCAATCTATAATCGCTATGACAGGTAACGTATTCATTCATGTTAAAACTGTAATAGGTATTAACGCTTTGAACTTACGGATTGACGATGTAATTTACTTTAAGATGTGATAACCGTATGTAACTCATGGTTTTATCACCGGATGATAATGATTTTATATTTCGCGTAACGTGAGGCTGTGAATACTTTCATGAACTTGATGATGGCCAGGCGACTGGAGCTGGTTGTGTAAACGAAGTAAGCTACCAACAGCTCGAGGCAGTAGTGGAGCACTTTTCTAATGTATGCCAGCTGTGGGGCATAAACTCCTGAGAAATGTATTGTTATTTGATTACTGATCACATTCTGTCATTAGCCTAGCTGAGGTGTGCCATCCTTAGTAAAAAAAAAGGTGCAACTGTCTCTTGGCAAACTGTTGTTTGTTGTGAAATGCCTTTTATATATATATATATATATATATATATATATATATATATATATATATATATTACATGTAGCAGTGTAAAACCAACAGCAAGTGCTTCAGACGGAACACAGTTAAAAAATGGTTCAAATGGCTCTGAGCACTATGGGACTTAACATCTGAGGTCATCAGTCCCCTAGAACTTACAAGGGAACCTCCCCATCGCACCCCCCTCAGATTTAGTTATAAGTTGGCACAGTGGATAGGCCTTGAAAAACAGAACAATTGAGAAAACAGGAAGAAGTTGTGTGTAACTATGAGAAAAATAAGCAAAATATACAAACTGAGTAGTCCATAGCGAAAATAGGCAACTTCAAGGATAGCGTTACCTCAGGAGCGCCGTGGTCCTGTGGTTAGTGTGAGCAGCTGCGGAACGAGAGGTCCTGGGTTCAAGTCTACCCTCGACTGAAAGATTTAATTTTTTGGGAGTGATTATCACATCCACAAGAAAACCTAAATCGGGCAAGGTAGAAGAATGTTTTTACCCATTCGCCAAATGTACAAGTTAGGTGGGTCGACAACATATTCCTGTCATGTGACGCACATGCTGTCACCAGTGTCGTATAGAATATATCAGACGAGGAATCGGTTGACCTATGACCTTGCGATCAAATGTTTTCAGTTCCCATTGGAGAGGCATGCCCTTTCGTCTACTAATCGCACGGTTTTGCTGTGCGGTCACAAAACACAGACACTAAACTTACAACAATGAACAGAGACGTCAATGAACGAACGGACAGATCATAACTTTGCGAAAATAAAATTTTCAGTCGCGGGAAGACTTGAACCAAGCATCTCTAGCTCCGCAGCTGCTCACGCTAACCACGGGACCACGGCGCACCTATCTTGCCCATGGACTCTTCAGTTTGTATATTTTGCTTATTTTTTTCGTAGTTCCACACAACTTCTTCCTGTTTTTTTCAATTGATCTGTGTTCAGTTTTTCAAGGCCTATCCACTGTGCCAACTTATAACTAGATCTGAGGGGGGTGCGATGGGGACGTTCCCTTGTTAGAACTACTTAAACCTAACTAACCTAAGGACATCACACACATCCATGCCCGAGGCAGGATTCGAACCTCCGACCGTAGCAGTCTGGCGGGTCCAGACTCACGCGCCTAGAACCGCTCGGCCACACCGGTCGGCAGAACACAGTAAAGACTGTGAATGAGAAGCAAGTCTCTCTTACTCAACTACACAGTGCAAGTGTGGCAGTCTCTCTTCTTCGGCCAGCTGTTCGCAAGATTCCCTTCGCCGATCTACGGAGTGTTTTATGTCGTCGTGTTGTTCTTTTATGGCACGCACATTGGTCGACACTTCCCCATAATAAATTGCGGGACGTGAAAGCTCTTCCCTGTGCTTGGACCTCTTCCTCCCGAACGCGTCGCCGGGTGGAGGTAATTTTAACTAGACTCCGGATAGGGCACTGTCTTTTTAGCCATCGACATCTTTTAAGCGGCGATCCTCCCCCACTCTGTCCCTACTGCTCTCAACTGTGGACGGTAAGACATCTTTTAATTGAGTGCCCCTATTTTACTCCGTTACGCGCCCGTCTACAGCTGTCGCCTGATATATCTTCCATTTTAGCAGATGACACGCGATCAGCCGATCGTGTTCTCGAGTTGATTAGTGCTAGTGAGATGACGTCCGTCATTTGACGCTTTTTATGGGGACAACAACCCCCCTTCTATAGTGGTTTTTTAAGCTTTCCTTCTGTTTTTGGTTTCCCCACTTTTTTGAGTTTTGCTCCCATTGCTGCTGGTTTCCAGTTTCGTTTTTTTTAGCTTATCCTAAGTCACAGACCGTAACAGTTTTGCGCCCTAAAACCATAACAAACTAAAAAAAAGTGTGGCAGTTTAAACTGCCGAAACCGCACGATGAACTGGAAGAAACTGTCGCATAATAATTCACCTTAAAATCCACCCCATTACATGTCCTACTTTTGAGTTTTCAAAAGGAGTGTTTTTTCGCAGCAGGGAAGAAGTGAACATTACATTCTACTTTAAAAACTATTACTGTCGTGTGGGACAAGTAGTTCAAATAGAATGGTATGAACAAAGTTATAATACCTGACTATATATATACGAAGCAGTCGTTGTTGGTTTTTTTCATCTTCAGGACAAGAGTTTCGTACCGTCACTTTTCCTGGAAACAGTGTTTGCGGTGTTATAGGGATGAGGAAAGCTATGGAGTTTAGGCTACATTCCATTACACTATCTTCCATATTTCAAAACGACACTGGACAAAAAGTTATTCACTCCCAGGAGACATCACGCTAATACCGCTGCTTCCAGCGTTGGTAAAACCTCAGTTCTGCGAGGAAGAGAGTCCACAAATTTCTTCATGCTTCCCATATCCAGCTCAAACCACTCACTGACGACTAGATCCCCGAGGAACACCAAATTGCAGGAGTGCTGAGTGCTAAGTTTCATCCGCCGTTCGAAACAGACGCAAACATTTTCTATGAGATGATGATCGGGTGGCTAAGCGGGCCACTCAAAGTTGGATGGGGTGCCCCCATGTTCGTTAAACCAGGAACGTACGCCTGCAGTGCAGTGAACGAGGTTGTTGTCCTCTTTTATAATGGGAGATTTTGCAACATACTCAGCACGATGACGTACAAGAAAGGACAGCACTTTGTCACTGCGAACGATGGAATTAACATCGCGGTTCATGTTCACGGTAATGTGTATTAACGGGAAGAAAAGCACTCCTTAAACACCTCTCAGTCACGTCCGGATCGAACTACGTCGTCTACACACACACTGCGGCGAAGTATCAGACTTCAAATGTCCCTTGCGTGCAGTTCCATGCGGAATGTTTACTCGGGAAGTGACTGAGATGGGCATGCTTTCACTGACAACAGCATTTCCTGTCCGGTGTGAAACAAGTTGTCTCGGACAAGCCGTGACGCCCTTCTCGTTCGCTGTCAGTTAGGATCAGTTTTTATAATCCCCTTCTACGCCGTGCTACGCGGCTGCGAATGACTCGACCATTCGCTGTAGACAGGTGGACAGCTGGTGAGCTGATCAATCCTCGCTGTGATTGACGCTGTCCGGACGATGACTTGCTGTTCTTTGTCTCATATTTCATTCTGCCATCCAGAGGTTCAGGAAACGAGTCCAAGATGCTTCGAAAGAACAGGTGAGAAACGGTAAATATGGAAGAAAGTGTTGTGAATGAAATTCGGAAACCGTTTGAATTACGTCATGTCGAAAGGCGTATCCGTCAGTGCGGATCACGAGTGATCTGTTGAAAGCACGTCCCAAGCGAGCATCGCCGGGACCATCCCCGAGCATCCTCGTAAGGCTTCCATATACCATTCGACTAGGCCTCGAGAGCCCAAGCAAAAGAGTGAGATTGTTTGTAAGTAAGTACCGAGGCAATTAAATGTAAACCCGAAATCCAAAGTAAGCAAATATTTATTAGTTGGTTTTTTATGTTAATCAGTAGATCAGTAGACGTTGCTTCGCGTTTTCTCCCATTACCTACGACTATGCGTAAAATGGTGTGGTCGGTAATACGGAGAGGCGTGCAGTGCTCGCTTAGCATATCAGCCGCTGCTGCTCTTGTGAATACGTCAGGTGTCGCGTTCCCATGTGACTCGGCACCTGGGCCGGGCTGCTGACAGAAGAGTGTGCCGATGCGTCACGTGTAACGGGAGACGGCTGCGGCCGCTGTAGCGAGACGGAGCCACTGGACCGCGGCCAGCTCACTCCGAGGTGAGGGGCCGGCGGCTCCCTCACACAGCTCATCTGTCCCGGGAACATTCGGCGATACTAGCTCTCTGCTGTGCGACAGTGAGTGTCCTCGTCTAGGTCGCGTTTGTTCAGCATCGAGCCGACAAGCTTCTCTCATCCACCAGCGTTCATCATACTTGTGGAAGAGCTGGGTGAACGTTCTCAGCGCGATCGCCTCATGCGTGTGTAGCAGAAAATATTGGAAACTTAAAAAACCGTAAACAAATGCAAGAGAAACTCCAGGAAGGATAGCAAATTGGGGAATGTTACTTGTGTGTATACAATATAGCAGAAATAACTGTTTAGGTGATTTGCCACCTCTGGCAGAAACACTGGCTTGAGCTTTGAGTCACAATGGGCTTTCACGACCCTTAAGGGTACGTCATTCCACGCTCTTTCAACTCTGTGACTTAGTTCATCAGTCGTAGTGGCTGATATGCCAGTGTCGTGGCAACCCGTGACCAGACGTTTTCAGTTGGTGAGAGAACTGGAGAAGGTGCTGTCCAATGCGACAGTCGCACATCTTGTTATCGAGATAGGTCAGGACAAGAACAGCGACGTGCGCCTTGCGTTATCTTGCTGACAGATGTTGAGGAGACTTCAAACAGAGGCGAGAAGGAGAAGTAGTGGTGATGGGTACCCAATGGCTCTCAGGAAGGAAGGGAAGGCTGGGTCAACGTGCCGTCGACGTCGAGCTCATCAGACGTAGAGCACAGGCTCGGATTGTGTAAAGCGTGGGAAAGGAAATCGGCTGTATCCTGCCAAGGGAATCGTCTCAGCATTTGCCTGGAGCGATTTAGGGAACTGACTGAAAACCTAAATGTGGACGGTCGGACGTAGGTTTGAACCGTCGCCCTACCGAATGCAGGTCCAGTGTGCTAAGCACTGCGCCAACTCGCTCGGTACAGCCCACGGTACGGGCACCAGGTGCTAGGCACACATGACAATGACGAATACAACCTGACAGCATTCATTCTCCGAGTAGCCTCCATCGTGATGCTGTAGGCGGAACTGGCCGGGCCTCACTTGAAAAGACAGTTTGTTCAGTGTTATTAAAGACAGTTTGTTCAGTGTTATTCGAAGCACTACTTACGGAGTCCCCTTGCGTGCTACTGCATCAAGAAAAGCCTTGTAGACAGTCCTCGTTGTTCTAGGTGTCACGGCATGTCTTGTTGCGAACTAGCTCATTTCCTGACTAGGCACGGACGTTACTGTGTGATTTTACACGGCCAGCCAAACAATACTTCTGTCCTCTTGGGAGTGGGGTATATTTTTCCTTCTTTTCTTGCTGTTGTTTATTTTGTAAGATGTTTGGTGGGTCTTATACCAGCACTAGCGGTAAGTTGCATCCCTGACCGATATAACAGGGTATTATTTTGCCTATCTCACTACATCGCCAGAAGAAGGTAGTATTACCTTTATCCTCTATTCTCAGAGTAGTTTTTTTTTTCTTTCTTGGTTGCCGGATCCTTCCGTGCCACCTCTCTGTCAACCCAACTACGGTGAAGATTACTTGAATGCTTCCGCAAGTTCTCTCTATTGCGCTACTGAATAAATAGCCACACTTCTCACAAAGAGGGGTATGTTTTGTCCAACATTTTCACTATTACTTTTCACAAGAGAATTAACAATTGCTACGGTAATACCACTGTCTTGAGTACATTCAATCGTCCGTACATGCATACTGGAGAAACTGAGAGAAAAAGGAGAAGAAAACAACTACCACTTTTCAGTTGTTCAATACGTCCTCGTTGGTGCGTTGTTTACTCCATGGCTCTCTGAGTCAGGCACTTGCTGCACCAGTGGTTGTAACACCATTTTCAGTGGTCCCCTTCTCGCCGACTGCACCACTGCTCCACATTCACTGCATACGAGAAAGGCAAACGCACCATTTCCCTTTCCCACTACATTTATCCGTATTCAATTTACTCACGAGTGTCTCTTGTCGAGGGCCTTCCAATGGTGTCTTGGGATGTTTACAAATACCACGAAGCACTACAGGCGCTGTTCACGCGCAAGTGTTGAAATCGTGCACGGTGCTGAGCCCATCGATTCCATACCCACATGACATTCACGGGATCCCGTCCAAAGCGAGCAACGATATTGCAGAGTGATAAACAGTCCTGCCGGTACAGGATTCCGTCTCGTGCCAGCAGGTGTTGCTCGTAGGGATCGCGTAGGATCTGGCGGATCCAGTGGTGCACGCCTGCTGAGCCACGCCTGCAGCGGCTCTCGACTGTGATCGCCCTCACCTGCCGCAGTGTAGGGCGGCAGGCGGCAGACGCTCGCACTGCACTTGCACTTGGGGCCCGATCGCTGCGACGCCACTGTTCGTGCTCGCTACATTGCTGGTGGTGAAACACCAGCAGTCTCTAAGCGATCTCGAGCTCAATTCAACGCACACAATTACGACCCCAAACCGTTCCCCTCCCTGGCCACACCGTGGGAGGAACGTCAGGCTAAGGATGGCAGCATATCTTATTCGCTCCGGTACGTTGGATGTTCGAGAACTGATAGGGAATCTTTCGTGAAGATGAAGCCTCAGTTTTTTGTTAAGCATTTAGAGGACAGTTTTGGGGAGGTGGAGGGCTTGTCCAAAATGAGATCTGGGTCAGTCTTGATCAAAACAGCATCCTCTGCCAGTCACAGGAGTTATTCGCTTGTGACAGGCTGGGGGATGTTTCTGTAACCATCACGCCCCATAAGAGCTTAGATATGGTCCAGGGTATCATATTTTACAGAGGCCTTCTTGTGCAGTCCGACGATGAGCTTTGCGCCCATTTAGAGCGGCGAGGTGTAGCTTTCGTCCGGCGTGTCCAGCGTGGTCCGAAGGATAATCAGGTTGCCACCGGTGCCTTCATCTTGGCTTTTGAGGGAGATACACAGCCCGAGATGGTCAAGGTGATGGTCTGCTGGTGTGATGGAAAGCCCTATATCCATCCGCCGATGCGGTGCTTTAAGTGCTAGAAGTTTGGCCATGTCTTCCCGGTGTACTTCCAGCGTTACAGGCCGAGGTTGCGGACGCCCATCACACCCCAATACTCCATGTGCCCCGCTTCCCATGTGTGTCAACTGAGGAGAGCACCATTCGCCTTGCTTGCCTGACTGCAGGATTCTCCAGAAAGAAAGGAAAATCATGGAGTACAAGACCCTGAACCGACTGACCTACACTGAGGCTAAGAGAAAAGTTGGACGCCTGCATCCCGTACGTATGACATCGTCTTACGCAGCCACAACAACAGTTCCGTCATCATCACTTCTGCCAACCCAGTTCACCTCTCAGAGCCGAAAGACTACACCTACCCCCTTGATGGTGGGGGGAATTTCCCTCCATGTTGCTCCTGCACCACCTACTTTGGGAGCAAATCTTCCCCCCCCCCCCCCCCCCCAAAACCCATCAGGGACGTCCATCCCCACTTCTAAGCTGGAGAAGCGTAAGTCTTCTTCAGCTTCTGTCGCTAGGAAGGGGTCCCTTGGGTCACTCTCTTCCAGGTTTCTTCTAGTGGGAAAGACGACACCCTCCAGTGGCTGAAGAGCCCAAAAGCAGCTGGTTGCTGGTTGTAGGGCTTCACGCTCATCCTCAGTCCCTGAGACTGCGCCAGTGAAGTCCTCCCAGACAGGGAAACCCAAGGAGCAGAGAGAGAAATCCAAAAAGAAAACCCGTAAGACCAAAGAAATTACGGTGACACCCACACCACCGCTACCTACAAGCTCTGCGGCTGAGGATGGGGGTGGAGATTTTGGCGTCCGCTGAGGACCTAGTTCTCGCCAGACCCTCAGACACAATGGATATAGACTGCTTAGGTAATAAATCGGTGGCAGTAGGTGACTCTGAGGCGTAAACTGCCTCACTGAATGTTCCATGCCTTCCCAGTCTCACGATGTCATCCTCCAGTGGAACTGCGGCGGTTTTTTCCAGCGCCTGGCTGAGCTACGGCAACTATTAAACTTTACACCTGCTATCTGCATTGCCCTCCACGAAACCTGGTTCCCAATAATGAGGACCCATGCCCTCCGCAGCTATAAGGGATATTACAGGAACCGTAGCGACTACAATGGAGTGTAAGGTGGAGTTTGCGTTATGTCCTAAACTCGGTCTGTAGTGAACATGTGCCCCTTCAAATCCCTCTTGAAGCTGTAGCTGTCAGAATAAGGACGACACAGGAAATAACTGTCTGCAATGTATATCTTCCTCCAGATGGTGCAGTACCCCTAAATGTATCACCTGCACTGATTGATCAACTCCCTAAACCTTTCTTACTTTTGGGAGATTTTAATGCCCATAACCCCGTGTGGGGTGGTACTATGCTTACTGGCCGAGGCAGAGATGTCGAAACTTTGCTGTCGCAATTCGACCTTTTCCTCTTAAATACTGGGGCCGCCACACATTTTAGTGTGGCTCGTGGTAGTTACTCGGCCATTGATTTATCGATTTGCAACCCAGGATTCTCCCATCTATCCACTGGAGAGCACATGACGACCTGTGTGGTAGTGACCACTTCCCCATCTTCCTGTCACTGGTCCAGCGTCAGGCTCACAGACGCCTTCCCAGATGGGCTTTAAACAAGGCGGACTGGGGAACTTTCACCTCTGCTGTCACCTCTGAATCTCCCCTACACTATAGCATCGATGTGATTGATGGTTGAGCAGGTGACTAGCACAATTGTTTTTACGGCGGAAAACGCTATCCCTCGCTCTTTAGGGTGCCTGAGGCGTAAGGCAACCCCTTGGCGGTCGCCGGAAGTCGCTGAAGCAATTAAGGAGCGTCGGCGAGCTCTACAGTGACATAAGCGGCACCCTTCCGTGGAGCACCTCATAGCCTTTAAACGGCTCCCTGCCCATGTTCCCTACCTTAACAACGGAATAAGGAGTATTGGGAGAGATACGTCTCCACCATTGGGTGCCACACGTCACCTTCCCAAATCTGGGCAAACATTAAACGTATTTTCGGGTACCAGGCCGCGACAGCCGTCCCTGGTGTTACCATAAATGGCGAGTTATGTACCGACGCAAACGCGATTGCCGAGCACTTTACTGAGCACTTTGCTCCAGCCTCTGCGTCGGAGAATTACCCCCCAGCCTTTCGAACACTCAAACAGCTGCTGGAAGGGAACGTCCACTCATTCACTACAAGCTGCAGTGAATCCTATAACGGCCCATTTACAGAGTGGGAGCTCCTCAGTGCCCTTGCACATTGCCTTGACGCAGCTCCCGGGCCAGATCGGATCCACAGCCAGATGATTAAACATCTCTCATCTGACTACAAGAGACGTCTCCTCGTCATCTACAACCATCGCAATGGTGGAAGAGCAGCATCGTTCCGCTGCTCAAACCCGGTAAAAACCCGCTTGATGTGGATAGCTATCAGCCCATCAGCCTCACCAACGTTTATTGTAAGCTGCTGGAACGTATGGTATGTCGGCGGTTGGGTTGGGTCCTGGAGTCACGTGGCTTGCTGGCTCCATGTCGGGGCGGCTTCCGCCAGGGTAGCTCTACCACTGATAATCTTGTGTCCATCGAGTCTGCGATCCGAACAGCCTTTTCCAGACGGCAACACCTGAATGCCGTCTTTCTTGACTTACGTAAAGCATACGACACGGTTTGGCGACATCATATCCTTCACACATTGTATGAGTTGGGTCTCCGGGGACCACTCCCGATTTTTATCCAAAACTTCCTGTCGCTCCGTACTTTCCGTGTCCAAGTTGGTGGCTCCCATAGTTCGATCCATATCCAGGAGTTTGGAGTCCCACAGGGTCTGTATTGAGTGTCTCTCTATTTTTAGTGGCCATTAACGGTCTAGCAGCAGCTGTCGGGCCCTCCGTCTCACCTTCTCTGTATGCAGACGACTTCTGCATTTCGTACTGCTGCTCCAGTACTGTTGCTGCCGAGCGGCACCTCCAGGGAGCCATCCACTAGGCGAAGTCACAGGCTCCAGCCCACGGCTTCCAGTTTTCAGCCGCAAAGTCGTGTGTAATAAACATCTGTCGGCGTCGTACCGTTCATCCGGAACCCGCACTTTACCTTGATCCACTCACTATAGCGGAGACATATCAGGTTCTAGCACGGGTTTCCGACGCTCGATTGACTTGGCTCCCTCACCTTCGTCAGCTTAAGCAGAAGTTATGGCAGCACCTTAATGCCCTCTGTTGCCTGAGCAACACCAATTGGGGTGCAGATCGCTGTACGCTGCTGCAGCTCTACCGAGCCCTTGTCCAATCCCGAATTGGCTATGGGAGTGTGGCTTATGGTTCGGCAGCGCTTTCAGGATTGCATTTCCTCTACCCTGTGCACGTCTGTGGAGCCCGATTAGCGACAGGAGCTTTTAGGACGAGTCCGATGACCAGCTGGTGTCCCTCCACTGCAGATCAGACGTGCGCAACTGCTCGCCAGTTACGCAGCACACATTCATAGTTCCCCTGAGCATCCGAATTACCGTCTCATTTTCCCGCCCGCGGCAGTCCATCTCCCGTGTTGGCGGCCCAGATCGAGGCTAACGATAGCGGTTCGCGTGCGGTCCCTTCTCTTCGAACTGGAGTCCTTCCCTTTACCACCTCTACTTGCGGTCCGTTCACGTACGCCTCCATGGTGTACACCTCGGCCGCAGCTTCGTCTGGACCTTTTGCATGGCCCTGAGGACTCCGCTAACCCCGCTGCTCTCCACTGTCGCTTCCTCTCGATTCTTGACGTGTTCCAGGGCTCTGAAATGGTTCACACAGACGGCGGAGTGGCTGATGGTCACGTAGGCTTCGCATATGTTCATGGAGGACATGTTGAGCAGCACTCCTTGCCAGTCGGCTGCAGTGTTTTCACTGCAGAGCTGGCGGCCATATCTCGTGCTCTCGAGTACATCCGCTCATGCCCTGGCGAGTCATTTCTCCTGTGTACTGACTCATTGAGCAGCCTACAAGCTGTCGACCAATGCTACCCTCGGCACCCTCTGGCAGCGTCCATTCAGGAGTCCATGTTTGCCCTGGAACAGTCCCGCCGTTCCTTGGTGTTTGTGCGGACCCCAGGACACGTCGGAATCCCTGGCAACGAACTTGCCGACAGGCTGGTCAAACAGGCGACGCGTAAACCGCTTCTGGACATAGGCATCTCCGAAGTTGACCTGCGTTCTGTGTTACACCACAGGATTTTCCGGCTTTGGGAGACGGAATGGCATAACAGCACGCACAACAAAGTCCCTTAAAAAGGCTTTGAGGGGTCGACGATACCTCGTGGACGATAATCTGCAGCAGGCAGTTCCGTACTTCTTCACACGACAAGCTGTAGATAGCGCAGTACAATTACAACTACTAGTGTAAACATCCATACCTTCATGTGAGAAGAATAATAAACAATTAAACCCAATGAAGACATCACAGTAAGAGCTGAAACATGTGTGGGTGAAAACAAAATTACAAAGGTGTCTTGCATAAGGCGGGATTCCTCTCCAATTATATTTAACCTGTAAATCCAGAAAGAACACGTATCAACAAAAATAGCTGGTTAATACGTGGGTATTACCTAAAATAAGAGAATAAATGATATAGCCACATTTTCTGTAGTTGTTCGTTGCCGTGAGCTTGTTGTGTACACCACTGGAGAAGTGGACAAATGTGAGAACTGTGAATTTTACAAATGCAAATCATCGGAGACATTAATGGGTCATCGAAATGAATGTATAAGAAGATAAGTCTGAAAAAACGGTTACGAAACTGTTGCCGGCGAGCTCCGAATCATGCCTGACGAAACATATAAAAAATTCTCAAGTCTTCCAACCTATGCCAGATGGGAGGCGAGAAAGATCCGCAGGAAGACTGTACGTGCCTCTAAATCCACATGGCTTACATTTGATGCCATTCTATCTCGAGGCGTAAGTGAATCAAGGACTGATAGTATACACACTGACGTGTGCTAGTGAAAAAATTACTTAAAAATCGTATATTTATTTCAAATCTCTTTTAACAAAATCTTTCAGTCCTTCTACCAAAGCATTGCATACTTCTAGTACCACGAGGCTTGTTAATGAATAGTTAACTTTATTACAGGTTCATTACATTTCTGTTCGTATCAGCAGTAGTACCAGTAGTCAAAACCGAAGGTTGATCGCCAATCGGATTGTAACTGGTATACTCTCTCTTACATTTTTTTGAGTTTCAGCAATTCTCGGGGAAATTACTTGTACGAGATATTAGAAATCGTGTTCCGAAATTCTGATAAACTTGTAGAATACGTGTGTATCCAGCGTCACTTCACTAATTACATTTTTTGAAGCGTTCCGTTCAGTTAAAAAAGAACGCATCGACAAAACCCAGTTTCTCTTGTTCTTTCTAACTTTATTCCTTGTCTGATGTAAGAGCAGGATGGCAACACTCACTTCCACTAGCTCGCGTTCGTCCATTTTTTGGCAACAGTGTAAACATTTCGGGCTCAGAAGTGTATAGCTGCAAATACTGCCGGGCAGCCGGCCGCAGTGGCCGAGCGGTTCTAGGCGCTTCAGTCTGGAATCGCGCGACCGCTAAGATCGCAGGTTGGAATCGTGCCTCGGGCACGGATGTGTGTGATGTCCTTAGGTTAGTTAGGTTTAAGTAGTTTTAAGTTGTAGGGGACTGATGACGTCAGATGTTAAGTCCCATAGTGCCCAGAGCCATTTGAACTGCCGGACAATAGTGGCCGATAATATCGTCGTACGTGTGGCTGCAGTTCGTGTTGCCGCAAAGTTGACAGACAACATTGCCGAGAAATATTGCCGGCAATAAGCAAATTTTAGGGCCCATGTAAACGTGCCTTTAGGTCGCACTGGCCGACTGCTCGTCCACTGGAAGCGAGTCCGGCCGGAGCTGTGGATGAGGAGCGGTGGCCGGTGGGCGGTGGGGAGCGGCTGGCGGCCGCTCGGCTGTCGGCTCGCCGCGCGGACGCAGGACTCCGGCGGAAGCAGCGGAGTGGCGGGCGGACCGCCGCTCGCACTGAGGTGTCAGAAGCCGTGGGGTAGCGACACTCGCACGTACAGGTGGCCGCAGCATCGCGCACACGAGGTACACAGGGGCACTGCACTGGCGGAGCTGGCATTTGTTTCCAGGTGATTCGTGCGGAAAAGTTTCCGACGTGATTATGGCCGCTCGGCGCGGGAATATCAGACTTGAAACGCGGAATGCTAGTTGGAGCCAGACGCGTGGGACACTCCACTCCGAGTATCGTTAGGGAATACTGACTGTGCCGGGATACCGCATCTCAGGCGTTACCTCTCACCCGGACAACGCAGTGGCCGACGGCCTTCACTTAACGAGAAGAGTAGAGTTGTCACTGCTAACGGATAAGCAGCACTGCGTGAAATATCAGCAGAAATCACTGTGGGACGTACGACGAACGTATCCATTAGGACAGTGCTCTGTCAGTGGGCCTCTTTTTATTTTCTGGTCTACTTCTCTTCTCCTGCTTTTACGGCTTTCTATTCTCTCCTGTATGGTTATCACCACAGAGCAATGTTCTGATCCTATTTCTGCACCTCTTTGAGATTTCACATTCTGGATAGCACTTCTGTGTCTGGCACCCACAAGTATGTGATCTCTTTGGTTCTGAGTCTCTTGGCCAGGTGACTTCCATGGTATCTTATGCATGTTTTTGTGAGGAAAGTAGGTACACATAATTCTTAAGTTTTTTGAAGCTGCCAGATTGACCGATCTGATTCTATTGTTGTTAGAGGAATCGTGCAGACCGTGAAGGCCAGTGTAACGTCTCCAAATATCTCCTCCTAGTACTTTACCGTTGGCGTCACCAAGGTAAACCTTCACATCGTATGAAGGTGCACTGATTCTAGGTCTTTGTAGAAACTGTCTTTGTCACTGTCATCTTTATCTTCTGTATGTGCATGGAATGAAACCAGTATGTGCATGGAATGAAACCAGAATTTACGTTGTAGAATTTTCCTTTTATTCTTATCCAGCATATTGTTTCATTAACAGCCTTGAAGTCCATGATATTTCACTTACGCTGTTGGCTACTGCAAAGCCCACTCCAATCTGATGTTTAACTTCTTTATTTCCACTGTAGAAGTAGCTGTACCACTCTTCTTTATGCATTCCTTCTCCAGGCCATCTCATATCTTGTAGTGCCACTATGTCAAGCCTGTACCTTTTCAGTTCTTCATCAAGGACCTTCGCCTTTCCAAGTGAGAATAGTGTTTTTACATTCCAAGTGCCACACTCTATGTTTGTTCCGTGATCGCCTGGCATTAACCTTTGACTTGCTGGGGTCGTTTCCATTGTTCCGTACCGAATCCGAGGCTATTTCTTGGTGTTTCGTAACAATCATCTTTCTTACGGTGTGGGGGTGTTGGCCCCACGCCCAACCCCCAACCTGGAGCACCAGGGTGTCCCATTTAGTCTGGATCATCTCCTTTGACCTATCTGGTATGGGAGACCCTACTAGTAGCAAAGCCGTCCCCAGCCTAGCTCTCAGGATCATGAACATTACGTGGAAAATATAATTATAGAAACAGAAAGGTACTGATAAGCGAAGATAGCAGGAAAACACAACAACAAAAAAACGGTACAAACACAGAATCTGTAACACTCGAAGAACTTATGGAAGAACTTCAGAATGAAATTTCCATGATTGCTAAAGCACACAAGGGGAACCCAGTACTACTTACAGACAAAGAACAATACACTGAAAAAACACAAGAATTCATCTCACAAAATAACATAACAAAATTAAAATCAGATCAAACAAACCGATTCCAGACAACATTAATAAACCCTCTGAAAAATACAGATATCACACTGGATAACACTGGTGAAAGAAAGCTGATATAGATTAACCCGCTGCACCTGTCTTCCGAAGCGAACCAAAGACCCACAAGCCGAATTTTCCTTTGAGGTCAATACTGCATTTCAGAAAATCCCCCTCGTACAAGCCTGCAGCATACATGTTAAAATTACTGTCTGGAAATTTCAAAGCACAAGAAGACAGTAACATTAAAAGCACTACACAGCTAATACGACAGATCAAAGAAACGAAAATCCCAGACACAGTACCACTCCTCTCCTTTGATAGAGAAAGCTTGTATTCCAACGTACCAGTACCAGAAACAGCAGAAATTATAGATAAGAACCTGAAAACACAGTCTACTCACTGATGAACAGATTAATGAAATACATTAATAAAGCTCATAAAAGAACAAAATTACTTCCAATTCAATAATGACTTTTATGTAGAAGATGATGAATTACCAGTGAGGTCAATGTGTCAGGAGGCTTAGCAAATGTTTTTGTAAACCACAATGAACAGATCATTTTCACAAAAATAGAAGCAAATGCAGCATACTACACTGGTTCAGGTATATGGATGACATCCTCTGCTTAATAGACGAAACACACGAGCAGCACTCGTCCATAGACTCAACACAGTGCCATTCAACAAGGAGAACTACCAAAAAGAATTTGACACAACAATGCAGATAGCCCAAAACAATGGTTACAATAGTAACATAGTCCAAAGCTAAACAACAAATGTAAAAGTAAAATAAAAGCAGAAAGCACAAAACCATTCACAACATCACAACAGAACAAAACACTATTACAAACACTCAGTACCATAAACATGTACACAGAATAATCGGGAAAATATAAGAGGAAAAACAAGATGATACACAATGATGCAGAGACACAAACCCACACAAAAATCATCAACATTTTCAAAAGACAGGGAATAAACATAGCATACACGACAGACAATTCTATCCAAAAATACATCCCAAAACTGGCAAAAAAACAGAGACATATACCAGAAAGTAGTACACATCAATTAAAGTGTAACATTTGTGATGGCAGATACGTGGGGAAAACAGGCAGAGCACTGGAAGTATGGGGCAAACCAGTCCACATCTGCGGAACACCGAAGAGAACACAAACACAAACCAGCCACGAGAGAAGAACTCATGTAATAGTACGAATCAACAATAAAAAACGCCTCTTAACCCTACAAGAAAATTACCACATACAGAAAACCAAAACAGGAAAGAAAACCCAGTTGAATGATCAAGTACACAAGCTAAATAACTCATTATTTACACTAATAGATAAAATAATAGAGTAACACAACAGAGGACTATTCTCATAATGATGATGATGATGATGATACCAGCCGGGCGGCATTTGAGGCTTCCTGCCCGAGGATGATAACTAGACAAGTATGATAGCTACATGGCTCGACACCAGTTTTAGTGTCTCTTGCACTTGTTAAGCACGCATCGTCATCGCTATACTCCTCATGTACAGTCGAGGACAAAACGAGCGAGACCCCTCGCCTTTTCGTTATGCTGATCCGCACAGCTTTGAAGTCTGCTACACAGCATAACAGGCAAGGCGACGAAGTGCTACCAACATACAATGCACAGGCGTGAAATTGAAAAACTATCCGAACTTTGTCAGACTGGTTTCAATCATGTCTAAGACTATATTAATGCTGATTAGTGTGTTAAACACAACACGTAATTATAAGATATAAGTGAAACGATCTGTATCAAGGTTCAGACCAGTCATACTGGATTACTGTTGCGTAAATTTTCTTTACATAAAGAGCCGTATCTTTAGATTGCGATCACACAGAAGCTCACTTTTTTACATCACCAAGGGACCGTATACCGCAGGAAGTGCGACACATTTCCGCTTATTATGTCTACCCGTACACGAGGTAAACGGGTTTTAAGGGTTGGGTAGACAAATAGACGGACAAGAAAGTGAGACTAGTAGGGTTCCATTTTTACCGATTTAGGTGACTAAATCCTAACAACGTAAATAGCTACGACAGTTACTGAAGACGAGGGCCGCATAGATAATTCCCTCTACTCTTTATTCGAAATTTTCTAGATTTAGTCGATTCATCAGCATATTAATCGTAGCTACGCTTTCGATCCAAATCACGTTTACAGGAAAGCAAATAAAATGCATTTGCCTATACACGTGGTAAGTCAGATCCTAGTATTAATGCCACCGCGTTTTAGAAGTGCGAGCATTCCCATAGCTTAAGAAACATTTCGGCTAATGAACGTTTCCTGGCTGTGGCGAGTCTAATGGAGAATTCGAAACATTGTAGTATACGTTTGGCAGCTACGTCGCCGTTTATTTCCTGGGGTGGTGCAGAATTATCCTGCTAAGTTTACTCGCTAATAATAGTATTTGGTATTTCGATAAACATTCCGAATGATTGTCACATAAGTGGTGACATAAAGGTAGAAAATTCATGTTTTTGAGTCCAGAAAGCTCTATGCAACAGAAACTGCAAATCATTTTGCCATTTTCATTGCGAAATTGCCAGCTTATTCATGTCTGGGGTAATAATAGAGGGCTGTTTGCCTAGGCAGTCTGCTAGCGTAGTGAAAAGTGTTTGCTACTGCTAGGGAGGTCTGGTTTGTTTTCGGTTCTAATCTCGATGAAGGCAGATAGACTATCAATAAAGCAGTTTTAAGAATTTCTCGCACCCCCAATGCGTTTCATTGCTACCTTTATTATGTACCGGCGCCCTGTGGATGTCAATATGAAACTCTTGTAGAATTTCATACTTGTTACTGCCTAGTTTTTCCGATTCTGTCAGTAATTGAATTTCGTTATGAATCTTCACGCATTGCTAAATTTGCACACTTTCATGGCAGGTCATCAACGGTTATCCAATATGACTGGACTGAACCTTGACACAGACCGTTTCGCGGCCGAATGTGCATAATATTTTGCTAATTCGTAACGATCTGGGGTATTTTGTCTTACTAAAACAGTTATGGTATCTCGACAAGCTGAAATTCATTTTTATTAGTACAGTTCACACTAATTAGCATTTCTTCTTTCATTTATATCTTATATTTACGTGTTGTGTTTAACACACTAATCAGCATTAATATAGTCTTAGACATGATTGAAAAGAGTCTGACGAAGTTTGAGTAATTTTTCAATTTCTCGCCTGTGCATAGTATGTTGGTAGCACTTCGTCGCCTTGACTGTTATGCTGTGTAGCAGACTTCAAAGCTGAGCGGATCAGCATAACGAAAAGGCGAGGGGTCTCACTCGTTTTGTCCTCGACTGTACATTGTCCGCACAGTCGAGCGTAGAAGACACTACACACTTCACTGACTTATCCTGCAGAAACGCTAATATTTGGTCTGCCACTTCTTTGTTGCTCTGCAAAATTCCTTTCTGACGAAATGTCAACTTCGGCCACTGTTGCTATAGATATAATGCACTGTTTGCTCTGTTTATCGTCCATATTGTTCTGCTATGTATCTACATTTACATGATTACTCTGCAATTCACAATTAAGTGCCTGGCAGATACCTCATAGAACCACCTTTGAAGCTACTTCTCTACCGTTTAGCTGTCGAACAGCGCGCAGGAAAAACGAACACTCAAATCTTTCTGTGTGAGCTCTGATTTCTCTTATTTTATTATTATGATCACTTCTCCATGTGTGGGTGGATTTTCACACTCTGAGGAGAGAGTTGGTGATTGAAATTCATGAGATCATCTGCCGCAACTAAAAGCACCTTTGTTTTAGTGATTGGCGACGCAGTTCACACACCATATCCTAACGCTCTCTCCACTGTTCCACGATAGCACAAAACGAGCTGCTCTTCTTTGAACTCTTTCATGTCCTCCGTCGCTGCTGTCCAATGTGGATCCACGTGGAACTGCAGTACTCCAAGAGAGGGTGGATACGCATAGTGTAAGCAGTCTCTTTAGTGGACCTGGTGCATTTTTTTAGTGTTTTGCTAATAAATTACAGTCTTTATCTATATGACCGTTCCAATTTAATTTATTCGTAATTGTAATCCCTAAGTATGTAGTGTATTCACAGTCTTTAGATTTGCGTGACTTATCGTGAAACGGAAACTTAGCGCATTCCTTTTGGTACTCGTTCAGATGACATCATACTTTTCTCTATTTAGAGTCAAATTCCATTTTTCGCACCATAAAAGTATCTTGGTTGTATGGTTTTGCAATATGTTTTCATCATCTGATGACTTTATAAGACGGTAAATGACAGCATCATCTATAAACAATCTAAGAGCGCTACTCGGGTTGTCTTCTAAATCGCTTGCATAGGCCCCTGACACTTCCTTTGGGGGACGACAGACATTACTTGTGTTTTACTCGATGACTTTCCGTCAGTCACTACCAACTGTGACCCTTCTGACAGGAAATCACGAATCCAGTAGCACAACTGAGACAATAGTCCATTGGCACGCAATGTAATTAGAAGATTCTTTTGAGGTGCGGTTTCAAAAGCTTTCTGGAAATTTAGAAATATGGGATCAATTTGACATCGCCTGTCGGCAGCACTCATTATTTCGTCAGAATAAAGAGCTAGTTGTGTTAGATAAGAACAGTATTTTCTGTGTCCATGTTGGCTGTTTGTCTGAAGGTCGTTTCCTTCGAGATAACTCATAATGTTTGAACGTAGTATATTTTCCGAAATCCGATTGCAAATCGACTTTAACGATATGAGTCTCTAACTCAGCAGATTACTCCTGTTTCCTTTCTTGGTTATTGGTGTAACTTGTGAAACTTTCCAACCTTTAGCTACGGATCTTTCTACAAAAATCGATTGAATATGATGGATTTTCCGAAAGATTTCGAGACAGAGTTTCGTTGTGGACAATACTAAAAGCATCCCGCATTGAAGTTCGAGTTACATTTCGAGCTTCTTTAAAACTTCGCCAATCTCTTGAGGGTTTTTCGTTCGTTTGAATTTCGCAAATTTTTTTCGTTGATTCTACAATAGTTTTCTGACCTGTTTAGTATACCATGGGGGATCAGTACCGCCTCTTATTAATTTATTTGGTATATGTCTCTGAAAGCCGTCGATACTATTTCTTTGAATTTAAACAACATCTGATCCACGTTTACATATTCAGCTTGAGAGGAATGGAGACTGTCGCTTAGGATGGCCACAAGCGAACTGTTGTCTGCATTTTTAAATAGATCTATTTTGCGTATATTTCCGGCGGGTCTGGATGTTACGGTATTCAGTCTCGCTGTAGCAACCTTGCGATCATTAATCCCTGTGTCCGTCATGACGCTCCGTGTTTGCCAGCCACTATTTGCTGCTAAGAGGCCAAGTACACTCCTGGAAATTGAAATAAGAACACCGTGAATTCATTGCCCCAGGAAGGGGAAACTTTATTGACACATTCCTGGGGTCAGATACATCACATGATCACACTGACAGAACCACAGGCACATAGACACAGGCAACAGAGCATGCACAATGTCGGCACTAGTACAGTGTATATCCACCTTTTGCAGCAATGCAGGCTGCTATTCTCCCATGGAGACGATCGTAGAGATGCTGGATGTAGTCCTGTAGAACGGCTTGCCATGCCATTTCCACCTGGCGCCTCAGTTGGACCAGCGTTCGTGCTGGACGTGCAGACCGCGTGAGACGACGCTTCATCCAGTCCCAAACATGCTCAATGGGGGACAGATCCGGAGATCTTGCTGGCCAGGGTAGTTGACTTACACCTTCTAGAGCACGTTGGGTGGCACGGGATACATGCGGACGTGCATTATCCTGTTGGAACAGCAAGTTCCCTTGCCGGTCTAGGAATGGTAGAACGATGGGTTCGATGACGGTTTGGATGTACCGTGCAATATTCAGTGTCCCCTCGACGATCACCAGTGGTGTACGGCCAGTGTAGGAGATCGCTCCCCACACCATGATGCCGGGTGTTGGCCCTGTGTGCCTCGGTCGTATGCAGTCCTGATTGTGGCGCTCACCTGCACGGCGCCAAACACGCATACGACCATCATTGGCACCAAGGCAGAAGCGACTCTCATCGCTGAAGACGACACGTCTCCATTCGTCCCTCCATTCACGCCTGTCGCGACACCACTGGAGGCGGGCTGCACGATGTTGGGGCGTGAGCGGAAGACGGCCTAACGGTGTGCGGGACCGTAGCCCACCTTCATGGAGACGGTTGCGAATGGTCCTCGCCGATACCCCAGGAGCAACAGTGTCCCTAATTTTCTGGGAAGTGGCGGTGCGGTCCCCTACGGCACTGCGTAGGATCCTACGGTCTTGGCGTGCATCCGTGCGTCGCTGCGGTCCGGTCCCAGGTCGACGGGCACGTGCACCTTCCGCCGACCACTGGCGACAACATCGATGTACTGTGGAGACCTCACGCCCCACGTGTTGAGCAATTCGGCGGTACGTCCACCCGGCCTCCCACATGCCCACTATACGCCCTCGCTCAAAGTCCGTCAACTGCACATACGGTTCACGTCCACGCTGTCGCGGCATGCTACCAGTGTTAAAGACTGCGATGGAGCTCCGTATGCCACGGCAAACTGGCTGACACTGACGGCGGCGGTGCACAAATGCTGCGCAGCTAGCGCCATTCGACGGCCAACACCGCGGTTCCTGTTGTGTCCGCTGTGCCGTGCGTGTGATCATTGCTTGTACAGCCCTCTCGCAGTGTCCGGAGCAAGTATGGTGGGTCTGACACACCGGTGTCAATGTGTTCTTTTTTCCATTTCCAGGAGTGTATGTTTCCACAACCATTTACACTTAGAGTGGGCTCCTGCAATAATTGCTCAAAATAATTTTCTGAGAACGCGTTGAGGACAACTGTAGCACTGTTGAGAGTAACTCGCCCACTAAGGAGTTCAACTACACTCCGTAGGCTCTTGCTGTGCTCACCATTGGATACCTCCAGTCCTGCCCCCTGTTGCCATTAGCAGCCAATATTGTGGTTGCGCGGTAGACAATATGTGGGGCGTCATTGGCCTTTTGTGACCTCGCACTCAGGGGGTTCCAGATATTCATAGGGTACAAGTTATCTTACAAAATCCTTCAGCTGAAAATGACAAATACTATATGACATCCCGCAAGTTCTGCTTGTGACGTAGGGAGGGTTATCGCTTCTTGATGGTCCGACATTTCGTGAAACTTGCCCGAAATATCGCGCAATTTATTTTGTTCCCCACGCGAGAGGCTAACTAGTTCCGTGTGAGGAAGGCTTAACACTGCTAATCGACAGCTGGTGTATTTGTATAGTAATCAGCAGGCTTGTAAGATTTTGAACTTCGATTTATAGAAAACGCTTGAGAAGCGCGTCATACTAGAGCATCTCTAAGTGTGTTCTACAATCGTGCAAAAGGTGTGCAAAATCAGTGGCCCACTGGATGTATGTTTCCCTTGTAAGATCTGTGGATCGAGTGCGCTCGCTCCGTATCTGTCAATATCGAGTCAGTGGGTCCTGCCCCGTCTGCTTGTGTCCCTGTCGGTTTCCGGTCCAGATGCTTTCTCCGCAACGGTGCACTGCCTCAGGGTTCACGTCGCGCTCCAGCGACACCTCAGCGCACGGCCTGTCGGGGAAATCAGCCACGAAGTTCTGACGAAAACAACCGCAGACCGATCAAGCATCGCCTCAACGCCTCGGTAGGGCAACAACTGAGGTTCTTGCGTGGCAAGTGGGAAAACCAAGCTCTACAGCGACATTCATTTTATTCATCTTCGCCCACGGACATATATCCGTCCGGGATAACAGGCACTCGAGCCGTCACACAGTAGACAATTAGCAGAAACGTGTCACTTTGGGTATTGAGAAGGTAAACAAGTGCATTGCCTTCAAAAATGGCCAACTGTAGGCATTATCTCACTCGGACACTGCTGGCGCATATGCTTTCTTCGGATTCGTCTCATTCCTATTTTTTTTTTAAAGTGGTGAGAATTGTACCGGGACCAGACTCCATCCCTTCGGAATTATTTCAAACGTTGAGCTTTAGAAGGACGTTGTAAATATACTGAGCGTATAAGAAGTGGAATCGTGATGTCGCAGAAAGAATAAGCTGCGACAAAAGTCGATGGAAAACACTTCACTGAAGAAAGGACACGTTGTACAGATACTTTGTACGGCACAGGCACTGGGACAGACTACTATGGACGGCAGGAGTGTCTGAGAAGTACCGACCGGCTCACGGCGTGAAGAGATGAAAGAAGGTATGAGGCAAAAGTATCGTATAAAAAAAGTAAAGCATCCAGAAGACATGAACTTCGTATATCAACGCGGGTATTAGTGTTGCAGTTGTCTGTGACAGGCAGGAGTGGATTAGTGCTGTTCGTGATCGGTCTTGTCATCACGTAAATGGCCCGAACAGCGTCGGATGTTCACGGAAATGCCGCGTAACCGTGTGGGGCAGCACCATCAGACCCGACAAAGCGTCTGAGAGGAGGCTCATTGTCGATCTCCGTTTAGCCAGCTGGCCGAATCGTGCAGCATCCAGACCTGCGGGGCATTCGGATGGGACAGTGGCCCGGTGTAGCACACCATAGGAATGTGAAGCCAGACATACTCCTCATCACGCTACCGATCGACCACGTCAGATCACCGCAAGGGTGGGTCGCTGTATTGAGCACCCTTCACATTTGCGTCAGACATATGAGAAGAAATGGGCTACTGCAACGTCCTGCGTCATCCTGCACCACTGGTCAGAGAATGGTAGCAACTGGGCTAGGGAACTACCTTACCGTCAACACCATGACGCAAATGCCTGCATTTGGAGTGGCGCCTTCATCAGGAAGCGTGGACTACTGATGAATGGCGTTCCATTGTGGTCGGCAGTGAATCACGGATCTGTAATCCCTCGGATAAGCATTGTCGACAAGTAAGAGTGCGAAGTCGAGAGAAGTCCTAATCTTCAATTGTGTAGTAGAGGCACAGCGGTGTTACTCCTGGCATCGCTGTGGTGGGACCCAACGGGCGTGACCTGAGGCCGTGGTCAGCAGTCTTTTAGGGAACCCTGACGGTACAACAGTACGCCACTGGCATGCTCGACCTCATATGCAGCCTCTTGAGCGACAGTACTGTTGTGCCATTTGCAACAGGACAATACTCATACACACGTGATACGTATCTCTGTGAGATACTTGTTTGATGCTGAAGTGCTCCTCTGGACAGTAAATCCCGAGATCTGTCCCCAGCAGAACACGTGTAGCACCAGCCTGGACGTCAACTCCGTTCCAATGACAGTTATCCAGGATGTCAAGGAGCAGTACAACCCTTGTCAACTTTTCAACCGAATCAGTATATGCAGCAATGTGCAGAGGGGATACTGGTGTGTGGGTTCATACTCCCTGGTTCTTGAGTGCTTCTCTTCTTTTGTCTTTTTTCATACATATATATACGAGCTAAAATGTGAGTACATCTCATTTACTTGTGACAGTGATATTGTGTATTGTGCATTAAACCGGGGACCTAGAAACGAAGGAGAGGCTTCGTCCCGCCGTAGCCTTCAGTGGTTCACAACCCCATTACAGACCACAGCAGTCCACCCACCTCACCGCCGCCCCACACCGAACCCAGGGTTATTGCGCGGTTCGGCCCCCAGTCGTCCGACCCCTCCCCCGGAAAAGTTTCATACCAGACGAGTGTAGCCCCACATGTTTGCGTGGTAGAGTAATTATGGTGTACGCGTACGTGGAGACAGTGTTTGCGCAGCAATTGCCCACATAATATAAGTGAGGCGAAATAAGGGAAACCAGCCGGCATTCGACGAGGTAGATGGAAAACCGCTTTAAAAACCACCCACAGGCTGGTCGGTGTACCGGACCTCGACACTAATCCGCCCGGCGGATTTGTGCAGGGGACGGCACGCCTTCTCGCTCGGGAACGGCTAGCCGGGTGGGCGACAAGGATACAATTTAAAGCACTCCATGTAATCTGCAGATCCTACGGTCATTTGCCTAGGATACTCATGTAATCTTTTTCGTGTTAAATACGTGATCGATTCTTTTTTTCCCCTCGGTTGCTGGCGTCGTAATTCTACTTCATGCTGTTGAATGCAAAAAATTAAAGAAACACAGAAACCTGAAAAGACGTATCCGTCGTAAAACGTTGGATGACATAGTTTTAGAAAACATTCTAAGTACTGGCAGGGATTCTCACTGCAGAAGTATATGAGTAGATGAAGATTTCAATGGGCAAGCTTTTGAGAGGCACGATTTAGCGAGAAAAATATCACCAGCGGCAGGAAAAAAAAGGTCGACCGGACCAGTGGAAACGTATTTAGAAAGCAAGACAGCAAAGGAGACGACTCACTCGCCTTGTATCTGGGTCATTTTCAAGAACTTACGTGTATGTCTCTCTGCCAGAGTTGACCGAAGTCTTGGGCCAAGCAATGAATTCGCTATTGCTGTAGATTTGGGTTTCAAAGAGTACGCACAGATTATCATTGACCAGTCTTGAAATCCAGTTGAGTAGTCACCAGCTGCTTACATTAGTTTCGCTTTGATTTACATTTCCGCCTATTATTATTTTTTTTTATTATTTATTTTATGGCCTTCATTGGACCACTGTAGTCAAAAATACAAAGTTCTAAACAAGTTGTTACACATGGATACAATTTGGTTCGACAATAACTTAATATATTTAGGTAATATAATTGTTAGAGGCTATTCTTATATGAAAGGTGTTTTGCTCTTCTGTCTGCCCAATATTTCTTCATTCTTTCAGATATTTTCTTTCTTTCTTCATCTGAGACAACTCTTCCTGTACTCCTTTCATTGATTTTCATTTGTAGTCTGGTTTGCGGGTCTTGCAGTATTCTGGTTTTCTCTGTCTTGTTTTTTAGGTCATCTACTGTAATCTGAAGTTCTTTTATATCTTCCTTAATTTCTGTGATCCATTTAATGTCGCTGTTGCTATTCCACAATTTTTGTATTATTTTTTTACTAATTCTGTTTTCTGGAGTTCTCATCAGATGTCCAAAGAATGAGATGCGTTTCTTCCTGATTGTGCTCATGACTGGTTATATTTTCTTATATACTGTTTCATTTGATGCTATTTTCCAATGTCCATTTATTTTATACTGTTTATTTATACATGTCCTAATTATTCTTCTTTCTATTTTTAGTATTCTGTCAATTTCTGCTGTATTAGTTGTTTTGAAGATAGTTTCAGCTGCATACGTTATTTCTGGTTGTGTAACTGTTTTATAGTGTTTTAATTTTGCATCTATAGATAGGTTTTTTTTTGTTGTATGTAGTTTTGGTAATGTAATTTGCATAGTTCAGTTTTTTTATTCTATTTTGCCATGATGGGTTCTCATTTAGATTGTATGTTATTATTTCGCCTAAATATTTAAATTTATCAACAATTTTGATTTCCTGTTCTCCTATTGTAATTTTGTTTGCAAGTGGTGGATCAGTTAGCATAATCTCCGTTTTTTCAAATGATATTCTAAGGCCTACTTTCTCTGCTATTTCTTGTAGTGATTTCACTTGTTGCCTGGCTTCTTGAACGGTGTTGGCTAGGAGAGCAAGATCATCAGCGAATCCCAAGCAGTTTAAGCTAATACCATCTTTTGCACTTCCAATTCTTATCCTCTTTGGATTGTCCTTGTACTATTCTCTCATTATGTATTCCAGTGCACAGTTGAAAAGTAATGGTGATAGGCAGTCACATTGTCTTAAGCCTGTTTTTATGAGGAATGGTTCCGAAATTTCTCCTCTAAACTTCACTTTTGATTTGGTGTTGGTTAGAGTGAGTTGTATTATTTTAATTAGTTTTGGATGGAGTCCTAGATTTCTTAAAATTTTTAGTACTGAAGGTCTGTGAAGACAGTCATATGCCTTCTTAAAATCTACAAATGTTATTGCCAGAGGTTTGTTCCGTTTCTTGTAGTATGCCATAATCAATTTTAAACTAATTATCTGCTCTGCACAGCTTCTCCATGGTCTGAAACCTCCCTGATATTCCCCTAACTCCTGTTCTAATTGCTCCTTGATTCTTTCATATAGGATCTTGGATAGAATTTTATATGTGCAATCTAGGAGAGAGATTCCTCTGTAGTTGTCTGGGTTGCTCTTATCTCCCTTTTTGTGTAGTGGGTGGATGATAGCTGTGGTCCAATGCTCGGGAAATTGTTCTGTTACCCAAATTTCTGTTAGAGCCATGTGTAAGGAGGTCTTGACTGTGTCACTTGCATATTTCCACATTTCAACAAAAACCTGATGTTCTCCACATGCCTTACAATTTTTTTGTTCTTTAAGAATTTCTTCTACTTCTTGGAAAGTTGGAGGGTCTAGTTTGTTAGGTTTGGTTTTTATTGGGGTATTTATGTTGATTTGTAAGGGTTCTTTGCGTTCCTCGCAATTCAGAAGTTTGTAAAATGCTTTTGCCATGATTTCTGCATTTTCCTTGTTACTGTGTGTCATTCTTACATCTTCATCTTTCAGTATTAGTGTAGGGGCCTCATATTGTTGTAGTTGTTTCCCAAAGATTTTGTAGTAGTTCCTGGAGTTGGTTTTATGATAATTACCTTCTATAGACTTTATAATATCTTTATGAAATCCTCTCTTGATTCTTCTAATATTTTGAGTGAATTTTTTTCTTTCATTTTTTAGGTTGATGGCATTTTCTTCAGTTTTATGTGTTTGAAACTTTAACCATGCTTGGTGTCTATCTTCATGGAATTTGTCACATTCTGATGTCCACCATGCATGTTTCCTTTGTGGCTTCAAGGGAGCTAGATTCTCTGCTTCTTTTTTAAGATTAGGCACTAGTTGTTCTAGAGCATCTGTTAATTTGATGGTTTGTGTTATTTGTTGGTACTTATTATTTTTAATTAGCTGATGTGGGTCAAACCTCCTTTTTATTTTATTAGTTTTTCCGGTCCTCTTCTTTAACGGTGTGAATTTGATTTTAATTTTAACCATATAATGGTCTGAGCCTGTGTCTACTCCTCTCAGTACTTTAACATTGTGGATCTCCTTATGAAAATTTTTGTCCATACAGACATGGTTTAGCTGCCACTCGCCCTTCCTCCAGTCTGGATGTTTCCATGTTTTAAGTTTACTTGGCTTCCTCTTAAAGTATGTTGATTTAGATATAAGGTTGTGTTCTCTGCAGAGTTCTACAAGTCTTTGATCGCTTTTGTTTGTAAATTTATGTGGACTCCATTTTCCAATTATATCTTGATATTTCCTTTCTTTTCCCAACTGAGCACTGAAATCTCCCAATAAGATTTTTACATTCTTTTTATTTACTCTGTTCACAGTTTGTTCTAGAAGGTCCCAAAATTTCCTCTTCCTTTGTTTTTGTTAGACAATTTTTTTCATTTGTTGGGGCATGAGCATTTATTATTGTATAGGTTTTATTCATTGTTTTAAAGCTTAGAGTCGCAATTCTTGGTGATACTGCTTGGAAACCCGTTGCTGAATCTATTATTTTTATGTTTACTAAAAACCCTGTTCCAAACTGGGGACATTGTTTCATTGCCGTCGGTCCTGGTTTCCCATTATAAATTCTGTGTCCTTATGATTCGAATGGGTCCTCTGTGGTATTTCTCATTTCTTGGATCCCTGTTATTAAAATTTTTTGTTTATTTAGTTCATCTGTGAGCTCCTTGAGTTTTCCGGTCTGAAGTAGTGAGTTTATGTTGTGTGTTGCTATATAATTTATTTGCTCATGTTTAATCTTCTTTTTGTGTTTTAGTGTGCATTTGGATGGTTGCAAACGCTCCGATTCGTTGCTGTCTTCTAGTTGACTACCCACCGAATCCGATGTAGCCTTTTCCTGCCTTTTTGAGCAGGACGGTGGAATTTTTTTCCTAAAAGACCTTTCCATTTTTGACTGTCGAAGGTTGTCAACCTTAGTTGGAGCAAGCTCCGATTTACAACTCCAGTTGTTAACCGCAGAGGGTGTGTTTGGTCCGCGAGAGCTATTTTATTTCACTCAAGTTCGCCAGTAAACCGGTGAGGACTTCCCTATCCGCCACCTGGGACGCGCCACGTAGGAGTATCACCTCTCCTCCTACTATGACAGCATAGTATTGCATTACTCGGCATAATTTTGGGCTCAGCTGCAGTTATAACAGGCGGACAAGCTCCGTGCGTGGCTTAGTTCACAGTGAACTCTGCGTCGTTCTGTCAGACGAGTCTCGGTGATTAATGTCCCAAACAGTCTCTTATACATTCCGTAATCCGTCGTACTCAGCTGTCAGCAAATGAGGAACGTTTTCATAACAGGCACATCCATTGTACCTATGGCACACGAATAGTTGTTAGTGCATAGGCTGCAAATTAAATGCACAGATTTATGGATTGATTAAGCTATTTGTCTTCCGGCGGTTTACTACGTTTATAGTCTGAAAACAATGTGAAATGCGCAGCAAGGGGTACTTGCAAGTCTTTTTATGTGACACCACTTCGTTGTCTTGCGCCTGGTGATGATATGATGAGGAGTACAACACAACACCCAGTCCCCGAGCGAATAAAAGTCCACCCGGCCGGAAATCGACCCCCACGGTCCAGAGCAGTGGTTCGCAGTCTTTGTGAGACTAGAGCGCCCGAGTGCAGCCACGTACTGGCCAGTTCCCCAGCCCGCCCTCGCCGCGCCGTCTTCAGCAGGCCTGTCCCCACTGTGGTGGTGGGTGGGACGTGTCGCCATCCCCTCCAGCCGGTACTGCCACTGGATGAAACCTGATGATGCCGCTGCTTCTTTATTCGAGCATATCTTCATCCGGCCTCATGAGACTAAGTCGACCCCGCTCCAGACCACTCTACCTTAAACGAAGATCTGAGGAGGACCTAGGAATCGTAGCCGGGTCTTTCCGCGCCGAAGGCAGCGACGCCAATCGTTCAGCTGCGTAGGCGGGATAGTAATAATAATAATAATAATAATAATAATTATTATTATTATTATTATTTTGTGCAGGCCTTCAGCAGTGCAGTAGACATTATAGTTACTGTCATGTTGAATGTCAGTTATTTCACTCATTGATGTGAAGTGAATAATGAAGCAATTTCTAGTTTATTCTGGGTACTACCTTCAGCTCGCAGAAAGCATTTTCATGAGCTATTGAGCGTATGTGATGTACACCGAAGCGCCAAAGAAACTGGTATGGGCATGCTTCTTCAAATAGAGAGATATGTAAACAGGCAGAACACGGCACTGCGGTCGGCAACGCCTATATAAGACGTCTATGGCGCAGTTGTTAGATCGGTTATTGCTGCAACAATTGTAGGTTACTAAGATTTAAGTGAGTTCGAACGCGCACGAGCGGCGGGTCATGACATCTCCGAGGTAGCGATGAAGTGGCAATTTTCCCGAACGACCATTTCACGAGTGTACCGTGAATATACCCCCCCCCCCCCCCATCAACCATGGACCTTGCCGTTGGTGGGGAGGCTTGCGTGCCTCAACGATACAGATAGCCGTACCGTAGGTGCAACCACAACGGAGGGGTATCTGTTCAGAGGCCAGACAAACGTGTGGATCCTGAAGAGGGGCAGCAGCCTTTTCAGTAGTTGCAGGGGCAACAGTCTGGATGACTGACTGATCTGGCCTTGTAACACTAACCAAAACGGCCTTGCTGTGCTGGTACTGCGAACGGCTGAAAGCAATGGGAAACTACGGACGTAATTTTTCCCGAGGGCATGCAGCATTACTGTATGGATAAATGATGATGGCGTCCTCTTGGGTAAAATATTCCAGAGGTAAAATAGTCCCCCATTAGGAACTCCGGGCGGGGACTACTCAAGAGGACGTCGTTATCAGGAGAAAGAAAACTGGCATTCTACGGATCGGAGCGTGGAATGTCAGATCCCTTAATCGGGCAGGTAGGTTAGAAAATTTAAAAACGGAAATGGATAGGTTAAAATTAGATATAGTGGGAATTAGTGAAGTTCGGTGGCAGGAGGAACAAGACTTTTGGTCAGGTGAATACAGGGTTATAAATGCAAAATCAAATAGGGGTAATGCAGGAGTAGGTTTAATAATGAATAAAAAATTAGGAGTTCGGGTAAGCTACTACAAACAACATAGCGAACGCATTATTGTGGTAAAGAAAGACACGAAGCAAACGCCTACAACAATGGTACAAGTTGGCTCTGAGCACTATGAGACTTAACATCTGAGGTCATCAGTCCCCTAGAACTTAGAACTACTTAAACCTAACCTAAGGACGTCTTACACATCCATGCCCCAGAATAGTACAAGTCTATATGCCAACTAGCTCTGCAGATGATGAAGAAATTGAAGAAATGTATTATGAAATAAAAGAAATTATTCAGTTGGTGAAGGGAGACCAAAAATTAATAATCATGGATGACTGGAATTCGATAGTAGGAAAAGGAAGAGAAGGAAACGTAGTAGGTGAATATGGATTGGGGATAAGAAATGAAAGAGGAAGCCGTCTGGTAGTATTTTGCGCAGAGCACAACTTAATAATAACTAACGCTTGGTTCAAGAATCATAAAAGAAGGTTGTATTCTTGAAAGAAGCCTGGAGATACTGACAGCTTTCAGATATATTATATAATGGTAAGGCAGAGATTCAGGAACCAGGTTCTAAATTGTAAGACATTTCCAGGGGCAGATGTGGACTCCGATCACAATCTGTTGGTTATGAACTGTAGATTAAAACTGAAGAAACTGCAAAAAGGTTGGAATTTAAGGAGATGGGACCTGGATAATCTGACTAAAGCAGAGGTTGTTTAGAGTTTCAGGGAGAGCATAAGGGAACAATTGAGAAGAAAGGGGGAAAGAAATACAGTAGAAGAAGAATGGGTAGCTTTGAGGGATGAAGTAGTGATGGCAGCAGAGGATCAAGTTGGTAAAAAGACGAGGGCTAGTAGAAATCCTTGGGTGACATAAGAAATATTGAATATAATTGATGAAAGGAGAAAATATAAAAATGCAGTAAATGAAGCAGGCAAAAAGGAATACAAATGTCTCAAAAATGAGAACCACAGGAAGTGCAAAATGACTAAGCAGGGATGGCTAGAGGACAAATGTAACGATGCAGAGGCTTATCTCACTAGGGATAAGATAGATACTGCCTACAGGAAAATTAAAGAGATCTTTGGAGAAAAGAGAACCACTTGTATGAATATCAAGAGCTCAGATTGAAACCCAGTTCTAAGCGAAGAAGGGAAAGCAGAAAGGTGGAAGGAGTATATAGAGGGACTATACAAGGGCGATGTACTTGAGGGCAATGTTATAGAAAGGGAAGAGGATGTAGATGAAGATGAAATGGGAGATCTGATACTGCGTGAAGAATTTGATAGAGCACTGAAAGACCTAAGTCGAAACAAGGCCCCGGGAGTAGACAACATTCCATTAGAACTACTGACAGCCTTGGGAGAGCCAGTCCTGACAAAACTCGACCAATTGGCGAGCAAGATGTATGAGACAGACGAAATACCCTCAGACTTCAAGAAGAATATAATAATTCCGATACCAAAGAAAGCAGGTGTTGACAGATGTGAAAATTACCGAACTATCAGTTTAATAAGTCACGGCTGCAAAATACTAACGTGAATTCTTTACAGACGAATGGAAAAACCGATAGAAGCCGACCTCGGGGAAGATCACTTTGGGTTCCGTAGAAATGTTGGAACACGTGAGGCAATACTGACGCTACGACTTATCTTAGAAGCTAGACTAAGAAAAGGCAAACCTACGTTTCTAGCATTTGCAGACAGAGAAAGTTTTTGACAATGTTGACTGGAATACCCTCTTTCAAATTCTGAAGGTGGCAGGGATAAAACACAGGGAGCGAAAGGCTATTTACAATTTGTATAGAAAGCGGATGGCAGTTATAAGAGTCGAGGGACATGAAAGGGAAACAGTGGTTAAGAAGGGAGTGAGACAGGATTGTTGCCTATCCCCGATGTTTCTCAATCTGTATATTGAGCAAGCAATAAAGGAAACAAAAGAAAAGTTCAGAGTAGGTATTAATATCCACGGAGAAGAAAGAAAAACTTTCAGGTTTGTCGATGACATTGTAATTCTGTCAGAGACAGCAAAGGATCTGGAAGAGCAGTGGAACGGAATGGACAGTGTCTTGAAAGGAGGATATAAGATGAACATCAACAAAAGCAAAACGAGGATTATGGAATGTAGTCGAATTAAGTCGGGTGATGGTGAGGGAATTAGATTAAGAAATGAGACACTTAAAGTAGTAAAGGAGATTTTCTATTTGGGGAGCAAAATAACTGATGATGGTCGAAGTAGAGAGGATATAAAATGTAGACTGGCAATGGCATGGAAAGCGTTTCTGAAGAAGAGAAATTTGTTAACATCGAGTATAGGTTAAGTGTCAGGAAGTCGTTTCTGAAAGTATTTGTATGGAGTGTAGCCATGTATGGAAGTGAAACATGGACGATAAATAGTTTGGACAAGAAGGGAATAGAAGCTTTCGAAATGTGGTGCTACAGAAGAATGCTGAAGATTAGATGGGTAGATCACATAATTAATGAGGAGGTATTGAATAGGATTGGGGAAGAGTTCGTGGCACAACTTGAGTAGAAGAAGGCATCGGTTGGTAGGACTAGCTCTGAGGCATCAAGGGATCACCAATTTAGTATTGGAGGGCAGCGTGGAGGGTAAAAATCGTAGAGGGAGACCAAGAGATGAATACACTAAGCAGATTCAGAAGGATGTAGGTTGCAGTAGGTACTGGGAGATGAAGAAGCTTGCACAGGATAGAGTAGCATGGAGAGCTGCATCAAACCAGTCTCAGGACTGAAGACCACAACAACAACAACCGTGAATATCAGGAATCCGGTAAAACATCAAATCTTCGACATCGCTGCGGCCGGAAAAGGATCCGGCAAGGACGGGACCAAGGGCTGAAGAGAATCGTTCAAAATGACTGAAGTGCAACCCTTCCGCAAATTACACTACTGGGCCATCAACGTCAGCGTGCGAATCATTCAACGAAGCATCATCGATATGGACTTTCGGAACCGAAGGCCCACTCCTGTACCCTTCATGACTGCACGACACATTGCTTTACGCCTGCCTGGGTCCGTGAACACTTATTTTGGTCTGTTGATGACTGGAAACATATTGCCTGGTCGGACGAGTCTCGTTTGAAATTGTATCGCGTGAATGGACGTGAATGGGTATGGAGACTACCTCCTGAATCCGTGGACCCTGTACGTCAGCAGCGGGTTGTCCGAGCTGGTGGAGGCCCCATAACGGTGTGGGGCGTGTGCTGTTGGTGTGACACGGGACCCCTGATAGGTCTAGATACGACTCTGACAGGTGACACGTACATCAGCATCCTGCCTAATCGCCTGCATCCATTCACGTCCATTGTGCATTCCGGCAATCCCAGCAGGACAATGCGACACCCCACAAGTCCAGCATTGCTGCAGAGTGGCTTCAAGAACACTCTTCCGAGCTTAAACACTTTCGCTGGCCAACAGACTCCCCAGACATGAACATTATTGAGCATATCTGGGATGCCTTGCCACGTGCTGCTCAGGAGAGATATGCAGCCCCCCGTTACTCTTACGTATTTATGGGCAGCCCTGCAGCATTCACGGTGTCAGTTCCTTCCAGCACTACTTCAGACATTAGTCAAGTCCAGGCCACGTCGTGTTGCGTCACTTCTGCGTGCTCGCGGGGGCCCTACACGATATTAGGCAGGTTTACCAGTTCCTTTGGCTTTTCATTGCATGTATCTCAGTTTTACTATCATAGATCCATGGTACAAAGTACAAAGCATGTATGTAGTGGTTGGACTATGTGAGGAAGACGACGTTCATACACACAAGGTAATCACTATTACAGGCTTACAAAATGTCCTTTCGGACATGTCCAAAAGAACAGACACCACACATTCATAAAACTGATTCGCATCGATGAGCAATTAATCTACTTCCTTCACTTCGGATGCACATTTAAGTTCAAACTCCAGCGGGAATCTGAAATTAGCGTGCATGGACACGATTACAGATAGATGTGTTAGATGGGAGTGTGGGTCAGCAGAGGAGGGTACTGAAGATATTCTGCGCATTTCTATTAAACACCGTGTGTGTGTGTGTGTGTGTGTGTGTGTGTGTGTGTGTGTGTGCGTGCGTGTGCGTGTGCGTGCGTGGGGCGCAGTGGTTAACACAGCTGCCTAGTAAGCAGGAGATCCCGGGTCCGAGTCACGGTGCTGCACACATTTTCACTCGTCGTTGCCAGTTCCGCGAAAATCCCTTCCCTTTCCTTTCTTTCTCCTCACCGCCGCTCAACCAGCAATTACATAATATTAGGAAACACTGACAAGAGAAATGATCTTTTAAAACCAATTCAGTTTTGTTAAAAACACTACTGATAGAGCAGGTGTATGGTCGAGAAGGCCCTTGCCACACGTAAAGTAAAAAAAGTAAGTAGAAACACTATTAAACCCGAAACTTGGGGGGTGGCAGATTAGAACTGTGTGCCGGACAGAGACTCGAACTCGGGACCTTTGCCTTTCGCAGGAAAGTACTCTACCAGAGCTAGTGTTCTCAGTTGGTAGAGCACTTGCCCGCGAAAGGCAAAGGTCCCGAGTTCGTGTCTCGGTCCGGCACACAGTTTTAATCTGCCAGTAAGTTTCATATTAGCGCACTCTCCGCTGCAGATTGAAAGTCTCATTCTGGACTATTAAACCCTTTTGTTTTTGTCCCTCAGGAAAGTTAATTTTACCCCTCAGGGGGTAATTACCGCCAGGTTGGGGACTGGTCTCGAGACGGCAGCGTTAAGCACTAGACCACGAACTGAAGAAATATAATTTAGGTAGCGCTGTCGTAGCCATTCGTTTTCGTATAGCGTGTAGTACGCTGAACACCAAATCATAAAAATTGCAAGGTCGGCGTTAAGGCCCCTGTAAACGAGCAAACATTTTTGGCAAACGCACCCTTGTGTAGCTGCGAATTTGTCAAACAAGACCGCACACGTACAAATAAAATTTGTCAGTTTAATCTCACTTTGAAGCAGATGCTGTTCGTGTTAGTGACTATTTTTACAGCAGTGAAAGTGGCTACAAATGCAGAGAAAGCAATCCTACTGTTGACTTTAGCCCCGTGTTTGAAGACAAGACGCTGGTCAAGTGAGTGGCTTAAAATGAAAGATTTACCAATGAAAATCTGTTAAAGGAAATATTACTATCAGAACTCGATGATCGCATCAAATTTCTTCGAATGAACCATGAAACTTTTGTTGAGACCCTCGTAAAAGAACAAATTTATCTGTCAAATGGGCTACGGACGGGCCACACAGACAGACCGTACGTGCAGCAACAAAGCATGTCCATTTAACCTTACTTTTGAAACAGACGCTTTTCGTGTATGATATATTTTGGCGCTAGTGGGAATGGCTACGAATGTCGCTAAAGCATTTCTAACATTGATTCTGGCACTGTGTCTAAAGAAGAGCAACATCAACAAGAAAAAAACAAGACGCTTGGACAAGAAATTGTTTAAATGAGAGAGAAATATACGCGTGAAAAACTGTTAATGGAAATGTTGCACTGAGAATCTGATGATATTATCAACTTTCTGCTAGAAAAACCGGAGAACTTTCGTTTTTTTTTTTTTTCATTGCACTCCTGCTAGTATGTCGTGCGTAAAATAATGATTTTGTTCATAACTCTTCCTGCGCAATATACAGCTGCGAAAGATGTGATACCTCTACCTTTTTGATAATTATCCTTATTAAATTGGGTTGATAAAAGAGATAAAGAAGAACCAACGAACAGTGGCGTGCTTTGCACGAGAACTGATGGGGATGCTGAACAAACTCCTCAGGGAGCCCTACAAGAGAGCCGTTTGGCACCACGGAGAGGTTTAGAAATTATTTTTATGGAGGCTTCTTGAAAGGAACGGGGAAGGGGAGCGGGACTGTGGTACCAGAAGTGACGTACCCTCACACGCCGTGTGGCATCCGGAATGTAGATGTAGAGGTAGGTGTAGAATACGTCCACCTAACCAGTATGACAAAACGTTGCACGGTGCAGGACGCTTATAACGCGCAACGTCACTGAGAAAACAGTCGCTTGTCTGTGTGTGTACAGAGAAAGGCCAAATCGTGAATTCGACAAACGTTTCACTGAGAATGTCGTAGCAGTGCGTGCGCGATGGAGGGCGGGCAGCCCTGTCCATAAAGCAGAAGAGGCAGTAGCCGGAGCCGAGCGTTACACAAGCGACGCCTGGCTAGAGAACGTGTTGGTGGTAACAGTCCTGAGGGTGGGGGGGGGGGAGGGGGCGGCGGGGGGCGGGGCATACTGTCACGGCTACTCCCGCTGCGAGCGGACGTCTTCAGACGGCGAAAAGTAATCCGTTTGTTTTTTGCTTTTGGTGTCATATCAGTATTTATAAGTATTCCCATAATGAACCAGAGGGAAAAAAAAACTACGTGCCAAGATATTGTTGGGGGAGCGTTTGGTCGGTTTCTGAAATTGAAGACTTGCCTTCGCGTTAATTATATAATTTCCACAAATGTGACCATATGGCCGCGAAGCGAGCAAGAAGAGAGCACTCTATCGCCTACACCAATGCGACTGTCGCTCGCTAGATTAAGGGAAGAGTTTTTATTGCGACCACCGCCCTGCACTGCGGCAGAAAAAATGTTGTTTGTGGGAGAACGGATCGAAGGGCAGCGGAAGGAAGTACTCACGCTCTTCAACCCACCATAGGAGGGGGAAAAAAAACTCACCGGCTTTCTTCCCAACTTCTTTGTGTGTCGCCATTGTCAGTCCTTGGAATGCGCTGGTTATTAGTCAATACTTTTCTATCACTAACGTGTTTAAGTGCAAGCGTTTTCGCTGCATCGAGAAATGGTTATTCGTGACCATATGTTCTCGTTATGCCGGCTGTTAGAACGTTAATGTATTTCTGTGAGCATTCTTTGGTATAACCGTATCTCGTTTAGCCATGCAGCATCCAACACCACGTCACACCGTCAAGGCGTGGCAATAAACCAACACATCAGTCTGCTGGTAAACTCCTGGCGCGGTGCTCCTCAGTCTGTCTCGAAACTAGCAAGTTGCTATCAACGTAGACGTACTTTATTTAAAAGGTACGAAGTACTGGTCATAATTTATGTTTATTCCCGTAAGGCCTGTGGTATTGGACGATTAAACCTTCATTACCATATGAATTACTGTCAATTAATAAGACGTGTGTATTGTATCTGTGACTTTTGGGCACCTTGTGGCAAAGTCTGCTACCATAACATAGAAAAACAAAACCCTAATTAAGTACAAGTCTCAAAGTTTTGTGAAGGTCTTTGATTGCGAAGATGTAGAGTGATATAAATGTAAATACGTCCAGTTGTAACATTACGAGTCAAGATAGCTGTAACGGAACTTGAATAGCGTAAAGTTATCGTTAAAAACGCACGCCGCGCGATTTGTTACGATTTGGTCGGTCCTAATAATAGTAACATGCTTTTGAATACAATTAAAATATAACGGCGATACCTGTTTAGTGTTATTGGAAATAATATGTAGTAAATTAATGAGTAAAGTAGCCGATCCTATAAGAAGAGGTAAAATTGGGCATATTAAGGTGTTTTGCTTTATATTGACTAAGCCGATGATACGGCGTCTTTTTTTCCGTTTACTCTTAGAAAAAAAAAACAAGTAAAGAAGTGCTAATTGTGCGTTGTGAAAAATATAGGGGCGAATTTTACATAGCGACAGTGTATAATCAGACTAACAAATGGACATTCAGTTACGCGAAATAGCGGACAGCGAAGTGTGGTCATTAAACTGAGTACACGTACAGGGCCGTCAATTCCGGGATAAGTCTATTCGCATCTCACGAGGGACGCGGTATTGAGACCTTTTTTTAAAATTATATCGTGGAGAGCGGGCTTCAATTTATAAAAAGGAGAAAAGCTGTATCATTATCATTGACTGTTGGTGTCAAGCAAACAAAACTGTTCATCAAAGGGTTTCGGTGAATGAGTGGTGAATACGAAATGAAACTGTGAACGAAGTTATGTTAAATAAAGCAGAAGAGACAAGACAGTTTGGTCGTATCTGTTATTATTCCATAAACTGTAACATTTCTTCTCGTTGTACGAAGCCTTTAAGACGATCGTTATGACAATTTGCTTTGAAGGGAACTCGTTACGAGTTAAGTTTTGGGGACCTGGTCAAGAGATCCTAACTACTGCAGCTATTCTGGAATCAGGTGCTACCGTGACCGTTGTGTGTTGTCAACAACTTAAGGTTACCATATCTCATGCTCTAAGATCGACGCGCCTTTCCTCTTGGTATAACGGTGTCTCACGGTAACAACGACAACGCCGACGACGAAGGAAGATACGGTAGACAGTGGCGCCACAACGTGCGGCTCGATCGAGGAGGATTGTTGCATCGAGTCGAGTGTCATCCGGATTCACGAACCCTAGAGTTGGAAAATATTGTAGCAGCCAGTGAGTCTGTCCAATGAAAGAGGTATTCTTCAATAATCGCTAAAAGTGAGCGATACTACCAGGTATGATTAAAATAACTGTATAATTATAAAAAAAAGGAAGTTGAGACTTGTGATTTTGGTAGATAAATATATATAAATACATAGTGAAAATAAGTGTATGTCTTGATAGTGAATAATCATGTCAAAACGAACGAAAAGAATACATGATAATGTGCAGTTGAGTAGAGTAATGAGTGGAGAGAGAGAGGAAAGTGAAGAGGATATGGATGCTGCATCCCATGAGCTCAATTTGGGACAGGAGACATGTACAGATAATAATACAGTTATTGATTTAGAGCCGTTAGGAGATTGAAATACAATGATAAGTAAGGTAAGCAGCGTGGGAGAACATATAGATCTTGAGGTTTCGGAAGTAGATCAGCAAGTTGATCCTCAAAATGGAAATATTAATCAAAAAATGTTTGATATGCTGGTATCAATAAATACTCAAATGGGTGTAATCAATGGAAGACTTGGTTCACTAGAAAAAGATAACAAGCAATTAAAAGCGGACAATCATAAGTTAAATGAAAACTTTGAGGCCAAATTTGGTTCATTAGATGTTAAAATGGATTCTTTGGAAAGCAAACTGAACACCTTTGGTTATAAACTGGACTCAATTAAATGCGAAATTTGGAGAACTAGATGTAGAGTTTTCTAACACCTTAGAAAGGCAATATAATAATTTAATGGGAAAACTTCATGACGTAGAAAAGAAATATGAGGTAGTTTCGAAGAGTTATGATGGCCTGTCCAATAGGATGGTTAAGTGTGAAAGCAGCTGTTTCAATGCTAGCGCACAGATAGAAGAGCTTTCGAAACAAATAGTCGAGTTTGAGTCCGATGCTCGTAAGGGAATTGACAAGTATTTAGTAGATCAAACTAAAAGACTTGACGAAGATCTATCTGAACAGATAGAAATAAAGGGAAATGAAATTGTAGACGAGGTTAAGACTACTATTGGATCCCAGCCAAATGAAAATATCAATGAGCACCTAAGTAGAAATGATGAATTAATTAAGCTCTTCACTGGCGAAATTCAGAAAATAAAAGACAAAATAGTTGATGAGTTACCTAAATGGCAAAAGGAAACCAATCATAAATTAGCGGAGTTAGAACGAAATTCATCACAAAATTTGTTGACAGAGGACGAACGTTCGGAGAATAGGTCGAAAAACAACCGAACATGTGATAATACGAAGTACAATTGTGGTGAAAATTTGCATTAGGAAGTTGATGATTCGGTTGGTAAAGATGATGATTCTTTTGGTCAGCGAGGATATTTGTCTTCTTTAAAGGTGGAGAACAGCATTTTTAAAAGTAGACAATTCCCAACAGTCTCCACTGAATTAACAACCTGCATCCGAAAATCTTTATCAATAACTTCAAAAGAATATTTCCACGTAGCTGGTCAGAACACGACCGACTTCAATTTATAGTATCCAAAATTACCGGAGAAGCAGCATTATGGGCCGCCGAAGTAAGTGATAGTCGCCATACTTGCGCTGAGTTTGAACAACTTTTTTTGGCTAAATACTGGTCGTCGAGAAAACAAGAGAAATTAAGAAAAGAGGTTTACCAACCTGAGTATTTTAACAGTAAAAGGAGTACTTTAAGGCAATATTTTGGAAAGTACATAAATAAGACACGTTTTTGGAGTGATCCAATTTCTCACAAGGAAGTGATCAGAATTTTTAAGGGAAGGTTGCCCATAAATATACGTGAAAAGTTAATAAATGTTCCTGACCACGATGTAAAACAATTCTTGTCGGTGATTGACTCTATAGATATGATTTGGAAGACGCAAGACAAATGAGTAGTAATCAAATGTCGACTCACACTCATAGTAATACGAATAATTATAATAATAATTTAACGTATGATAATAATAATACCGAAAACCAGGTCAAACCCGCATCACAGGAGCGTGGACAATCTTCGTCCTATGGTGGCAATAAAAACAATGATTATAATAAATATAGAAGAGATACTTACTGTGCTAGAGGTAAACCTCGATATGGTGACGTGAATGTGCATAGTAGTGATATTAATAAGAGTAACAGGTACCCAAGTGATGAACCCAATTGTATTCGACCTTGGGAAGATAATTCGAAGCATAATGTTCATCGGCAGGATGGAACAAATGCCTCGAGTCCTCATCCAGCACAAGGAGTTATACCAATGGGCGAAGGAGCCTCCAATGTGCGACGGGGTGAATACCATAACTCGGATCATACTGTACGGATTGTGGAAGTTCATGAACCCCCACCGATGACTCAACGAGATAGATTAAACTAATACCAGTCACCAAATGCCTTCCTAGGATGACTGGAAAGGAGAAGGAAGGCAGGCATCAATTTGAACTAAGAGTATTAAGGTACAATAATGATCAGGATATAAGGAATGAATTAATTGAAGAAAAACCTGAAGTTTCTAATAAATGCGGACAAATTTTACAGGCAATAATTCCAACAATTATAAATAATGTTGATGTTGAAATATTAAGTGATACTGGAGCGACTATTAGTGTCATGACGCTGGACTGTTTAAAACAGATAAGCCGAGGGGTAAAAATACCCACTTTTCCTATCACAGGATGTACCGTGTCTGGCGCGTTCAGCGCAAAAATGCAAAAAGTTGTGAAACAGGTACGTGTCGACGTTACAATACAGGGGGCTCAAATAGAAAGTACATTCCTGGTTGTTCCCAAAATGACAGTACCATGTGTCTGGGGTTTGGAATTTTTATGTGAGACCGGTACAATCATTAATTTAGAGAAAGGTGAATGTATATTTAATTCCAATGGTAATGTTTTGACAGCCACCCTTAGAAAGGGCCGAGTAATTCCAAATCAATTGTGTATGAATCTAATGGTAAAATATGTCAGTATTGATGATGAAAATGTGTATGATATCTGCCTTATTGAATGTTCTGAAGAAATGATGGATAAAATGTCATTGCAGGAAAAGGTGTTAGAATCAGAATATTTATCTGTTATCCAAAGGGACGAATTGTACTACTTGTTGGAAGCATATCAGTCGATTTTTAGTAAACGTCCGGGTATAATAAAAGACTTTGAATACCATATGAAGACGTATGCACATAAACCCTTTTGTCGTACTTCCTATTCTATCCCATGGACAAAGAAAGAAGTAGTCAGAAAGGAAATCAATAAAATATTAGAATGGGGTATTATTGAGCCCTCAGATTCCGAATATTTTAACCCTCTTGTGGCGGTAATTAAACCCAATTGTGACATCAGATTGGTGTTGGATGCCAGAGAGATCAATAAGATCATTATACCTGTACAAACGCGACCGGAGAACCTAGAAGAGTTAGTACAAAAGTTATATGGTGCCCGCTTCTTAACTTCTTTGGATATGCGTAGTTCATATTGACAAACTAGAATATCGAAAGAATCTCGAAAATATACTGCATTCGTTTTTCTGGGCCGAAGTTACCAGTTTACCGTCATGCCATTTGGGTTGAAAATAAGCGGTGGTGTTTTCATATCGGCATTAGACACTGTACTGCGCAGAGACCTTTTGAATGAAGTTACTTTATATGTGGATGATTTGCTAATTGCTTCTGAAACTTGGGAGGAACATTTGGACTTAGAGTTTTTGCGAAATTTTTGGAATACGGAGTTACTGTAAATTTGAGCAAATCTAAGTTTGCTCATAACCAATTGAAATGTCTTGGACATATAATTACTCCTGAAGGGATAAAACCAAATCCTAAAAAGATGGATGCAATTAACAGATGTGCTTATCCAAAGAATAGAACGGAATTAAGGTCATTTATCGGCTTAGTTTCATTTTTTCGACGATTTTTACCCAATCAGTTACGAAGCCAAGACTGTTTGTTACGGCTTTTAAGAAAAAATGTCATATGGGAGTGGAATTCCGGATGCACGCAAGCTTTTGACAACATCCGCAATGCTTTGACTAATGCTCCACTGTTACATCATCCGAGACTTGATCAAGATTTTTATATTGCTGCGGATGCTTCTGAAACAGGATTGGGTGCCATTCTTTTCCAGATGGACAATCCAGAAGATATCAGTACCATCAAAATAATTGGGTATGCCAGCAGAACACTCTCTAGCTGCGAACGTGCGTATTGTACTACTGAATTGGAAGTACTGGCTGTGGTCTGGTCCCTTAGAAAGTTTCGCTATTTTGTATATGGAAAGAAGATCATTGTATCTGCGACCACAAAGCTTTATCTTTTTTAACAGGAAGGATGTTCCATTCACGTTTAACCCGGTGGGCCTTGCTACTGCAAGAATATGATATTACGCTCAAATATATCAGAGGGAAAGACAACATAATAGCCGATGCTCTTTCAAGACTACCGAAAAGAAAGAATGACGACGAGTGTGAAGAACGGACTATTGACTTTAAAGTCATGAATTTATCAAGGCAATGTTGTGAGAGGCAGATTTCACAGCTATGTCGAAGTCTTCCACAACTGCAAGAAGGTGATAAGTTGTGGAAAGCCATCAGACATGCTGTTGAAAGCAAAACGCTAAGTCACTCTCAAGAACAGTATCAATTAAAATCTGGAATATTGTATCGGAGGAGGGATGAAGAAGATGTTTGGAAAGTTTGTGTTCCAAATAAATATTTAGAATCACTAGTATGGTACACTCACTTGAATTGGGGTCATTTTGGTGCCGCTAAATGTACAGCCAAAATAGCACAATACTGCTATCATCCAAATTTGGGACCTCTAGCTACAAATATTCTTAAGAAGTGCAAAATATGTCAGAAGGCAAAACCCATAAACTATTGTCGGAAAATAGAATTACATCCGATCATCCCACAACAACCTTTAATGTTGGTGTCATGTGATGTCTGTGGGCCATGTCCCATGACACGTGGAAGGTTCAAATATGTTTTGGCTTTCTATGATCTGTTTTCAAAATATGTGAAATTATATCCTTTGAAAAATCTCCACGTTCGACCCATGTTACGCAAATTTATCAACAACTATGTAACTGAGCTCGGCAAACCTATAATGATCCTGACAGACAACGCTGCTTATTATACAAGCAAAGTATGGAGAGACACTATGAAAGGACAAGGAATCCAGCACATTTAAATCTCAAGATTTTAACCTTGTGGAAATCCGGTTGAGAGAATCTTCCGAGAGTTAAACCGATTTTTCCGGACGTACGTATCCAAACAACATTATAAATGGATCGATTGGATTTATGAATTTGAGAAAGTGTATAATGACTTACCACACTTATCGACAGGTTATTCACCTAACCAAATAGTATTTGGTGAAAGTATTGTGCCAGAATGGATGAAGAAATTACCTGCGATAGAACAAAAGATTACCAAGAAAGAAGATATGGTGAAGAAGGTCTACGAAAACCTGAAGCATCAAGCACAATTGAGAAAAACCCGTTTTGATAAAAATGTGAAGAAAGTAGTCACATATGATGTAGGGGAAGAAATTTTATTGAGAAATCACCCAAAAGCATCAACCAGGAAAAGACTGAATAAGAAATGGCAATATTTATATACAGGTCCATACAAAATAATGAAAATACCTCATGAAGGGAGCTACCTCCTGGCAGATTGTGATACTGATGTAATTAAGGGCTTGTTCCCTCACATAGACCTGAAGAAGTATTATCAATAATGAGCAAAATATAGATTCAAAAAACACTGAATGATACCAAGACTACACTCAGAGTGGACTAAATAAAAGCACCAGTGGATAAATATGTACTTATACTAACTTACAAAGAAAATTAAAGAATGTACCGACGATTTCCATGTGATACCTTCTTGGTATCAGCAACAATGACGACGCTGAAATACGATTTATCCTCTCACCGAACAGCGAGGATGGATGATTTAAAAGTGGAATTAAGAGGAAAAGAAAAGGACCAAATCCTCTCTGGTTAAACAAGCGGCCTGATAAGGGTTTTGGCCTAGGATGCCAATCGTCGAACCCGGCTGTGATCCCTGCCTTGTACAGTCGGTTGAAGAACTGAGAGCTTCATCCAAGAAAAAAAATGCTGTGTGAATATGAAGTGATTAGTGCGAAGTGTTTCTAAGACAACCTATAAACAAATGTGGAATTTAGTTAAGGACATTTTGTCTAGGCCCATTAACAAATATTGTAGAATGTATGTACTGACTTGTTGAGTGAATCTGAGAGTGAGTGTATTCGCGGAAACAAATACCCTCTCCTGTCACAGTACACAAAAAAATAAGCCTGTTCTGTCTGGAACCCTCTTCAAGACATCACAGTCTGGGGGGCCGTGTAACATTACGAGTCAAGATAGCTGTAACGGAACTTGAATAGCGTAAAATTATCGTTAAAAACGCACGCCGCGCGATTTGTTACGATTTGGTCGGTCATAATAATAGTAACATGCTTTTGAATACAATTAAAATATAACGGCGATACCTGTTTAGTGTTATTGGAAATAATATGTAGTAAATTAATGAGTAAAGTAGCCGATCCTATAAGAAGAGGTAAAATTGGGCATATTAAGGTGTTTTGCTTTATATTGACTAAGCCGATGATACGGCGTCTTTTTTTCCGTTTACTCTTAGAAAAAGAACAAGTAAAGAAGTGCTAACAGTGCGTTGTGAAAAATATAGGGGCGAATTTTACATAGCTACAGTGTATAATCAGACTAACAAATGGACATTCAGTTACGCGAAATAGCGGACAGCGAAGTGTGGTCATTAAACTGAGTACACGTACAGGGCCGTCAATTCCGGGATAAGTCTATTCGCATCTCACGAGGGACGCGGTATTGAGACCTTTTTTTAAAATTATATCGCGGAGAACGGGCTTCAATTTATAAAAAGGAGAAAAGCTGTATCATTATCATTGACTGTTGGTGTCAAGCAAACAAAACTGTTCATCAAAGGGTTTCGGTGAATGAGTGGTGAATACGAAATGAAACTGTGAACGAAGTTACGTTAAATAAAGCAGAAGAGACAAGACAGTTTGGTCGTATCTGTTATTATTCCATAAACTGTAACATTTCTTCTCGTTGTACGAAGCCTTTAAGACGATCGTTATGACAATTTGCTTTGAAGGGAACTCGTTACGAGCTAAGTTTTGCGTCTTGGTGTAACGGTGCCTCACGGTAACAACGACAACGCCGACGACGAAGGAAGATACGGTAGACAGTGGCCACAGGTTGCTGTCGTGTTTGTATCATATACATGATCACATTTACAACATTCCTTCCCGTGTTTCATTCGTGAAGGGCGCAGGACAGTGGTAACACACTGATGATGATATTCAAGAGTACAGAACGCTCACTGTTTTCAGCAGGCCCCCATTTTGTAAACATTGCTATATCTGCTATCTTACCGTAAAATGTGACAACTAGCTACAGTAGAGTAGAACAAAACTTCGAGAGTTTGTCTAGCCAATGTTGAACGATTATAATCGTTTGTTTTCTATTGCCTGTAAAAACGTTTGAGGAAATCCCGACAATCATTATTACAAATGGGTGTCCATTCCACAGATTTCGCACATTCATCTCGTCAGTGAGGATTTTAGTATACACAAAAGGATCGCCATTGCTTCTGTTTATTAGTTTTAGCACTATACTCACCGCAAAAGAAGGAAATATTATAGAGAGGTATTCGAACGTGAACAAGGAATCTGCTTATCCATATACAGAATGTGTATTTAACACATGAATCGATCGTTATTCACTGTTGCCAAGTATGTATGTACAATATCCACTGTGTGTGATATATTTTGCGACCTATGCTATTTGGGCATGTTTCGTGTAATAATTTACTTTCATAGGTGCTGAAGAGATCCGAATATCCATGCCTCGAGGCGTTATTTAAAAACCTCCTCATTGCTGTAACTGGTCCACAACTGGAGGTCAAACCAGCTGGTCCCGGCGGGATGCTTCCGTTGTGCTCCGTCCGAGGTCTTGTGCCGCGGGCAGACGGAGCTGGACTTCTGCGCGCTGTAGCCAGTAGCCGAGCGCTAACTGGCTAATGCCTCTGGCAAACAGAGGCAACAGCCAGCTAACGACGTAGCGCCGGGACAGCGGTCAAACAATCCTGTCGCTCATTCCGGTCTTTCCCAAAACAATTTTAGTTTTTCCATTTTGCGAACTTTCAACCATTACCTTCTCGGGACTAATGTGGGGTACCCCCGACTGCTGTTGTTCTGAATAGTTCCCCCGAATGATTTGCACGACGATTCACTAGCGTCGCCATTTGTGGACAGAGCTAGAGTGCAGGGCTGTCAGGACAGCTGAGTCACTGCACGTATGTCAGGCAGCTGCTTGTGATGTAACAACTCTCCGGTGCAGTAGCCGCTTATACCTATGTAGACAAATCACATAAGTCTACTACCGCCGCATTGCCTGTATTCTACAGGAAGTTACTATGTTACCTTCATAGCCGCACTGACAGGTCTTTCATCGGGGCGAGACATAAGTCTCTTGAATAACGAGGGGAAAAAGCTTTGTCGAATGGAACTCACACAGAATTTTTTTTTAGGTCGTAAGTCTTATACTATGCCTTAATCTTCATCTCAAAGTTGCCTTTACTTCGAACGATCTCAGTTATTTGTTGGACGTATTCAAATCTCCTTCTTCTTCCTACAGTTCAGGTGCAAAAATCATGGCATTTTGAAGTGTGAAGTAGATGTAAAAACGGATTTCATACAATTTTTAAAAACTCACATTTACATCTATGAAACTTAATGTAACAGAGAACAAAGGAAACTGTGTTTGTTCATTTAAAATTAAGTTAGCCTTTCTTTGACATACGAAATAACTTTATGCATATTGCACATTATGTGGCGATAGGTATTCATACCATCAGGCACATATAAATCACCGCCTCAATTTCTGAAAAGAAATGCTTCAGGTGCCACTACTGGCTACTTGAGTAGATATCTTTAGGTGACATCTGCCCAGAACCTCGCCTAGTGATTTGGTACATATGAAAACAGTTTCGCAAACAATTTTCATAAAACCAAATTCTATTCTATTTTTTCTCCTATGGATCAAAATATTCCTGCCACCCGAGGATGTTCAGTGAATGGAAGCGGTTGCAAAAATGAAAAAGTTTCTTAACAGCAAATGACTTGGTATTTTACGTAAAAGGAGTAGTAAATATTTTTTAGTTACGTATAATTTATTTTTATTTGTTTGCACAAAAGAGTGTGCAGTTCCGGTAAACAGTGAAACTCCCAGGCCACAGTACGGCATCACGCGGCTAGAAGAGCCAAGAGAAAACATAACCTCCACTTTGCCAGTGGCCTACGCTATTTTGTTTCAGCTTCTCTGGCGATGCGCTACGGGACTGTGGCGGCGTGGTTTCAGTGTGTACCAGGGCTGTAGCCGTATATTTCCAGCCAAAGGAATAATTAATTACGAAACTTCATTGCTCCGATGTGATGAGTAAAAGTTCGTGATTACCCTCCGTACCAAAAAACCAGTATTTCTGGTAGTGTCTTTTTTGTGCCTTTCTTCACTGTATGAAGAATCTCACATCCTATGTCCTGTAGGCTGCTTACTCTCAGCAAATTCTCCGCAAAGGCTAAATTTGTCTTTTGCAGTCTCTAGGCTCTCACATTATTTTCAGAACTTGCCTGAGAAGCTGTATATTAAAGAAGAGGTCATCGTAAGTTTGTTTGTGAGTGAAACGGGGTCTTCTAAGTAACTAAGAGGGTAATAAACTTTTTTAAAAGATATCGTCATCGCCTTTCACTATTAAAATTATTTATTTACAATTGGAATTTCGGCATTTTACTATTTTCACGTGGAAGTAGCTGAAATGTTCCACTTAAAAACGGTCAGAGGGCTAAATTTTAGTCTTCAACTTCACAAACTAATAATTTTAGCGGTAGAACTCTACAACGGTCTCTTTTAAAAAGTTTTATATGACTGTGAGCGCCACTCCAGGAAAGATTATCGAAGGTAAAAAAAGGTGTTTTGATGCAAACAGATCATTTAACGTTGTGGTGTGCGTACTGTAAGACCTTCGGTACACACACCATCAGATTATTTGACTTGTCGCTCTAACGAAGTAGGCGAGTGCCAGCAATATGTCTCGTGGTCTTATCGTGGCGTGTTTATCTTCTGCCGTTAGGTCAGACGATAGAAATGCCACTTGCAACCGTAGAGCAGCAGACTGACGGTGACCAACTTTAAACAGAACTTGATTAATTTTCACACACATTTATTAAAATAGTAACAAGCATAAACCTTACGTAACTTGATTCTGGATGCTATTTACAATTGACAATCTGAAGTTCCTTTGGTCTTGGTACTTTAATCTTATTCTCACATACCTCTGATACTTGACAAAGTGTCTATACATTTCTCTTCATGGCTATGTACAGGAATTGATAATCTTATTAGGCGCAGACTGAAACTTGACAACTGAAACTTGACTATAGACTGGTACAGACATATGCGGACTGGTACAGACTAATGCAAACAAATGCAGACTGGTGCAGATAAATGCAGACTGACTAATCAGAGATCTGTACACTCGTTATAATACCTCGCGCGTTCAGGTATCACTGCGCGAGTGTGATCCGCGAGGAGAAAAGGTTCTACGTTAGCAGCAATCTCATTGGCTGCGTTAGATATTAATACGCGGATCGGCGGAAGCAGAATTTGGTCCGTCTGTAAGGCAGCGCCATCTCGTAGTGCGGAGACGGACGAGCGCTGCGCCTGCTTTGTTGTGGTTAGCGGGGCGCGCTCTAGTGGGAAAGTTGTGTACGCGCTGACTACGCGGAACTATGTACACAACAAAAGTACACGTTATTTTACTTTCCAATACAGCAACGTAAGCATACTTGTAACGTCATAGGCTTTTGCGGCAGGAGACAATTTCCATAAGATTCTCGTGGCTTGTCGACCGCGTCAAGTCGTAAAATGCACCAACTTGAAGGCAGGTATTGTAAATGGCCAAAACGTTGGTACATTTTACGACATGACACGGTAAACAACCCACAAGAATTTTATGTTCAAAATGTTCAAACGTGTGTGAAAACTTATGGGACTTAACTGCTAAGGTCATCAGTCCCTAAGCTTAGACACTACTTATCCTAAACTATCCTAAGGACAAACACACATACCCATGCCCGAGGGTGGACTCGAACCTCCGCCGGGCCAGCCGCACAGTCCATGACTGCAGCGCCTTAGTCCACTCGGCTAATCCGGCGCGACCAGAATTTTATGAAAATGAGTGTACTTGTGTGAGTGTTGTGTGCGCCTCAGCAGTGTATTTGTTGTGTTCTGTGTGCGTGCAGGTTGTGGGCGGCAGAGTCGGCCAGCCGGCGACTAATGCGAGCTCTGGGCGCATGGGCCGCCTGAGGTTCGAACTCGGGCCTACCATCGTGGAGGGTGAGCCGAGCCCCTGTGCCTCACACACTAACCGCACCGCACGGCACGGCACGGCACGGCAAGTGGCACCTCACCGACCTCAGCACCGGCGCACCCGGTGGCCGGCAGCGCGCCTAGCACACTAATAACGCCCACTAACACCGTTTATGGTTCTGGGTCTAAATCTGTCTGCAAATACTGCACCTCACTTACTAGTTTCAGTACTGACCTATGGACTGATAAAAGCATGACCACTGAAACCAGCACGGCTCCACTCACTTCTAATAAATTATAATTTTCCAGAAAAGCTCTTTCACTCCGCAGCGGTTTGTACGCTGTTTTGAAACGTTCTTACAGATTAAAATTTTATATGTTCTGCAGTTGAACCCGGCACTTCGACTCTTTGGGCACGGCTCTTGCCGATCAAGGTAAGAGCTTCTTTGCCATTTGTCTCTTAATTATGTCCACTATTGCAATTTGGTCAATAGAGCTATCGTCAAGTGCAGTGCACCGTCCCTCGCACATGTCAAGTATGTCACGCAGAAATCTACCTACACTTTCGTCAAACATACCCCATTTGACGACATCAACATACTCCATTTGACGATGTCAAACAAACTCCACTCGACGGCGACATTATATGCAGATTTTTGCGCGATACGTTTGACATATGCTGCGGGTACTGAATAGTAAAACGGCAAAAATTGCCGTTGGTGGGGAGGCTTGCGTGCCTCAGCGATACAGATAGCCGTACCGTTGGTGCAACCACAACGGAGGGGTATCAGTTGAGAGGCCAGACAAACGTGTGGTTCCTGAAGAGGGGCAGCAGCCTTTTCAGTAGTTGCAGAGGCAACAGTCTGGATGATTGACTGATCTGGCCTTGTAACACTAACCAAAACAGCCTTGCTGTGCTGGAACTGCGAACGGCTGAAAGCAAGGGAAAACTACAGCCGTAATTTTTCCCGAGGGCATGCAGCTTTACTGTATGGTTTAATGATGATGTTGCGTCCTCTTGGGTAAAATATTCCGGAGGTAAAATAGTCCCCCATTCGGATCTCCGGGCGGGGACTACTCAAGAGGATGTCGTTATCAGGAGAAAGAAAACTGGCGTTCTACGGATCGGAGCGTGGAATGTCAGATCCCTTAATCGGGCAGGTAGGTTAGAAAATTTAAAAAGAGAAATGGATAGGTTAAAGTTAGATATAGTGGGAATTAGTGAACTTCGGTGGCAGGAGGCACTAGACTTCTGGTCAGGTGACTACAGGGTTATAAACACAAAATCAAATAGGGGTAATGCAGGAGTAGGTTTAATAATGAATAGGGAAATAGGAATGCGGGTAAGCCACTCCAAACAGCATAGTGAACGCATTATTGTAGCCAAGATAGAACGCAGCCCATGCCTACTACAGCAGTACAAGTTTATATGCCAACTAGTTCTGCAGATGATGACGAAATTGATGAAATGTATGATGAGATAAAAGAAAGTGAAGGGAGACGAAAATTTAATAGTCATGGGTGACTGGAATTCGAGAGTAGGAAAAGGGAGTGAAGGAAACATAGTTGGTGAATATGGATTGGGGGAGAGAAATGAAAGAGGAAGCCGTCTGGTAGTATTTTGCACAGAGCATAACTTAATCACAGCTAACAGTTGGTTCAAGAATCATAAAAGAAGGTTGTATACATGGAAGAATCCTGGAGATACTAGAAGGTATCAGATAGATTATATAATGGTAAGACAGAGATTTAGGAACCAGGTTTTAAATTGTAAGACATTTCCAGGGGCAGATGTGGACTCTGACCACAATCTATTGGTTATGAACTGTAGATTAAAACTGAAGAAACTGCAAATAGGTGGGAATTTAAGGAGATGAGACCTGGATAAACTGACTAAACCAGAGGTTGTTCAGAGTTTCAGGGAGAGCATAAGGGAACAATTGACAGGAATGGGGGAAAGAAATACAGTAGAAGAAGAATGGGTAGCTCTGAGGGATGAAGTAGTGAAGGCAGCAGAGGATCAAGTAGGTAAAAAGACTAGGGCTAGTAGAAATCCTTGGGTAACAGAGAAATATTGAATTTAATTGATGAAAGGAGAAAATATAAAAACGCAGTAAATGAAGCAGGCAAAAGGGAATACAAACGTCTCAAAAATGAGATCGACAGGAAGTGCAAAATGGCTAAGCAGGCATGGCTAGAGGACAAATGTAAGGATGTAGAGGCTTAACTCACTAGGGGTAAGATAGATACAGCCTACAGGAAAATTAAAGAGACCTTTGGAGAAAAGAGAGCCACTTGTATGAATATCAAGAGCTCAGATGGAAACCCAGTTCTAAGCAAAGAAGGGAAAGCAGAAAGGTGGAAGGAGTATATAGAGGGTCTCTACAAGAGCGATGTACTTGAGGACAATATTATGGAAATGGAAGAGAACGTAGATGAAGATGAAATGCGAGATCTAATACTGCGAGAAGAATTTGATAGAACACTGAAATACCTAAGTCGAAACTAGGCCCCGGGAGTAGACAACATTCCATTGGAACTACTGACAGCCTTGGGAGAGCCAGTCCTGACAAAACTCTACCATCTGGTGAGCAAGATGTATGAGACAGGCGAAATACCCTCAAAAATTCAAGAAAAATATAATAATTCCAATCCCAAAGAAAGCAGGTGTTGACAGATGTGAAAATTACCGAACTATCAGTTTAATAAGTCACGGCTGCATAATACTAACGCGAATTCTTTACAGGTGAATGGAAAAACTAGTAGAAGCCGACCTCGGGGAAGATCAGTTTGGATTCCGTAGAAATATCGGAACACGTGAGGCAATACGGACCCTACGACTTCTCTTAGAAGCTAGATGAAGGAAAGTCAAACCTACGTTTTTAGCATTTGTAGGCTTAGAGAAAGCTTTTGACAATGTTGACTGGAATACTCTCTTTCACATACTGAAGGTGGCAGGGGTAAAATACAGGAAGCGAAAAGCTATTTACAATTTGTACAGAAATCAGATGGCAGTTGTAAGAGTCGAGGGACATGAAAGGGAAGCAGTGGTTGGGAAGGGAGTGAGACAGGGTTGTAGCCTCTCCCAGATGTTATTCGATCTCTATATTGAGCAAGCAGTGAAGGAAACAAAAGAAAAATTCGGAGTAGGTATTCAAATCCATGGAGAAGAAATAAAAACTTTGAAGTTCACCGATGACATTGTAATTCTGTCAGAGACAGCAACGGACTTGCAAGATCAGTTGAACGGAATGGATAGTGTCTGGAAAGGAGGATATAAGATGAACATCAACAAAATCAAAACGAGGATAATGGAATGTAGTCGAATTAAGTCGGGTGATGCTGTGGGTATTAGATTAGGAAATGAGACACTTAAAGTAGTAAAGGAGTTTTGCTATTTGGGGAGCAAAATAACTGATGATGGTCGAAGTAGAGAGGATATAAAATGTAGACTGGCAATGGCAAGGAAAGCGTTTCTGAAGAAGAGAAATTTGTTAACATCGAGACACGCGGAGACACGCGGCTGAGTAGTAAAATTACCGTATCGTCTTCCTACATTCCGCATCCATTAAATTTACCCAACAGAGTTTCTCGATACCAACCTCGTTCTTCCAAAGCGTCGCAGATTCCCTCAGCACCTATTTTGGGAACAAAAGTTTCACAGCCATACGTTGTGTCCATGGAGATCTCACTAAATGAAAACAAATTGCAGGAAACTATCCGCGAGAGAAGAAGGAGCGAAAAAGGTCGTATAGATATATGGCTGGTAGTGCATCCCGAGGAACGTACACCACTTGAAGGTGGGAATAAAGGATGTTTGACAGCGCAGGTGTCAGTGGATGAGATCACACGTTATGTCTGCAGCATTGGAGAGAGCAGTGAGCTGGGGCACGTCACGCCTTGTAGCGCCAAAGGCACGTCTTCCGCCCGGAAAGCCGGGGTCATCTGCGTGCCTCGCCTTTGAGGCGGTGTGGAAGGACGACTGGCCCCACGAGGTTGTCGCCAGCAGTCGCCCTCGAAGTGAGGAGACTGAACTCGCGCTGGCGGTTTGATGCGACCGTACCGCGCGAATTCTCCGTAGCTCACAGGTGGCTGCCGTGAACGTCGACGATGCCGCTGCACGGTGAATAGGATGGATGATAGAGATCCCAGCACCCTGGTGGCCTGTGCGACGAATCGGCGATAAATCCGTCGCCGCGGAGGCAAGCCCGTAGGCAATAAGGCGTGCACGCGTCGGAAGTGATACGGATAGTGAGGGCAGAACGTCGGCCGCGCCTGCCTCGTGCTGACGCTCACTCTCGTGTACAGCCCAGCTGCCGAGCTGGGCCCGCCACCAGCTGCGACTTCTGATGAAGCCAGATCGCAGCTCGACATCTTGGCTACATACACGAACACGGTCTGCCACCGCAAAACTAGTCGCGAAGAAATATATAGATGAATGAAATACAAAGTGTAGCTGACGAACTTCGGTTTTCAAGATAAATACTTTAAAACTACGGACCAGCAAATAGAATTCTACTACCAAAATAATGGAGAGAATCGTGAAAAATATTACTCACGATCTGTGCTACATTTTACTATTGGATATATTTGACATGTTACGATCCTAGCAGAGCGTCTACGAATATCTTCGATATCTGCCTTGTCGACTGACGACCCCAACGCTCGAGCAGTACTGCACAGAAGGTCGCACAGACACGCTGTAAGCGGTTTCCTTCGCAGATGCGTCGAGAGATTCTCGAAACCTTTCCAACACACCTAAGTCTTCCGTTCGAACACGCAACTACTAATTTCACGTGTTCCTTTAGTTTCGTGTCGCCTTGTGGTACGATCCCTAAAGACACTGCCCGACAGAAAAGTTGATTTGCAATTCACTGTGCCAAGCAGGACAATCACCAGCGTGCTTTAGTCTTGTTAGTGTTCAGTGTTGTTACCAGACGTTGTAGGATACACAAGGGGCGTGAATAGCGTCACGTGTCGAGTGAACACTGAACGACACGGAATTGCCCGGTACACGTGTGAGCCAACGTTATCGTAGTTTGTTAGGAGCCTCACTGCGCGTCTCCATTTGGCCCGTCGGACGAATCGTACAGATCCAGATTTGCGAGGGCATTTGTTTGTGAGAGTAAACATGTACTGGGCAGCTGCAGAGCGGTACGGCAGGCATACTCGTCGTAGAGGCTCTGGTCAGCCACGTCTGTCCACCGCAAGGCAGGATCGCCTTCAATCTGCGGATGCCATCCGAGAGCAAGTGGCGGACTGGCTGCTGCTTTCTGTGCCATCTCGCACCATTGGTCAGAGATTAGCCGCACCTGGACTAGGGGACTATGGTGCCACGTGTGTGTGTGTGTGTGTGTGTGTGTGTGCCGGTAACACCACAACAAAGACGGTTGCTTTCGCAGAGGTGCCGCGACCGGGAAGCGTGGACTGCTCATGAATGCCGTCACGTTGTGTTCACCGATGTTGAGCGAGTATGGCGGCGACCTGGTGAGATTCTTCCAGTGTTTTGGAGAGCTTCGATGGGTGTTACTCCTGCCGTAATGGCCTTAGGAACACTCTGACTGTACAGCAGTACGTCACGCACATACTCCACCCTCGTGTATTACTTCTCATGCGACACTTGCGACGCGTTACTTTTCAACAGGCCAGTGCTCCTCCACTTACGGAACATGTTTCCACGAACTCTCTGCATGATGACGAGATACTCCCGTGGTAAGCGAGAACCCCTCAACACTTCCAGATAGAACTTCTGTGCCATCAGCTCCGACCTCAACTTTACCCCGGTGCCACACTCCAGGAATAGAGGACCCGCTATGAAAGAGAATGCAACGGCTCAAAGACAGCCTTCTCATCCGAAATAGTGCGTCCTTCCAGACCAGAGTGGCCACAATACCGTACTGACAAGTGGGCTTATACTGCCAAGTCCTGTGTTGCTCTATTTTGTAACCACTGAATAACAAAAAATCACATACCCTCTGAAACGGCGAAATTTCTTTTCGTTTCTTCCACCACGTCCAGGTGCTTCATTTTTTTCTTTTGTCAGCTGATGTATGTAAGAGATGAGCTGGGTATAACAGCTCTTTTGTCTTTGTCATCGGCATTATCTTGCCTTTCCCCACATGTAAAGAGAGCTGCCAGTCATTACACGTAGCGGAAATCCTCTCCTTACGACCATCCACCAGTGATATGTTCCTCTAGACAATAGGTCCGCCACCTGATGTATACATAACAAGACCACTAGCGCCACAATTACGCATTCTCGGAGCTCACGTGGTGCTTTTACTTCACATTCGCCATCCTTGGGTTCCCGATTGCAGACGTGGCTACGGTAGCGGCGTTTCACTTACGGCTGTAGCCGTCCGTCAGTGCGACCCTTGTCCATTTCATTCCCCTCGAGATTTTTGTTACAAAGTATGAAATAAATGCTACTGAAAATTTGAACTGCGTTCACTATCGAGGGATAAAGAGAAATGGAAATTCGATTTTGCTTTTTTTCCCGTATGACGGTAGACGATATTAACAATTAAAATTTAGTATTCCTGTCGTAGCCAAAGTCGCTAAAGTGCTGGTTTATTTTGATCTGGATATAGGTATTTTGAACCCTGGTTGTGGAAGAAAAGGCGAAGAGGAAAAAAAATTGTTCAAATGGCTCTGAGCACTATGGGACTTAACATCTGAGGTCATCAGTCCCCTAGAACTTAGAACTACTTAAACCTAACTAGCCTAAGGACATCACACACATCCATGCCCGAGGCAGGATTCGAACCTGCGACCTTAGCAGTCGCGCGGTTTCGGACTGCGCGCCTAGAACCGCTAGACCACCGCGGCCGGCGGCGAAGAGGAGCAGCAGGGAACACTGACCGTATATAAAGAAGGCCAGCACGGGTGGTCACTGGTTTTCTTTGAGTTGCGGTAGAGCGCCACAGAAATGCTGAAAAACATGACTTAGCAGACACTCTCGAAGGTAACGCATATTAACCCGGAAAAGTACCCGTTGGTCAAAAAATATTCGACACAGGATTAACAAAAAATAAAGAAAATTTGAGATAGTGATTTATGCTCCTTCAGGTGTTGTACGTAGTCTCTCCCCGCTGGCGTACACTGCGCAGAAGTTTCATTCAACCAACTGAAACAGTCAGAGAAGGGCTGCTTTGATATGTCGTTCATTTCGCACGTCACGTTGGCCTCAACGACGGTTAATCGTCAAATAGTCCAATCTTTGTCTCAGTTTCTGTACTCTGTCGTTTTGTGGAAGATTCGTACGTGAAGTTTCGTCACCGGTGAAGGTTTCCCCCAGAAAGCAACTGTTCGCGCTATCAAGTCGCGGCCGGCGTCCGTGCGTCGTTTTTGTCCGTGCGGGTGAGGGCTCGCACCCACTTTTCTCTTCTTTAGAAGTTTCTGGACACTGTCTGGAGTTCCTCATTTCAGAGATGTTACTCCATTGTGATTTGTGAGACAACCGCGTCCACGCACTATGCTCACACGTCCACTGATCGAATGCACGTCTCTTGTTTGCAGTTGTTAGTCGAAACTGTCACCTTACGCGACAGTAGTAAAATCAGCATCGAAACTTTTTGGATGGAAGGTGTACAGTTAACAAATTTTGTAAAAAAGTCAGTATTATTGAAGAATCTATTCTTCAGCCTCTATGTGACGCTCTCATCGGAACCGTGAAGGCAAGACTATGCTACCTGAGAAAATTTCGCAAGCCAGTATCGCTAAAAAAGCATTTTCTTGGTGGTCGGTTTCGACGGAGCTATGTTATCATCATCGGATGATATCCTTTCGAGTTTTTACAATGTATTATCCATCAGTATTGAAGTGCCTCACACTGCAGTTGCACTTCCCACTACCATGAAGATCGCAGCACATCAGCATGTCAAATGTGCAAACATAAACATAACTACCGTGCCAACCGGAGGTCGTTGTTTTGCAGTGGCACAGTGCCATCTGGTGGACGTTCATGGACACCATCATGTTTACACCGGCACAGTGGCACCTGGTGGACGTGGATGGAGATCGTTGTGTTGACGCCGGCACAGCGCCACCTCATGGAGGTACGTGGAGATCGATGTGTCTACAGTGGCGCACTGCCACCTGCTGGACGTACGTGGAGATCGTTCTTTACGCCACTTGTATCGGTTGTCAGCTGGTAGTGAACACGAACACTTTCAATCGGCGCAGTGTAGTTATGTTTTCAGAATGAGATTTTTAACTCTGCAGCGGAGTGTGCGCTGATATGAAACTTCCTGGCAGATTAAAACTGTGTGCCGGGCCGAGACTCGAACTCCGGTTTCGAGTTCGAGTCTCGGTCCGGCACACAGTTTTAATCTGCCAGGAAGTAGTTATGTTTTGTTTCTACATAATATTTTTACATTTGGCATACCGACGTGTTGTAATCTTCGTGGTAGTGGGAAGTTTATTTGCAGTGTGAAGCGACTTGTAACACTGACAGAAAATATGTTGTCAAAATTCAAAAGCATAAGATCCGATGATGACAACATAGCTCTGTCGAAACCGGCCATTCAATAAAATGCTCTTTTAGCTGTCTTTGATTGTGAAGTTTACTTAAGTTACCAATATTGTAGGTCGCCCCCATATTGACGATGTCAGGAATATATAAATATTAGACTATTTGCTGTGCAGTAACGAATCATTTAAGAAGTAATTCTTCCCGGCACCATACGATACTGAGAAGAGCTGAAACCTTAATATGTCGTACCGTGCTAAGCAGCCTATGCCATGTACTTCACAGTGTTTTGCAGAGTACGAATGTAGATCTGAAGGTCCTCTCGCCCGATGAGCGATAACGCCCGTGTTAATTGTACACCGTTCACGTGTCAGGCGGGCCAATCGGTACCGAGCGACCGCCGTGTCATTCTCAGGAAATGGCGTCATCTGGATGCCGAATGGAGGGGCGTGAGGCCAGCACAGCGGTCCCCCGGTCGCTGTCGGACTTGCAGAGCTCGGAGGCGCTACTTCTCGATTCGAGTAGCTCCTCAGTTGGCATCGGGAGTGTGACTGGACCCCTTCCAATACTCCCGCCAAGGAAAAATACCTGGCAATACGGGGAACTGAACCTGGGTTCTCTGCGTGGCAGTCAGCCAGTCCGATCACCCAGCTGCGGGAGCAGGATTGATGAGCGACACTAGTCAAGTCAGTCAAACAGCACGCAACGTATCTGTACATCAATTAGAAAGGCCGCCGTGTCCTCTACCCTTATTATTATTATTAGTGCTGTACAAAGTGAGTTTCTGCTGTGCGGCATGTGAGGTACACAGACGGGTAACGCCGCGGCTGGCTGGTGCGGCAACTGGCAGTAACAGCTGCTACACGCGCAGCTTCAGGACACCGCTCCGCGCAAGCACACGCCCCTCCCTGGTACCGGTTTCTTTTGACGAGGGATGGGACGCAGAGGCCGGCAGAGGGGTAGAAAAAACGGCAGCCCGTGTGAGCGGCGCGGCGGCATGCAGCAAGCACGGCCTGCAGGGCTACGAAAACAAACCTCCCCTCCCCGGCGCAGTCCCCACGTGTCCTCTGGTGCCGCGTGGCCGTGGCGAGCAGCTGTCTTCGCCTCAACACGACGCTCTGAGGAAACGCAGAGGCGGCTGCACTTCTGTCAGTAGAGTAGGATTTTCACTGCCGAGCCACCGACAAGCTAGAGGTAGGTGTCAACTGCGAATTCAAATGTTCCGAGTACAGTAACTGGCTGGCCATAGAAAGAGGTCTGGACCGATGCCCGTATCTGCAATAATAATTACCTGCGGATAAATATCCAGGCCGATGCCGACATCGGTAATGACTGTCTTTTTTAATCTCGCCATCGTTGTTGACGATGGCATCTCGGGAAGTACGCATCCACTACGTACTTTTTTTTTTTTTAATAGACACAAATTCCCTCAGGTTGTACTTTAACTATATTCATGTGGTTACTCATGCAGTATACATGATCGTCATGAAATATACCTGGGAAACCAGTCACACGTATATCGATTTAGTGAACCAGTTCATGCACAGATAGCTGATAACCAATGTTATCCTAGTATACCACTTTACGACATACGACGGTAAGTTCATCATTATCCGCAGTTTAGTTATATTTTTGTTTATTTTGGTAGTACTGTCGTTTTACGTTGATCACGCATGCTTTATTTATTTGTTGTTATATCTTTGCAATTTTCAAGCTGTTAGCTTAGTTTCGTTATCGCTGGCGTGCTGTTAATCGTGCCTGCTCCGCAGTCTAGTTGCATCAAAGAACAGCAACTTTAAGTGATCCGTTTTTTGCGGTCGTAAGGCGTATCAGGGGCCGAAATCCGTCGAAGACTTTCGGTACAGTACGGAAACAGGGTTTTGCCGCAACGGAGTGTCTACGAATGACTTGAGAAATTCCGAAATGGTCGCACAAGTGTTACGCACGACGAAGGAGCCGGGCGACCGTTTACCGGCACAAGTGAAGAAACCACTGAGCGTTCACGTGGAACCATTCTCTTGGACAGATGATTAACTATGACCAAGTGGCACATCGTCTGCAAATTAGTCACGGCTCTGCCTACGAAATCATCCACAACAGATTTGGCTTTCATAAAGTTTGTGCAAGATGGATCCCGAAACAACTCACACTGTCGCATAAACAAAAGCGCTTGGACATCTTCAAAAAAACATTTCGATCGCTATGGTAACGAAGGGGACAACTTCTTAGACAGGATCATTACTGATGACGAATCATGGATCCATCATTACGAGCTAGAGAGTAAACTGCAAAGTATGGAATGGAAACATCCAAATTCGTCGTGCAAGAAAAAGTTCAAGACCCAACCGTCCGCAGGAAAACTGATGCTTACAGGTTTTTTGGACGCATAAGGTCCAGTACTGGAACATTATGCGGAAAGAGGCACAACAATAAACAGTGTACGTTACAGTGAGATGCTTACTGCCAGGCTAAAGCCTGCAATTCAAAGTAAACGCAGAGGATTGCTGTCAAAAGTTGTTGTGTTGTTGCACGACAATGCCCGTCTGCCTATGCTGCACACACTGCTGAAACGACCCCGAAACTCAAATTTGAAGTACTGGATCAGCCTCCATATAGTCCCGATCTTGCCCCTTCTGGCTATCACTTGTTTGATCCACTCAAACAGGGGAAGGCGCCGTCGATTAGCCTCGGACGAAGCAGTGAAAGAAGCGGTGCATTCCTGGCTCCCAGCTCAACCGAGAACCTTCTATTATGAGAGCACAGGAAGCTTGTACAATGATGAACCAAGTGCGCTGAAATACAAGAGGTCTATGTAAAAAAAATGATGTTCTTGTAAGGTTCCTATTTGTTTACAATAAAATTTTATAACTGCTTTGCGGATAATATTTGAATTACCCTCGTAGACAAAATCACGTAAATAATGGACGATAATAATAATAATAATAACAGCTCTTCTGGGCCATTATATCCACTGGAATCGACTCTCCATGTTTTGACTCCTGTTTGTTCAAATGGTTCAAATGACTCTGAGCACTATGGGACTTAACATCTGTGGTCATCAGTCCCCTAGAAATTAGAACTACTTAAACCTAACTAACCTAAGGACATCACACACATCCATGCCCGAGGCAGGATTCGAACCTGCGACCGTAGCAGTGACTCCTGTTTGTGTTCCACATACGACATTAATAATGTACGGTGTAAAATCAGCGAAGCTTTCAACATTCCTTTGAAATAAATTTACACGTACACATTCCAACGCTTATTACATGGAGAAGGCTAGTACGTTAATATCATTTAACATTATAGTGTTTTTACCTACTTTAGGTAAACAAAGTAGCTTACATTACAACTGATACAATGCGATATGGACGACACCTGTTAGTAACTACATTTGACTCACAAATGTTACGGAAGTGTGCCGCACAAAAAATCACAACATCGGTCTCCGTAATAACGACAGAAAACTAGATCACGGAATGTATCAAGACTGTGACAGGTGTGACGCTACATGTGTTTCGTTTATTTTGTCCCTCAGTGCCGGCCGCGGTGGTCTAGCGGTTCTAGGCGCTCAGTACGGAACCGCGCGACTGCTACGGTCGCAGGTTCGAATCCTGCCTCGGGCATGGATGTGTGTGATGTCCTTAGGTTAGTTAGGTTTAAGTAGTTCTAAGTTCTAGGGGACTGATGACCTCAGATGTTAAGTCCCATAGTGCTCCGAGCCATTTGAACCATTTTTTTGTCCCTCAGCTTTTGTGGCGGAACAAAACACAGATATAGACAGTCCGTCGTCTATACGAATGTTTCTCTGCGCACTAGACTCCAGAGATAATACCCTGTAGTTACGAATGTATGATTTTTATTTTTTATTTTTTGGTGGGTTAGTATGCGGTGGGGAGAGGGGGATAGCAACGTCTTAGCAAATATTTATGTTTTAGGACTGTCACAAATTACATAAATATTTTCATTCCGGATGGCAGGTTCAATCCTCAAACGGAAATTTAATTCACATATTTTATAGGCGATAGGCGAGCTGACGAAGATGTCAGGGCATTGTATGTTATCTTCTTTTTCTTTACAATAGTCTGAACTGTTCCTGTTGAAAACCTCGATTACCGTTTCTTTTCATGTAGCTCATTCTGGTGGCGACAGTTACTTTAGTTGAAAAGATAATCGTTTAGGTGATTGAAAATCTGACTGCAATGAATTATTAAACTCGAGAGGGCTATAGCGAAAACAGTTCCCAAATTATTAATTACTACTTCATGAGGGTCCCATAATTTATAAGCGATTATTCAATAGACTGAGATCAATTAAACAATTAATCTTTATTTTTCTAGATGCATATTTGACTGATTGTCAGTATTTGACCAATGGAACTTGCTTCAACTATGGTCTGTGTTCAACACATTTTTTTTCTGTTTGGAGCAATCAGATGAATTTATCACGTTTGTCATTTTCCATTACAGGAGATACTTAGAATTTGTACTGAGCATTTATCTTGCTCGTCGTATACGCCTAAACGACCACACCTTAGTTCTAACTGTGGCAAATGGTAAAAACAAAAATAAAATTTGGCCGCTGATCTCAAATAATTTTTGCTATTCTCGAACAGAGAAATCAGACCCACGTCAGATTTTGATTCTAACTCGACCATTTTCCCACTATCATACAAATATTAATTAACCCCCAGCTCAGGAAATTTCTGCTAATGCTCGGGCAGTAAAAGGCACTTTCTGGCCTCTGGTTTCTTGTTGGAGAAGCGACGCACTCACGACCTCCGGCCAGTCTGCCCCACTCCCTCCCCACCATCACATTTACAACCGTACGGTAACCAGCTTTTTTTTTTATTAAAAATGCGCACTGAGTCACACCGTGGTCTTAGTTGACGTGACTAATCCCGGGAAACTGGCGTTGTTTTTACCTGCCGCACAACCGGTGTACTCGATTTCACTATACAAAAATCTGTTAACATACAAAAATGCATAGGAAATTAAGTTATCACACCAATTATTAAGGTTTATTGTCATCAGCTTACCGACTGTTTTGATAAGGCCTGCCACTAATTCGCCTCCTGTGCCAACATCTTCATCTCAGCGTAGCCCCCCACGTCGTCATTTATTTGTTTGCCCCCAATTATTTATTTATATATTCCAGTCTCTGTCTTCCCCTGCAGTTTTCATCCTCTCCAGATCCCTCTAGTACCACAGAACTTATTCCTTAAAACATTTCCTATCATCCTGTCCCTTCCTCATGTCAATGTTTCCACATGTTCCTTCCTCGCCGATCTTGCGGAGAAACTCCTCATTTCTTTTCTTATCAGTCCACCTAATTTTCAAAGTCGTTTTATCGCAAACGCTTCGATTATCTTCTTTCCCGGTTTTCCCACAGTCCACGATTCACCTGCAAAAATGATCCATGGAACATGAAATTATTATCTTTCGGTCGTTTTTGCCTGTGCTAATCTGCTTTTTAGGTCATTCTTGTTTCGTCCGTCATGTATTACTTTTCTTCCAACGTAGCAGAATTACTTCTCTTCATTCTGTTGGAAAGTTTACCGGTACACTCATAACTGCTTCTCCTCATTACTTTCAACTTTCTTCGGTTTATCCTCAGTAGATAGTGTGTGAACATTAGACTGTTCTTTCTATTCAACAGGTCTTGTAATTCTTTCTCATTTTCACTAAGGATAGCACTGATGTCTACGAATCTTACCATTGATATCTTTTAACCCTGAATTTTAATCTCACTTCTGAATATTTCTTTATCTCCGTTATTGATTCTTCGATATACAGTTTGAAAAGTAGTGGCAAAAAACTGCATCGCTGTCTATATACGTTTTATAATCCAAACACTTTGTTTTTGGCCTACCATTCTTATTTTTTCACTCTTATTTCTTGTAACCATAGTATACACATCAAAAAAAGTTTGGCATCACCTCGATTCCGAGAGTTCAGGAGCCTGTACAGAAAATTGGAATAGAGATCAACATAAACATAATTTCTGCCCTTTTTATTGCTCATGAAAACCACACATTGCATGTTGTACCACCATACAGCGAGACCTTCAGAGGTCGTGATCCAGATTGCTGTACACACCGGTACCTCTAATACCCAGTAGCACGTCCTCTTACACTGATGCATGCCTGTACTCGTTGTGGGATACTATTCACAACTTCATCAAGGCAGTGTTTGTCCAGATTGTCCCACGGCGATCCGACGATCCCTCAAAGTGGTTGGCGGCTGACGTCGTCCATAAACAGCCATTTTCAATCTATTCCAAGCATGTTCGATAGGGTTCACGTTTGGAGAACATGCTGGCCACTCTAGTCGAACGATGTCGTTATCCTGAAGGAAGTCATTCACAAGATGTGCACGATGGGGACGCGAATTGTCGTCCATGAAGACGAGAGCCTTGCCAAGAGGCTGCCAATATGGTTGCACTATCGGTCGGAGGATGGAATTCACGTATCGTACACCCGTTCGGCGCCTTCCATGACCACCAGCGGCGTACGTCGGCCCCACGTCTTGGCTCCCCTCAACAGCAGGGAACCTCCACCTTCCTGCAGTCGTTGGACTGTGTGTCTAAGGTGTTCAGCCTGACCGGGTTGCCTCCAGACACGTCTCCGACGATTGTCTGGTTGAAGGCATACGCAGCACTCATCGGTGAAAAGAACGTGATGCGAACCCTGAGCGGTACTTTCGGCATGTTGTTGAGCGCATCTGTACCGCGATGCATGGTGTCGTGGTTGCAAAGAAGGACCTCGCCATGGACGTCGGGAGTGAAGTTGCACATCATGCAGCCTATCGCGCACAGTTTGAGTCGTAACACGACGTCCTGTGGCTGCACGAAAAGCATTATTCAACGTGATGGCGTTGCTGTGAGGGTTCCTCCGAGCCATAATCCGTAGGTAGCCGTCATCCAACTGCAGTAGTGGCCAATGGGCGGCCTGAGCGAGGCATGTCGTCGACAGTTCCTGTCTCTCTGTATCTCCTCCATGTCCGAACAACATCGCTTTGGTTCACTCCGAGACGCCTGGACACTTCCCTTGTTGTGAGCCCTTCCTGGCACAAAGTAACAATGCGGACGCGATGGAACCGCGGTATTGACCGTCTAGGCGTGGTTGAACTACAGACAATACGAGCCGTGTACCTCCTTCCTGGTGGAATGACTGGAACTGATCGGCTGTCAGAGCCCCTCCGTCTAATAGGCGCTGCTCATGTTTGGTTGTTTACATCTTTGGGCGTGTATAGTGACATTTCTGAACAGTCAAAGGGACTGTGTCTCTGATACAATGTTCACAGTCAACGTCTATCTTCCAGAGTTCTGGGAACCGGGGTGATGTAAAAATTTTTTTGATGTGTGTATGTAACCCACCTTCTCTATATAGATTATACCTATTTCTCTGAGAATTTCGATCATGATGCGCCATTTTACATTGTCGAACGTTTTTTGTAATTCTTGCTTTCATTCTACAGCGTAGCTTCGGAGATGGCTCACTGCTGCCTCTGTTTTTTCTAAAGTCAAAGTTAAACTCATCTAGCAGATGCTCAATTTTCTTTTCCGTTGCTTTCGAATATTACTTACGAAATTGAAATGCAACGACCTACTGGTGCTGCACAACATTATTTAGGTGGTGAACAGTTCCGGAGGGCTGTCATAATTGTTTTATTAAGTTTACTAAGATTTACAATTACACGGGCTATGTTCTTAGTCAATGACATGAAAATTACTGGGTCCGACGTTTGCTGATAAAAAATAAGGCCAGGGGCAATGCTACCGACACAGCTCCATGATAACCGAACGGGTTAAAATAACTTACAAACTGTTAATATTCGACGATGCAAATAAATGACTCGCTGATGCGAATAAGAGGCCTAAGGATGCGGTACAGTCTCTAATACTATCAGTCCTATCCGCACGGTCCACTTGTCGTAGGATATTTTATTCTGGAATTTATTGTTTGTGTGATTTGCACCACTGACAATGGATAGGATGTGTGGAAAATTCTAAATTGCACTGTGTTTCATTTTCTGTAAATCCTTAGTAACCGGGCGTGTGGGACCGAGTTTCCGGTTATAAGAAAGCCAAGGACACTTTTTTTGGGGGGGGGATAGTGGGGTGGGGGAGGGGGGCTGATGCGGTCCGCCACGAATTCCTCTCTTACGACGACCTCTCGATCTCAGAGTAGCACTTGCATCCAACCTGCTCAATTATTTCTTGTATATATTCTAAACTGCGTATATCCCTACAGTTTTTACCTTATTCTACTCTTTCAGTTGTACACGACATGTTGACACATGCAGTATCTTCCTGCAACTCCTTCTAGCTAGTGTTTTCCTGTTATGTATATGCTCCCTGGTTTTGCGAAGGACCTTTATTATTATATTAGCAGTGGACTTAAGTTTTCATCGTTCTCCTGTAACGCTACTAACCAGTGTCTTCGATGTTGTTCTTTTCCGGCTTCCCCATAGTCCATGAGTCTCCTTCACACAATACTGCCTTCAGGCGTACAGTTTCAGAACGTTTTTCTCGGTTTAATGTCTATGTTTGATGGTATACGAGTCCTTTTGACGAGGAAGGCTCTGTTCTCCCGTGCTAGTCTGCTCTGTAATGGGTCTTCAGACGTACCTACGTTTTTAGTATCAGTGACAGTAAAACGTACACAATGTTTTGATATAAAAACAATTTATACACGTCAGAGAAACTCAGCATTTCATTCGTACGATCATCTGAAAAGTGAAGCTGTCATGCAGTTGATGTAGGAATGATAATATTAGCAAACTCTTTACTTCGATAACGTCTTAATTCCCACGATACAAATCTGTAGTGTGCATTCAGCATTGTCAGTAGTTCACTCAGCATTTCAGGGGTAAACACAGGTCTGCAGACTATGGCTAAGGAAACTCAGCCTTTCTGTTATTTGTTAGTGGAGGGTCTTTTTCCTTTCTGCCCTGCCACACTCAACTTGCTACGGATTTGTCGGCGGAAAGCGCTGTCAGCCTGTGGAGGTGAGCGTCTTCCCGACTGGAGTGCCGGCCGCGGTGGTCTCGCGGTTCTAGGCGCGCAGTCCGGAACCGTGCGACTGCTACGGTCGCAGGTTCGAATCCTGCCTCGGGCATGGATGTGTGTGATGTCCTTAGGTTAGTTAGGTTTAAGTAGTTCTAAGTTCTAGGGGACTGATGACCACAGCAGTTGAGTCCCATAGTGCTCAGAGCCATTTGAACCATTTTTGAACCGACTAGGGTGTTGCAGGTGGTCATGCTGCGATTCTATCCACGCAGGCAGGCCCTCTAGCAACCGACTGCAAAATGTCCTGCGATAGACGTAGCTAGTAATTTATACAATCCCAAACCATACTCGACACTCCTCGGTTTTAATGCTAGTTTATTGTGTGGAAGTTAGACGAGAAATCTGCAAATTTAAATATGTAAAAATAAGAACGCTTATAATCGGACAGGATCGTAATCCCTTCCAGATATAATTCAGACTGCACATTGAACAAACAGTAAAGATAACCGAGGAAATTTTTTTAAAGGGGATTAAAGTTTACAGAGAAGAATTAAAAACTTCAAAGTTAGCCGCTGAAATTGTAATGCTGTCAGAGACGACAAAGGACTTGGAAACATTAGACGAACGGAATGGGTAGTGATTTGAAGAGTTTAGAAGATAAATATCAAGAAAAATTAAACACGGGTAATGTAATTTGGGCAGGGGAAAACAGCTGATGCTGGCAGAAGTAGAGAGGATATAACTGCAGACTGGAAATAGCAAGAAAAGCGTATCTCACTTGTTTACATTGAGTTTAAATTTACATATTAGGAAGTATTTTCTGAAGGCGTGTATCTGGAGTGTGGTCTTATACGGAAAGTGAAACATAGATAATAAGCAGTTCAGACAAGAACAAAATGAAGGTTTTGAAATGCGGCGTTACAGAAGAGTGCAGAAGATTAAATGGCTGCACAGAAGAATTAGTGAGAAAGTAGTGGATCGACTTTGGGATAAGTTAAATTTCGTAATAAAAGATGGGATCGGTTTGATAAGACACATCCTGAGGCACCAAGGCATCATCAGTTTGTTAATGGAGGAAAGTTTGGGGGGTAAAAATTGTTGAGTGGGTTCAAGGCTCAAATACGGCAAGAAGTTTCAAATAGCTATAGGTTTCAGTAGCTTTGCAGAGGCGAAGAGGCTTGAACAGAATGGAACAGAGTGGAGGGCTGCATCAGAGCAGTCTTTAGACTGCTGATCACAGACAGCCACACACTAAAGCGTCTCGCTTGTGGGGAAGGCGCTCTTGTAGAGCGGGCAGCAGTGCGGTGCGTTCTCCTGCCGGCAGCTGCACAGCACGCAGGCGCCGTGTCGGTGCACACAAACTCTCCACCCTTACCTCCGTAACCCTTACCTGGCGTAACACGTCCAAGTGCTCTTCACCATTTAAATATGACAGTGATGTGTACATACTCCTCCTTCACCTAAGTATAGATCCACTATTGAAGAACAACTTCAAAATCCAAAAATTATCGCTGTTTATCTTCTGTTGTCGCATTATGGAAAGTCGCCAAAGCTGACAAAACGGAGTTTTGCCCAGTAGTAGAGGTGTCGACAAACATTAACATGCTCGGAAGCAAATTACGACGTGTTAGCTGGGGCCCATATCGACAGACTACTGCGGACATGGAATTCTTTTAAGCCAGAAAGGAAGTAACAGTAATCACCGCAAATACCAAACCCTGACTTTTTTTACTGTCGTTGTGGACTTCCATCCAAGTCTGTTCTCATGCAGCTCTCTATTCTAGACTATTCTATGCAAGTCTATTCACCTCTCCGCAACGACTGCAATCTACGGACATTTAAATCTGCTTACTGTAGTGTACAGTTTTTAACCTCTTTTACCAATCTGACTATTCCTTGATGTCTCAAGATGTGTCCTTTGAGCCTAGCTTTAAGTTGTGGCATAAGACTCTTTTTCTCTTCAGTTCAACTCAGCGCCTTTTCAATAGCTGTTCGATCTACCCTTCTATCTTCAGCATTCTCCTGTAGCATCACCGAACTATGTGGGGCGGCATGTAGCACAGTGGACTCGCATTCGGAAGGACGACGGTTCAAATCCCCATCCGGACACCCATATTCAGGTTTTCCGCGATTTCCCAAAATCGCTCCAGGCACATGCCAGGATGGTTCCTTTGAAAGGGCACGGCTGATTTCCTTCCCCATCTTTGAAACATTTCGAGCTTGTGCCCCGATGTCGACGGGACGTTAAACCCTGATCTTCCTTCCTTCCTTCCTTTAGCACCACATTGCAGAGGCTTCTGTTCTCTTCATGTCTATCAGTTTATTATCTACACTTCACTACCGCATAAGGATACACTCCCAACAATACTTCCACAAAATATTTTCAACATTTAGATGTTGTATTCTATATTGACAATGAGCACGGCCTCTATCACGGCTTCATTAGGTCCCTCAAAACAACACATTAGTTGAAACTTCCTGGCAGATTAAAACTGTCTGCCGGACCGAGACTCGAACTCGGGACTTTTGCCTTTCACGGGCAAGTGCTCTACCAACTGAGCTACCCAAGCATGACCCACGCCCCGTCCTCACAGCTTTACTTCTGGCAGTATCATTCTGGAAACAGATAAGTAGTTGTTAAAAATTATATTTGCTGCCGTGAGAACATCTGCCCAATGACACGGAACTCCCATGAAAGTGCAAGAGCAACGTATACCTGGCATTAAGAGTAAAAATACTTAAAACATTCTCAGTTTAGATGGTCTGATGACGAGCTGTTCCTGGAACGCGTCAGCGAGTGTAATTTTTACGAAGTGGGGTTGTCGACTGTAGCGACCTAATAAGGCAGTGGTGTAATACGTGCTCACAGTTTATACTGTATAACGGTCGCAGTCATCCCGCACGATTTTGTGTCGCAAGTTAACTCGATATCAACAAATGTGTCTCTTTCCGAAATGTTTGTATTGCTATTCTCAGTCAGCATTTTACGTCGTCTTTGCTTCCCTTAGTTTCAGTTGTTTTGCTAACCAGTTACAGGTAGCAAAACCGATCTACTACTTTCAGCGTCTCATTTCCTAATCTAAATCCATCAGTATCGCCTGACTGGATTCTACTACAATCCATCGCACGTGTTGTTGTTCACCTTGTAATCTCTTTTCAGTACATTGTCCATTCCGTTCAACTGACCTTGCAAGCCGCTTGCTTTCTCTGACGGAATTTGAATGTCTTAGAGAAACCTTCAAGGTTTATTTCTTCTCCTTTCACTTTCTTCTTCGAAACATGACAGTTTATAGTGGAGATAGTTATTCACATGTTTATTGTTAACCGAAACCGGTATCGAGCACCAGAATCAGATGGTCACCGGGTAATGCTTTGTGAAACTCCTGCAGCAAAGCTTTGCTTGCTGACCAGCTGGTGTTGCTTCCAATTGTTCTGGTGGTGGCCAGTGGTGGCCGATACCCTTTACCTTATAAAGCATTACCTTTCATTTTTTCAAAGACAGTATTCAGTGCACAATAATCCCTTTCATGGCCTTTTGACTCCTATAGCTGCAGAGTACAATTTGAAGGCAAACCTTTCGCTCCCCGTATTTTATCTCCAAAAATTTACGATTTGAAGTGGAGTGTTTAAGTCAAAGTTATCGAAACCTTTTCCAAAATCTATCTAATAAATGTGGGTGTGCTGTTAGTGAACCTATCTTCTAAGATAAGCCGTAGGATCAGTATCATTTCGCGAGTTGCTAAGTTTGTTGTGAACCCTAACTTTCTTCTCCCTGATCAGCTTGTACCAGTCTTTCCATCGTCCTGAAGTTAATTCGTGTGGGTACTCTGCAACCATGACAGATGATTTGTTAATGCCCTAGCCAGTACTTGTCTTCTTCGGTATTATTCCATTTTTCCTTGAAATCAGGTGGTATTTCGCCCGTCTCAGAACCCTGCGTATGTACGGGAACAGTTCTGTCGTGGTAGTATCTTCCAAGAATCTAAATAATTCAGATGATCTACTCCAGGTTGACTCAGGTGTGATGTAATATAATATATTCCATTCGAAAAGGCCTAATACCTTTCAGAAGTGCATCTTTGACCTAAAAGTTTGTGCCAAAAATAAGTAAAAGATAGATGGCAAGACTCATTACATCTGTACTAGAAGGTATGAATAGTAAAATGAATTGTGGCAACTACAACGAATGCTGCAAAAGAAAGTCTCGAGACTGAATGATGGCTGCACTGTACCTTATTTTCTCCTAGCTGGTAGGGACTGACTGTTGGGAGAGTCGTTATTCGATACGGATGTCAATGCGGAGAGTAATTTTGTACGTCTGCAGTTGTGAGTCATTGAGAACAGGGGAGGCAAAGCTTGGATTATCGGAAAACGGTCCGAACTACGGGTGACTGACTTATTCCCTTTGTCGACAGTCTGAGGGATTTTCTCCAAACCTGGGCATAACGTGGCCTTCGTGAAAGCTGTCACTGCACGTAGTTTTCAGTGGGTTTTCCATGAGGTCGTGGGGAACTTGTACATATATTAGTTTTACAAATCTGGTAAACTGTCAGACGGGAACACTGAATAGAGAGTACCACCACCAATTCTGCCTAATCTATCTTTCCTGAACACCGTCTGAGACTTCGTAAAAATTTCTGCAGAACTTATTTCAGGCTGTAGCCAGCTTTCTGTACCTATAACGATTTCAGCTTCTATGCTTTCTATTAGCGCTTGAAGCTCACGGACTTTCCCAGCACAACTACAACAATTTACAACTACAATTCCGACTGTTCCTTGATCCAAGAACGTCCTGTATTTGCCATGCACCCTTTGAGATTGCAACCCACCCCGTACTTTCCCGAGGCCTTCTAACCTAAAAAACCGCCCAGTTCACGCCACACAGCCTCCGCTACCCGTGTAGCCGCCAGCTGAGTGTAATGAACTCTTGACCTATTCAGTCATTGAGTGACCCGGTTGTTCTAATCAGAATCGACAGCAGACCAACACCGACAACGATAGTTCAGGTATACATGCCGACGTCGCAAGCTGAAGATGAACAGATAGAGAAAGTGTATGAGGATATTGAAAGGGTACTGCAGTATGTAAAGGAGGACGAAAATCTAATAGTCATGGGGGACTGGAATGCAGCTGTAGGGGAAGGAATAGAAGAAAAGGTTACAGGAGAGTATGGGCTTGGGACAAGGAATGAAAGAGGAGAAAGACTAATTCAGTTCTGTAACAAGTTTCAGCTAGTAATAGCGAATACCCTGTTCAAGACTCACAAGAGGAGGAGGTATACTTGGAAAAGGCCGGGAGATACGGGAAGATTTCAATTAGATTACATCATGATCAGACAGAGATTCCGAAATCAGATACTGGATTGTAAGGCGTACCCAGGAGCAGATATAGACTCAGATCACAATATATTAGTGATGAAGAGTAGGCTGAAGTTCAAGACATTAGTCAGGAAGAATCAATACGCAAAGAAGTGGGATATGGAAGTACTAAGTAATGACGAGATACGTTTGAAGTTCTCTAATGCTATAGATACAGCAATAAGGAATAGCGCAGTAGGCAGTACAGTTGAAGAGGAATGGACATCTCTAAAAAGGGCCATCACAGAAGTTGGGGAGGAAAACATAGGTACAAAGAAGGTATCTGCGAAGAAACCATGGGTAACAGAAGAAATACTTCAGTTGATTGATGAAAGGAGGAAGTACAAACATGTTCCGGGAAAATCAGGAATACAGAAATACAAGTCGCTGAGGAATGAAATAAATAGGAAGTGCAGGGAAACTAAGACGAAATGGCTGCAGGAAAAATGTGAAGACATCGAAAAAGATATGATTGTCGGAAGGACAGACTCAGCATACAGGAAAGTCAAAACAACCTTTGGTGACATTAAAAGCAACGGTGGTAACATTAAGAGTGCAACGGGAATTCCACTGTTAAATGCAGAGGAGAGAGCAGATAGGTGGAAAGAGTACACTGAAAGCCTCTATGAGGGTGAAGATTTGTCTGATGTGATAGAAGAAGAAACAGCAGTCGATTTAGAAGAGATAGAGGATCCAGTATTAGAATCGGAATTTAAAAGAGCTTTGGAGGACTTACGGTCAAATAAGGCAGAAGAGATAGATAACATTCCATCAGAATTTCTAAAATAATTGGGGGAAGTGGCAACAAAACGACTATTCACGTTGGTGTGTAGAATATATGAGTCTGGCGACATACCATCTGACTTTCGGAAAAGCATCATCTAGACAATTCCGAAGACGGCAAGAGCTGACAAGTGCGACAATTATCGCACAATCAGCTTAACAGCTCATGCATCGAAGCTGCTTACAAGAATAATATACAGAAGAATGGAAAAGAAAATTGAGAATGCGCTAGGTGACGATCAGTTTGGCTTTAGGAAAAGTAAAGGGACGAGAGAGGCAATTCTGACGTTACGGCTAATAATGGGAGCAAGGCTAAAGAAAAATCAAGACACTTTCATAGGATTTGTCGACCTGGAAAAAGCGTTCGACAATATAAAATGGTGCAAGCTGTTCGAGATTCTGAAAAAAGTAGGGGTAAGCTGTAGGGAGAGACGGGTCATATACAATATGTACAACAACCAAGAGGGAATAATAAGAGTGGACGATCAAGAACGAAGTGCTCGTATTAAGAAGGGTGTAAGACAAGGCTGTAGTCTTTCGCCCCTACTCTTCAATCTGTACATCGAGGAAGCAATGATGGAAATAAAAGAAAGGTTCAGGAGTGGAATTAAAATACAAGGTGAAAGGATATCAATGATACGATTCGCTGATGACATTGCTATCCTGAGTGAAAGTGAAGAAGAATTAAATGATCTGCTGAACGGAATGAACAGTCTAATGAGTACACAGTATGGTCTGGGAGTAAATCGGAGAAAGACGAAGGTAATGAGAAGTAGTAGAAATGAGAACAGCGAGAAACTTAACATCAGGATTGATGGTCACGAAGTCAATGAAGTTAAGGAATTCTGCTACCTAGGCAGTAAAATAACCAATGCCGGACGGAGCAAGGAGGACATCAAAAGCAGACTCGCTATGGCAAAAAAGGCATTTCTGGCCAAGAGAAGTCTACTAATATCAAATACCGGCCTTAATTTGAGGAAGAAATCTCTGAGGATGTACGCCTGGAGTACAGCATTGTATGGTAGTGAAACATGGACTGTGGGAAAACCGGAACAGAAGAGAATCGAAGCATTTGAGATGTGGTGCTATAGACGAATGTTGAAAATTAGGTGGACTGATAAGGTAAGGAATGAGGAGGTTCTACGCAGAATCGGAGAGGAAAGGAATATGTGGAAAACACTGATAAGGAGAAGGGACAGGATGATAGGACATCTGCTAAGACATGAGGGAATGACTTCCATGGTACTAGAAGGAGCTGTAGAGGGCAAAAACTGTAGAGGAAGACAGAGATTGGAATACGTCAAGCAAATAATTGAGGACGTAGGTTGCAAGTGCTACTCTGAGATGAAGAGGTTAGCACAGGAAAGGAATTCGTGGCGGCCCGCATCAAACCAGTCAGTAGACTGATGACCAAAAAAAAAAAAAGACCTATTCAGCGGAACCCGAAACCCCACCACCCTATGGCGCAAGTCAAGGAATCTGCAGCCAACACGGTCGCAAAACCGTCTGAGCCTCTGATTCAGACCTTCCACCCCGCTCTGCACCAATGGTCCACAGTCGGTTCTGTCGACGATGCTGCAGATGGTGAGCTCTGCCTTCATCTCGTAAACAAGACCGGCAGCCTTCACCAAATCAGATAGCCGCTGGAATCCAGAGAGAATTTCCTCAGATCCAAAGCGACACACGTCATTAGTGCCGACATGTGCCACCACCTGCAGCTGGCTGCACCGTGTGCTCCTCATGGCATCCGGAAGGACCCTTTCCACATCAGGAATGACTCCAGTCGGAATGCACACGGAGTGCACACTTGATTTCTTCCCCTCCTTAGCCGTCATATCCCTAAGGGGCCCCATTACGCGCCTAACATTGGAGCTCCCAACTACCAATAAGCCCACCCTCTGCGATTGCCCGGACCTTGAAGGCTGAGAATCATCCTCTGAAACAGGGCAGGCAGCTGCATCTGGCTCAGCCAGAGACAGTACCTGAAACCTGTTTGTCAGACGCACCGGGGAGGCTTTCTGATCAGCCTCCGGGGACGTCTTTCGCTGCCTGCCACGCCTTGGAACCATCTCCCAATCAACCACAGGCGAGGGCTCAGCCCCACTGCGGGCAGCAACCGGAGCAACCACAGCGGCAGACCGATCTGGGGACAGACGGGACGAGGTTGACATCCCCGTGATACTCAAGTCCGGCTCCCCACAGTGGTGCCCATTGGCAACAGCCTCAAGCTGCGCGACCGAAGTCAGCGCCGCTTGCAGCTGTGAGCGAAGGGATGCCAACTCAGCCCTCATCCGAACACAGCAATCACAGTCTCTGTCCATTCTAATCGATGTTGAACAACAGTTTCTGAAACACGAGTCCGTGCCTAGATAACGCAAGGGAAACACGCAAAGAATGTATTAACTAACCTGTACAATTGCCTAACGACTGCGTTACAATTTGCCTGAATTTACGATTACAGTAACTAAAACTCGAAATTACACCTCCTACAAGAAACTCACACGCAATTTAAGTAATAATCTACGAAATAAACACTAAAGCGCGATGCTACAACCCTCAAATACTATAATACGCCCGAAATTTATGAATTAAACAATGCAAGTACCCAAAAACACGCAAAGACATTAAGATTTGAACTATGTAACAAATAAGTGAGCTAAGAGTATACGACTTGCTGCTGGCAGCTGCATATCCAACGGCGGCAGGGAGCACACCCCGTTTAAGGTTGTAAAAATTTAAAGGATTTTTAACATTAAGAGTGTGTTCCGTGCGCCTTACAACATTAGGGCACTATTTGGCTCGGTTAAAGATGATTTGGGGCTTAGTAAGTTTGGCGTGTATAAAATTCCGTCTCAGTGTGGGAAGTCTTACATCGGCCGTTCAATTCGCACAGTTCAGGACCAGTACGTGGAAGATCGCCGTCGTACGAGGCTACGACAGTCGTAATAATCGGCTGTAGCAGAACATTGTTTAAACGAGGGACACGGGATGAAATTTGACGAGACGGTGATAGTTCCCCGTACTTCCGGTTTTTGGGACAGTGTTTATAAAAACGCAATTGAAGTTAGGTTGGAAGACAACTTGATTAATAGAGCCAATGGCTTTCCTCTTAGCAGGACGTCGACCCCTGTACTAAGCCGCATCAAAATAGAAAGTTCTTCTGTTTAGCCAGTTAGAGTGTGAAAATAGTGTTTAAGTGCGATATATCGTTTCCGTCGGTGTTCGGTGCCACCTTCCCATTCTTTGAGGGCAGCAACAGTGATGGGCAGGGCATGCGCCGTGTACAGTACGGACACTTAGACAGGATGACGATCTGCAGTCACGGTATCAATTTTCAGAGGGACGCAGCAGCGTTCGGCAGAAGATGGCGAACGGTTGGATTACCGAAATATTGAATCAAGTTGATTATAGGATCCGACAGCAAACCCGAAGAGACTTTCATGGTAACTTATTGTCAGCGAAAACGATTTCCTGGGACGCCAGCAGAAAGCGTGCTCTGACGAGGAGATCTCTCAGACTCTTTGCCATCTTAGATTTTCTTCTTCACACAGTGTTCTGACGTCAGTTCCCTTAAGCGGTACGACGCAGTTCTAAACAAAATCGAAAAAATTGCTTTCGGAACTTGAGAGATTGTCGGGAATTGTTGTGTACAAAACATTTCTAGTGTACTAACGTACAGTATTTAGATAATTATGTGGAAGCAAGAAAAGCGCAACACAGTATCACGTCTAATATGACACAGGAAAACCGTTAGCATTCAAAACAGCTTCCAGTCGTCTCGGAATGGATAACTACTGGTCCTGCATGGTTCCCTAGAGAATTTCATAACACTTGTGGCGCAAAATAGTGGCGGGTTCATGTCACGGTAATGGAGGTGGGTAGCGATCTCTCGCCCTCCTCTCCAAAACAGACCAGGAAGGCGTAATAATGGTGAGAGGTGGGCAGTGGAGACGCGCCAGTTGATCCCGGTGCCTCGTGTCCACGGATCCGGTCCTGGCCGACACGAGCTGTGTGGACAGGGCGCCCGCCGTCCCAGAACACAGTCTCATACACTGGACCCCACCAGCTCGTTTCTGGCCAGTAATGCGCCCCTGCAGAGTAACCGTGGCGCTCACGGGATACCACGGTATGGCTGCCCGAATCCCCACCGTACTTCACTCTCGAGATGTAAGCTTGCTAACAAGTTGGAAACAGTGTGCCGCAAGACTCATCCCACCAAAGCACTTTCTTCCATTCCGCCATAGTCTAGGTTTCACGGCTTCGGTTGCTGACAGCGTTGGCGCGTGTGCCATTTATTGCTGCAGTGACTTTTTCTTCTGTCGTCTTGTTTATTTCTCGTCGAGGTTCTCTTCGATGGCCGTCTGTTACGATCACTTCCGTGATCGTTGTGTCTTACATGACAGTGTTCTCCCGCTTTCCCTAATGCGGTATAAATCTTCGATCGGTGCCCCTTAACAAACCAACACCTCGGCTCCCTCGGTAACGGAAGCACCCACCGTACGGGCACCAATAATTTTCCCACGTTCGGTATCACTTCGCTCCGCCGCACCTGCACACAACACTGTTCTGATACTTGCAACGTGTCGAGGAGGTTGTACAGTTGCCGTTCGTGGCCAGATACAGCAGCGCAACCTGCAGGCTTGCCTAGGATTTGCATTTATGTTCAGGTATGCATTTCTCGCTATGTTTCCGTACTTTTTCCAACTCTTGTAGTCATTGGTAACTGAGTGCGTAGCGTAAAATGTTCGTATACGTGAAGTCGGTGGTTCAAATACCGTTGATAAAACTTATATTACTTATACTTATTTAATTTCCATGAAGATTAACAAGTGGAAATGGCCTGCCGGACTGGCCGAGCGGTTCTAGGTGCTACAGTCTGAAACCGCGCGACCGCTAGGGTCGCAGGTTCGAATCCTGCCTCGGGCACGGATGTGTGTGATGTCCTTGGGTTAGTTAGGTTTAAGTAGTCTAAGTTCTAGGGGACTGATGACCTCTGATGTTAAGTCCCATAGTGCTCAGAGTCATTTGAACCATTTTTTGAAATGGAAATGCCAGTTGACAAATATTGAATCACAATTTCTCAACAAAATGTAACATTTACTATTAAAAACCTGCATATCGAAATGGCTAGTACCGCCCGGGTTCGATTGCTGGTACGTCCTCAGATTTCTCCTGAGATAGCGAGCTCTACTCAGCCACGTGGCGCTAGATGAAGAGCTGTTCGAATATAGAAGCAGCGGCATCATCAGCATCCGTGTACTGGCAATAACGGCTGGAGGAATTAGCGACAAGCGGATCGCGTGTTGTCCCACGACAATAGATGGCTCCTTGCTCGTGCTCTCTGCCGGCAGCAGTCGGAACGCGTGTAAGGCCCGTCTACCCTTTTCATACTGGCCGTATAATATAAAATTTGGAACAGAAAAGCGAAATTCCTTGTACGTAAATGAAAATTGTGTTTCCAGAGTGAAATTTTCACTCTGCAGCGGAGAGTATGTTGACACTGAACTTCCTGGCAGATTAAAACTGTGTGCTGGACCGAGACTCGAACTCGGGACCTTTGCCTTTCGTCGGCAAGTTCTCTTACCATCTGAGGCATTCAAGCACGACACACGACCCCTCCTCACAGCCTTACTTCTGCCAGTACCTCGCCTCCAACTTTCGAAACTGCACGGAAGCTCTCCTGCGAAACTTGCAAGACGGTACTCCTGGATGAAAGGATATTGCGGAGACATGAGTTAGCCACAGTCTAGAGCATATTTTGAGAGTGAAATTTTCACTCTGCAGCGCAGTGTTCTCTGACATCAAATTTTAAAGGTACAGGTCCCGAGTTCGAGTCTCGTTTCGGCACACAGTTTTAATCTGCCAGGGAGTTAGAAAATTATCTTCATCAATAACATTATTCAATTCTACAAACATAGAAACTATCTGGTTTTGTAAATGATGTTTAGTATATTTGCACCACATTTCAATTTCTTGCGAATACTAGCGTTTTCACGCTATTAGTAATTAAAATCAAAAATATGTTACCTTTATAAAAAGTTATGATTCTAAATTTATTAGTTGGCATTCCATTTGTTAATTATAGATTTAAAATAGAAACTTGCTTTCAGCGAGATTTAAATCACCTACCTCACGGATACAAAGGAAATTCTCTACTATTCAAACGCAATTTTTTAAATTTCTTTGAGAATTGCGTCGTAAAGCTTTAAAAAGCTGAAGAAACGGAGGACGGCCACTCCGTAATGGCCCTGTGTGAGCCTGCCGATTAACAGTTGCGACAATGGCGCAATTACGGCGCGTGGCGAGACCTTGTACTTCGCATACGCCTGGAGCGCGGTGCGCGTGTGCTTCCGTTAAGGAGAGGAGACCTGCATGTCGAAACGATACGGAGGCCCTGTGTTCGTAAGACGACGGCAGCCACTTGGAACCCGCACAGTGTCATTTTAAATGTATGTGATAATCAACATTCGTTATTGTTTACGCCAGTGTGGTTACGGGCCAGAAACGTTGCTGACGGGTGCAGGAAACTGTGGTGTACTTGTCGGTGGACACGCAAGGCTAAGGCGGCGCTCCAGCCTGTCACACACACACACACACACACACACACACACACACACACACACACACACACACTGCTAATAGAGTCTCGCCCGCTGAGCACAGCGTACGCCTGCGTGAAACCGCGACGCTCCGCCAACCTTGCGTACCGAGTCGGCCTACCAGAGCGAGCGCCTGCCGTTCCTCCACCCGCATCGCTCGCCTGTACAGCGCGTTACCTAACGTCCAGGAGAGCACTACTTCCAACGAACGTTCCATATTATTGCGTATCGGGGCTGTTCCGAGAGTTTGTAGGGGGCTCAAAAACTGACTGGGAAAAAATAGAAAGGAAGGCGTTTCAACAATTACCGGGAGAGTACGCAATTTCTCCTACCCCTCGTGTTCCTGTGTCCTGATTGCGAAAAGAAGTCATTCCCTCGGACCGCGACCATAAACGCACGCTGTTGGCACTGTGTTAGTTCTACAGTTTAGTTTCGTCCAAGTATAAAGAAACGGCATGTTTATCATGGTTTGTATACCAAAAGTGCGCCTACACAGCTCAATGGTCAACAATGGAGCTACTGCTGCTACTTCGCTACAGTATTGTAGGATTTGAAAACTTAGCGAACTGGTGCTGAAGCAAATATTCTGTTGGACCGAAGGCTTCCTACTTTTGCCGACTGAGGACTGGAGTGAGGCGTGACGGTGGAGGAGGCAAGCAGGAAAGTTTGGGCGGAGGGGGAATACGTAATTTACTTGTCCCTCCAGTCAGTACTTTCGCAGTTCCAAAGTTTTGTTTGGTACGATGTGCTATATAAATAAGAAGGAGTTCTGGACAAATTGACACAATAACTGGAGTTGTTCGTCCCAGCCGGTCACTAGTTGCAGTGCTAAGCATTTGGTGTCGTAAGACCACTGGAAGCATGCGTTCCTTATGCATTAAGTGTGTAGTTATTCTAGCACGAATGCAACATTGTCGCACGCTAAAGCACCGAAAGGCTTAAATTTCTTTGGTAATCACTGTGCTAAACTTATAATTCAGCTTGCTGCTCTTCATTTTTATTAAACCTGTTTACAAAATTATAATGGTTCAAATGCCTCTGACCACTATGAGACTTAAGAGCTGAGGTCATCAGTCCCCTAGAACTTAGAACTACTTAAACCTAACTAACCTAAGCACATCACACACATCCATACCCGAGGCAGGATTCGAACCTGCGACCGTAGCGGTCGCGCGGTTCCAGACTGAAGCGTCTAGAACCACTCGGCCACACCGGCCGGCACAAAATTATAAACTTAGCTAAACCTACGTAGAGAAAATTGTAGAAAATCAATTTAATATATGATGGGGAGTGGGGAGGGCACCTTTCGTACATCTGCGAGGAGCACAGGACCACCTCAGTACTGCGCTGCCGCACACATAAAATTAATTTTTTCTGAAAATATGTGCGTGGGGCGTAGCCAAATAACATGAAACATGAACGGTAGGCAGTTCAGAAATGAAGACAATAGAAACTAATGAAACACGTCGCAGAAGACTTTAATTGGTGTTGATTCGTTTATTAGCCGCAATACACTGATTACACAGAAGAGTAGTGCAGTAACCCAAATCAAGTCCAGGCGTACTCGACTCTGAGCTTGTAACACTATTATCGATTATGAGTGGTTGTTGTTGTTGTTGTGGTCCTGAGACAGTAAAGCTGTAATTAAGTGTATATAACTACACTCCTGGAAATGGAAAAAAGAACACATTGACACCGGTGTGTCAGACCCGCCATACTTGCTCCGGACACTGCGAGAGGGCTGTACAAGCAATGATCACACGCACGGCACAGCGGACACACCAGGAACCGCGGTGTTGGCCGTCGAATGGCGCTAGCTGCGCAGCATTTGTGCACCGCCGCCGTCAGTGTCAGCCAGTTTGCCGTGGCATACGGAGCTCCATCGCAGTCTTTAACACTGGTAGCATGCCGCGACAGCGTGGACGTGAACCGTATGTGCAGTTGACGGACTTGAGCGAGGGCGTATAGTGGGCATGCGGGAGGCCGGGTGGACGTACCGCCGAATTGCTCAACACGTGGGGCGTGAGGTCTCCACAGTACATCGATGTTGTCGCCAGTGGTCGGCGGAAGGTGCACGTGCCCGTCGACCTGGAACCGGACCGCAGCGACGCACAGATGCACGCCAAGACCGTAGGATCCTACGCAGTGCCGTAGGGGACCGCACCGCCACTTCCCAGCAAATTAGGGACACTGTTGCTTCTGGAGTATCGGCGAGGACCATTCGCAACCGTCTCCATGAAGCTGGGCTACGGTCCCGCACACCGTTAGGCCGTCTTCCACTCACGCCCCAACATCGTGCAGCCCGCCTCCAGTGGTGTCGCGACAGGCGTGAATGGAGGGACGAATGGAGACGTGTCGTCTTCAGCGATGAGAGTCGCTTCTGCCTTGGTGCCAATGATGGTCGTATGCATGTTTGGCGCCGTGCAGGTGAGCGCCACAATCAGGACTGCATACGACCGAGGCACACAGGGCCAACACCCGGCATCATGGTGTGGGGAGCGATCTCCTACACTGGCCGTACACCACTGGTGATCGTCGAGGGGACACTGAATAGTGCACGGTACATCCAAACCGTCATCGAACCCATTGTTCTACCATTCCTAGACCGGCAACGGAACTTGCTGTTCCAACAGGACAATGCACGTCCGCATGTATCCCGTGCCACTCAACGTGCTCTAGAAGGTGTAAGTCAACTACCCTGGCCAGCAAGATCTCCGGATCTGTCCCCCATTGAGCATGTTTGGGACTGGATGAAGCGTCGTCTCATGCGGTCTGCACGTCCAGCACGAACGCTGGTCCAACTGAGGCGCCAGGTGGAAATGGCATGGCAAGCCGTTCCACAGGACTACATCCAGCATCTCTACGATCGTCTCCATGGGAGAATAGCAGCCTGCATTGCTGCAAAAGGTGGATATACACTGTACTAGTGCCGACATTGTGCATGCTCTGTTGCCTGTGTCTATGTGCCTGTGGTTCTGTCAGTGTGATCATGTGATATATCTGACCCCAGGAATGTGTCAATAAAGTTTCCCCTTCCTGGGACAATGAATTCACGGTGTTCTTATTTCAATTTCCAGGAGTGTATGAAGTGTTTATTCTTTACGCGTTAAGTTCTTTGATTTGTTGGAGGGGAATGGAAAATTGTGATGCATATTTTGTTTTAACTTAACTGTGTGCTAAAATAATGAAACTTTATTAGATATGTCTGTTTGTGAGAACAAAATTGTATACAGAAAACTGGTTCATACTTGGGATCTCGTATTGTGAGATAGAAAAGACGTAGGAAGCCCCCTACACTACAGAAGGGGCTTGGCCCGCGAGAAAAGGTGGAAGTGGCGGTCGATTTGGGCGGGCAGAGAGAGAGAGAGAGAGAGGACGTTAGGCAGTCAGTGGCCAGCAGTCGCGTAGTCAACACCGTAGGTGCCAAGTGAGGCGTTCTGAAACCAAATCTATGACGGAATGGCCTTGGATGTGGATCCGGTTGTAAAATGGTGTTCTTGCATTTGGAAAGGCTCTAAAGATGATGAATACGTCGCCAAGAAGAATTAAATAGAGGTTAAAAACGGCAGAAGGAGACCTGATAGCCACCACGTGCTTGCCACCTCTATTGCGCCACTGCTTCACGTACTATGGAAAATAGATATGTACGCCAGTATGAACCAGTGTGCTTGTGTGTGCTTTTCCAATAATAATTCAAGTGTTGCAAAATTTGTGTTTTAGCTTTCAAATAGTCATCTACGTGATACCAAGCAGGGTCCTATCCTAAAAGTGCTAAAGACCGAGTATCCTGTTTATGAAGAACTGCAAATTGGTTTCTATTTAAATGTGCGTAAGTTTCAGTTTCAAAGTATTTAAAAGTTGTTAGTTAAGTCATGTGTTTCATAGATAAAGAGAGAGGCACATTATTTTAAACTTGTTAAAAAGCTTTATTTTGCTTTGGATTGCTACTACTTTAATTGTGCCAAAGTTTAGTGCTAAAGGGTATAAACGTTGATAGTTAAAACTACTTGCTTCACAAGTAGTAAAAGAGGCACATAATCTTGAACCTACGGAAAACTTAACTCGAATTTATTTCCGAAGCTAAACAAGAATATTGCTAGTGTAAATTATTATAAAGCATTGAGGGCTAAGTAATCTTGGGTTGTAGTTCAGCATTTATGTGATGCAAATTGTTTCTGAAATGTGTGCATAGTTGCTTATAAAGGAAGGGACAGTTTAAGGGCCCCCCCATTAACCTTTGCTACAAGGAGAAAGTTAATTTGAATATGGTCCTTGCCAATGAAATCTGGAACATTTCCACAGTAGAGTGGACATGAAATGTCTTAGTACAGTGTTAATTTATTGCATTTGTGATTTGTATGTGTTAGTCTGGGCCACTTAATCTCGTGATGTCTTTGAGAACATTTTGTGCTGAACTAATTAATGGTTGAGGTGGTAATTGTAGTGAACAGGAGTAAAGTCTCTTTTACATTTCTGTGATTGCTAAGCTATGCTATTTATAGCTACTGCTATCCACTATGCATTTCGCCTGGTAGTTGCGTGTGTTCATTGCACTTTACTAAGACAGAATTTATGAAAGTCCCTTTTGCAAGTGTATATTTAAATCCACTGAAAATAATGTTTTCGCATTATTATGTCTAATTATGCTGGCGACCGTTTATTGTTTCATTTAAGGGAGCTTTATTGCTATCATTTCTTACAAAATTAAAGTCTTTCTGCTTTCTGCTAATTGCCATTGTAACGAAATTTATGTCCGATACCCTCTGTCCATTAGGTCAAACAATTCAGAATTCCTGCCAGAGGGTAACACTTACTGTATGTTAAGGTCATATTTGGCACAACGTACGTTTAGGTGTTATAAGCTGTAGGTGAGAGTCGGGGCGGCACAGTAAACCTCTCAACGTCCAGTCCCGTCGCAGTGGTTGCCGCAGAAGTAACAGCCGGCTGACAGCACCTGTTCATCGCGTGAGAACAATACTCTGCTGGCGGGCGTGTTGGCGCCTTTATGCCGACCCGCAAAAAACTCATTGGCGCCGCGTGATTGTGTAGAGCGCAAGAAGACGCGTTCCTGGCTTTTTGTGCCGGTCATTGTGTGTTTGGCGCGTTGCTGATGGTGGGACGGCAAAAACCCAGCAGCACTCATCTACCTCCGAATCGCTGAATACAACAGTTGAGATATTGTCAAATGGAAGCTTGCGACCTTATAAATGTTCATATAGTAAATTATTATATCAATATCTCCGAATTACTACAAAAGTCCGCATTATCGATTTCAGCATGTTATCATTTTCAGAGTGATAAAAATCGTCAGTTTCGTCATGACGATAATCTCTAGCTATATACAAATTGAACACAATTACAATGGTATGAAACATGCTTAATAAAACATGCATCACGTAGTTACATACTAAAAATGACTTCGTCGTTCTCTTTGATCATGTGACAGTTTTTTCATCGTTTTCTTCTTCTTCTTTTTCTTCCTCCTCCTCCTTCAAATGTTAGACATTTTCCTGTTACAGCCTCTCTTTCAGTCATCTATTATCTAAGGTTAGATTCTATTTCACCTCTCCACCTGTTTCTTCCTGTATGTAGTCGTCTTTTTCCATACTGATCGATAATTCATTAGTATTTTGGGCACTCTATTTTCATTCATTCTTGTGACATGATTTTTCCATTTATTTCTATTCTCCTTGATGTGTTCATCGATACTTTTAATTCCTAGTTTATTCTTTATGATATCTGATAATCTATAGACAGCTGTTCTTAGTAAAGATCTCATTTCCACAGTTTGTGTTCTTTGTTCATTTCCAGTTGTTTTTGTCAAGTTTCTCAGCCGTAAAGTATGAACGATATAGTCATTGTTTTGTGTAGCTTTGTTATGGTTTCTTTCTCACCTTTTTATCCAACATTCTGTGTGTGGTCTCATCAACGTAACTGAATTTTTTGAATTTTTCTCGCTACATCTTTTTCGTTTGTGAAGGAGATGCCATTTCCCAAGAAGTTGAATTCTTCGGACTGTTTTTTGGTCATTGCTTACAATTTTACGTGAGACCTATAAAACAGCTTATTTTTGTTTTTTGGTTAGACATGACGAGATACATACTTTATTGACATATTTTATACATTTCATGTGCATATTACTAGAATTTATACATCGTGTTGAAACTGTGGATTAATTATTACATGTGAAGATGGCAGTAGTATGCTGAAACCGATAATATGAATGTTTGTATAATTCGGGAATCTTTACGTAATAAATTACAGTATTTACAGTGGAATGTAAAAAATCAGATGGCTTAATCTAGTAACTGAGCAACTGATAAACATAAACTGAATTGAATCGGACACAAAAGGGATTTATGGCAACACTTGACTAAAAGAAAGGAGGGGGTTGATAGTGCACACCGTGAGGCATCAACGAATGGTTAATTCTCTTATGGGGGTAAAAACTGCAGAAGACTAAGGCCACACTAAAGTGAAACGTTTCAAGTGGATGGAAGTTCCAGTAGCTATACACAGGGGAAGCGATTTGTACGGGATAGTCTACCGTGGTGAACTGCATCAACTCAGTTGCAACGACGCAACTTTGTTTTATTGTGACTGTGCCTTCGATCTGATATGTGTTATGTTTATCGATTAAGGCATAGTGTGGTCCACATGTTGCCTAGGTTGTTTCAACTGCGCTGAAAAAGTCTCGGTGTGAGGCCCTTAAACATCCTCCACACAGTCCCGACCTCTCTCTGTCTGGTTTCCGTGTATTTGGAGCCGTTAAGAACGCCTTCCGCGGCCGTCGCTTTGCTCCGGACAAGGAGGTGCACACCTGGATAGATATGGGAAGACTGTTCGATGCAGGCAAAACGGTCAACAAACTGTTGCACTTATGGCCGTTACTCTCTCTCTCTCTCTCCTTCGCTCTCTCTCTATACAGTGTGGTCCACTGATCGTGACCGGGCCAAATATCTCACGAAATAAGCGTCAAACGAAAAAACTACAAAGAACGAAACTTGTCTAGCGTGAAGGGGGAAACCAGATGGCGCTACGGTTGGCCGGCTAGATGGTGCTGCCATAGGTCAAACGGATATCAGCTGCGTTTTTTAAAATAGGAACCCCCATTTTTATTACATATTCGTGTAGTACGTAAAGAAATATGAATGTTTTAGTTGGAACACTTTTTTCGCTTTGTAATAGATGACGCTCTAATAGTCACAAACATATGGCTCACAATTTTAAACGAACAGTTGGTAACAGGAAGGTTTTTTAAATTAAAATACAGAACGTAGGTACGTTTGAACATTTTATTTCGGTTGTTCCAATATGATACATGTACCTTTGCGAACTTATCATTTCTGAGAACGCATGCTGTTACAGCGTCATTACCTGTAAATACCACATTAATGCAATAAATGCTCAAAATGATGTCCGTCAACCTTAATGCATTTGGTAATATGTGTAACGACATTCTTCGAAACAGCGACTAGTTCGCCTTCCGTAATGTTCGCACATGCATTGACAATGCGCTGACGCATGTTGTCAGGCGTTGTCGGTGGATCACTATAGCAAATAACCTTCAACTTTCCCCACAGAAAGAAATCCAGGGACGTCAGATCCGGTGAACGTGCGGGTTATGGTATGGTGCTTCGACGACCAATCCACCTGTCATGAAGTATGCTATTGAATACCGCTTCAACTGCACGCGAGCTATGTACCGGACATCCATCATGTTGGAAGTACATCGCCATTCTGTCATGCAGTGAAACATCTTGTAGTAACATCGGTAGAACGTTACGTAGGAAATCAGCATACATTGCACCATTTAGATTGCCATCGATAAAATGGAGGCCATTTAACCTTCCTCCCATAATGCCGCACCATACGTTAACCCGCCAAGGTCGCTGATGTTCCACTTGTCGCAGCCATCGTGGATTTTCCGTTGCCCAATAGTGCATATTATTCCGCTTTACGTTACCACTGTTGGTGAATGACGCTTCGTCGCTAAATAGAACGCCTGCAAGAAATCTGCCATGGTCCCGTAATTTCTCTTGTGCCCAGTGGAAGAACTGTACACGACATTCAAAGTCGTCGCCATGCAATTCCTGGTGCATAGAAATATGGTAGGGGAACAATCGATGTTAATGTAGCATTCTCAACACCGACGTTTTTGAGATTCCCGATTCTCGCGCAGTTTGTCTGCTACTGATGTGCGGATTAGCCGCGACAGCAGGTAAAACACCTACTTGGGCATCATCATTTGTTGCAGGTCGTGTTTGACGTTTCACATTGAAACGTCCCCTTTGAACAATTATACATGACTGTGCTTAAACTGACACACAATATTTTGTTAGCGCAACGCAATCTGACTTTCAATAATCCCTACAAAAGAATGGCCCTGACTAACATTAAACTATACCTTTCACAAATCACTTACCTCACAAAAATCTTCACTGCTCAAGCTACTGCAATACAGCGAGCGCCACTACTGCCAGCTAAATAAAAGATTCAAACTATGGAAGGCACTAACTACTGATAGGGATAGTTAGCAAATGAAAGATATTAATAGAGAACAAACAATGTATTTACCTTGATATCATCATATATAAATATAGCAGTTCATGACAAATTTCAAAACTCCGCCATCTCTCTCCCCACATCCACCACTGCTGGCGGCTCACCTCCAACTGCGCAACGCTATGCGCTGTTCACATCCAGCTGCCTAACACTACAATGGCGAGTATTACTACAATGCAAAGCAGCCACAGACTGCACACAGCACAGCCAGTGATTTTCATACAGAGGTGGCGTTACCAATAAAAAACCTAAACAGCCTACTTACATAGCCCCCATGCTCTCCACAAAAAATTTTACAAATTGGTTTGGGCAGTGGCCAATACAGATTTGAAAAAATTTTCATAATTACAATAACAAAGAAATCAAATGCACACACTTATTGATACAATGTTGGTCAAAAGCTAAAATTTTCTCACAGTCCATAAAGACAGTCCAGATTGTTCATCACAGTAAAATTCCAGTGTTTTTCACAAAGTCTCAGCAGTAAAATAAAATGCACACGGAAGTAGTGGATTTCCATGCTGTCTTGAAGAAGTAGTGTTGTCCTTCCAATGGAAAGACAGTGCTGACTCTTGACATGCAGACAGGTAATGGGCCACAACAGAGCAAACCCACAGCAGAGTCAATCGAAGTTTTGAAGAGTATTGGTAGGTAGGTCATCACAGAGCATACCCATTGTAGTCCTGGTAGAGATTACGATATTGGTGGGCCACCAGAGGTGCAGACCCACTGCAGTCCTTGTAGAAATAATGGTATTGGTGGGTCATCAAAGATGCAGACCCACTGTAGTCCTTGTAGAAATAATGGTATTGGTGGGCCACCAGAGGTGCAGACCCACTGCAGTCCTTGTAGAGATGGCCAGCAGCCATCTGTTGCGATTGTGCAGGTGCACATTCACCATCGAAGAGTCTTGCGGACAATATAGCAAGTCCATAAACCACCACTTGTGCACTCACAAAGTTTTTGAAATTGCCCTTTGAACCAGCAATGCTGTTTTCCAGTCCCTTGCTGAATTATTAACACATGTGCAAACACTATCAGTCCCTACTTCTCACATATTGTCCATATACTATGACCAACAGAAACGTGTGCAGTGAAACGGAACTTACATGTTAATAATATGATGAACTGGTGTCAAGTACAATTTTATAACATAAGAATACAATAACAAAGGTACAAAATACATCATTAAAAACATAACAATTCTGATAACATTTGTAGTACAGGCTTTACAACAGAATCGAACTAACATATACATCAGTGGAATTATGACATGAGTACATACATAAAAGATCACAATAACTTTTGAAACATCAACTTCACACATGAGCATTAAACAGAACAGAATTAATAATGTCTAACATCTTTACAAAGTAAATAACATATTATTAATGCCAATTATATTCGAGGACAACAGTATTCCTCATCATAGTGAATGTAGCTTAATATTAAAAGAAAAAAAAATTCTATGAAACTACACAGAGACAGGAAGAAAACAAATACACAAGGGTACACAAACACATAGTGGGATAACACCAATAGGAAAGGACAGGGTTCGTTTTCAGTGTAATATTTGGTACTGCAGTCCAACCCAAAACTTCATATATCTTTCCTGTTATTTCATCCTTTGTTTCCACCAAAAAAAATTCTATCTAAGCATGCTTTCTGTATTTATATGTTCACACATTTCTTACCTCAACATTTATTTCCAAGAAAATCCTACCTAAACCTGTTTTCTGTACTTTTTTTCGTATAACTTCTCAATGCATTTCTTCCAATTCATCGCAACTCATTCTCTTAGAGGCTACCCCCTCTTAAGCTAACTTAAATCTACTGAGCTCAGATGCTAAACTAAGGGACGAGGCAATGCAGCAGCACAAAATAAGTAACACAAACAGCAATGACCAAAAAAATGGAAAACTGCAAAGCAAGCTACAGTAAATCTAAATTACCAAGCACTGCAACATTACAACTAATATGAGCCAATGTGCAGCAACAAGAAAAATAAATTAGTAGTAAAACTGGCTTAGCAGAGTAACACAAAGTCAAATTCAGTAACACTATGCCTGGCAAACAGCAGTAACTTATACCTAAACATGACATAGCTCAAGCAGAAAAAATATTACAGTAAAAACAACAATGCAGATAAGGGAAATGTATATTCACATCTTAATGTCTATGTAATTAAAGTGGTGCACCACAAATTATTCTACAAAAGAAATTACCAAGTACTCGAAAAGAAAGTTATAGATGCAGTTACTGTTATTAGTCCCTTCTTATTGTTCTCTCCATTCCAAGAGCTCCTTTTTCGAAGAATGTGGATCAGAAAATACTTATTTAATAAATCTGTTGACAGAAAGTGTTCACATTAGCAGATGCATTTAAGTTTATTTTATAAAACCAATGCTGCAACACAGCTGGAAACCAGATATTAAACAAAATGAGCAATCTCTTAACTACAAAGACAATAGATGTAAAATGTTTCTAATCATTTCATTAGGCATTTTAGTAAATATCATAAATTACGAGCTCCACAGTATGCTTTCAACAAGGAAATGTCAATAGCGAGGACAATGGCCTCCCCTTTCTTTTATTCTACCTGTGCTTCTGATGAGGCACTCACTAATGACTTGTTCTCCCGGCGTCTGACACAGCTGCGTGCCCACGACGCATTACGTGCGGGTGGTCACTTAACTTTCTTACGGAAATGTTTACGACAGCAGTTTTCGCTACAGTGACAGTCTCATATAAAAATTTCACAAGTCGAAAATTTGCGTTACAAATGTGTAGAAACAAAATCCTGTAAATATAACAGTGTTCAAAAAATTTTCGCCAGCATTGTGATACATTCACGCATATACACACATTTCATAACTCTTAAAGTACGATTCTTGGTTTCCAACAACCTTTTCCACAAATCAGAGTCACCACTACCTATTATTCCTTACCTTATTCGTCGACACTTCTTCAGTATTTTATCATAAGAAATACGTAGCATAATCAAACTCCTCATATACGGTATCATCATCTTATTAATCATAAACATACCTCAACAGTATAATACACATCGTCGTCGTAATAATATCATAACATCTTAGTCAACTCTCAAAATCGTCGTAGCTTCCTCCAATAATTTCAAAATTCTCTGCTCATGTCAATAGTGTCATCTGCCTCAAACGTACTTTAAAAATCATGATCTCATACCAAATACATCATTCAAAGCTCTCATAGTATCACAATGGTTCCGAAAAATATGAGCATCTCTCAAAGTACAGACAAAATACAGTTTCATAAGTGTGAAGTTATCCAACTGTGTAATTACGTAAACATCTGTCACTAATATAGTAAAATAAATGTTTGTCTCTCTCAGTTAAATGATCAGATAGCTGTGTAATTTGTGTGTTAGAGAAATATGGTACCGATGTGTAAAGTTGTATAAGCAAATACCATATTAGCTAGGGTTCCTTGTGGCTGCCACACACATGGTACACAAAGTAAGCGTGTACCCCCCTGAGGATTAATGTAATTATACCCCCAGGTGTTACAGATTACAGCAATGGAATGAAATGTATCACGGAAAACCTTTGTATCATTGTACTCCAAATATCTTTAAATATAAATATTTTAAGTACAAAATCAATCACTGAAATGTGTGTCCTGTAGCGCTAAATGTGCATCTTGTTGTAAGATAATCTCTGTGGAAGTGTCGTAGTTATTTTCCTCCGAAAGCTAAGTTCTGCAGAAGCCAATGTACTTACGTCATGATAAACAAAAGTGAAATGCTTTGCGTATAGATATCGTAGTTATTATGCTTATTGGCGTGATGAAGAAAGTACTGTACAGTAACGTATTGTTGTGCCACGAAAAAGGCTGTCTCATTGTTGCTATACCACAAAAGTTACTACTAAAACATGTTTTGCTTTCCAGAAGAATTCAGAAAAACTGTGCAGATATAAAGCAGATACACCACAAAAGCAACAATGTAAATTGTCACTCATTAGTAGCGTCGTGATAAAATCGTGTAGTTGTCACATAAACTAACCACTGTGTCGTCTGGTATCTCACAGAAAGTACTTTAAATCCAGAATGTATTTTCAAGTAAACCAAAATGTTACATTAAAATCTCATTAGCAGTACTGGTAAATGTTCTAAGTATGTGAGCCTTATAGTCGTTACGTAATCGTGCAACAAACAAGCAAGAATGCACACACACAATAACACTGTGTCGTCTGTCCACAATAACAGTGCATTCGTAATTTCTGTTTAAATAAGTTCTCTTGGTTCTTGACTGGATATTTAACTTCAAACATTGTTGCATATTAACGGATTCGAAGTCTGACAAAGCATACTAGTAATGTAAAGTGAAAAGTTATATGGCAAAGACAAAGTTAAAAAGCAGATTATCTTTCAATAAACGGTTTTACATGTGAAATGTGGTGTAAACCTTTACTCTTCCTAGTACGCAGAGTTTCAACTTCAACGCAATTATCATGTTGTATACATCGGTAAAGAATGCTAAAATTTTTCTCAAGGCTAGCGTCTTATGTTATTTTTCTCGGAGCCAGCCGGCGCACGCGGCTGCCTGTGGTGCGAGTCATAGTCTGTTCCTTTGTTAGCGCGCGTCGTTATTGGGATTTGGAGACCTAACTTCTACAAATTCGCCTTGCCGAGAGGGCCCAGCTCTGTTAGAATCCCGCCAGTTCTGATGAAATTCACGTCTGTCGTTTTGTCGGTAGTTTCTGTAGTTTCTTTCTTGTCGGTTAAGTGGTGGAGAATTTCTCCCTGAATCGTAACTCTGCGCCGAACTGTTGCATCTGAAGTTATTCTGCCTCCCTTGATAATAATTGTTTTGGTTCCCATATTGTCTGTTTCTCTGATTGTCTCTGTGGTAGTCATTACTACGGAAATGTGATCTTTCTCTGTAACCATTATTACTCTGCCAGCGGTTGTCATATAGGTGGTGTCTGTTTTGGTCACGATTTGCGTTGTAAGAATGGCCTTTTCGTGTCCAGTTATTGTTTCTGTCATCACGGAATTGTGACGTATGTGACCTGTAGTGATTGTTTTCCTGTTTTCGCATCCGGCGACTGTCTGTGTCAATTTCTAATTCTTGTAGGAGTCCCTGAAATGCTTCAATGTCGTCTTTGCAACGTCCTGCCAAAATAATATGTCGTAAATGTTCAGGTAATTTGATTAAGCAAATGCGGATGAGTTCTGAAGGGCTGTATGGGTTTTAAAGATACTGATTCTTGTGCAACATGTCTTCAAAATATTTCACAAGACTGGAAAATTCAGATTGTTCGAAATGTTTCATCATTATGATGCTATGTTTTACTCGGTCTTGTGTAGCTTGAGACCAATATGCTGAGAGGAAGGCATGATAAAAATCTCCTTCACTGTGATAATCGTGAATGACCGATCGCATTCTTTCAGCTGGTTCATTCTCTAAGTAGCCACACATAAATTCTAATCTGTGTTCTAATGACCAGTTGGGAGGAAAACAATGCGAGAATTGATGGAGCCATGCTTGTGGATGAATGTCGTTGCCAGAATTCTTAAATGTTTTGAATTTACGTGTAGTAATGAACAGCTTATAGTCAAAATCATCGTGTCGGCGAGTCGCATATCGGTCATTGTTACGTCGTGTCGGCGGTTCCATCACAAAATTCGGTGCACCTTGCCAATTTCTTTCATAACTTCCGAAATGCCCTGTGTTATTATTTTGTGGCTGTTCCGTATTTCTGTGTCCCTCTTCCCGTATTGGGGCGCGAGTATCCTCTGAAATACGTAATTCTTGTACTACTTGTGCCAACTGATCTTGCACTTCCCGGATTTCTCTTTTGTACTGTGTATTGATTTGATTTTGATTTTGTTTGAATTTTCTAATTTCTACATACTCTTTAGTGTCAGTGAAGGCTACAGGTGTTGTATTATTCAGATCATCATCTACCTTTGTAGATAAGTTAGTGAACTGATCTGAAAGTTCGGCTACTTTATCCGATAGTGAAATTATTTCCTCTGTATGTTTTTCTGAACCAAGTTTCAGAGTATCTACTGTGTCCTTTAAGTTTTCCTGAGTTTTTGCAAGTTGCGTAACCGAATCGATAGATGCAACTGAGTCAATTTTAGCTTGCAAGGTGTCGTGATTTTCATGAACAATGGTTTGCAGTTCTTTTATGGCTGCTTCGTGATTCTGTAATGCATTTTCATGCCGCGAAAAAATAGGTTGAAAATGCTCACAAATTTGTGTTTTTACGTCATTACAGACTTTTTGACATTTCGATTCAATGTTATGTAACTCAGTAGTTAAATCTTCACGTGTTTGTTCAAGCGTGGTGTGAAGATTTTGTTCCATTGCGTCTAACTGTTGCCGTGTTTGTCTCTGGTGTTGTTCCATTGTGTCTAACTTTTGAAGCTTTTGCTGTGTTTGTCTCTGATTTTGTTCCATTGTGTCTAACTTCTGAAGCTTTTGCTGTGTTTGTCCCATTTGTTGTATTAATTGTAATAACAATGCACTGGTGTCTGAAACATGTTCCTCAGTGCTTTTCGGCAGTGAATTTGCACCAGCAACATTCACATTTTGACAAGCGGAAAATGTGTCTTGACTCATTTGAGAAAACGGTGAGAACCCAAAACCTGAGTCTACAGTATTTGCAATATTGTGTTCTGTCATTCCCGATTCCCGAGGAGAGCTGTTGCCGAGCGATCGATCGATAATGCTTCCCTGTTCACTACCTGTTTCACTGTCTACACCATTGTTTGCAGCCCGCTCCATTTCCCTATGCACAATTACCAAATTACTACTTTGAACATCAGTTAATTCATTACTCAGTGGCGCTAACACACTGCTTTCGTTTTCACTGTCATTTCTCAGTTTACTTTGGAGCCTAGTATTACGTTTTTCACACGCCATTATTGTCACAATATTTCACACGATAGCACAGAAAAGCACAATTTGAAGAGCAAAAATAAGAGAACACATTAACATAGTACTGAAAATAATATCTCGTTAATTGCAAGCGCAGCAGCGAAATACTTGGTGCAAATTAACATGCATGCCACAACAACAATGAAAGACTGCAACTACAAAGCAGATTCTCTCTACAATTACGCGCTAGCAATAAACAATAGCTACACTAATTACACAAACTGCAAGAAAAAAATCAGAAGATTCCAGTGAGGTATCCTCGGCTAAGGGTCGACATATGAAACGTCCCCTTAGAACAATTTATACATGACTGTGCTTAAACTGACACACAATATTTTGTTAGCGCAACGCAATCTGACTTTCAATAATCCCTACAAAAGAATGGCCCTGACTAACATTAAACTATACCTTTCACAAATCACTTACCTCACAAAAATCTTCGCTGCTCAAGCTACTGCAATACAGCGAGCGCCACTACTGCCAGCTAAATAAAAGATTCAAACTATGGAAGGCACTAACTACTGATAGGGATAGTTAGCAAATGAAAGATATTAATAGAGAACAAACAATGTATTTACCTTGATATCATCATATATAAATATAGCAGTTCATGACAAATTTCAAAACTCCGCCATCTCTCTCCCCACATCCACCACTGCTGGCGGCTCACCTCCAACTGCGCAACGCTACGCGCTGTTCACATCCAGCTGCCTAACACTACAATGGCGAGTATTACAACAATGCAAAGCAGCCACAGACTGCACACAGCACAGCCAGTGATTTTCATACAGAGGTGGCGTTACCAATAAAAAACCTAAACAGCCTACTTACAATATGTCGCTGCACGCTTCCTGTTTCCTTAAATAACGTAACTATCCGGCGAACGGTCCGGACACTTCGGATGATGTCGTCCAGGGTACCGAGCAGCATACATAGCACACGCCCGTTGGGCATTTTGATCACAATAGCCATACATCAACACGATGTTGACCTTTTCCGCAATTGGTAAACGGTCCATTTTAACGCGCGTAATGTATCACGAAGCAAATACCTCCGCACTGCGGAATGTTACGTGATACCACGCACTTATACGTTTGTGACTATTACAGCGCCATCTAGCACAAAGCGAAAGAAGTGGTCCAACTAAAACATTCATATTTCTTTACGTACTACACGAATATGTAATAAAAATTGGGGTTCCTACTTAAAAAAACGCAGTTGATATCCGTTTGTCCTACGGCAGCACTATCTACGGGCCAACCACAACGCCATCTGGTTTCCCCCTCCAAGCTAGACAAGTTTCGTCTTGCGGTACCTGTTGAGGTATTGGCCACTCTGTACTTATTCCCATCTGTCTGTTACGTAAAAATCGACGCTATAGACAGTGCAGCATATGATTACCTAGCATCCTGATACATCCTTCAGCCTTTCTTAGCACTGAAACACGCTATTGTAACGTCTGCATATTGTGGATGTGTTGAGCATACACCAATGCCTTTAAATGTAGAAAATGGGATTGTGCTTCGTCTTGAAAATGGGGTGGTGCTCAGTCGTGCACAAACTACAGTCGTCGTCTTTCCGCAAGGGTAACGTTCCCCAACAGCGCTGGGACTTCACCGTGCAGAAATCGGTGATACACGGAATTTGTTAATCTGTTTGGCAAAGCCCATAGCCCTGTGAATCTGTTACCTACAATTTCTGTTCATTCATTGACACTGAAGCAATCCTGATGCCTCACCTCCATGATTGCTCGAGGATTTGCTTCTGCTTACTGGTACGTACTTTGGTAATTTACTGTGCCGTCTTCTGTGAATCCTGCATCCACAAGTACCACACATTACTCGCTGAAAGCAAAACTGTTTACATCGCAACAAGAACATTCCTTGCAGTTTTGACAGATATTAAGTCTTGTAGGAACATGTGACTATGTTTAAAAAACGTAGGTGTACTTTCGTATTCGTTGTGCCCCTGAGAGGCGGCAGGACGTAGGCAGTCTACAGCGCGCTCACACCTTGTGTGTTGTCTATATTCCAGGAATCTGATCCGCATGAAAGTGGTCAAACGTAAAGCTCCTGATTCGTTTCTAAAAATATCATTGTCCACTTAGAACACTCATGAGTAATTCTTGTTAAAAATCACTCTTATCAGTTTACTGGGATAGGCAGTATGCAGCACACCTGTTTAGTAGACCGTGCTAGTTCGATGACACCTCGCCGTCCCAGTGCCGGCGAATACTAAAGGATGCCTAGTGTTGCCGCCGGCCGAAGTGGCCGTGCGGTTAAAGGCGCTGCAGTCTGGAACCGCAAGACCGCTACGGTCGCAGGTTCGAATCCTGCCTCGGGCATGGTTGTTTGTGATGTCCTTAGGTTAGTTAGGTTTAACTAGTTCTAAGTTCTAGGGGACTAATGACCTCAGCAGTTGAGTCCCATAGTGCTCAGAGCCATTTGAACAAACCTAGTGTTGCCGGAAGGCGTCAGAGAACGTTTTGTATCTGACAAAAAATTGTTCCCCTTAGACCTGCACAACAAATACTTTGAAAAACCCTCTATATTCCAGAACGAATCTTTCACTCTGCAGCGGAATAAGATCTGTTTTGAAACTCGACAATAGATTAAACCTGCCGGGACTTAAATCGGAATTTTTCCTTCCGTGGGCATGCTGCTATCGACTGAGCTGCGCAGGCGTGAATCACGACCTGACCTCATAATTTCACTTCTGTCGGCAGATTGTGGTGTATAGGAAAGAGCTGCTACCAAAAATAAAGCTGTGATGACAAGCAGTAAGTTGTCCCCGTACAGCTCAGCCAGCAATAGCGCGGCCCGCGGAAGGCAGTGTTCCGGGTTTGAATCCCGGCTCGACACGTAGGTTTTATCTGACAGGAAGTTTCAATATGTTCCTCTTGGTCTTCGTCCACATGACCACTACGGTCTCCGAAAGTGTCTCCTCCTGTTTTGGCATATTTTCTAAATGAGCATTTAGGTTCTTCTCAAACTCCAGTTTCTGCGCTTCCTGACAGTTGACTTGAGATGCGCAGACAACTGTGAAACACAGGCGGTGTTATTTATCCAGTATTGTTTTTACTACGATATTCGCTGGCGCAGACTACATCTACCGATTGATGAAGTGTTTGTCCAAGATTATTCAGACTCTATTTCTGATATTGTCGATTCATATTATAAATGAACTTGAAAGCTTTTCAATCTCCCTCTAACTGGTCCATTTCCTTCTTGTCTCTTGAACACAGCGAGTATCTCTGTGAGATCTTTCTAGTGCTGTCCTGCATTCTTTTTTTTTAGTTTCTTTTAAGTATCCTCATATTTGTGTACCCCCTACTCCTTTTTTGTCCTCTATTACTCCATATAGCGTCAAGTTAACTATTGCCGAACATCACTACAGACGTCCACTATATGTCCCTTTTAGTGGCTCGTTATTAGTGTCAAATGTGACCTCTGATTTTACGCTCGGCTGCCACCTGACAAGAAAAAATAGAAATTATTGTTGGTGATTCGGCCACCGCTATACCTACCACAGATTTGGATTTTCATGCTCGTATGTGATGCCATAAGGAATGAATTTATGGCCGCAACACATTGACCACTTTTCGGAAGAACGCCTGGTGCACTCTTATAAATATCAATGCAAAATTATAAAGTAAATAAATCACTTACGTACAGTCCAAAGGGATCTCATTCAGGGCTGTCGGAGGCTGGATAAATATTTCTGCACAGTTACGTCCATAACCGTGGCATAATGTGTGCCACATGTACACTACTGGCCATTAAAATTGCTACACCAAGAAGAAATGCAGGTGATAAACGGGTATTCATTGGACAAATATACTAGAACTGACATGTGATTACACTTTCACGCAATTTGGGTGCATAGATCCTGAGAAATCAGTACCCAGAACAACCACCTCTGGCCGTAATAACGGCCTTGATACACCTGGGCATTGGGTCAAACAGAGCTTGGATGGCGTGTACAGGTACAGCTGCCCATGCAGCTTCAACACAATACCACGGTTCATCAAGAGTAGTTAAAAAAATGGCTCTGAGCACTATGGGACTTAACTGCTGAGGTCATCAGTCCCCTAGAACTTAGAACTACGTAAACCTAACTAACCTAAGGACATCACACACATCCATGCCGGAGGCAGGATTCGAAGCTGCGACCGTAGCGGTCGCGTGGCTCCAGACTGTAGCGCCTAGAACCGCTCGGCCACTCCGGACGAGTAGTGACTGGCGTATTGTGACGAGCCACTCGCTCGGCCACCATTGACCAGACGTTTTCAAATGGTGAGAGATCTGGAGAATGTGCTGGCCAGGGTAGCAATGGAACATTTTCTGTATCCAGAAAGGCCCGTATAGGACCTGCAACATGCGGTCGTGCATTATCCCGCTGAAATGTAGGGTTTCGCAGGGGTCGAATGAAGGGCAGAGCCAGGGGTCGTAACACATCTGAAATGTAACGTCCACTGTTCAAAGTGCCGTCAATGTGAACAAGAGGTGACCGAGACGTGTAACCAATGGCACCCCATACCGTCACGCCTGGTGATACGCCAGTATGCCGATGACGAATACACGCCTCCAATGTGCGTTCACCGCGATGTCGCCAAACACAGATGCGACCATCATGATGCTGTAAACAGAACATGGATTCATCCGAAAAAAATGACGTTTTTTCCATTCGTGCACCCAGGTTCGTCGTTGAGTACACCATTGCAGGCGCTCCTGTCTGTGATGCAGCGTCAAGTGTAACCGCAGCCATGGTCTCCGAGCTGATAGTCCGTGCTGCTACAAACGTCGTCGAACTGTTCGTACAGATGGTTGTTGTCTTGCAAATGCCCCATCTGTTGACTCAGGGATCGAGACTTGGCTGCACGTCTCCATTACTGCCATGCGGTTAAGATGCTTGTCATCTCGACTGCTAGTGATACGAGGCCGTTGGGATCCTGCACGGCGTTCCGTATTACCCTCCTGAACCCACCGATTCCATATTCTGCTAACATATGATCTCGACCAACGCGAGCAGCGATTTCGCGATACGATAAACCGCAATCGCGATGGGCTACAATCCGACCTTTATCAAAGTCGGAAACGTGATGGTACGCATTTCTCCTCCTTACACGAGGCATCAGAACAATGTTTCACCAGGCAACGCCGGTCAACTGCTGTTTGTGTATGAGAAATCGGTTGGAAACTTTCCTCATGTCAGCACATTGTAGGTGTCGCCACCGGCGCCAACCTTGTGTGAATGCTCTGAAAAGCTAATCATTTGCATATCACAGCATCTTCTTCCTGTCGGTTAAATTTCGGATCTGTAGCACGTCATCTTCGTGGTGTACCAATTTTAATGGCCAGTAATGTAGTAGAGAAAAACACACACACTCTATTTGAAGTGTGTGGATGATCGTCAAGAAACGGTGACAAAGAATTGCACCGTTGACAGAGTGGTACAGGAAACAGCGGGAATGGAAAGTGGCTGGACCGTAAATAGAAAATGCAAAACTTTCTATCTAGAACGGTAGAACAGATTGTAAAATTGTCTGACCCTCAGAAGTTCTTCAAATTACAATGAGGGGTCAGAAAACAGTATAACATAAATAATGATGACGAGAAAGACATGCAAGAATGAAGTCTTAGTCGAGGACACGACATCTCAAAATGCACCTCACCAAAAGCCGACACCCTGAAGTAATATTGTACAATCATTTAACAAGACGACAGTATATAAATGATAATATTCCATTCCAGGCTACCCAGTGCCCACTGCTGACCTCAGCCGACAGTAAATGAGAACAGGAAATCAGTCACTGCCAGTAGTAAGGACAGATCAAAAATACAGAACACAAAATAAACAACAGAATACTGATCCTCAGAGTTTCACAGTAGGCCCCGCAGCGGCCTCGCCGTAGTTAGAGTGTGACCTTGTGCACAGTCCAAATTGACTAAGACAGACACATTCGTTTGCACGACAAAGATTTGCGCTGAACACCGCCAGCATGGCGTCCTTTACCCATTGTAGACAAACAACAACTTTTATCCCGAATACATCGCGTTCTCTGGGTCTGTGAAGCCAAGCAGCGTCCACTCGTTTAGAGCAGAACCGGTGCACACGTGTTGACATCAAGCCGAGAGCCCAGACTGCACCGGCTGTCTCCTGATGACCGTGGCTGTCCCGTCGTCCGAAGGGGGAGCAGCAGCACCACCACCCCCACCACCGCAAGCGGCAGCCCCATGAGCCAGCCGGGCCAGAGCCGAGGTAGGCCGGCGCGGCCCGCCGCCATTGGCGGCCCCCAGCGCTGGCTCCAGGTTGCCGCTTCCTTCACTCAGCACCGCCTCGCTCTCTGCTCTTACACGTGGCCACACCTAGCCTGCCCTAGCTCACAGCACACCAGCCAGCTGCAGTTCGCTGGGACCGAAAGCGAGCTTATGACTTGCCTCAACACCACAGGGAGAAAGGCGTTCGTGGAGCAATGCAAGTGGCACTGTGTTATCTTTAGTGAAGATTTCCGTTTTACTGGTAAAGAAGGTGCTGTGAGGAGCACTGCTCTATGGTACCACTTTACAGATACAGTTGTTTCTCACTGCACCATTCCTTCACTGCGTAAGTCTCCCTTGAGGCAACGAGCGCTGCCTTTGCGCCCTCAAGAGTTCTTCCGCCGTCTCTTACGCGTGCCCCAGCAGCTATTTTTTGCAGCAGCAGCAGCAGTCAGAATACGTCAGAGAAGGTCGCGGGCAGGATTTGATAATGTAGTTTCCTCTACGGCCTCTTGGTATGCGGGAGGTATTTTATTTCTATGCTGCCCTCCGATTTCCTTTTCTTGGCTGCGGAAGAGCTTTGCTCCACCTGACAACCGGAGAACGCGCCCTCCACGTGTGAGATTGCCACAAGTTCCTGTACGCAAGTTGGGCGGCTGCTGACTCGCGTCACACGATAATCGACATCCCTAGTAAAAATACTGGTGGATCTATGTGCCGTTAATAATGGTTATAATTTCGTATGGCTCAATGGCTGGTGCAATCCTTTGAACTGGAACCCATTTCGGCGACTTGCGTGTCCCTAACCTACTACAGTTATCCAACTGGAGAAAGGGGACCTATAGTTTAACGTGCAATCCGAACCGTGTCTCGTTTTTGATAAATCTCTACATCATTCAGAGGTGAATATTAAGTTAAAATCCACGACCTTTCGATTTCCAGGCACGCACGTTACTGCTAGACCGCTAGGCCTGACTTGCCAACCGAATGAAAAGGACTATGTGCAGAAGGAAAAAAGTGTCTCGTGTCAATCGTGCTGGAAGAATAGGAAGGGGACAAAATGCAAAGTAAGAGAGGAGTTTTAGGCCGACAGTATTACTGTTTTCTTCACATGGCCATCTACCACAGTCACAATCGTATATCACTTACTCTTGATTTTTCATCTTAAGTTTATTGCAGTTAAGAAGAGTACTTTTTTATCAGGTGCGTTTCTCTTTTATTTATAAAGCATCTTCAGTTGTCACTCAGGAAATATTACATACGTAATGTATCTACATTTTAGTATTTGAAGTTAAAAACTATTTCTTTATAATATTGGTGAACAAATTAGTTATGGTGCTTTTACCTCACGTTTCGGACTTCAAAATATATAAACAAGAGGAAAAAACACCATAAGTAAATTGTACTTCAGTTTTATCAAGAAATACTGTTTTTAACCTATAAGTACCAAAATGTAGAGACATATTGTGTATGTTATATTTTCAGAACAACCACAAAAAATTCTTTATAAATAAAAGCGACCCTTGTCTGATGGAAAAATGCTCAAATTGCAGTAAGCATAAGACGAAAAATCAACGATATAATAGTAATATGTACGCCTTGACGGCATTTCCTTATATCTTCGAACTGGATGCACCCTACCTCGGAAATAGTGTGGGAATCATGCGATACGCTGCGAGCAATGATGATGGTAGGGGGCGCTGCGGAAGTACTGAGCGGTGAGATGGGAATTTGGCCTGGACGGGAGGTGTGCTCGGATAGCCGAAGCTGTTAAGGCGAGCCGGCCGCTATGACCGAGCGGTTCTAGGCGCCTCAGTCGAATCCTGCCTCGGGCATGGATGTATATGGTGTCCTTAGGTTGGTTAGGTTCAGTTCTAAGTTCTAGGGGACTGATGACCTCAGATGTTAAGTCCCATAGTGCTCAGAGCCATTTGAACCATTTCTGTTGAGGTAACCTCTCGCGTGGGAAATTCAGATTCGAGTGCCGATCCGGCTCAAATTTTTGGTCACAGCCATTGAATTATGTCTCTTTCTTCACGAATAATACAATTGTAGAATCAGGTAACTAATCGCATCGCATCACAGGTTTAGTGAATCCCTACTATTATTATATCAAACAATTATTATGTGTCATGCAGTCTCTTATTACAGTTTCTTTATTTTCCACTTTGCAGTCATGTACGCCTGAACTTGGGATTAAATTTACACGATAGCGGTCTCGATTTTGAATCAGTAAAACTATTTACAACACGACCAGTTAATTATCTGACTGTATTGTGAAGCTCAGTAGCTGACGTCCTTCCAAGAAAATCATATGCAATAACACAATCATTTTTTTTCTTTTGCATAGTTAAAGTGATAACTTCGAATAAAAGTTCTTGTATTTTTTAAAGACGACAATCGCTCTCGAAACCAGTCCTGAACATGTCGCGAATTCTATGGGGTCGAACCAAATATTATTATTTTACTGAAATAATTAAAGGCGCTTCAGTCTGGAACCGCGTGACCGCTGCGGTCGCAGGTTCGAATCCTGCCTCGGGCATGGATGTGTGTGATGTCCTTAGGTTAGTTAGGTTTAATTAGTTCTAAATTCTAGGCGACTGATGACCTAAGAAGTTAAGTCGCATAGTGTTCAGAGCCAAATAATTAAAAATGGATGACCGACACAAAAACTGATAAATCCCAATTATGATTGGGTGGCTTTAAAAAAGACTTCCTAGCCTTTATTTTGAGCAAACTGTAATTGAATGCTCTCCCATAACTCGTAAACATTAAAACATCGTCACGATAACCACCTGCTTGAATGAAACATATATCCGCTATGGAGCAAGTTGATTGCTGACTTGAAAGGTTCTGTTTTCAGTTGGGTCTCTCTCTGCGCCACTTCCAGCCTGTTGCGTTATCTGGTTGACAATGGTTAAGTTCTACGACGGCTCGCCTTGCTCTGAGCGGGGAATGAGAGATGCGAAATGCGAGCAAGGCGGCACAGCTGACCGGCGTTCACCTCACTACGTAACACGTCGGCGCATTTCGACACTGAAGGTTCTCACCATCGCGATGCGATGTTGAAACCATCTTACGCCTAGTAGCCAGCATAATGCAAAAATGCCCGTCCTACTTGACACTTGTTCTCTTCCGTCCCCTTCGGCACCACCAACACGACTCGCACTCACACACTAGGTTGCATCCTCTTCACCACCTGTTGGGCCTGACCACATACATGCACGAGCAACGTCTCGCTCGGCGTCCCAGCACACACCGAAGTGCCTTACATCGAGCTACCAGCGAGCTCTTTTACACTGAGTCGATCTCTTCCCCGGCGTACCGCGAAAGTTGCCATGTGCGTGTTGTAAGGCTCCATCCCCTCTCGCCTATATTTCTATGTAAGTTAATGGTCACGAATTTAATTGAAAGTAAGTGGAAATTACAAAATTAGGATGAAAAACCAATCCAGATATAAACGAGGAGAGGTTAGGAGCTGTGACCGTGTGCGTAGCACCCATCTCATCTCCCTGTTCGAATCTTTTAATAGTAGTATGACAATATTCATTTTCATCAATAGCGAGATGTGCCTGTTTTGTATTCAATAGCGAAGAAATAGCCCTTATAATTACAACAACCAATTCCAACCCTTATAAGCTTCAGTTGCCATTTACACTCGTCACTGCTTTCACAATACTATTTTAACTCTGGTTAGTACCATTCTCCAAATTTCTCGTGCAAAATACAATATCTTAAACGACACATCCTATAGAACGATTACTGTTTGTTTTTATGCACACGTGATTGAATACTTCCGAATGCAATTTCTTTAACGACTTCTTATTACTGTCTTTTCACCTGAATTCCTTAATGTCCTTACTCTTATCACATTTCCACTTCTTATCTACTGCCTACGTTTATTTCATTTCAGTCTTCACAATTTCCCACTCCAGATTCTGCTACCTCCACCTGTAACCTGATTTACTGATTCGCTCCACTAACACTCGATTTTTTGTACATATTCATGCTCAAACTAAAAAACTCGCACCATTAGCTAATGCCTGTCTCGTAAAGAACTTGGCTCCCACTCGATGTGGTACATGTACAATATCCAGCCATCCAACTGACCAGATCGAGTTCTTCATCTCACCAGTCAAACTATTGGTATAAACTTTTGAAGGTATTGTCTGAAGCCCTCTTCCCCCACACTAACAGAATGACCCACTCTCCAAGAATGTTCTTCAAAAATTTTTCTGCCTAATCTTGAATTTGGGCAGTTTGTCTTCAATATCTACAGCACGCTGGATTCTTCTGAGTCATCAGTTTTCAGATCCGTTCCACAGCTCCCCAATGTGCAATTATCTCCTACACACAAGGCAACAAGTCTGAGATCGGATCCCTTTGACTGGAAGCCCCAGAAAGACCCCGCAGAGTTGTGGCCCACAGACTGCAAGGAGCACATTACGTGTTCCGTACAGGCTGAATCAGAACTCCGCCGACAAACTTTCAGAGGTTGTTCAGAGATATTTTCTGTGTATTCTCGTACGAGGAGCCCACGACTTACATCTTCAACTACATAGATACTGTGCAAGTCAAAGTACGGCGCGTGGCAGAGCGCACCCTGTAGCACTACCAGTCATTTCCTTTGCTGTTCCACTCGAAAATAGAGCGAGGGAAAAACGATTGTCTATATGGCTTCGTATCATGCTTAATTTCGCGTATCTTCGTGATCTCAATGCTCAGTGTACGTTGGCGGCAGTAGAATCGTTCTGCAGTCAGCTTCAAATGCCGGTTCTCTAAATTTTCACAATAGTGTTCCTGAAAAAGGAAGTCTCCTGCCCTCCATGGATTCCCATTTACATTCCCGAAGCCTCTCCATAACACGTGTGTGTTGATCGAACCTACTGGTAACAAATGTAGCAGCCCGCCTGTGAATTGCGTCGATGTCCCAAAAACTCGAGCAGCTCTCGAGAGTAGGTCGCATTAGCGTCCTGTATGCGGTCTCCTCTACAGATGAACCACGCTCTCCTACCTGGAAGTCTCCCAATACACCGAAGTCGACCATTCACCTTCCCTAATACAGCTCTCACACGCTCTTTCCACTTCATATCGCTTTGCAACGTTACGCCCAGATATTTAAGCGACATGACTGTGTCAAGCTCAACACTACTAACGCTGTATCCGAATATGTTTTTCCTACTCATCCGCACTAACTTTCTACGTTTAGAGCTAGCTTCCATTCATCATACCAACTAGAAAGTTTGTCTGAGTCATCTTATATCCTCCTACAGTTACTCAGCTTCGATACCTTCTCGTACACCACAGCGTCATCAGGAACAAGTGCAGATTGCTGTCCGCCCTTTCCGCCAGGTCATTCATGGACATAGAAAATAACAGCAGTCATATCACACTTCCCTGGGACACTCCTCAGACAACCACTCGCCATCGAGGACAACATGCTGTTGTATTACTTAGGGAGTCATCGGGCCACTCACATGCCTGGGAACCTGTTCCACATGCTCCTACCTGCGTTTACAGTGTGCTACCCGCTCCTCGTGGCTGACCGGACGCTTCGGTGTTCTGCCGCAGGCGTGGCGGGGTCTGCGCGGCGGCGGCCGACCACGGCGCCGGCGATGACGCCGACTTCTGCGGGGGCGGCGGCAGCGGCGGCTGCGGGGGCGGTGACGGGCACGGGGCTGGCGCGCGCGGGCAGCGGCCGCTGGCGGCGCTCCGGGGGCGGCTGGGGCGCGCTGCACGACGGCGGGCCCGCCTCGCTGCCCCCGGGCACGCCCCCGCAGCCGCAGCCGCTGCCCGAGACCGAGCAGGAGTGCGCCGAGGTGTTCCAGGAGCGCATCCGCGCCGCGCACGGCCGCCAGCTGCTGCCGCTCGTCGAGGACCTCGCCGACTGGATCAACAAGACGCTCGGTGAGTCCAGCGACTGGCTGGCTGTGGGCAGCCAAAACTCGCACCAACTCATAGCCGCGTAGAGGGCCCTACGCGCGAGCGGCGGATTGCGTAGATACGTCGCACGGGCGACCGGTTGCTTCGTAGACTGGACGTGTGTGCGCAAACTGCAGCGGCAGGTCGCTGGTCGCACGGGAATCCTGGGCAATCGGGCGGTCCGCATGCGAGTCGTGCACGCAATATGGCTGCCTAGACGGTTACCAGCGGTGTGTGGAAGTATGGCCACACCTCTCTTCTGTAGTTACCGGGGCTATTCGGAAGTGAGATCCGATGGGGTGTGACATGGAAACCACAGTGAAAATCCGATGAAGCTCTGCACACATGTGTTGGGCAGTGTCTCTAGTATGCCCGTCGATCGCGTCAGTTCTGAGTGCACATGAGCTCGTAAAGATGCCTAGAGCAATAGTGTTTCCCGCAAAGTACGAGGGCGTGCTGTGAGATTTCGCCTGATGCCACGCAGCCCACATAACCCAAGTGCCATTCGTTTCCTTCTGCATGACAATTCTCGGCCGCGCTCTCAAGGGGCAATAACGACGCTCCTGCAGCATTTTCGATGGGAGGTGTCTGATCACCCGCAATAGAGCCCGCAGTTGACTCTCCCTGAGTTTCGTCTCTGCTAACTATGAAGACAACGTTCTGGCAGAGACAACGAGCTGTAGACCAGCGTAGAGAATTGGCAGCAAGCACAGGCGGCTTGCTTCTACGACGAGTGTATCGGAACGTTGGTACAACACTTCACAAATGTCTAAATCGGAACGGCGACTATGTAGAGAAGTAGTTGGAAGGTGTAGCTAACTGTTGCAAATATAACAGTTTTTATTTTCACAGCGGTTTCCATTTTCCGACCGATCGTTTTGTTTCGTTTCCCTTCGCCCACCTTGAGTGAGGAACTTACGTTATAACTCATTGTAACCTGGGGAACACGAACTATTCTGAGAAGTGAAGTGGGCGCCAGAATTACGATTACATTCGGAAGTAATACAAAATACGAAGGGCGTTTGAAAAGTCCTTGCAAAGTCCGAGAGATGGCACCACCCGCACGTATCGAGGTCATGTTTAGTTAGTAGGATCTTTGGAAAGAACGCACACCAAGTTTCAGCCATATTGGTGTACTTCTTTGTGTTTGGCATTCGTGTGAATCAAGGAAGTCGACTGATTGTCAAAAAATGGACGAAAAAGAATTTCGTGTGGTGATTAAACATTACTTTATGAAAGGCAAAACACCTCAGGACACTAAAGAGAAGCTTGATAAAAATTACGGTGACTCTGCACCTTCGATTAGAACAGTTTATAAGTGGTTTCAAAATTTTCCGAGTGGCCATATGGGCACTTGTGGTGATGAACGTTATGGGCGCCCTGTGAAGGTTACGACATCAGAAATCATTGATAAAATCCATGATATGGTGACGGATGACAGAAGAGTTAAGGTGCGTGAGGTTGCTAGTGCTGTGGGCATCTGGAATGAACGGGTACATAAAATTTTACATAAACATTTAGACATGAGAAAGCTATCCGCAAGATGGGTTCCGCGATTGCTCACGCATGACCAAAAACGGAATGGTGTGAAGTGTTGCAACGATGGTTTGCAGCTGTTCAGGAAGAAACCGCAGGACTTTAAGCATCGTTTCGTCACTGTGGATGAAACATGGATGCATTACTATACTCCTGAGACCAAACAACAATCTAAACAATGGGTTACCAAGGGAGAATCTGCACCAAAAAAGGAGAAGTCCATTCCTTCGGCCGGAAAGGTTATGGCGACTGTCTTTTGGGATTCTAAAGGGATAATCCTCTTTGGCTATCTAGAAAAGGGTAAAACTATTGCAGGTGCATATTATTCATAATTATTGGACCGTTTGAAAACTGAGCTGCAAGAAAAATGCCGGCGATTGGACCGCAAAAAAGTCCTTTTCAATCACGACAATGCACCAGCAGGCACCTCAGCAGTTGTGGTTGCAAAATTATTGGATATAGGATCCCAACTCTTTCACATCCCCACTATTCTCCAGACTTGGCTTTCTCAGACTACTATTTGTTCCCCAATTTGAACAAATGGCTGGCGGCACAAAGATTTTATTCAAACGAGGAGGTGATTGCAGCAACTAATAGCTATTTTGCAGACTTGGACAGTTCCTATTATTCGGAAGGGATCAACAAATTAGGACAGCGTTGGACTGAGTGCATAAGTCTAAAAGGAGACTATGTCGAAAAATAAAAAAAAGGTTTAACCCAAGCACGTAAGTAGTTTTTATTTTTGCTCGTAAGTAGTTTTTATTTTTGCACGGACTTTTCAAACGTCCCCCGTACACCCTCCGATTTTAATGTGATTACCATTTTCAAGCTTGTGCTATAGAAATAAAAATGATGGGACGTTCATAATAACAGTCACGATGCAGTTGGTTCCGTCTTACGATTTTGAGTTATTTATGAAATAATTATCCTCATTATTATAATTTTTAGCTTCTAAACAGAATACAGTAACGTTAAGAGGACATTTTAATTTAAATGTTCAGGACAAATCTGTTATACAGTTGCACTCTAGTTGCTTTTCATTTATATAATCTAACTCTCATTTATGCGATTTATACGAGTCCTCCCTCGGGCATGGGTGCCTGTGTTTATCCTTAGGATAATTTAGGTTAAGTAGTGTGTAAGCTTAGGGACTGATGACCTTAGTAGTTGAGTCCCCTAAGATTTCACGCACACACATTTGATGCAATTTATAACTTGAACTGCGATAATCTTACGATCAGTGCTGCTGCTGGCAACACGCTCTGCAGAAACACGGAGCAAACAGTGCGAGCGGCTGCAGGCCGTCTGACACGCGGCGGCCCGCCGCGACCCGTCGCTCACGTGTCAGTCTTATACAGTACCGACACTCACCCACTCGGCACGATAACAATGAGACGGCGGACGTTTGTCGCAAGGACTTGACCACTCGTGTTGCGCACGTGCACAGGACGCCGTCGTTTCTTCGTGTCCCCGTCTCCTCCGATAGGTGCAGCTTGCTGTCGCACGGGTCGTTCGTTGAGCAATGTGATTTTCTCTCTTTTTATTTGTTATGGTTGCAAGAGCAACTCTTCTATTCGTTGTGTGATGCTGAACAGTGAACGAAGAAAGTTCGTGAAAAGTTATTATTAGAAATGTTCGATGTCGCTCAATTGCTCGTGGGATTTCAGAACGAGGTCAGTCGAGAAAAAGGGTTTGCATGTTAGGTATCTGCTTAAATGATTAAAAATTTAGTGGAACCTAACCGATCAACCCATGACTATCGAAAGAATTGCTTTGCTTTGGATACAAACGAAATTACTATTGTAAGTTTGCCAAGACTGGTCGGTTGATTTCGGAGAGATGACCAAATCTGTCAGTGAGGTCATCGGTCTCAGATTAGAGAAGGATGGGGAAGGAAGTCGGCCGTGCCCTTTGAAAGGAACCATCCGTGCATTTGCCTGAAGACCTAAATCAGGACGTCCGGACGCGGGTTTGAACCGTCGTTCTCTCGAATACGAGTTCAGTGTGCTAACCACTGCGCCCCCTCGCTCGGCACAAGTTTGCCAAGGAAACGTACAAGAAAAAAGAAGCTGGAAGATCTCTGGTGAGAAATTGCTCTAAGGATGAGTGAATTAACAAAGTAAATTCACTTGCTGAGGGTGCAGTACGTCGTCATGTTTACATTTATGTCGCAGGAAGGATCACCTCTCATTCAGCAAATTGTTGATTACACTTCAGGAAGCAGGTTACTATAAATGATAGCCGTACATTATTTTCAGTCCTGCACTACCTGGGCTCCAACTGTTTTCATTTCTCCGCTTGATGGACATAACGACGAATCTGATCAAAAAACGTAGTAACAGATAATTATAAGCTCAGCGATCTGTTCCTCATAGTTAAAACACAACGAACAACTGCTAAATTAACGACGCGCGAGCGAACGGTGTGTGAGAAGGATGAGTGTCGGTAAATCTCCATTATCAACTCTCATTTCTCGAATTTTCTCATTGTGCCCACTTCGCGGGACGTATTAATGCGTTGTCCGACTCTTCCAGGAACGTACTCTCGGAAACTCAACACGAAATCTCTCAGCGGTGCACAACGGCTCTCTTGTAGCGTTTGCCACTGGAGTGTGTTAAGCTCCTGCACAACGCTCTCACCCGACTGGACGATCCCGTGACGAAATGCAGCGCTTAATGTCGCACCTTGTCTCTCTCTCTCTCCTGTTAATCGAAACACGCTAATTTGACATTCAACTTCTTTATGTTTTTGCTATTTGTGTGACACAAGTTCTTTTACATCTACGACGGTGTGCTGACAAAGAATGCCTCCGATTATCTGTAAACACTTACAGGTTTTTAAATAAAGCAAACATTATTAACATTATACATCCTGTTGGGTTGGCAGAAGTGCCAACACCGTGTTACTAGAGGAGGCCGAAATGCACGCGAGTTAGCTCACGCAGGCTGGCGTGAGGAGGGAAGAACTATACTGACGTGAGGTCTGGAACATGACAAGGAATTAGAATTCAGAAAGCGGACGGAATTACTTTGATACTTAACTTTAATCCATTAATGATGAACGTCGCTCTTGACGGTGCATGATTCACAATATCAATATCAATAGTAACTGAATATGGCGCCTTGCTATGGCGCCTTGCTAGGTCGTAGCAAATGACGTAGCTGAAGGCTATGCTAAACTGTCGTCTCTGCAAATGAGAGCGTATGTAGTCAGTGAACCATCGCTAGCAAAGTCGGCTGTACAACTGGGGCGAGTGCTAGGGAGTTTAGACTAGACCTGCCGTGGGGCGGCGCTCGGTTTGCAATCACTGATAGTGGCAACACGCGGGTCCGACGTATACTAACGGACCGCGGCGGATTTAAAGGCTACCACCTAGCAAGTGCGGTGTCTGGCTGTGACACCACACATCCTTTTTCTTCATGTCTGCTTAGTTGCAGCTTTCTGCCGGTAGAAGGCTGCGAATTGTAGCGGTGTGTAACGTAATTACGTGTGTGCGTGCTGTGCTCGAGTTCACACTCCGCCCACACACGGAGCACGGAGCAGCCTCTGGCAGGCCACGCCACACACGAACGCTGCGACCCCTGCCACAGCACGGCGCCCCGGGTTCAGCTTCTGTCATCCATCGTGCGCCATGCAGTCCCGATTTTCAGTTGTTCTCAAATCTTAAAAAAACTCCTTCGAGGACTTCACTTCGATAGAGATGGAGCAGTGCGAGCAGAAATGAGGTTGTGACTCTGCAACAAAGTCATTTTCAGTTACGGTAGCAACAAACTGGACTCTCGTTAAGAGAAACATTTTCGTCGCCGGGGTGACTATGTTGAGAAATAAACATGTAAACCTGAAGAAAGAAGATGTACAATGAAACTTCCTGGCAGATTAAAACTGTGTGCCCGACCGAGACTCGAACTCGGGACCTTTGCCTTTCGCGGGCAAGTGCTCTACCATCTGATCTACCGAAGCACGACTCACGCCCGGTACTCACAGCTTTACTTCTGCCAGTACCTCGTCTCCTACCTTCCAAACTTTACAGAAGCTCTCCTGCGAACCTTGCAGAACTAGCACTCCTGAAAGACAGGATATTGCAGAGACATGGCCTGGGGGAAGTTTCCAGAATGAGATTTTCACTCTGCAGCGGAGTGTGCGCTGATATGAAACTTCCTGGCAGATTAAAACTGTGTGCCCGACCGAGACTCGAACTCGGGACCTTTGCCTTTCGCGGGCAAGTGCTCTACCATCTGATCTACCGAAGCACGACTCACGCCCGGTACTCACAGCTTTACTTCTACCAGTATCTCGTCTCCTACCTTCCAAACTTTACAGAAGATGTACAATGTTAGTAACGTTTGTTTTATTTACAAAGCTTTAAGAGTTTTCACATAAAAAGAAAGCGTATGCATGACTTTTCAGCACGCCCTCGATTTAATCACATCCCCGAGTAGACAGCAGGCTGGCAGTAGTAACATTTCCGCTATTCAGCCCTTGGATAAAACAAGTAAAAATGAACTCCTTGATCAACGATAAACTTTGACCGGAAGCCTGATGTGATGTTGTTTAGTTGTATGGTATTGGATCTTGTGAACATAGTGGTGCTGTGCGCTCCTTTTTTAGATAAGGGATTTGGTTGCAGATGGAACTGGAGAAGGATGTGGGATGAATATTAAAGAATGTCAAGAGACGAGACGTAGGCGGTGGCAGGCGGCCGTAGCGTTGCAGTTACGTGGATTGCAGCTTTCGTTTGGAATGGAAGAGACAGGGCAAAGTCTAAGTGATAGGACACAGATACAAATCTCAGGAATGATTTGATGGTGGCGAACGCGGTCGAAATGATGTGAGGAAGCTGGGACACGGTGGCAGAGGCCAGGGGCCGCAAGGATGTGTGTGACTCAGTGGGCCTTTGGGATCCGTTTTTGCGGAAGGCGTAGAATTGACGAAGGTATTCCACTCGTTTGAAGGTATGGGGGAGCTCTGTCAGCTGGTACGGGATACGGGTGGCCAAGGAGGGAGGAGGCAGCGTGCACGAGTACACAGGCTGTATAAGAACATGTGCCACAAGCTTTAGGGATTTATTCTTGATGTTAAAACATTACAAAAGTTCGTGTGAACATGGGTCCGAAAATCCTTCGTTTGGCAGGTATGAAACGATTCATTATTTATGGCAAAAAAATTATAGTTTACCAAATAAACTTACAAAAATTGTTGGAACTGACCACCTCCTGCTTCCGCGAATGTCCGGAGCCTGCGTTCCATACTCCTCATGTGTATCGTATTTGGTTAAGTCGATTATGGATACGCTGCTTCAGAACACCGACATTGAGTACAAGAGTTGAGTACACCATTGATTTTAACAGTTTCCGAAAGAAAAAATCCGTTGGATTTAAATACAGCAGGTCATCCAATGGAACCCCGTCGACCAATCTAGCTGTTCGGGAACTGGTTAAGGAGATACTGGCTAACTATCCGTGTAAAATGAGGTGAAGGACCATCGTACATAAACTACGTTCGTTGAATGACGTGTGGAGGTACATCATCAAGTAAATAAAGTAACTCGTGTCTGATAAACTGCCGACACGTTTTTCTAGGAAGACGTTACGGAAAGAAGTGGAGGCCATAGACCTGATCGTGAATGATTCCACTCGATATGTTGAGGCCGAACCTCTGTTAATGTCAGTCTTGTGGCACTTCATCAGAGTTTTCTTAAGCCCATACTTCATTGTTGTCATGATTGGAGAACCAATTACGTGAAAAGCCAGCTTCATCAGCGAATAAAGTACTCGCCAAGAACTGCAGAAACACAGCACAGTGTCCTAACATGCGTTGAAGAAAGTTATTCTTGGCTGAAAATCTGTCTCATTTGATTTTTACACCCGTTAAGGCGATGCGGGTACAGTAGAGTTTCGTTCTGAATCTTGCAGAATGTCATGCGATTAACACCTTCCCTTCTGGTTATCCTCCTTGTTCCACAATCTGAGGGACCTATTCTTGAAACTCAGCATTCGTACATTGTGTGGTATTCCATCACCTGGAACTCTCTCCTCAAATGAGTCTCTAGCGCAGGTGTTTGTGGAGTCGTACAAACATCCGTGGGTCAGGTGACTGACAGCCTACAAGGGTAACGTTCAGCATGAAGTTGACGTGCTGCGCCCATGTTCAGATCTGCTTGGCCGTACACACGGTGCATATCCGTCACTTAACACAATAAATATATCGTTGTGATGCCTTGTGGTGGAAGTTACTCTAAGAGAGAACAGACGACAACCAGAGAAAACAAAACAAATGCCATGACCGACTGTAAACAAGAAAGTGAATAATAAACGCGCGTTTGAGGTAAATTACACAACCAGGTTACTCTACAGGGAATGTCTTTCATATACCCCCAAACAAAAAGATTTTTATAGACATGAGTTTTTTGTAATCTTTGATGTCAACAATAAATTGTCAAAGTTTCTAACTCAAGTTTTTATTTACCTTGTATATTGAGAGAAAATCACAATTTAAAGCCAGCAATCATCGTATTACAAAGGCTTACATACAGGCGCACGTACCTATCTGCATTCACATATTAATCACTGTATGTTGTTGGCACCTTGTCGTTTGCTTTTGCACTGTGTGATAACTAATTATTTCTTCGTTAGTATCACGCTTGTTTGATCGAAATTTCAGACATTGTGAGAGTGGACGACCTAGGGCTAATATTTAGTGCTTAATATGTGAGTGCAGTCATCTGAAAATGGTCATGTGTAAATGAAAAGAATTATGGCTTTAGCAAAGACATAAATATAAAATAGGTATTGCTGGCGTTTATTTTTAAATTTCTCCAAGAATGTGCCCACTACGGTCGTATAAGTTCAAAGTAATGTACAAAATTATTGAGTGGATGGATTCCTAGGATTTGAAGAGAGTGCAAAAACTTCGTAAGGATGGAAGATGGAATGAATGAGGGTGTTTCGAGACTGGAATAATAAAAAATAGAGAAAAGTGAAGGTGCTGGTATTAATGCTTCAGGTGTTCTATATAGTCTCCCCTCATCTGACTACAACGAACAGAAACTTCATACAGCCACGTGAAATTGTCAGAGAAGTCCTCCTTTGGAATATTCTTCCACTCGCACGTCACATTGGCTTCAACCTTTGTGCGAATTTCAGCACTTTGTCGTTTCGTGGTAGGTTCGTATTGACAGCGCGAAGTCTCGCCGCCGTTTCTAGAAAAGATTTGCCCACGTTCTGCAGTTCAGTCAAGTCCTGGCGCCGCTGCTTTTGTTCGCGAGTGAACGCGTACGGAGCAAACACTGCATACACTTTCCACTTCTTAGAACATTCTGTAGAATGTCTGTAACGCTTGATTTAGATATGTTGGTCCATTGAGATTTGTGACGCAACAACGTTGACACACTGCTTAACACTGCCTGCTCACAGCTGACTGGTCGTACGCACATTTGAGGTTCACAGTTGCTAGTTCACACTGCCACCGCAGTTAATGCACTGACGTCGCTTATACGCCAGGAATAAAATGAGTCTCGGATTTCTTCATATAATGGTTGTTGGATTTATATCAGGGCATTGACCTTTGTGCAATTTATCAGTAACTGATAGAAACCAGTGACGGTTTGAGAGTTTTTCTTCACGTCAACCATTTGCCACGTGCAGTGAGGCGACAAAAGCCACGGAGTACCTCCTAATATCGTGTCGGACCTCCTTTTTCCCGGGGCAGTGCGCCAACTAGACGTGCAGTGGACTCCCTAACAACCCTACCACAACAAAGGTCAAAATTTTAATAACGATTGTGGTGTTGCTCACGCTGCTAGATACTGCATTTTCGGGCAACAACAGTCATATTATGTGCCAGGTGTCATTAGAGCACAGTTAATAAAGTCATTTCATGTAATAATGAAAAAAACTAGGCACTCATCTTTTCGCGTTTCCCACGCTGGTCTCGTCGTAAAATCATGGCTCAATCGTTGAAACTCTAGGTGGTTATGATTCCAAGCTCGAATGCAAAGAGGCCTGCCTAGGTTTTATTCTACTATATTCTAAAGTTTTGTAGATGCACTTCTCAAATAATTCTTGAAGATTACACTTTTGAAGGACAATGGTGATGTAAAAAAAAGCAATCAGCACCCCGAATTTAAGTTACACTTCCTTTTAATTGTAATATCACGTAAACACAAAACATCACTTCACAATACAAAACATACTTGAAAACATCTTCCTCACAGTCACTGTTAAAGTTCACATTTTATAAGCTGACTACGTTTTGCGTCTTTCCAACATGACGTCCAGCACTTGACTTTTTCAAGGTCCGACTCTCTAACAAGTTAACAACAAACTAACAATCGCTTACGCGCCCAAAAATCAGAGTTACAAGTACGTCAAAGATCATAGTGACAAAAGAAAGAATACACATAAGAATAATATCATTGCAATATAAACATATCGATGTATCAAAAGTGAAATCAAATCTGAATGTTGTCTCAGAAATATGTTAAGTAGTTAAAGAAACACAGTAGAATATTACTGGTATCGAGAGGTTCAGGTGAGGTGCCGTAATGGTTGCGTAATTCAAGTACCATTACAACTCAAAAAGTCGTCGGAAGTCCGCTGCAAAAATATTGAGCACTGCTGCCGCTATAGCCGTCCAGAATTGCGAAAATGTTGCTGGTGCGGGATTTTGTGCACGAACTAACCTCTCGATTGTGTCCCAAAAACGTTCGATAGGATTCGTGACGGGCGATGTGGGTGGGCGAATCACTCTCTCAAGTTGTCCGGAATGTTCTTCAGAGCAATCGCGAACAACTGTGGTCCGACGACATCCGCAAAAATTCCATTGTTGGTTTGGAACATGAAGTCCACGAGTGGCTGGAGATGACCTCCAAGTAACCGAACACAACCATTTCCAGGCAATGATCGGTTCAGCTGGACGAGCGGACCCAGTCCGTTCCACGTAAACACAGCCCACACCATTATGGAGCCACTGCCAGCTTGCACAGTGCCTCGACAGGTTGGGTCCACAGTTTCATGGGTTCGCACCACACACTATATCAGCCGTGAGCTCTTACCAGCTGAAGTCGGGACTCAACTGGCTACGCCACGGTTTACCAGTCGTCTGGCGTCCAACCGATTTGGTCCCGAGCCCAGGACAGGCGCTGGAGGCGATGTCGTGCAATTAGCACGACTGCCGCCGTGGCCCGTTAACGACACATTTCGCCGCACTGTCCGGACGGTTAAGTTCGTCGTACGTCCCACATTAATTTCTGCAATTATTTCACACAGTGTTGCTCGTTTGTAAGCACTGAGAACTCTACGCAAATGGGGCTGCTCTCGGTTCGTTAAGTGACGGCCATCGTCCACTGCGTTGCCCGTGGTGAAAGGCAATGCCTGGAATTTGGTGTTCTGGGCACACTATTGATCCTGTGGATCTCGGAATGTTCTATTCCCTGACGAGTTCCGAAATAGGATGTCCCATGCGTCTAGCTGTAATTACCATTCCACGTTCACTGTCTGTTAATTCCCCTCGTGCGACCGTAATCATGTCGGAAACCTTCTCGCTGGAACCAGTTGGGTACAAATGACAGCTGTGCCCTTTTGTTTGTTGTGCGCGCCACACTGCCGCCGTCTGTACGCTAGCCCACGGATTTTGTTACCTCGGATATGTCCGTGATGTCGCTGTCCCATGAACTTTGTTACCTCAGTATATGTACACCATTTGATATGTAAGTGATATCAGTCTTATTCTTAGGTCGTGGGATAGTAGATTTTTAACTGTATTGTTGCGCAATCAGCCTTCTCGTTAGCGAAATGTGACAGAGAGAAGTTGGGAGCGGAGTCGCTTCGGCGGGAGGTTTTGCTGTTAGCGGTAAGGCACGTTGCTGTTTGAGCAGTGTCAGTGCGGTGTTTGGGGGGGAGCGAGCGACGTGCTGACCGTGAAGCCCACCCTGCAGGGAAACCCCGGGCGTCAGCGGCGGCCCGTCGATAGCCGCGCCCGCCTCTCCCCAGCCCCAGCGGCTCTCTGCCGTCCAACTTCCTGCACAAACAAGCTGCTCAGCACCCAGTCTGAAGCTCACATACACTAATGTTCCAAAAACAGCTGTTTCAGGGTACCGTCTTGTATTTTCTCAGATACATAAATTCTGCAACCATTGCGTGCTAGAATAGTAGTCACAGTAATACCGAGCGATACTCTTAACGACTATCGACAATTATTCATAATTACGGGCGCTGTCGTACATACCGTTAAAGAACTGTTGAAAACGCAACAGAAACCTCATACAGCACCCACGTGCCTTTAGGCTCGATGCACACAGTGGAGAGCCGCGCTGGCTCGCGTCGTTAGAAGCCGTTCAGTAAATACACGACGACATCGCGACGATAATCGCGCAGCATTGTAAATGCTCGTGTCATGTGTCTTTAAAAAATTAAAAGAAACTATATTTAACACTTTTTTAAAACTTTGTGTATGTAGTTACTTAACGCGGCATTACAATGCGAAATTGTTTTCGACCTTGATGTACGTCCGTATGCTGTTACAAGTGTCACGAATGTTGATCAATTCAGTGTCAGTATTCGAGCGTGTTGTTGCGCTCCGCCGTAAAATGTCATATACGAAGTCTGCTACTAAGTAAACGACATCGATGCTGCAAATTTGTTTGAAAAAGTTGTCCGGCGGGAGTCTCCTCCGAAGTGGCGTCCATTAAAGCTCCTGCACGCCCAGTACTCGTTTCGTTCGCTACTTACAACACGTCGTTTTCCGCCAGCCTGAAGAGTAGTTGTGTTGTTTATGCCTGCCGGTGGACCGCAGCAATATCTCTAGTGGAATGAATTTCCACTCTACAGCAGAGTATGCGCTAGTTTCAAACTTGCTGTGTTCCAGGCCAGCAATCGAAACTGGGACCTCCGTCTTGTGCGAAGAAGCGCTCTACCGACTGACCTACCCACTTCTGCAGCATTTTGTACACGTAGATGTGCTTCTCACACCGTCTTCCTGTTTTTCACTCGCCTCCCATTACTCGTCCTAAGTTCGTATGTCGTTTTTCTTATGAAATTCGTTGACACTCCGCCTGCAGCGTGGGCACAAAAATAAAGAAGAGTGCTGGGATTACTAAGAAGCCATTAATCGTCAGACATCTTTCGCTCACGGAGCGCGTCAAGTTTCATCGAGATGGTCGCCTGAGTGGCAGTGGACGTGCCGTGCGCTACAGACGCGTTCTCCCGTGCTCGTGGAGGCTAAAACGGCTCAGCCCACGAGCAGCGGCGCCGAGAACAACCTGCTGAAATTTTCTGAGCACTGGGAGAAACGACTGCACGCGTCTGTCCGTTCAAATGGGTCCTATTTCGAATCGCGGGCAGATTAGCGTTTTGTATATTTGTGAGGGCATTATGTCGGAGTTAACTGAATTCGAACGTCAACAAATTGTTGGAGCCCTAAGATGGGTGCACCCATGACCAAGGGAGGCGAAGTGTTTTGTCTTTTAATAGTCACCGTATCGAAGAGTCGTACCGTATACAAGGATAGCGGAAAAGCACCATCTGCCAAGTCACAACCCGGAAGGAACTGCGTGTTGAGTGAGCGTGACGGACAGTCACTGAAGAAGATTGTGACGAAAAATAAGAGGGCGACAGTTGCAAAATTCATTCCGGAACTGAATTTGGCACTCGCGAACCCTGTCAACAGTAAAACAACACGAAGAGAGTTCCAGAAGCAGGGAATTGAAGGGCGAGCTTCAGTTTGAAAACGACTCGTAGAGTGATGCAGGTGCCTGTAACAGGAAACATGGTGCCGAAGCCACAAAACCTGGCCTATGGAGCAATGGAAGAGCGTCATTGGGTCTCGTTACACACGTTTTTAACTTGTGGCCGAGTTTACGCACCCGAGAGTTAAACATGGCGGCGGTTCGATGTGTCCAGTGGGCCCCGCTGGCACTCTACGAGGTGGCACGACTGCCGAGGACTATGTCGACATTCGGCTGAGTAGGTCCGTCCTGTGGTAAAGTGTTCCCCAGTGACGATCCTGCGTTCCAAGACAACAGGGACCTCGTTCAGACAGTCAGCAACGTCCAGGACTGGTTTTGTGAGCAAGAGTTTAAATTGTCGCATCTCCCCTAGACACTACAGTCGCCAGATCTGAATATCATTGAGCCTTCGTGGTCTACCTCGCAGAAAAGGCAGCACAATCGCCATCCTTCTCCATCATCGTTACCTCAACTTGTCATTATTCTGCAGAGGGAATGGTACAGGGACAGACGACGAGAAGGTGTTTTGAATGCCAACGATTTACCTACAAATCTTTCTGTTCCCTACCTATACTGTATTACGCATGGTATGTATTCCGTTTTGGGTGTGCCCGTATTTTTGTCCGCCGCGCACACGAGTGTATATACGGGGTGTCTCTCTTATTAGTCGCCAGTGCATTCTGTCTGGTATTTCGATAGATACTTGCAATTTATTTTAGCGAGGTGTTGATAGAATCACAGCAGACAAATACTGGTCGTCACGTCTTTCATTCGACACCCAGACTCAATGCAAAGCGGCGATATTTCTCGTTGCAGACAAAGCGTTTTCTAAAATGGAATTTTACATGCCCATTCGACAGAGTGGTCCCAAATTAGTCTAGTGCAGTATTCGTTTTATCGATGTGTATTAACAGGGGCAGTAAAACACGGAGCATCAGCAGCAGTCTTATCAGCCACAACACCGCTCTGTCCAGCGCCGGTTTCTGCCGCCTCGCAGCAGTTCTGCTCAGCCGCTGCTATTATTCTTCGTGTTTTACTGTTCCCGTTAACACATATCGATAAATCGAATGACGCACTAGAGTGATTTCGGACCGCTCTATCGCGTGGACACATAAAATTACGATTTCAAAATGCTTCTGTTTGTAATGGGAAACAAACCGGTGCTTTCCGTCGACGCTGGGCATCGCATGTGAGACACGATGAGGAGGTTTCGTTTGGGCTGACTCAAGCTACACGTTGCAAAAACGAAACTGTGTATATCTAAGAAAACACCAAAGAATGTGAACCTGACGACCTGTAGGAAAAACACCCGGTGTGTGTATGAAGCAAGTCGCTATGTTCTGGCTCATCAGTATAGACGAGTCCTTCGTAGGTTTCCAGAAACATGTGACGCCACACCTCTAGGAACAGGTCACGGAAATACCGCGCGTTACGGGCGGGTGATTTGTGGGCGAGCAGCTGGTGCCCGGTAGCTTTTCAGATGTGTCCCGACGGGTTCAGACCAGGCGAATCTGCTGCTGGAGACATCAACGTGAATTCAATATAGTGCTCCTCAAACTACTGTAGCACGAGTGTGGATTTGTGATGTGGACAGTTGTCTTGTCGGTAGATGCCGTCGGCATCGTCGAAGCGAGGATGAAGGGATGCAGAGCGTCCGCAGTAATGTCCACGTAGTCCGTAGTTGCCATAGTGCAATAACAAACGTGACATGAAAGACCAGGTGAATGTCTTTTGTATCATGATATACTGCCCCACCGACCAGCGTCCGTGGTACGGTGTATGTTTGGACCGGCCGTTCGCCCAGATGGCAGCGTATCGGGCGGGACACGACCGTCGACCAGGTGTGAGAAGAAACGCGATTCATCCAAACAGGCGACACGTTTCCGCTGGTCCGCGTTCCAGTCTCGTTGACGCCTTGCTCACTGCAATCGTAAACGACGATGTAGTTGAAGTGAGTAGAGACTGGACGGGTGGTTGTCTGCTGCGGAGCCGCACGGTTGCACAGTGTGCGCTGAACGTCGTGCGCCGGAACACTGGTGCCTGCACTGGAACTGTACTACGTCACCAGACCTGCCACAAATCGCCGCCTATCCTCCTTTACAAAGCGAACAAGCCTCCGACTTGTGCGTTCTGTGATGAGCATTGTACGCCCCAACAACTTGTCGGCTACTGGCGGGTGCAGCGTCCTTCAACCACTTTCCGCTGACGCTCACGACAGTAGCGTGAAAACAGCCGACCAGCTTCGCTCTTTCCGAAATGCTCGTTCGTAGGCGGCGGCCTTTGTCAGTCGCTTATGTCAGTAGATTGTCTTATCTGCGGGCCATATCGTCGACAGTACGATTCCCCGTTCTGGTCCGCGTATATACACTCCTGGAAATTGAAATAAGAACACCGTGAATTCATTGTCCCAGGAAGGGGAAACTTTATTGACACATTCCTGGGGTCAGATACATCACATGATCACACTGACAGAACCACAAGCACATAGACACAGGCAACAGAGCATGCACAATGTCGGCACTAGTACAGTGTATATCCACCTTTCGCAGCAATGCAGGCTGCTATTCTCCCATGGAGACGATCGTAGAGATGCTGGATGTAGTCCTGTGGAACGGCTTGCCATGCCATTTCCACCTGGCGCCTCAGTTGGACCAGCGTTCGTGCTGGACGTGCAGACCGCGTGAGACGACGCTTCATCCAGTCCCAAACATGCTCAATGGGGGACAGATCCGGAGATCTTGCTGGCCAGGGTAGTTGACTTACACCTTCTAGAGCACGTTCAGTGGCACGGGATACATGCGGACGTGCATTGTCCTGTTGGAACAGCAAGTTCCCTTGCCGGTCTAGGAATGGTAGAACGATGGGTTCGATGACGGTTTGGATGTACCGTGCACTATTCAGTGTCCCCTCGACGATCACCAGTGGTGTACGGCCAGTGTAGGAGATCGCTCCCCACACCATGATGCCGGGTGTTGGCCCTGTGTGCCTCGGTCGTATGCAGTCCTGATTGTGGCGCTCACCTGCACGGCGCCAAACACGCATACGACCATCATTGGCACCAAGGCAGAAGCGACTCTCATCGCTGAAGACGACACGTCTCCATTCGTCCCTCCATTCACGCCTGTCGCGACACCACTGGAGGCGGGCTGCACGATGTTGGGGCGTGAGCGGAAGACGGCCTAACGGTGTGCGGGACCGTAGCCCAGCTTCATGGAGACGGTTGCGAATGGTCCTCGCCGATACCCCAGGAGCAACAGTGTCCCTAATTTGCTGGGAAGTGGCGGTGCGGTCCCCTACGGCACTGCGTAGGATCCTACGGTCTTGGCGTGCATCCGTGCGTCGCTGCGGTCCGGTCCCAGGTCGACGGGCACGTGCACCTTCCGCCGACCACTGGCGACAACATCGATGTACTGTGGAGACCTCACGCCCCACGTGTTGAGCAATTCGGCGGTACGTCCACCCGGCCTCCCGCATGCCCACTATACGCCCTCGCTCAAAGTCCGTCAACTGCACATACGGTTCACGTCCACGCTGTCGCGGCATGCTACCAGTGTTAAAGACTGCGATGGAGCTCCGTATGCCACGGCAAACTGGCTGACACTGACGGCGGCGGTGCACAAATGCTGCACAGCTAGCGCCATTCGACGGCCAACACCGCGGTTCCTGGTGTGTCCGCTGTGCCGTGCGTGTGATCATTGCTTGTACAGCCCTCTCGCAGTGTCCGGAGCAAGTATGGTGGGTCTGACACACCGGTGTCAATGTGTTCTTTTTTCCATTTCCAGGAGTGTATATATTCCCTGCAGCCTCACGTGCTCGCAACACTAACAGGCGGCATTCATTCTCGCGATTGACAGTGGTCATATATGATGATACGCGAACAGTGACATTTTCTAAATCGCTGTTGATTTTGAGGGGAAGTGCCGGGTGGTTATAATAAATCGTAGCTACTCACGAAGATCAAGTGTAGGCTGCAATTATCGTACGACAGTGAAACTTTGTAGATTTGCTAATGCGTGAATGCGGAGCCGATTTACGACAGCTGGCCGGTGTGGCCGAGCGATTCTAGACGCTACACTCTGGAACCGCGCGACCGCTACGGTCGCAGGTTCGAATCCTGCCTCGGGCATTGATGTGTGTGATGTCCTTAGGTTAGTTAGGTTTAAGTAGTTCTAAGTTCTAGAGGTCTGATGACCTCAGCTATTAAGTCCCATAGTGCTCAGAGCCATTTGAACAATTTTTTTGATTTACGACAGAAAACAATTAGTTCCGATTTGTCCACCAGGTGCAATTCTAGCGCTGTACACTATCTCGTCGACGTCTTTAGTGCTCTTCCTGAACAAACTGTGTAAGTGGCGGATAATAATAAAACCGACATTATGCTTATCGCACATGTTTGACCTTTTCTTCCACGTCCCGTTCCTCATCCATTGCACACGGAAACGTCTCTACACGTCTTTCTTCCATTCACAACGCCAGATTGGCACCTGCTGCCGAAATTGGAACTAATTTTTTTCCAGCGTAAATCGGGTCCGCATCGACCGACGCATTAGGTTATCTACCGAGTTTCATTGCCACAGGGTAAATAGAACCCTCACTGGAGCTCTGCGAGTAACTGCTTTTTAATAATAACCACCCGGCATTGTGTTTGTCGGCTGGAGTGTTTAAGAAGCAGGCTACCCGCGTGAGGCGAGGCGGCACTGCGGCAGGTGCGACCCTGGGCCCCCAGTCTCCTTGTATCGACCGGCTCGGCCCGGCCCGGCACCAGACCGCAGAGGGAGCCGTCGGCGGCTTCTGGCGCCAGCTGTGAGAACACGCCAGCGGCTCAGCTGACTGCACAATACCTCACTCGTCTGCACGTTGTTGCTTTCACACAGCTCTCCACATTGTCTGCACTGTGCGAGTCTCTTCTTTGCCTGACTGCTGCAACCTACACCCATTTCAACCTGCTTACAATACTCGACAACTGGCCTGCATCTACAATTTTTACCCCGCTTCCCAAAAACAAAAACTTCCCTCCATCACCAGACTGACAATCTCCTGGTGACTGAGGATGTTCTGTCAACGAATCCCATCTTTTAATCAGTTCCTTTTCTCGCACTTATATTCAGTACCTCTTCATCCGATCTACCCGTCTAACGCGTCAACATTCTTCTGCGAATTGTTTTGTCAACGTTACACTTCCATACAAAGCTACGCTCGAGACAAATACATTCATAAAAGATATCCTAACATTAAAATTAATATTCTACGTTAGCAAATGCCCCTTTTTCAAAAATGCTGTTGTAGCTTATCAGTTTTAGCATATCTTAGTCAACATCGAGAATAGGCTTAAAACCCCGTCATACTCTATCGTCAACCATTGCTTCCCTCTCACGTCTTTCTGCTCCTCTAACTGCTGCGTGGTTCGTGTACAAGTTGTAAATAACCTTTCTCTCCCTGTGCTGTATCCCTGCTACTTTGAGAATTTACACTAACATAAGTGGTACCGTCAGTATTGTCTTGCGTGTTCCTACATTTCTCCGGAACCAGAGCGGTCTCGCCCGAGATCTTCTTTTACAAGCGTTTCCATTTCTCTGTAATGCATTCCTGTTTTGTTATGAAATCTTGTTTTAAAATAAATATTTTGATTGCCGTACCTTGACCACCCGTTCTTACGTCTTTCCCTGTGTCCGATACTGAGGTGACTAAATAAAGAGGGTTGGTCAGTTTGGAATACTGGACGGACTGATTCACGAAGAGGCAAACAACAGTGCTCTCACTACTCAACAGTGACATTTCCTTCGCGGATTAAGCCGTCCTCACACGGGTCGTGTATTCGATCGTCAACATATTACGCGACGAGTTTCTGGCTTCGGAGCGTGGAATAACGCACGTTGTTGAACCTTCCCTAACGAACAGAACTTCGTCAACCATATCAAATACATTGAAAGTGTATTCGAACGTTGACCAACAAATGGAAAACCGCAACCCACATCACATGCAGGCGCGGATCCAAGGTTCGTTCTGGACAGGGTCATAGATTGTTACAGTCTCTCTCCGCCGTAAAAAAGTCTTAATATAATGATAATAATTTCCTTACACGGGATTTTAGTACATCTCTTCAACGTAAGCTTGAAGAAATTGCAGTTCAGAGAAATGTCGGATTTGAGAAGCATTCGTCCGAAAATTTGAGAAGTACGAGGGTCGTTCAATAAGTAATACCCAACATTTAAAAAAAAAGCGATTTATATACTCAAACAAATGTCCTCGTTGGTGCTTCACATTCGATGTCTGTCCTGCGCGCCGGTGAAGTTTCGAACCGTTCTGGCAAATGGCAGAGCCGTACTGCAACGTCAAAATGGCTTCTACTTACGACCCTTTTACAAGCAGCGTGCTGTTATTGAATTTATGTGTGCAGAAAAAGAAACCGTGATGAACATTCTAAACGTTTGTGTGCAGTGTATGGCGAAGCTGCGATTGATAGTACAGTTGGGCGATGGGCAAAGAAAGTTAGAGCCTCAGGAAATGCAGAACCAGAGCTCGATGATGAGCCACGCTAGGGACGCCCCGTCACAGCCACTGCTCCACACGTGCCGAATCGTGCGGATGTCATTATTCGTGCCGACCGGCGCATCACAACTCGACAATTGGCTCTACAGGTGTCGGTCAGCATTGGAAGTGCGTCTGCAATAATCGAGACTCTCTGACATTCAGAGAGGTGCTCACGATGGTCCCACGAATGCTCACAGCGGACCACAAGATTCAAAGAAAGACCATTTCATCTGAATTGTTGGAGTGTTTTGAGACTGATGGAGAGAGTCTCTAGGGGGAACACGCTTTGAAGATGACGAGGGCGACAGTCATAAAGTGAAAAAGTCGCTGTGCCTGCAGGACAAGTGCTTTCACAAGCAGGGAATACACGCTCTTCCACAATGTTAGCGTACGGCCATAGAACATGGTGGAAACAACGTAGGAAAACAGGATATGGACAAGACATGTTGGACTCCTAACAATAAATACGTTCTGACAAAAAAAGTGGGGCATTACTTATTGAACAACCCTTGTACATGTTTCATGCAGCTAATTTAAGATGTGTTATGGCAACAAACTCTCGGAACGTAAACATCACCAAAATTTACATGATGTAAGGTCTGCAGTCTATGGCTATGCGGACATGGCAGGAATGCTATTTCTTTGAGTATTTCTCTTACTGTGGGGAAGCGATTCTTGGTGCTGCTGCGTACTGTTAATGGTGGGCCTATCCCAGAGGCGTGACTAGGCCGGGGCAGTCGGGACCTCTTATAATGACAGGTCCCTTGTCTCCGATAAAAAGAGACAAATAGGAAGGAAAAATTGAGACTTTCTGGTAGATCAAAAATGTGTGCCGGACTGGACCTCGAACCTAAAGTCTTGCATTTCGCGGACAAGTGCTCCACTGACTGAGCTACCCTAGTAGGATCTACTCAAAGATCCCTAGTTCGATTCCCCGTTTTGCACACAGTTTCAATCTGCCAGAAAGTTTCAAATCAGCGCGCACTCCGTTACAAGGTGAAGAATGATACGAGGAACGATTAAAATGGAAATTTAGTGACACTGGTCGGTCAAGTGCAGTTTTTCCCAGTATTAAAATAGTAACGTTTTTAGGAGTATTGGTACTGGGATCAAGAGGTGTGCGTAATTTTGGTGATAATTTAATGTTTATTTCTTTAAAACAATCTTCATCAAAAATTTCTACCAGGAGGAGCGACCTCCAGATTAACACTGTTCTTTATTAATAATTAAGAAACCAACAAGCGAGAATCATAAAATGATATCAAAGGACTCTCTCAAAAGTTGGCCAAGCGTGACATTTTACACCAATAAATCTTACTAAAGGTAAATACCCCTTAGACAGGACTGGGCCTGGAGAATATTAATTGAACAATGTTTACGCTCCTTACATCAATCGAGGCGTCTGTTGGCATTTACTGGCGTGGTGTGTGGCGTATGAGCAGCCGCTCGACCATGAAATCCAAGTTTTCTCACCTCCCGCCTGTCCTAGTACTTGCATTGGGTCCTCATGCAGTTTGGAATTCCTGTGTGATGGTCTGGATAGATGTCTGCCTATTACAAATTACGACCCTCTCCAACTGTCGGCAGTCTGTCAGTCTACATACGAGGTCGGACGGACTTTACGCTTTTGTGCTGTACGTGTCCGGCCGGCCGAAGTGGCCCTGCGGTTAAAGGCGCTGCAGTCTGGAACCGCAAGACCGCTACGGTCGCAGGTTCGAATCCTGCCTCGGGCATGGATGTTTGTGATGTCCTTAGGTTAGTTAGGTTTAACTAGTTCTAAGTTCTAGGGGACTAATGACCTCAGCAGTTGAGTCCCATAGTGCTCACAGCCATTTGAACCATTTGTACGTGTCCCTTCACGTTTCCACTTCACTGTCACATCGCAAACAGTGGACCTAGAAGTGTTTAGGAGCGTGGAAATCTCCCGTACAGACGTATGACACAAGTGACACTCAATCACCTGACCACGTTCAAAGTCCGTGAGTTCCTCGGAGCGCCCCATTCTGCTCTCGCTGATATGGGGAACGTGGCAGTACGTGGCACCACAATGCACCTAATATGAAAGACGTATGTTGCTGGGGGTGTCCGGATACTTTTGATCACATAGTGCACATAAGATAAAGTACAATCACATTTCACGCCACAAAATGTATCTCAAAGAAACTGAGGTAACGAAAAAGAACGTAACAAAAGAAAAAAAGGAGGTATACTTGCATGAAATAAATTATCACCATAGTTATAGCGAATAAGTGGAAGAACTAGAGATGACCTTTAAAGTCCACTACAATATCACGCATCGTAAATTTGTGATGTTTTGGAATAGCGGTGATTCTCAATAATGAATTCTGAATGTGTGGAGACTACCACGAGAACGTGGCGATAAACCAAAATCGAATGGCAGCAACCGCAAAACGAAATAAATAGTAACATATAAGAATCGTAAAAGGAACATAAACTGGAAATAAGGGGAAAGCAACACAGAAATCCTAAGAGAAAAGACACTACACAGGTAACGAAAATTCACGAAAATATAACAAATATTGGAATCGGTAACTAGAATCCGTACATATTATAAAAAGTACGACGTATGTATGTATTTACGTACGTACATGTGTTCCACATTGCCCCTTAAACCACTGGATCGATTTTAACCAAACTTAGTTCATATATCACTTACAGTCTTGAAAGAATCAGTTTGAGGATAAGAAACACCTTCCTTTCAAAGGGGTGGGGGGGGGGGTGGTTGCGAAAAAGAAGTGCAACTCAGGCTACATTTATCCGTTATTTGAAAAACAGAACACTTGGTGACTTGCAAAAAGTTTACATATAATTTCAAACCTTTACGAAACTTTTTCTCGCTAACGACCCCCACAAAATAACGAAAGTAAAAAGTTTACGCTTTCTACATTTTCGCTGTTCATCCAATGAAACTTCTGCATCAGGCATGACGTTTTAATTTATTATTTCATTACTTCTAACTCTATTCGCAACTGATTTTTGTAGACAGTATTCACATGTATCACTGACTATATCTACAAAAGTATATCATTGTACGACAAGCGGAGAAGCGATTTTGTTTTAATGATGTTTAACTCAAATGCTATATCATGCCGCTGACACTCTCTCCCCTATTTCTCGATAGTACAAAACGTGCTGCTCTTCCCTGGACTTTCTCGATGTACTCCGTCAATCCCATCTGGTGAGGATCTCAAACCGCGCAGCAGTGCTCCAGAAGAGGACGGACATGCGTAGTGTAGGCAGTCTCTTCTGTAGATCTGTTACGTTTTCTAAGTGATCCACCAATAAAACGCAGTCTTTGGTTTGCCATCCCCACAACATATTCTATGTGTTCTTTCCAGTTTGTTGTTCGTGATTGTTATTACTAGGTATTAAGTTGAATTTAAGACCTTTAGATTTCATTGATTTATCATGTAACAGTAGTTTAATGGATCCCTTTAAGCACTCATGTGGATGATCTTACACTTTTCATTACTTAGGGTAAATCGCCAATTTTCGCACCATACAGAAATCTTTTCTAAATAGTTTTGCAGTTTGTTTTGATCCTCTGTTGAATTTACTATGCGATGAACGACAGCATCATCTATAAACAACCTACGATGACTGTTCAGATTGTCTCTATTATTTCATACGAACCTAGGAGTCAATAACTGCAACTGACCTATACAGGTTACTTCTAAATGTCGGCTCCAAGGTGCGTTGATTATCGCTTTTCTCCAATAGTACAGAGAGTGTTACCCTACAGCCGACCGCTGTGACCGAGCGGTTCTAGGAGCTTCAGTCCGGAACCGCGCGACCGCTATGGTCGCAAGTTGGAATCTTGCCTCGGGAATGGATGTGTGTGATGTCCTTAGGTTAGTCAGGTTTAACTAGTTCTAAGTTCTAGAGGACTGACGACCTCAGTTGTTAAGTCCCATAGTGCTCAGAGCCATTTGTTGCTAAGGGTCCAACGAAGAAACAGTCCTGCATTTCGAAACAGCTGAGAATGTCCCCAATATTTTTGGTGACAGCATGCTACGGTGGTAGGATTTATAAACTTACTGCTAGAGTACTTCCCAGCTGACGCTAAAGACAAGTCCAACGCATTGACCTGGCAAATAAGAAGCTATCTATACCCTTAGATATTCATGAACGTTCTTAAAGCTCTGACGAACATAATTTGCTGGAATAATAAATGCAACGAACAAAGTGTAGTAATAGGTCTCGAAAGAAAAATCTTACCCTTTTCGGATTCAGTGTAAACAAGCAGAAAGAATTAACAATCGACATAAGGCCTTGCATTCAGAGTATGTACGTTTGTAGCTGTGTATGACTTCTGACGAACGGCGCTATCAGAAACGAAAATGGGAGAGTGAGGTTTAAAGTCCCGTCGACGCCGAGGCCATCAGAGACGGAGCGAAAATTGTGGTAGGGGAAGGGTGGGTGAGGAAATCGACCGTATCCGTTGCAAAGGAACCACCGGCATTTGCGTCAAGCGATTTGGGTGGAGTCACGGAAAACCTCAGTCTGGCTGGTGGGCGGGGGCCTGAACCGCCGTCCTTCGTCCTTCCGAAAGCGAGTCCAGTGTCTCAGCAGTGCCACACACCGCTCGGTTGCCCCCCGTCTGCGCCGGCTTACTCAATTTCCCGAGGCTTGCGGTCCTAGGTGTGCACCCACGAACCGCGACGGATCTGTTGCCATCAGCAGGTACGGCCATTCTGCGAATAGGCGCCTCTGTCTGGCTGGAACGTTCAGGGTGAAAGACCATCCGCGTGGCCAGCAAACTCGCAGGTATCCCGTGTTAGATACCGTAATACTTCAGTTCAAAATGTGTATTCAAAATAAAGATGGGACCACTGAATGATAGATTACACTGTGCCTCGGAATACTAATTGTTCTGAGACGGGAAACTGCAGCGGGAGAGAAAATGATACTATTTAGTTTTCATTTAAGATACGATTTAACCGATCTCCCACTGTAGCTGATTCTGCGCGCGTTACTATTATTTTTCCCTTTATGATAAAGCCAGACGTAGAGATCGGCGTAGAAGAGCAATAATTTGGATAGTGATTGACCGTGTTAAAATATAGTACAGTGCCATGAAACACATCGCAGCTCGAATAACAAACAGTTTAGACTGCAGATCCTAAGAGAAAGGATGCATATATACATATGGTAGCACAAAAAAATGTAATCATCACATTATCGAACTTGCGATTCTCAGCGGAATTAAGCTCCTGAAACACATTGTCACGTAGAAGAAGGTGTAATTAGATGAATGTCGAACACTAACTTCACTTAACGAAGGCTTATTCAGCACTTGCACATACAAGAGCGCGGAGCGGACTGCCTACGGCCAGAACACATACAGTATATATACAGCTACAGAACATTCTTGATATCTGTGGATAATTCTAGAATGCCCTCGAACCGAGTATAGAAATTGAAATTTTACAGTTCAGGTGAGTTTTGAACTCAAGACCCTCTACGCAACAGTCTAGTATCATAACCGTTACACCACGCTGACTGTGCTACTTAGCTTATGCTGTGACATTGCTCCCTCCTCGTGGAAGAGGGTAAACGTCCTTTTTAGTCACCTTATTAAACTTCCTGTAATCAACACAAAAGCGCCAACTGCCAACCTTCCTCCTGACGAGGACCACTGGTGACGACCATGGGCTCTGTGAAGGCTGAAGGATGTCATTCTTCATCATTTTCTCTACCTCGTCGCGAATTATCCGACGTTCCGTTGCTGACGCACGGTATTCTTATTGGTCGATCGTCTCCAGTACTAATACGGTACCGTCGATTTGTCTAGTTTGCTCTTCACCTGTGGACTGAACCATTCAGAGAAGTCTTGAAGAATGGCAAGTAGCTTCTTCTGTTGTTCCTTAGTGAGATCTGGTGATAGTCGAGCTAGAAGATCTGAAGTGGTAGCACTAATTTCGCCCACTGACTCGGCATGGGAGGTTTGTATGATGCTCAGCTGTCCTTCAATTAAAGGCTCAGTGTTTGCTACGCACATGCATCTTGAATGGATCTGCGGTTCTCGGCGACAGTTAACTATCTACAATTCACCGAATCCGTTCTTAACCGAGACGACAGAGGCTGCGACGGCCAGCTTATTCTTCAGTGGTGTGCTTCCCTTACATTCCACTACAGGATCCATGGCATGACACGTGACAGTTACCTTTCTAGCGCTGACTGCAGGAAAGATCACTTCATCTAGCACGCATAGTCTCCACACACTCGGATGCGCATCTTCTTGTCCACAGTATCTCATCTCGTCTAGCATAATCTTCGAGCGACCACAATCTATAATTGCCTGAGAAACTTTCAAAAAGTCCCATCCGAGAATGATGTCATGACTGCACTCTTGTAAGACGATGAAGGGCTGTGTAAGGCCACTTATACCCACACAAATGACACATCTTCCTGTAGGTTTTACATATTTCCCACTAGCCACCTTCAGCAGACATGTTTTGCTGTTGACGAATAAGGTTTTCTGTAACTGGCGACGGTACTTCTCCGAAATGATTGAATACGATGCTCCAGAGTCCACAAGAGCTTCGGCTGGTCGGCCATCCATGAGGATATCGACGTAGTTTCCTGTCATTTTTGTAGTGATCGACGGCGGGGGATTTTTCTCTTCGGCGGCCTCACCTCCAAGGAAGGTCGCACGCTTTAGTTTTCCAGGTTGCGGCGGCTAGGTGATCGGCTGGAGCTTATAAACGTTGATGGAGACCTCGATCGGCGTGTTGGAGAGCGTCCTCTCCAGCGGCTAGCTTGCGGCGATGGTGGCCTACGTCGTCCTGCGCCCACATTTTCTTGTTCATCTTCGTCACCCCGGAGTTGGCGTCGGCTAAGATTGCTCTGCTGTCTTCTAGCGCGGGCGTCATAAAATATCCGCCGCCTTTCTCGACAATAGCGCACCACATGTCCCGGTCGTCCGCAGTGGAAACATACTGGTTGGTTATTCAAGGTCCTCCAGACGTCAGTCTTCCTTGGTTTCCAAACAGATTCCTCATGCGTCATTGTAGGAACGTAACCTCACCTCGGTCTCGACTTTTTCACCGTTTTAAAGGGAAATAAAGGACGAGAGATTGGGTTCAATGTCTGTTCCACTTCCTCCCTTATGACGTCTTGAAGCGTCTCGGTTTTTTGCTCGCCGTGCAGTCCAGATGCCTTCTGAACATCCTCTCTCACTATCTGATGAAGAACACTTGTGAAATCAGTTTCTTCCTCCATCACAGACATAGATACGACGTTTGGAAGCCGTTGAAACTTCTTGCGTGTAATTTTTTTTTTTTTTTTTTTTGCATTGTCTCGATATACCATTTTATGAAATCGTCTGCTGTCGAAACCTCCTTCAGGAGTAGGGCTTGATACAGGTCCTCAGCAACACCCTCCATGAGATGTGCAACCTTATCTTCCTCCTCCATTCCCGGATCCACTATTTTACACAGCTCCACGACGTTTTGAATGTAGGATGCTGTAGTTTCTCCTGGACACTGTGCCCTGCACTTTAATTTATCTTCTGCCTTGCACTTCTGTTGTTGTGTGTGTCGCCGTAATACTTGTGCAGTTCCGCCTGGAATACTTCCCAGCTTGTGGACTTCTCCTCGTTGTTCTCATACTATTGCTTGGCAGTGCCCTCCAAGTAGAAAAACACGTTAGCCAAACACACGGTGTCATCCCATTTGTTAAATTTGGCTATATGCTCGTATACCTTCAGCCACTTGTTCTGATCTTGGCCATCGGCACCAGAGAACCCGGAAGGATGTCTCTTGTGATGGCACACAGTTGCTGTCATCGTAACGTCCTCTTCTTCTTCTGTCTCCGATAGATTGTGATCTGTTGAATATGGCTCAAACTCGAGTTTCTCGCCACCTAAACGTCGGCTCTGTCGTGGCCTGATGGGAGCCACTGTGTCGTCGATATTGTGCGCTATCACAAGTTCCAATGCCGAGCGTCTCCACCAGAATAATGTCACGTAGAAGAAGGTGTAATTAGATGAATGACGAGCACTAACTTCAATTAATGAAGGTTTATTCAGCACTTGCACATACAAGAGCGCGGCCAGAACACATACGATATATATACAGTTACAGAAAATTCCAGTACAATAATTCTTGACATTTGTGGATACTTCTGGAATGTCCTCGAACCGAATATAGAAATTAAAGTTTTACGGTTCAGGTGAGTTCTGAACTCAAGACCGTCTGTGCAACACTCTAGTATTATGACGGCTACACCACAGTGGCAGTGCTGCTCAGTTTCTTCTGCGACAATATAACAATCTCGTAAAGACAATTAGTCATATTTATCATACATATTCAATTAATAGTAAGACATTTTAACAGAATGTCAAAATTACTATTTATAATTAACTTAAGATAGAGTGGCATGGAGAGCTGCATCAAACCAATCTCAGGACTGAAGACAACAACAACAACAACAACAACAACAATTAACTTAAAGACACATATATGGCGTTCATACATGGTTCTAGAGAGGAGTGGGAAGTAAGTAGGACTCAACTTCGTTTCTTTCTTATAAGAGAAGGAAATTAATCCACCGACTCTAATACATCGGGATCAGGGATATACACATGTATCTCCATGCTGCTCGATTAAACGACAATTTATCACAATATGGCTTCTAATTTTCCATAATTCCACGCCGTTTTCGAGACTCTTAAATTATGGAGCTACTTTATTTACCAAAAGCTGAAATATTTGTAAATTGGTGCGTAAAAACATAAATGCTTTCATTAAGCTTGTAGCGGGAAAGGTCATGTTGCCACTCCCCCCCCCCCCCCCCTACCCTCTTCTAGATTGATGCCTCATCACCTGCACGTTGCTTCGCGTTTCAATGCAGGGAGAACATCACAGCTGCTCTCGCACACACGGACAATTGTGTGTAATGATGGATGCATTAAAAGCGACCTTACAACGGCACAAGAACGAGGTCGCACAGTGAACATTGCCGGTCGGATGCTCTGTCCTGCGCTTTTGACAATGGGAGAAGCTAATTTACGCTTTCCATTTCTAGAGCTCGTGTATATAACAAAATTTTGCCACAATTGCGAATATTTTTGACATAAGCAGCATTAGGCGTGGAATCATACGAATACTTTTGACATCAGTTGTATTAGGCATGTAACCAATCCTGTTTGTGACAGACGAAAATTTGTGCAGGATCGGGAGTGGTGACATTAACGCCACGTGCCTACGCCCTCATCGCTCGCAGATTGCCTGGGTTCCCGCGACTAGGGCCGGCCGAAGTGGCCGTGCGGTTAAAGGCGCTGCAGTCTGGAACCGCAAGACCGCTACGGTCGCAGGTTCGAATCCTGCCTCGGGCATGGATGTTTGTGATGTCCTTAGGTTAGTTAGGTTTAACTAGTTCTCAGTTCTAGGGGACTAATAACCTCAGCAGTTGAGTCCCATAGTGCTCAGAGCCATTTGAACCCGCAACAAGGTTAATGAGACAAACGTGTTCAGCGTTAGTATTGTCGCGTTGCCCGTCTAGCCTGTAATACTTATTACTACACTGTCTATTCCTGCAGGCAGACATGCACGTTGGGAATGGTCCTGCAAGCGTACGCGATGGCGTAGATGGTTAAGGCGACCGCTCGCGGTACGCCAAAGGACTGGGTTCGAGTCCCGGCCCGGCACAACTCCTGTAAAGAGTTTCTTGTCAGTCTACGCAGCAGAATGCGGGTGGGAGTTATCGTGGATTAGCATCGTGTGACGCTGTACTTCTGGCCTCTGTTCTCGGACTGCGTGTGCAAGACGTCTCAGCTATTGACAATAAATGTCAGCAGACGCGTGATCCAGTTGGGGAAGCAATTCATAGTAGACCACACCGTCGATGTTGCACCAGATGCATAACATTATATTTTGTGGATGTGCGCAGGTCTTTCTACATGGGGTTGCTACTTTGTTTGGGCTAATTCCTTTCTTTACTTCGTGTTAGCACAACTATAGCAATTCTGTTACCAGTAACAATACAGGACAGTAGAGGATAGGTATAGTAGATCTTGATCACAAGTCAACTAATGACGAGCAAGTAGAGATGCACATATGGCAACACTGATTTTTGTGATTTCGGCTTAGAGTATACACCCGATTTTTGAACCTTCCCCACTGCATGCAAATGTTGCACGATGATGGATGGTCACAGTTCATCACATTTGCCAGTTCTGAAGTATAGTGACGTGGATCACAGTGAATCAAAGCGTTTAAATTATCTCCGTCAAATCTCTAAGGTCTTCCGCAACGTGCAGAGTCACTAAAGTCAAAACGACGCCACTCAAAATGAGAAAACCATTTTCCCGCTGTGCTCCGTGCAGTGGCATTGTCCCCGTACAAGGTCCAAATGTTTCCACCTGCTTCCGCTGGTGTCCCCTGTCTTTTGAACTCATACAGAAGAATATGTTGGGAATGTTCCCATTTCTCCACTTGCCACTCCATTTTCTAGCCTCCACTGTCTCCAAATGACAAAACGACAATACAGTGAACCTAGGAGGCGCAGTCGTAAGCGCACTGGTCTCGCATTCCGAAGGACGAAGGTTCAAACCCGGGTCCGGCCATCCAGATTTAGGTTTTCTGTGATTTCCCTAAATCGCTCCAGGTTAATACTGGGATGGTTCCTTTGAAAGGGCACGGCTGATTTCCTTCCCCATCCTAGACAGAGTACGAACCTGTTCTCCGTCTCTAATGACCTCGGTGTCGACGGGACGTCAAATCCAACGTTCCTCCCTTCATTCTTCAACAGTGAAACACAAATAGAAAATGAGAATTAATAAATAAACTCACAGCAACTGGATTATCAACATGCGACACAAAAACGCTACGGAAGTTGCACACCAACACAACACTTCGAGAAGTAGTTTCGTAACTCAAACAAATGACATAAAACTACTTGGACCACTCAGTGAGTCACATAACGTATATGCGAAGCTTTTTGTTTCACGATTCTACATAATCGTAGGCAGGCGCCGCACACGGCGAGATACTTTACGGCTGCGGCGACAGGAAGAGTGCTCGGCTATAAAGTTAAAACATATACGTATATAAAGTGGTCAAAACTTGAGTACAGCGGAGCAAAACTGAAAACAGGATTGACGTTAGGTAAAAGGAGAAGAAGACGTAAGAAATCACGAAACTAACAAGTGGACAGCCTCGGAGGGCGGTCGCCGCAATCAGTCGGAATACGGTATCTTATCACTACAAGCAAAAATACAGTAATAACTGGCGCGCCAGTTTGTGTCGCGGGCAGTCCGTGTGCGACGGGGGAAGAAGTTGACACACTGTCCAAAACGGGCGGCGCAAAGATGATAAATAGAGAAGTGGAAGCCACTGAGTGTTTTGGAAACGTCAGTCCGGGCACTCGCTGCGGTGTCTCCTCAGTTTCCCGCCTGGCTTCCCTCACGTGTCGCCGCTCAGCGACCTCGCCTGCTCCAGAGTGTAGTGGCAGAGCAGGGAGCAGCCCGGAGTGCCCGGAGCCCGGCTGGCCCGTATGCGCCGCGGCAGGTGTTCCGGGACCGGTTCCAGTGGCAGCGCCCTGCGCCCACCTGGCCCGCTCACACAATTCTCCAGTGCAGCGTTTTGACCTTCCACAACGGTACGTCCTCGCTCTTCTCGCGAACGCTTTTCTTCTGTCCCTGCCGTCATGCGATCTCTGTTTGTCGCAGTGATCAGTGCATCGAACAGCTCTGTGCCATTCCGCCTTGCACAAGCCTTCTAATATAGTATCTGATAAAAAATATCGGGACAACTATTAGTGGACATTAATATGCGGCCAGTCCGGCCTTCACCTTTATGGCGTCTAGGACTCTGCTGGGGACACTTTCATTGAGGTGTCTGTGCGTCAGCCGAGCGGTTCTAGGCGCTACGGTCGCAGGTTCGAATCCTGCCTCGGGCATGGATGCGTGTGATGTCCTTAGGTTAGTTAGGTTTAAGTAGTTCTAAGTTCTAGGGGACTGATGACCTCAGATGTTAAGTCCCATAGTTTTCAGAGCCTTTTGAACCATTTTTTTGTCTGTGCGTCAGTGGTGGAACAGCAGGCCATTCTTCCTCGAGTTCCGAAACCAGAGAAGGTAGAGTGATGTTGGACGGTGGAGGCTGGAGCGAAGTCGATATTCTAACTTATCCCAAAAGCGTCCCACTGGGTTGAGGTCGCAACTTTTGGCGGACGAATCCGTGACATGAAGCCACTGCCTCACAGATGCCGCTTTATCACCGGTTTTGATACAAACAATCGATGCCACCGACGCATTCGTCTGTTGCACAATTCTGTAAAATGTGTCCACATACTTTCGCATTTAACGTTTTAACTAAGCGCGGCTGGGGGAGCGTATCCTGACAACGAGGAACATCCCCACACCGTAACACTAGCTGCTCCGTACCTCACCAAACCCAGACTTTTCCGCCGGACTGCCAGAGGCTGCAGCACGAGTCGCCCGCTGCGGTCGTCCGGCACCCAGTGGCGCCGCCCTTCGCCTCATCCCGAGTATCGCTCAGCTCTGACTGCAGACGTGTTTGGCCGCTCGCCCATCGAGTCCCTCTTAATTCCCTAAGAACACTCACTGTGCTGGCTGGTCAGGTGCCGGCACTTCGGTACTCCCGAGTCGTTCGTTTCGCTGACTTCGTGAGATTCCCTACGACCACCCGTCGTAGTGCTCGGCGGTCCCTGTCGTCAGTACGTGAGGACCGCGTGGTCCCGCTTTAGCTGTTGTCCTGTCTTCGCGTTTCCACTTCACACTCGCATCACCGACAGTCGGCTCGGGCAGCTTTAGGAAAGTTCACACACCTTAAGGTGCGATATGAAGTCGCGCAGGAGGGCTCCGACGTCGGCGTAAACGTGAGGAAACTTACGCCACTGTGAAATAGCTCGCTAGAACAACTGGTCACTTGCTGTCCAAAACTTTTTATTTATTGACACGTTTCGGGAACATCGCATCATCCGAACGTCAGTCAAAGTAAAAGGCAAAGCTATAAACACAAACGTGAATTGCGAGAAAGTCCTTAATGTTTCCGTGGCTATCCTCCGCCGCAAGCAAAGACATATTTGTTTTTTAAATAAGAAACGCCTTCTGTCGCTGGGCTGTATTTTATTCTCCCATACGCGTTTCGCCTTTTTCACTTTAATGCTTCGTCAGTGTGATCTATAACGATGCAGCTGCGTTACACTTTTGTTTTGACATGTATTAAAAATGGTTCAAATGGCTCTGAGCACTATGGGACTTAACTTCTGAGGTCATCAGTCCCCTAGAACTTAGAACTACTTAAACCTAAACAACCTCAGGACATCACACACATCCATGCCCGAGGCAGGATTCGAACCTGCGACCGTAGCGGTCGCGCGGTTCCAGACTGTAGCGCCTAGAACCGTTCGGCCACTCTGGCCGGCGATATGTATTATTCGTAGAGTATAAAACAGTTCCCTTGTCACTTTTTAGTTGGCGGCAGCCTTTCCTCTCATCTGGTCACATGCTGGAGGTCGCACTACCGCTCTATTTACGAATGACAAGCAAACATTCTTCGAACATTTTTCTTCCCATATTTTATTTTGTTTGCCCTTGTTGTTCTGATGTACTATCAATCTTCTGTCACTAATATAGACATTTGATCCAAAACTGTGACTTCAAGATGTAACTACTTTGAATTCACTGTGTATCTCATCCTGTTTTCTTTGTTCACGTACTTGTTGCCAACCTAACGAAGTACCGCTATATGCTGAAAACTAATATCTATTAATTTCTGTTGTGTTTATATCCTTAAAATTTACAAAAGGTGTTACAAAGAGTGCTCGAAGAGAAGACAAAGTAAATGGAAAAGTCTTCATACAGCGTAGGCAGACATATGTATCAAGCGTCAGCATCAAAATTCAGCCTATAGAAAGACGGCGTTACAGAGGTTAACTGACATAAATTCCCACCAGCTAGCGTGAATGTATAAGAATAGTGGCGCTATCTCCTGCTCACAGAAAAAACTGACCAACATAATATTGAAACCAAAAAGCGCATAATAAGAACAAAGCCGGCCGAAGTGGCCGTGCGGTTAAAGGCGCTACAGTCTGGAACCGCAAGACCGCTACGGTCGCAGGTTCGAATCCTGCCTCGGGCATGGATGTTTGTGATGTCCTTAGGTTAGTTAGGTTTAAGTAGTTCTAAGTTCTAGGGGACTAATGACCTCAGCAGTTGAGTCCCATAGTGCTCAGAGCCATTTGAACCATTTTGAATAAGAACAAAGACCTAAATGTGAACCAAAAACGATATACAGCAGGAGTGTACGCAACAGTGGATAAAGCATACGAAGTAAAATTAGAGCCACTAAGAAAAGGAAACGAGGGATACAGGGAAGAGAAATAGGGGCCAGGAACAAAAATGATAAAATTATAAACCACTCACAATGCAATGTGACTACAAAAAGTCAAACAGAAGGCAAAATGAGTATATGTTACAGTTCAGAACCTGTAAGAGATTTTCTTCCAGCATGTGTATAACATATGAAGACGTGCAGATCGAAGAGTTTAACAATGTTAAATTTCTGGGATTACAAATCGATAATGAATTCAGTTGAGAAGAGCGTACCACAGAATTGCTGTAGCGCCTATGCAAGTCTGTACTTTCAGTGAGAATGATCTCAGATGTAGGAGATATAAATATAAAGAAAATACATGCTTTGCTTACTTTCAATATTTGAAATATTTTGCTACTCTTTGGCATTCTACGCATCTTTTTTTAACATGTGTAACGGATGTCTAATATGCATGTTTTTCCACAAGTGGACTACGTACGACAAAACCGTAAGTAAGTTCTCGTACCGCGCGCCGCGGAATTTGAATCCGCGCCAGACGTGATGGACGTCGAAGACCCATAGAGGTCGCTGCACCGTAAGCTGTGGCGGCGCGCGCCTCCTGGACCGCCACAGTGGAACGCGTGGTCCCAGCGGCCAGTAGCGGCGCCCCCCATACAGTAGTTAGGCGCCGCCCACTCGCTCAGCCAGCCTCCTCCTCCACTGGCCGCCTCCTCAGCGAGGGAGCCCTCACCTACAATCGCTGTCACAAGGTGGGCCCCTCCCGTTCCCCAGTCCAATCCTACTGCTGCCAACGCTGCCTCACACACAACGACCACGTTACCTCTGCCTGCAAGAACCCCCCTACTTGTCCCCACTGCAAAGCTTCACACTTCCTCAAGAATTGCCCCAACCTCACCTCTCCCCCCTCCTGCAAGACCTGTAACGAACCACGTCCTACCTACTCCTCCAAGTGTAAAATGAACCCCCCCCCCCCCCCAGTCACCTCTGAGCTCACTGTCCCTGTCCATCCTGTTGATGACCCCATCCACCCCAACAACTCGCTCTGTCGCTCTGCCCTCCACCTACTGCAAGGACATCATCCGTTTCATCACCATTGTGCTCCAAAACATCCACCCCTTCGAGCGCTCCCACACCCTTACCAAAATCGCCCTCGCTGCCCGTTCCATCTCCCATCTTACCACCTATGCCACATACTCCCACAACCAGGCCCACTTCACCTTCACCCCCCTCACCACCCTCGTCTAACTCTCCCCTCCCGTGGTACAACAACCCTACCGTATCCTGTACCACAATATTCGCTTCCTGCCCACCTACAAACTCCTCTTCCTCCACACCCTCCGTCAGCACCGCGTGGATGCCTTCGCCCTAAATGAAACCTTCCTTCAACCCCGTATCTCCATCTCCACAGCTCCTTACACCCTTCACTGCACCGATAACCCGTACCCTCTGGCGCGTGGCGGAGTTGCTATAGGCCACCTCGAGCTAAACTTGTCCACGATTACTCCCGTGACCAAAGCCATCCATCCTCACGACCCCATCCTGCCTCCACATGCCGTGCTTCTCCTTCGAGAGTCCCGCCGCCTCTACCGCTCTTATCTCCGCACTCGTGACCGGGATACACTTACCCGCCACTAGCAATTACAACGACACATCCGCAACATGCTTACTGCGAAGAAACGCCGTACCTGGCGCCAGACATGTACACAACTCAACACCACGCTCCCCATAAACTCTTCCAAGTATTGGTCTGCTTTCCACTGCCTTACTGGGAACAGCCCCACTCCCCAGTACCCTCTCCTCCTTGATGACCGTCCCTTTCCTGACAACCTCAGTAAGGCCAACCACTTTGCCTCTCACCTCTCAGATGTTTTTCCATCCCAGACGATCCCCACTTTGATTATTCCCTCTTCCCTGACGTCATGGACCGTACGAATACCTCTGTTCCTCCCCTTGCTGCTAGCTCCCAGTACTTGGGCCACACACCACCATCTGAACTTAACAATCCCATCACTACACAGGACATCAGCCTCACACTCCGTACTAAATGCAACACTGCTCCTGGCCATGACTGCATTACCTACCGCCACCTCAAACACTGCCATTCAGTCCTTGCCACCCTCTACAATGTCATCCTTGCCGCTGGCTTCTATCCTGACCTGTGGAAAACCTCCCATATCCTGATGTTCTCCAAACCCAACAAGCCTCCATCTGATGCCTCTTCCTATCGTCCTATCTGTCTCACATCGGTGTTCAGCAAGCTCTTGGAATCCATCCTTTCCTGGCGCATCCATCACCACCTCCATCAAGACCACCTCCTCCCCGACACCGAATGTGGCTTTCGACTTCCCTTCTCTGCCGATGACAGACTCCTCCGCTTCACTCATCTCCTCTCCCTCCAGCTTAACTCCCGTCACTCCGCCATTTTTGTCTCCTTCGACCTCGAAAATGCCTACGACCGTGTCTGGTATCCCAGTCTGCTGTTTAAACTCCAAACTTATGCCCTTCCTGTCAACTAGATCCATCTGATGGCCTCCTTCCTCTCCCACCGCCCCTCCTATGTTACCATCCATAATGCCAATTCCCACACCTTCTACCCCTCTGCAGGTGTATCCCAGGGCTCTGTCCTCTCCCCTCTCGTCTACCTCCTGTACACGGCAGATATGCCCCAACCCCCCTCCCCCCTCCAGTACACCTCTTGCAATATGCTGATGACACCGCATTCCTCGCCCTCGCTCGTACCCTCCAACAGTCCCAACGCCTTCTCCAGAATCACCTTGACCGTTTTGCTGCATGGTGTAACCAGTGGCTCCTGAAAATCAATCCTTCCAAGACCCAGGCAATCATCGTAGGTCGTACCACTCGCTCCTTCCGGCTCCTGGATTTATCCCTTACCATCTGCGCCCTTCCTGTTCGCCTCTCCCCCTCCCTCACCTACCTTGGCCTCACGATTGACTGTCACCTCACCTGGATCCCTCATCTCTGCTCCATCCAATCCAAAGCCCACAACCGCCTCAAACTCCTCTCTGGCCGGACATCTGGTTGCACCCCTCTACCATCCTCCACATCTACAAATCCTTAATCTGTCCGATCCTCTGTTATGCCAGTCCTGCCTGGATATCTGCCCCCCCCCCCCCCCCAAATTCTATAAGTCCCTCCAGATCCTCGAGCGTCATGCACTCCGCCTCACCTTCTGTATTCGCCTCCCGTCCCCCACACGGGTCCTCTATGACCTCATTCCTTTCCCCCATCTGCTCCTATTCCTCGAACATATCCGCATCCTCTACACCGCCCGCCGCCTTGATCCCCCTCACCCCCTGGTTGCTCCTCTCCTCTCCCATCCCCGCCCCCTGCCACGCCTTCACTGTTGTATCCCCCCTACCATCCATCTCTACACCCTTCATGTCCTTTCCCAAGATGGCTTCCATCATCTCCCCCTCCCGGATGATGCCCTCTCTCCCTCCATTTATCCCTCCTATCAACTCTGATCCTCACCCCCTCTCCTTTCCTCGATCCTTTTCTTGGGCTCCCTCTCCCCCCCTTCCATCCTCTTTTTTCCCCACCTACCCTCTCTCTGCCCCCCTTCTCTCCCCTGAGTCCTTTTGCATTTCCCTCCTCTGCCTTTTCCCATTCCCTCTCGCGTCTGCCCTGATCCTACCCCCCCTTATGATCCTCTCCCTCCTTTGGTTCCGCCCCTTTCGTTTTTCCTCTCCTCCCTCCTCGTTTTCCCCCTCATCTGTCCAGGTCCACCCCCCCCCCCATCTGCCCTAGGCTGTGGTGTGTCCTCTTTGTGCCGACATTTTAGTGCAGTGTTTACAGTGAGTGTTCAGTGTTGTGTGTCTTTTCCGAAGAGTTGCGAACGGCCATCATACTGTCGCTGGGTGTGATTTTAGACTGTCGCCTTGTTTTTTAATTGTCTGTCTACTATGTTACCTGCTGCATCCTGTGTATTTTTATTCGCTTTGCCAACCCTTTGCTTTATGTTTTAACTTTCCCCAATTTTCCGCCCTTTTACAATTTAAGACCCCGCTTATCGCCTGCTTATTGTTTCTTAAGTTCTCCTTACATTTTAAAAAGTCTGTAGGCTGCAGAGCGGCGTAATAAGCTGCTGCGAGCCCGCCCCCTTCGGAGGGAATCGAAATTCAATAAAGGAAAAAAAAAGACGAAAGCTCAGCCAGTCAGTTTAATCTCGCTTGCGTCGTTTACACCTCGCATGCACTAGACTGCTTTCTTCCTGGTTCGTGTACGAGTTTGTTTCCTTGTGACTCTGTAGTTCGGTCTTGTCGCATTCGTTCCGCCCTCCGTCGGTCGTGTCCCTCCTCTCCCGTTGTGCTGTTGTTCGCGGCCTGTCCGCGGGTCCCGCCGCGCCTTTCGTCGGTGCTACCGTCCTGGTCACAGTTACAACGTAAGTCTTTTTTCCAAATTTGCCGTTAACTATACAGAATGATACGCCGGTAATTGTACATTTGCGTGTGTTTATAGTACAGTACAGGAGCCAGAATAATGCAGCAACTCATAAATCACAAACTTCACGCAAGAAAGTGTCACAGCACACGAAAAATGTCTTTGAGAATGGGAATCACTTCCCGAAACACGAAGTAAAAAAAAATCGTGGCCGCCAGAAGAAAAAATTATTTTATAAACAAACTAAACAACTGTTTTTACAGTCACAGGGTTCGACCAACCATTTCTGATGGATAAATGAAACGTATATCGTATTTTAGTGCGTCAACTACACAACTGATTCATTTTTATTGGCAAGATAATCGTACATTTGTTAGTAGTTTCAGAAGAGTGTAGCGTCTCATGCTGTCAGAATATAGAATCGTTCTGTCCCCGTCGTTTTCAATCTATTCATTTAATTTTAAACACACAGAGAATCGCAATTTTTTTCAGGTCTTCCACGTCATCTCGCTTCTGTCTCCGGATAACTATTACTGAAGTCTTGTTTATGTGCAACTGTTAAAAATATGAAATACTTTACGCACAGTTTCAGGTGTTGGTTGTCTTTTGTGCCGTAGCTGTTGTTCGGCGTGCTACTGTCGGATATTTCCTACTCCTCCTCCGCCGTCGGAAGTAATCTCCCGGTTGCCAGTGGCTTTTTGTGGTGCCTGCCGTGTGCGCCAGAACGTCGTCATATATCATACCTTCATCCCTGCTTCCTGGCGTCTTGCCACCAGCTTTTTTCATTTCTGCTGGAGGTCCGCGATTGCGAACCGTAGCTGAAGAAAACTGTTCGCTGTGCCTCTGGTGGAACCTATTTTAAGAGACACTACTACATAAATGAAAGATCTATGGAAAAGTAACCGCAAAACCCTTAACTCATTAATTCGTTACCCGGATTTCTTAGTAGTCTTCATTATTATTCGTCACTTCTTGGCTCTCCAGTTCGGTGACACTCTTGTCATAAACAATGGTGCATCGGCAAGTGAAGTGGTCAATAAATACACTCATACGTGTATAAAAAGTTGACACAATAATAATGACAATACGTGCACTAAATAATTGAAATACACAAGAGCGTATCGCACAGTTTCTGTTCGAAGGCTGTATGGTCCAGAGCCGGTATGATAATCGATTAAATCACCGCGAACGACGAGACGATCATCTGACCGGTGCACCAAGTTGAAGACACACGTCTGACAGAACATCGTATCCTGCTGCGTGAAGAAGGAATCGTCGAGCCTACAAGGCTTTTTTTAAGGGACAGAAGGCGTGATAGTCGTGTGGGGAGGGATCAGGGCTACAGAGCGGGTCGGCGTGACCCCTGCTCTGCAACATTTGTGACGTCGCGCCATTCCACAACGTTGGTTTTCGGCAGACACGCTGATCCGTGCACTGTCTTCATTCTCTGGCAGCGTTTGTCCTTCAGCAGCCGAGCAAAGAACGACAGCACGTCGGTTTCGTTTGGGCGCATTTGGTAACAACGTCGCCGCAGTTGACGTCTCTGCAGTTACGGCACGCCGGAAAGACACGAATGCCGCACTGATCCCTCGCCTACACGTGGCTGCTCCGGAGTCAAGCTACGCTGCAGCAACACATTCAAACGGCAACTTTTTGATCGCGCTTTGTACATAACTCTGAGGTGCTGTAGGCCCCTCTCTGATGCTGAGTTATACATTGCGTGGCCGCGTAAGTTCATAGCGTTTCTCCACGAGTTTAACAGACACACATAACAGAGAGTTTGGTCGTCAATAATATATTCTCCTTCACTGTTAACTAGAGTCTGCCAACGTTGGGGTAACTTTTCCAATCTGCGACTGTAGAAATGACGTGGTTTTGAGACGAAGAAGTCGTCGAGCCACGTTCGGACCGCGTTTTCATCTGGAAACAAAGTTCCTTGAAGGTTGTTCGATAAAGAACGGAAAAAGTAAAAATCTGATGGCGCAAGATCAAGCGAATAATTTGAGTGCGGAATGAGTTTTTTGTCGGTGAAGCAGAATGAGGACGGCCGTTATCGTGGAGTAGTATCACTTCACGCAGTATTCCTGATCGCTGTTCTTCGACTGAGTCTGTAAGACCCCTCAGTTGTTGACAATAAATTCCAGCAGTTACAGTAGTAACTGTTACATCTCGGGGTAGCAATTCGTAATTCACCACACCGTCATTGTCCCAACAAATGCATAACATTATCTTTAGTGGATGCGTGCAGGTTTTTGCACAGGGAGTTGCTGTTTTGTTTCGGCTGATTCCTTGCTCTTCACTATAACTATAGCGCCAAAGAAACTGGTATAGGCATGCGTATTCGAATACAGAGATATGTAAACACGCAGAATACAGCGCTGCGGTCGGCAACACGTATATAAGAAAACAAGTGTCTGGCGCAGTAGTTAGATCGGTTACTTCTGCTACAGTGGTAGGTTATAAAGATTTAAACGAGCTGAAAAGTGGTGTTATAGTCTGCGCACGAACGATGGGACACAGCATCTCCGAGGCAGCGATGGACTGGGGATTTCCCCGTAGAACCACTTCACCATTGTAACGTGTATATCAGGACTCCGGTAAAACATCAAATCTCCGACATTGCTGCGGCCCTGAGAAATGTCATGCAAGAACGGGTTAAAAAATGGTTCAAATGGCTCTGAGCACTATCGGACTTAACATCTGCGGTCATCAGTCCCCTAGAACTTAGAACTACTTAAACCTAACTAACCTAAGGACATCACACACGTCCATGCCCGAGGCAGGATTCGAACCTGCGACCATAGTGGTCCCGCGGTTCCAGATTCAAGCGCCTCGAACCGCTCGGCCACACCGGCCGGCCAAGAACGGGATCAACGACGACTGAAGAGAATCATTCAACGTGACGGAAGTGCAAGCCTTCCGCAAATTGCTGCACATTTCAGTGCTGGGCAATCAACAAGTGTCAGCGTGCGAACCATTAAACGAAACATTATCGATATGGGCTTTCGGAGCCGAAGGCCCACTCGTGTACACTTGACCACTGCACCACACAAAGCTTTACGCCTCGCCTGGGCCGGTCAACAACGACATTGGACTGTTGATGACTGGAAACATGTTGCCTGGTCGGACGAGTCTCGTTTCAAATTGTATCGAGCGAATGGACTTTAACTGGTATGGAGACAACCTCAGGAATCTGTGGATCCTGCATGTTAGCAGTGGACTGTTCGACCTGGAGTGATACGGGACCTCTTATACGTCTACATACGACTCTGACAGGTGATACGTACGTAAGCATTCTGTCTGATCACCTGCATCCATTCCTGTCCACTGTGCATTCCGACAGACTTGGGCAATTTCAAGAGAACAATGCGACACCCCAGACGTCCAGAATTGCTACAGAGTGGCTCCAGGAACACTCTTCTGAGTTTAGACACTCCCGCTGGCCACCAAACTCCCCAGACATGAACATTATTGAGCATACGTGGGAGGCCTTGCAACGTGCTGTTCAGAAGAGAACTCCATCCCCTCGTACTCTTACGGATTTATGGACAGCCCTGCAGTATTCACTGTGTCAGTTCCCTCCAGCACTACCTCACACATTAGTCGAGTCTATGCCACGTCATGTTGTGGCACTTCTGCGTGCTCGCGGGTGCCCTATACGGTATTAGGCAGGTCTAGCAGTTTCTTTGCCTCATCAGTGTACCAGCATAAAGGCACCACTTCTCGTCACCAGTAACGACATGGGATAGGAATGGTCGGTGTTGTTCACGAGTCAACTAATGACGAGCAAGCAGAGATGCACTTACGGCCACCCATTGATTTTTCAACCTTCGCTATTGCATGCAGATGTCGCACGATGGTGGATGCTCACAATTGATCACATTTGCCAGTTCTCGAGCTCACTGGCACGGATCATTGTGGATTAATGAGTTTAAACGGTCTTCATCGAACCCCACAAGTCTTCCTGGACGTGGGAGAGTCACTACCGTCAAAACGATCCTCCTCGAAGCGATACAACCATTTTCTTGCCGTGCTCCGTCCAATGGCATTATCCCAATACACGGCGCAGATGTTTCTCTCTGCCTCCGCTGCTTTCACCCCTCTATTGAAGTCAAACGGAAGACTGTGTTGGAAATGTTCCGACTTCTCTAGTTCGCATTTCATTTTCTAGTGTTCACAGCTTCACTCACTATCTCCAAATAACAAAACGACGATATGTGAACTCAGATAGCAACAGGGAGCAACAAATAAAAGATAACAATCAATAAATAAACGTACAGAAATCGGAATATCAACACGCAAAACAAAAATGCTACGGACTTAAGATCCAGCCTCGTACGACGAGAGTAAAGTTTTTGAAAGAAACAAATAGTCTCGAGTGCCGATTCTCTCTCGTACGACACTGGCCTGTAATAAAGTTTAGTAGTGTCGTGTTAGGTCGACGTATTTTCCTCACTGCATCCATCCATACTAATGCGCTGGTAAGTCTGTAAGGGAACAGAATCTTTGGGGAAAAGCTGTGAGTGTGGATGCTCGAAAAGATTCGCCGGGCAGTGAGAACCGCAGGCAGTGAGGTCGTGAGAAGGGAGCGTCCTGTGGTGGCGGGCACGTGGAGGCGTGGCTCCAGCCGTCGGAGACAGCGGGCGCTGGAAGAGGTCTGGAGGCGGCGCCGCCTGCCACCTGCCGCGTGGCTGCGAGAGTGGGGCGTAACACGCTGTTTCTGTCGTCAACTTTCCGAGACATCGAAACGGGGTTTCCACAAATGATAGTACACACAGAGGCTTGTAATTTTGTTTTATGGCTAATATTTTGACTTCTTGTATCAGTCGGGAAAATGAAGCAAATATTGTTTTAGTTTGAAAGACGAATAGAGTGACATATTGTTCGTTCATATTGCAGTTGAAACGTATGCGAAAAATGTTCTAAAACTGGAAGGATGTGCGACTGGAATCAGTTATCGCAGTGTAAACTGCACCAAATGGAGCTGTCATTGCAAGGTGTGTAGTTATATGCAGTAAGGAGACGGCGCTGCGCTAGTCAGATGTGTTGTGCCCTGCCCACTCGTGAAATACGGGGTGCATAGGAAACCCGCTCTCTCGGATCGCAAGACAATAGTTCAAGCAAATCGTATTAATGAAGTTTATTACAACAGGACATGATTACAATACTTAACTTTGAGAATTTACGATGATGTGTCGCAAGCAGATGGCGACAGACAAATAAGTCTCTTCAGCACTGGATATACAACTTGTAGTACAAGAGTATTAATACAGTTCCTAAGAGGCTGCTATACAAGTGCCTGTTCTCGATGCCGCTGTGGAAGTCGTAGAACTTCTGGTCTTCAAGTGGGCGCTGCCGTCCCGGAGACCGGTCGGTCAGCGTGCGATTGGCTGACGTCTTCTTCACAGCCTTCTCTGCTCTAAAGTTCCCAATCGGCTTGAGTCGGAACAAATGGTTCAAATGGCTCTGAGCGCTATGGGACTTAACATCTGAGGTCATCAGTCCCCTAGAACTTACAACTACCTAAACCTAACTAACCTAAGGACACCACACACCTCCGTGCCCGAGGCAGCATTCGAACCTGCGACCGTGGCAGCCGCGTGGTTCCGGACTGAAGCGCCTAGAACCGCTCGCCCACACCGGCCGGCTACGCCGGAACAAGATGAACGTATTTCCTCGCGGCCCTACTTTGTACGACGTGTGAGGTGTGTCAGAAAAGTAACGAGACTGACAACACTGCGAGAGATCTGGAAACCATGTGTTGTTCTGCTCGCTCAGATGGCGCGCTCATCCCTTCCAGATGCTCAGACCGAGCGTCAGCTCCGTACAGCCGTCACCCGATTTTTTTAGAGCGCCATCAGTGACGTTGTGTTTTTGTAGTGTAGTACGAAAACGGAACAGCGCAATTTAGAGCAACGTTATGCCATCATGTTTTGTCAAACTCGGGAAATCGGCGAGTGTGACCATTGAAAAGTAGAAACACGCCTATGGGGCACATTCCTTATCGAGAGCACAAGGTTTTTCACTGGCACAAATTATTTTTGGGAGGTCGAGAACGCGACGAAGATACCCTCGCTCAGGCAGTGTCCTACTACTTCAGAACCGACGAAAGCGTCGAACGTGTGCCTCCTCTTGTGAGATCAGACCGAGGTTTAACAGTACGTGAGACGCCCTGCTAAACCCGCAGGACAGAACAGGTAGTTTAAGTTGTGGAAAGGGGCCAAAATAAGCGTCTGTCTGTTACACTCGAACATACAACCTTTCATTTGATCAAAAATTTCAAGAGCCAAGAAAAATTAAAAAAACACAGCTTTAGTTTTGAAACTTAATTAGCGGCTTAATGCGCCGTACAAGACCACTTTAATTTAGTAACGGCTGAAAGCCAATAACTTAAAGCTCAACCAAAATCAGAAATTTCAAAGGCAAAGCCTTATCTTAAAACAGTTCCTTAATTAGGCTGAAGGCCCAAAGAAGCTCACACTACAGGACAAAACAACCTTAATCTAAAAATCGGCTAGAAGCCATCAAGTACAAACAACAAGAACGAACAAGAAAAGGCAGTACACCCAAGGGCGGTCAGAGGTTCCGAGGGTCGGCCTGGAATTCAAGCACTAACGCTCGCGTAGGTGAGACAGGCAGTCTAACCGACGACAACCCATCCAACAGACAGTCAACGGACCCACCGGCAAGATAACTTCCGCTCCACCCGACCAGCACGCAACAGGGAGTTCAATGAAACAATGTAGAAGATATTGGCGCCCACGACCAATTGTATGTTGAGCCGTCAAACTACACACCGTGCTGGACGGCGACAACACGATGAGGAAAATGCACTGCCTGAAATGACGTCAACGGCCAGGGCAGGTAACCGGAACATTAACGGCCACAAGGCAGAAGATTCCGCAGGTGCGCTTCAATTCAAATAACCAATACAGTTAAACTCCACCGGAGGGTGGCTGAAATTTGTCAACTTGAAAACACGCGTTGTTGCTCGCGTGAATATCCCAACAGCCGACAACGAACTACAAACGCCACAATCTGAACAGTCGTGACCTGCTGGTAGATTAAGTCAAAACTCAACTTTCATGTCCAGAATCGGTGAGCCACGAACCTCGTAGCAATGGGAACAGCACTACACACTCCGATACAAAGCAGCTTAAATCACTTAATAAAGGCAAGGTCCAGATTGTATACCAGTCAGGTTCCTCTCAGGGTGTGCTGATAAAATAGCTCCCTATTTAGCAATTATATACAACCACTCGCTCACAGAAATATCCGTACCTAAAGACTGGAAAATTGCTCAAGTCACACCAAAACCCAAAAAGGGAAGTAGCAGTAATCCGCTGAATTACAGGCCTATACCCCAAGCGTCGAATTGCAGTAGGGTTTTGGAACATATACTGTATCCGAACATTATAAAGTACCTCGAAGAAAACGATTTATTGACAAATATTCAGCACGGATTCAGAAAATATCGTTATTGTGAAACACGACTAGCTCTTTATACCCATGAAGTAATAAGTGCTATCGACAGGGGATGTCAAATTGATTCCATATTTTTAGATTTCCAGAAGGCTTTCGACACCGTTCCTCACAAGCGTCTTCTAACCAAACTGCTTGCCTACGGAGTATCGCCTTAGTTGTACGACTGGATTCACGATTTCCTGTCAGAAAGGTCACAGTTCGTAGTAATAGACGGAAAGTCATTGAGTAAAACAGAAGTAATATCCGGCGTTCCCCAAGGAAGTGTTATAGGCCCTCTATTGTACCTGATATATATTTACGACATAGGAGACAATCTGAGTAGCCGTCTTAGATTGTTTGCAGATGATGTCATTTACCGTCTTGTAAAGTCATCAGATGATCAAAACGACTTTGGAAATGATTTAGATAGGATATCTGTATGGTGCGAAAAGTGGAAATTGACCCTGAATAAACAAAAGTGTGAAGTTATTCACATGAGTACTAAAAGAAATCAGCCAAATTTCGATTTCGCGATAAGTCACACAAATGTGAAGGCTGTAAATTCAACTAAATACTTAGGGATTACAATTACAGGTAACCTAAATTGGAACGATCACATAGATAATATTATGGGCATAGCAAACCAAAGACTGCGATTCATTGGCAGAACACTTAGAAAGTGCAATAAGTCTATTAAAGAGACTGCTTACACCACGCTTGCCGCACAGCAGTGCAGTGTGGGATCTGCATCAGGTGGGAATGACGGATGACATCGAGAAAGTACAAAAAAGGGCAGCTCGTTTTGTATTATCGCGAAATAGAGGAGATAGTGTCACAGACATGATACGTGATTTGGAGTGGCAATCATTAAAACAAAGGCGTTTTTCGTTGCGACGGGCTCTTCTCATGAAATTTCAATCACCAGTTTTCTCCTCCGATTGCGAAAACATTCTGTTGGCACCCACCTACATAGGGAGAAATGATCAACACGATAAAATAAGAGAAATCAGGGCTCGCACAGAAAAATTTAAGTGCTCGTTTTCCCCGCGTACCGTTCGAGAGTGGAACGGTAGAGAGACAGCTTGAAGGTGGTTCATTGAACCCTCTGCCAGGCACTTTATTGTGAATAGCAATCACGGCGGCGGTACCGTAATAGAAGATGACAAACAATAAATGGCATGAATACAAGCCGTGCACACCTCAGTAAGTATGATGGATGCCATATTAAACACTTCCACCATACATCAAATTTTGACCAAAGATTTGCATATGCGAAAGGTTTGTTCCAAAAAGATGTCGAAAAACCTCACAACTGAGCCGAAGACATTCGGTTGTTCCACAGCCTTCCTATTTACCTGGTCTGCACCGTTGTGATCTTTTTTCTTTTCCAGAAATTGGAAAATGTCTAAAAGGACATGTTTTGCGACTTTAGAGAGCATTCAAAAGAATATGACCGACATGTTTAACGGTCCTACTAGTTGAAGCTTTTCAGAGCTGCTACCAAGCCTGACAAAGTCGACTCCACCGGCGTATAGCTGCTGCCGAAGGGGACAATATTGTTGTTTGAAAAACATGAAAACTTTGGTAGCTCAAAAATCAGTCTGGAACCGCAAGACCGCTACGGTCGCAGGTTCGAATCCTGCCTCGGGCATGGATGTTTGTGATGTCCTTAGGTTAGTTAGGTTTAACTAGTTCTAAGTTCTAGGGGACTAATGACCTCAGCAGTTGCGTCCCATAGTGCTCAGAGCCATTTTTTTTTTTTTTCAAAAATCAGTCTCACTACTTTTCTCACACATCTCGTAGACCTAGATACGGAGTCAGCTAACCTCTTGTGCATAAGAAGGCTTCTAGGAAGATAATTTCAAACGTGTGTACAGAGTCAAATTTAAGTGAAAACGCGTGAACAGTGGGAAGACTTTACATAGCGACGTGGCTCGCATGGGAGCCTTGGAGGCTCACTTGGTGGTGTGTTTAAACCTGACTTCGACAGCCTCGCTTTCCAGTTTCAGGACATTCTCCGGAAATTTTTTCCGAAATGTTTGAAAGTCAACATTAACAAGCATTATATCACACCACTCGTATTTTCAACACTTTTCGGATTCTGTTAAAGAATTATACCTGTCCACTTAAAAAAATCTTTCTTCAACAAGTTGATTGATGGAAGAGCTACGAGGGTTAGTATTGCAGCAAAATTACGCGACCCTTTGCGTAATATTACATGCCGAAAACTTCTGTTCGACTTTCTGAACCGTTCACAAAATAAAAAGGCTGTTTATAAAGGTCACCCTGTAAACACCGTTCTTGGCCCTTGCTCTTGGAGGAGCCGCTTCAGGGCACGAAGCAACACGATCCGGGCCGTCGTTTGCTGAGCACTCGTAGGAGCGCGTGACGCGTTATCCGGGTAATGGATCAGCAATTAGCAGCCCCCAGCGGAAGGGAGGGTCCGCTTCCCGGCACACCCGCCTGCTTCGCCAGGGCGCGCACCAGCTGGGGCCACGCCCCTCGCTCCTTAAAAGCGCTGCCTCACCGAACAGCGTCTCGCTTTCCTCCTCCTCCTCCTCCTCCTCCTCCTCCTCCTACTGCTCCTCCTCCTCCTCGCTTTAACGATTGTCGAATTAGAAGGAAATTTGTTTTTGTCGGTGCCCACGGGAGCAACGAAGCTCTTGTAGGAGACAAAGGGTCACGCACTCAGTTCGGTTTGGTCTGGTTGTGCACATCGTTAAAATTCTGCCGAGCCCTTGAAATACTCGAGCATGAGTCACCTAGGCCTCTTTTTCCACATCCGCTTATCCTCTCCTCGAGGAATCTCCTACTAGCTCATCAAATTATCGGCTCCATTCAGCCTCTGCGTACAAAATGATGAACCAAAATGTTACGACCATCAACTTAGTAGTGTGTTGATCCAAGTTTGCAAAGCAAGACAACACCCATTCTACATAGCACGGATTCGGTAAGTTCTCGACGGGTTTGCGAGTTATGTGACGTCAGATGTCTACGTCCAGGCCATTCATTTCACGTAAATTACGGACCTGTGGTTTGTGGGCGAGGAGTTGGCGCCCAACAGTATACAAGAAGTGTTCCACGTGGTTCAGATCGACGTGAGTTCACTATCACGCTCTTCAAAGAAACGTAGCACGATTCGGGCTACGTAAAACGGACAGTTATTCCGCTGGAAGATGCCGTCGCCGTCGGGGAAGACGTCAGGTATGAAGGGATGCAGGTAGGTGGTTCGCAATAATGTTGACGCACTCAACAGTTGTCATGATGCCTTACATTACTACCATAGGTCTCGTACAAGACGAGGTGATCGTCCCCCATAGCATGACAGTGAGCCCTTCTACCTCAAGGAGTAGCAGAAGCACGTTTCGAGCAGCCCTTCGCCCCTGGATAACAGCATATCTGGACACGACGGCCGACCTGGCGTAACGCGATTCGTTCGAGCACGCGACATACTTCTATTCATGTACGGTTCAACGTCGATGATCCTGTGGCCATTGGTATTGTAACTGACGATGCTTTTGGGTCAACATGGAAACATGTAGGGGTCGTATCTTACAAATCCCGGAAACTATATTTCAAAAAGCCTTCCTCGTCTTGATACCTACATGTCACTGCTGTAATTTTTCGATCAGATGATGGCTGCAAAGCCGAAACCGGTTATCAGTTTTAAAGAAGTAGCACATGGCCAAGACACTGACGTTTTTAATATAATCCCTCGATGTCCAATCCTGAGTTACTGGCGTACTTACGCCAGTACACTATCTCCTCCCGCCCTCTTCTACCCTCACCCCCTTCCCCCCCTCCTCCCCTGAACACACCTACACACACTCCACATGGACCACCAGTGCATTTCCAAATGGCGAAACGCGCCCAGTTATCAAGTCTAGTCCGCCATCTCTTTCCAGATTTAGCCACCATAAGAATCAGTATCTACAGTACGGTCTCCATAAACTCTTTTTTTGTTACATACGACCCAACACCTGTCTCTTAAAATGTAAACGTAATCCCATCCGTATTCCTCTGGTTCTATGGAAACGTATCCACTGCATCAAATCAGCCGTCTCTGTTAAAACCATCGGCATCTCGACATTGACTTAGTTAAGACAATACTTGTGTATTGTAAATGTCATCGATCTTTTAGATCAGTTTAAAACAAACGTAAATGTTTCATCGTTTTAAACTTAAGTTGGTTTTAAAATTACGATAATATTAAAATAAATTGTGATCAACGCACCCAATAAAAATGGAATGAACTAATAACAAGCCATAGAAGTAATGTCTAAATATATTGTAGACGATAACATTGGACTCGACCGGAAAACAAATAAACAGAAGGTTAAAATGGTACAGAGAGAAGCAGGTTAGAAACTCAAACTTTGGTAACGTTTGCACTGCTTGCACAGACAGCTTATTCGGCGGAAACTACATTTTATGTTGTGGATTTGTGTTGATACTAGCATGGAAAAAAATTTTTGGTCCTGAGAAATTCCAAACGGTGCAAGCTCATTTAAGTGGTTGGGCAGTGATAATTTGTTTCGGTGGAAATGGAATATTTTTAAAGATCTCTTGACATCGTGTTAAGTGGATTTGAGTCCGTCGACATGTGCACAGTGTTTGAGAATCTCAAAATAAGTTAACGCAGCGTGCCCATTTTCGAAGCGAAACGTGTGTGGTGTTCGCAGAAGCTCCTGCCGACCACTGCCACTGGGGAGCGTCGCGGTTGCAGGAGCACGCTGGCCAGCACGTCCTGTGTCGTAGTCACTGAGGACTCGTCAGCCGCGCTGGAAATCACGTACACGCTACCTCACGACAATTCAGCTATTCAGGTGTGCTGTACAAACTGATGGTCCGAATACGATGAGGTGACAAAAGTCGTGGGATAGCGATACGCACACATACAGGTGGCGGTAGTATTGCCTACACATGCTGTAAAACGGCAGCGCATTGGCGAAGTTTGTCGTCTGTACTCGGGTGGTTCACTTTAAAGGTTTCCAACACGATTAACGCCACGCGACGACAATTAGCAGTCTCTGAATGCGGGAAGGTTGTTGGAGATACACGCAGGGACATTTCATTTCGGAAATCGTTAGGGAATCCAGTATTTCGAGATCCACAGTGTCAAGAGTGTTGCGAGAATTCCACATTTCAGGACAACGCAGTAGCCGATGACCTTCACTTAACGACCGAGAACCGCGGCGTTTGCTTATATTTGTCAATGCAAACAGACAAGCAACGCTGCAGGAACGTCAGGGCAGTGCGGCGAGGGACAACAGACGGCTGGCGCGGGTGCCTCTGCTAACGGCACGACATCGCCCGCCCGCAGCGCCCCTCGTGGGCTCGTGACCGCATCGGTTGGACCCTAGACGACTGGGAAACCGTGACCCGGTCACATGAGTCCCGATTTCAGTTGGTAACAGCTGATGACAGGTTTCTACTGTGGCGCAGACCCCTCACGAAGCCACGGAGCCCAGTTGTCAAAAATGCAATGTGCAAGCTGGTGTGGGCTGTGTTTACGTGGAATGGATTCGGTCTTCTGATCCAACTGAACCAATTATTGATTCGTTGCAAATGGTTATGTTCGGCTACTTGGAGATCATTTGCAGCCATTCGTGGACTTGATGTAACCAAACAACGATGTCATGTTAGCAGGAGACAATTGTTTGGTGCGAAGAACATTTTGGAGAATTCGAGCGAACGGTTTGGCCATCTAGATCGCCTGACACGAATCCCGTCAAACATTTGTGGGACGAAATCGGGAGTCAGGTGGTGCGCGACGCTTCCGCTACGGAGTCTGCAGCGCGGCTCACTACGTCTGCAGCGCACTTCCTGCGACTTGTGGAGTCTGTGCCGCCTCGAGTTGATCAGCTGCGCCGGGCAGAATGACGTCCGACGAGATATTCGGAGGTACCCCATGGCTTTTGTCACCTCAGCGTAGTGGAACTCGTTTGATCCCGGCAGATACAAGACAAACGCGAGAAGCTTAGCAGACAGTATGGGGACGACTGTAATACTCTGGGGTTTTTCCACCCATAGCATAGATTGTGACTGATGACAAACTGAAGTATTTATTAAACGCCGCAAGCCCTGAATGATTTGCAGAGATGCGTTCCAGGGGCATACCAGCTCCTCTCCTCCCTTCTCTAACATTAAAAAAAGAAATATTTTTACAAACCAAACTCTTATACTGTCCGGCCGCAGACAAAGACTTGCCAATTCAGTTGCAGTTTGTTAAAAGCCATAACATGTAATGGATATTGAGTACTAGTAGCAAGTGTAGTCAGTGCCATTTGCCATGAAATCTTAAAACCATTTCGTCACTCAAGCTCTTCCTTGTTAAGTCTTATTGATTGAAATCATGTTCACAGGAGCAGCGGCGTGACAGCGAAGGCTAAAAGCTATTCAGCTGCCGTCTTGGGGGAGCCAGAAACGTTTCTGCAATTCAGTTTGCAGTGTTAGGGCAAAGTGGGGATTTTATAATGCGCGATTAAAAATCCATAAAAATATGCAATTATTTGAGGGATGACAACATTATTCAGTAGAAGCTGGCTTTAAAAATATCATCAGATGACACTTTGAAGACTGTACGACAATGGGTGGGTACACGTCGTATGACGCTTTTACGGCGAGAGACCATTTTAATTCAGTCCGCCACCAGTCTCAATAAATTGGCAGCCTGACAAGAGCAGGACTGAAAGAAGGATCAATACGTGAAATGTAGGATGTGCTTATGAAGCGACGCTACATTCTTGGCAACTGCAATGCTCTAAAAGAAGTACAGACTCTTTCGACTCACGCATACGACTACAGAGATTTTTCAATTTTTTGAAAGAACCAACCGATTTTAAAAAGGAATATTTGTAAAATACATGCACATATAACGTGGGATACTTTTTACAATTATGGTTAGGAATAAAGCTTTCGTTTATGTTTCACAAATGTTCAATGCGTCCTCCATCGAACCTACAAGAAATATTCAGATGACAGTCAAACTCGTCCTATACATTAGGAGGACACACTCTTCTACTGTGGGTTTGACCTTTTTAATGAAGTGATTGAATCAGCTGTAACTAGATTTCCTTGAACCTAACCAGAAGAATGGACTTTTCCAATAGCACCAGCTGGGGCCAATTTCATTAAAATATCTACCAAGTTTTCCTCAGGAAAATCATCAGCGGTGGGATAGGAAGCCGGCCGTTGTGGCCGAGCGGTTCTAGGCGCTTCAGTCTGGACCTGTCTCCTTGATATTAAAAAAACTAGTTTGCAGCCTTCTTGGTGAATTCGTTATTACGAGAATGTGAAGTTGAAAGTTTTGGGAGAGACGAAACACCTTTCTGGCAGGTCATGAAACGTTCGAACTAGGCATGTCGTGCAGCTTCACCAGTGAGTGGATGTGGGATTCAATTCTTCTCCCATATCTGGAAAGCCGAACATGGCACTCGTGTATTTTGAGATCACAGAATTTAGATGCAATTATAATTGAATAGTCAACAAGTTCCTCTTCCATATCAATAGAGAAATCGGCTACCTCTCGACTTTTTTACTGACTACTTCTTTAAAAAGCAAGTCATGTCGAAATAGCCTTGGTTTGCTTGTTCCAGGAAAAGAAAACATTTTTGCTGCCTTTTTAGCCTTGTTGTTTTATCTGGTAGTGTCTTTAAAACTCTTTTCATGTCTTTTTATACCAAATCTTTCTTTTTTTGTTTCCTTCATGACGTTACCTCTTCACCAGGTATCTGCAACACAAAAATGAATAGAAGTTATGTAGTAGTTATAATTTCGGTCATTTTTTGTAGGGTGTTCACATTGACAGCACGAAAGGGGTTCATAACACCAATATCGCCACCTTACCCCCAAAATTCGTTTTTGCTTTCTAACGATAAGTATAATATGAAATATTAATACTAGAACGTCCCGTAATACCGGAACATAACCCTTATACGCGTGTAATACAAAATATAGTACAATGAGCATTTCCGTAGGCATAGCTGTAATAATACTACCGACAGCCCTAGCTCTAGAAGTGTTTGGTGGCGCAGAAAGTAAAGTAACGTCTATAGAATTCAGCTTGTTCGTCTGGGTATTCTGCAGGCAGCAACTACAAATTTTTATCTCTAACTGATAAATTCACCGTGCGGCTGCGCGGTTCTTTCCGTCCCTTTACGACGGACCTGCACCTACCAGTGAACATTGTCTCAGCAGATCATCAGTAGGAAAGCCGAGTGAAACCTACTGTACTTCGACGTGAACCAGGCTGCAGTTAAAGTCACTAATCTACATTCGGGAGAAACACGAAATGAAAGGTTGGAAATTTTGTCCTCAGTTAACATATTCTGAAACTTAGGAGAACAAGTATCACTGCCAAGCCAGTGCTAGTCTTAACACAGTCACTCACAATCCCTTTCACTCACGTTAGTAAGTTTATGGTGTTGCATTTCCCGAAAGCGTAATAGCGGCAAAAATACTGATTGCTTTTGATTGAGAACGCACGCCAAATTTTAAGCCTGTCGGTATCAAATGCAGTCACAGTTTTTAGCCACCGACCTGCTCAATACGCCACGCAGAATATATGTCTTTTCTCGTCACAAAATTCACTTAAAAATTCCGAAATTTCTACACACACATCGGAATAATTATGTCGTCACTTTCCAACACTTTTGATGTATGAAGCACTGCTAGATCCGGCAACTTATCATTTTCATCGGAACTACTACTGCACACGTCCTATTTCTTTCATGGCTAGGCCTCGACTCCTCTCTAGAATACTCTAAGTCTTCTGTACCAGCAGAGAAAGGCGCTCGAAGAATATTGCTTTACCATTGGGCAGTTTACTCAACAGCCAATAGCAAAACAACATTCTCCCGCGTCAATCCGCGCTTTTCATCAATAACCAATGGCAAAATAGTAAACCTAACGACTACACCTTTTACCGACGTAATTACCTAATATGCTGAAGTTTTGTTTATGCATAAAGTTATTTACTATTGTTATTTATACCTGAATTAACTTTCCCTTTACCATAAACTTACTTTACAAATCTATTCTACAAAAATCCCCTTTGTTCATATCCATACTTCTTCGAAATGTTCCCACACTAAATCCTACTACATAACTCGTTAAACAATTATCTTCATATTTTAATCCACACTTACGCATCATTCATACTGCTAAAACACATTTACAACATTTTACATACACAAAAACACATAACAACACTTTATGAAAATACTAGAACAGTTTATGAAAAACATTGTATTACTTTAGTGCACTCTACTGGGCACAATCGACACTAAATCAATCCCCTATACAATACTGTCCTCTATCGGCTGATACATAAACTACGTTCGCATCCAGTCTCTTGTCACCATCTGTCACTATCCAGCTCTGAGACACATCTCCCACTTAACTGCCTCCAAGGCAGGGTCATTATACGCCGCCACGCCTCATACCCCCTACGATTATAAGATTTTATTCAAAAAAATTTTAAAATTATACTTATATCGATCCTGACTTAAAATTACAAAATATTTCACAAAAATATTCTCATTCTTATAAACTAAAATCAGAAATCTCTTACTTCGGACTTGGCAGTCTATAACTAACCTAGTCTAAAATCTTTAATTTCTTTTATAATAATCTTCTTACTTGAAAACATTCCTAACTTTTTTTTAATAACTTTTTTACATTTACTTTTTGAATGTCTTTTTTCAGACACTGCGGTTGGTGTCCTACTATTTAATAATAGTATTTTCTCCTACCTTAAAAAAACTGCACATTACTATTGCCTCTTTATCACACATTCTTCCGTGAGTCTTGAGTATGGCACCTTGCATTGTAGCGTTCATAACACACCTCTGTTCTCCACTTATTGGTCCCTCCATGGTTTACATGCATTGCTGTCCCTGAAACCATACTTCCGTCTAAGCCTACTTCCTTTATATACATCCTCACAAATGTCGTCATTTATAGACGCTAATATTTCCTCCACACAGGCATCACTAATTTCCTGTAATTATGCAGCCTCTGTACTTTCTCCTTCCTCAGAACATGACTCGACTTCAGCTTGGTTGCTAACCACTTTCTTGCATTCGGATTCTGTCAAATCTTCCCCTAATACACCATCCCTCTCGTCTGCAATACAGTGTTTATCTGGTTTATGTCTATCCAAAAAATCCTCTAAACCTCCATTAAACGTACAGATTTTTACGTATCTCGTTTCGTCTGTTGCTACTACCTTCTCCTGTACCTCCCTTACAGTACCTGTCTGGTTATTATTAACACATACAAAAGGTTTTGCTAGCGGGCTCAAACTAATGCTAGCCCTTTCACAGACGGCATTTAGTTTGACGGATTCTGTAATTCGGTATCCTTTCATACGTTTACCCCTCTCTGCTGCGGCCTTTGCGCAACATCATTCTCTTGCACTGGAGAATACGATCGTGAATCGTGCACCTGTTCCCCATTACTTCGCCTATCATTTGCAGGATAGCGCCATCTCCTGGCACCTCTGCCCCTGCCATTTCCACGGAACATGCCAATTCTGTTAATGTTTACGGATGCAATAACTTCTCGACCCTCTCCAAATAACTAATGAACTTATGTACATCATCCCTTGGCGCTGCAATAAGTTTGTTCCGCCAGTGCATAGGCATTTTACCTTCCAAACCCATAGCAATTTTCTCTGCCTCGATTTTGTTGTTCAAGTGTGACAAATTTGTCGTCCACTTTAACGCGAGCTTTTTTACACGTTCCCTTCTGGGATTAAACTTTTCCCCAGCCCAGAAGCTATTTAATAACTCCATCTGTTTTTGCTTACCCAAATATTCTTTCAAAAATGCCTCTTTAAATATATCCAAAGTTCGTACTGTTCAGTAGCAATAACCCCCAAGTTCTGGCCTCTCCTAAGAATTTTGACGTAATAAAACCTATTTTTGTTTGTCTGACCACAAACTAGGTAACACACCTTCAAAATCATTCCAAAATTCTTTTGGATGCACATTTCCTGTTGGATCAAAACGTAAAAATTGGCTGTTAGTGACATATGAAATTTCAGATGATTCTACCACAAAACTACACCCACTACTGTTAATTCCGTGTTTGACGTTAGTTTCAACTTGGCATAGTCTACTGTCATGCTCGTCCAACCTACTTTCCACCTTTTCTACTTGGTTAGTTAGCTGAAGAACATTTTTTTCAGACTCATCCACTCGTTCTGACACAGTTTTTACTTCATTCATACATTTGTCATATTCAGAACTGATTTTGCTGGCTAACACTTTGTGATCAGTTTCACACACAGATTCTACAGCCGCTATTTTAAACTGTACTTTTTGTATACCTTCTTTAATTTCATCTACTCTTTGTTTGTTTCCAATAGCAACTCTATTGAAAGCCTCTGTTAATTCACCTTTTACAATGCTAACAGATCTTTTGCAGTTATTCTCAACTCGAGACATTTTGTCATCTACTTTATTTTCTAGTGACTTCATTTTCCCATATTTCTTTTAAAACAGCAGTCTGCTTTTCAAATTTTTCATCAAACCCACTGTCAAGTTTACTAATAATTTTTTCAGTTTGTCCTTGTATAGAGCCCATTAAAGCGGCATACATTTCCTGCATACTTCCTAGTTCCATTTTTGGCATCACTGTTTCTTGTTTACCTTGTTCCACCGGCACTACACCAAATTTGGTAGCCACATTTGATACATTTGATTCACTAACAATCCCAATACTATCATCACACACCTGATCGTTACTGAGTTTATGCTTAATGTCACTTTTTGAATTAGTAATATCCCCCACTAGTTACTTTAACAGACATACGTGAAGCAGACTCAATTCCACTGTCCGTAAATAACATAGAAATATCTTCAAAAACATCTCCTTTTTTTTTTAACATCTACTCCTTCTCTGTGTTCAGCTGTGCTAGTGTGTGAAGCACTCACACTGAATAAAAGTTCTTCCTCCTTCACCGTATTCACAAAAACTTTATCACTTGCCATGTTTCTCAGTCTTTCAGCACACATATACAACGGATGTAACAGAGTTAACTTATCTTTTGTCGAATGCTGCAGCCTCGCCGTGTTGAGACTGCGAGTTCGATCCCCTGCGGCTACCGTAACAGTTTCCGGGCTCCCGCTCGCCGTGTAGGCTAGCCGCGCTGTCCCGCTGTACTGCTCGCCGCCACCGCTAAGATACCATCTGCTGCTCCGCTGCGCTTCCGTCGCTACTGCAGCCGTTGCGTATCATTTTCTTTCTTGCAACTCCAGCAACTAGAAACGGGTTCCGTTCAAACTTCTACTAGTACATATTCACTAACTTCTTTCACTAACGTTCACTGTTCAGTCCATCAAAATCTTTCTCTCGACCGCGGACACAAAATACCACGGCTTTAGTGTTTCCCGGTGGATGCACCACGTGCGGCGGCGCGGTTCTTTCCGTCCCTTTACGACGGACCTGCACCTACCTGTGAACATTGTCTCAGCAGATCATCAGTAGGAAAGCCGAGTGAAACCTACTGTACTTCGACGTGAACCAGGCTGCAATTAAAGTCACTAATCTACGTTCGGGAGAAACACGAAATGAAAGGTTGGAAATTTTGTCCTCAATTAATATATTCTGAAACTTAGGTGAACAAGTATCACTGCCAAGCCCGTGCTAGTCTTATCACAGTCACTCACAATCCCTTTCACTCACATTAGTAAGTTTATGGTGTTGCATTTCCCGAAAGCGTAATAGCGGCAAAAATACTGATTGCTTTTGATTGAGAATGCACGCCAAATTTTAAGTCTGTCGGTACCAAATGCAGTCACAGTTTTTAGCCACCGACCTGCTCAATACGCCACGCAGAATATATGTCTTTTCTCGTCACAAAATTCACTTAAAAATTCCGAAATTTCTACACACACATCGGAATAATTATGCCGTCACTTTCCAACACTTTTGATGTATGAAACACTGCTAGATCCGGCAACTTATCATTTTCATCGGAACTACTACTGCACATGTCCGATCTCTTTCATGGCTAGGCTTCGACTCCTCTCTAGAATACTCTAAGTCTTCTGTACCAGCAGATAAAGGCGCGCGAAGAATATTGCTTTACCATTGGTCAGTTTACTCAACAGCCAATAGCAAAACAACATTCTCCAGCGTCAATCGGCGCTTTTGATCAGTAGCCAATGGCAAAATAGTAAACCTAACGACTACACCTTTTACCGACGTAATTATCTAATATGCTGAAGTTTTGTTTATGCATAAAGTTATTTACTATTGTTATTTATACCTGAATTAACTTTCCCTTTACCATAAACTTACTTTACAAATCTATTCTACAAAAATCCCCTTTGTTCATATCCATACTTCTTCGAAATGTTCCCACACTAAATCCTACTACATAACTCGTTAAACAATTATCTTCATGTTTTAATCCACACTTACGCATCATTCATACTGCTAAAACACATTTATAACATTTTACATACACAAAAACACATAACAACACTTTATGAAAATACTAGAACAGTTAATGAAAAACATTGTATTACTTTAGTGCACTGTACTGGGCACAATCGAAACTAAATCAGTCCCCTATCCAATACTGTCCTCTATCGGCTGATACATATCCAGTCTCGCGTCACCATCTGTCACTATCCAGCTCTGAGACACATCTCCCACTTAGCTGCCTCCAAGGCAGGATCGTTATACGGCGCTAAGCCTCAACCGCCAGCATGCGCACCTTCGCTTATTAGATGTTAAGGGACCAAAATTACCAGCGGCGGCCCACGATACCACCCTTACCTCTGCCAGATATTGCCTCTGTTGACGATTGCAGTACCGTGGGTGTTTAATGTTAAACAGAGAGTTACAACAGTGACAGGTGTTCCATCACCAGCTTCACCTGGCAGCTAATTAACCCTCTAAACACCGCACGGCGGCAGAAAGTACCGCAACCCCACAATTCACGGAAGTACGTGTCAGTCCCCAGTCCCCCCCCACTTTCCGTTTATAGCTATTCCCACGTTCGCCCTTTCCCCGAATATTGCATGGGTCAGTCTCCTGTTTCCTTGTATAGTCGGTGAGAAACTATCCGATGAAATGGAAACATCGCTCAAGCGGCATTCCATACCGCCGCGGTCAGTCATATACGTGTTGAAATAAGTGCAAAGCACATAATTACGTCTTTACTCCTTTACTCCCTTTTGATTTTCTAAGAATAGGGACAGCATACATGATGAAGTTATACCTCAAATACTTTGTGGGCTGTCTGAGGGCGAAGATGAAGAGGTAGGGCCTCCGTGCGATATCACCAATGAAAGTGAAGAGGAGGAAGAAAGTTTGAATGTGGATTAACATAGTAGCGACTCAGAACAATCCATGGACGAACATTCCAATCCCTTAGATGATATTCAAGGCAAAGATTACTGTTTTTACGTCAAAAAAGATGAGGAAAAACTTTGGATTAGCAATTCCTGATCTATGTTCAAATGGCTCTGAGCACTGTGGGACTTAACTGCTGTGGTCATCAGTCCCCTAAAACTTAGAACTACTTAAACCTAACTAACCTAAGGACATCACACACATCCATGCCCGAGGCAGGATTCGAACCTGCGACCGTAGCGGTCACGCGGTTCCAGACTGTAGCGCCTAGAACCGCACGCCCACTCCGGTCGGCCCTGATCTCTGTCGAATAAAACAAAATCAAAAAACATTCTAAATATATTGCCAGGACCGACCGGCGCATATTCTTCGGAATTAGGTGCGTTTATGGGATTCATTCCTAAATATATGATTGACAAAATTGTTAGTTACACAAACCTGTGTATTTCAGAACGGAGATGTACAATTCAGTACACGGAGGAAAGAGATTCTGGGTTTATTTCTTCTTCCGATATGAACGCTTTCTTTGTGGAATTCTATTCTCGATCTCTCTCAACAAAAGTAGCCATCCCGATGCCCGGAGAGCTTGGAAACGTAACGGTACAGGGATGATGGCTTGCCGAGCTGCATCTTGCTATAACAGATTCATTTTTCTACTGAGAAGCATCAGGTTTGATGAGAGGACGACCAGGGGAAGAAAGATAAATTAGCAGCCGTTAGGGAGGTATAAAGGGACTTTGAAAGTAACGTAAAACAGTTACTTCCTATCAGAATATGTGCCCATTGATTAAATGCTGCTTCCCTTTCGAGGTCGGTGTAGTTTCAGCCAATACAATTCTTGGGTTTGGTCTTTGTAGGGTTCTTCAAGAAACCCGTACATGCCTACCATGCAGGCAAAGTACGACCTGAAATTTTATGCCGCGTGCGACAGTAGGACGTTTTATGTGCACAGCTTCGAAATATACTGCGGCAAACAAAGGGAAGGCCCTTATTTTACACCGAACAAACCGTTCGAATAGTCAAGCGACTGCTTGAGCACATCTTAGGTTCTCACAGAAGTGTGACCATCTACAAGTTTCTTCTGGAGAACGGTGTAAAATTTCTTGGTACAATGGAAAAGAACAAAAAGCAAATCCCCTTAGAGTTTCTGGATCTGAAATTCCAAGACAGGAGCTTTTCTCTATTTGGATTCCAGGCCGATTACACCCTGCAGTCTATATCCCAAAGAAGAAAAAATGTGTCCTCGTGTTAGCTACAACGCATTATTACGAGGAAACGGACACAGAAACGGGAAAACCTACCCCAATAACGGACTGTAACCGTACCAAGGGCGGCATCAATACAGCTGGCCAAAAGTTTCCGTCTTATTCGTCTTCCAGAAGAACGGAAAGGTGGCCGCTGACAATATTTTTGAGATTTTTCACCTTGGCAAGAATCAAAGCACACATACTGTGGATGTGGAATAATACAGACCAAACACTGCAAAGACCGTGCAAAACCTAAGACTACCGAGAACCAGCTAATACCGAATCGACAAACAACCGAATGAAAAAAAAGTAGGTTTCTGCCTGGAATGTGGCCCACACAAGAGTAACAAGACTACTGTAAGTTGTCCGACATGCAAACATTTTGTATGCAAGAACCACTCAACACGCCAAGTAGTTTGCGATTCCTGTCGTCGAAGAGAAGATGGGAAAATGGAAGTGCAGAGCGATTGATATTTAGTGTTTTCATATTTATCTGTTGTTATTTGTAATATCATTAGTTTTAGTTATTATAAGAAATAGATGTACATGATTTATACTGCAATTATTGAGTCTTATACATCATTGAAACCGGCCGGAGTGGCCGTGCAGTTCTAGGCGCTACAGTCTGGAGCCGAGCGACAGCTACGGTCGCAGGTTCGAATCCTGCCTCGGGCATGGATGTGTGTGATGTCCTTAGGTTAGTTAGGTTCAAGTAGTTTTAAGTTCTAGGCGACTGATGACTTCAGAAGTTAAGTCGCATAGTGCTCAGAGCCATTTGAACCAGTTTTGAACATCACTGAAAATAAAAGTATTTATATTATAATATAAAGCATAGTTACATATTCATGTATCTTTATCCCCTAAATTGAAAGCGAAGAGAAAATAAATATTACTTTTCTGTGGCATTAATGATCTTAAATTATACTGACAGTATACAAAAACGTACGGACGGCACCATTTTGGAAACGCGGCAGCCAGGTCCGCGCGAGGTATCTCCTGAGGCTGTGACGCGCGGGGCATTCAGAGAGCTAACGCCGACGCCAGTCGTGAGAAGCTACGTCCGATTCCTGGCGCATCATTCCCACACAGAAACTGCGTGCTGGGTTGGCCGCACGCACCACATGCGTTGCTCCTCTGCTGCGCTCGAGCCCCCTCCTGCTGGCTGCCTCTTGCGACTACCGTTGTAAGCGCTGCAGAAGACGGGGTGTCGTGCCCCAGCGAACGTGCACTGTGAAATTTGCGAGAGTCTAAATTTTAGACAGTGGGATGCTTCCTTCACTGTGGCGACAGTTTGGAGTTACGTCTTTGTGTTAGTGGAAAGAGCAGCGCCTCCTGCCGCGGTCCAGCTACGAGTGGTGTCGGCAGAACTAGTTACGTAAAGCGAGGGTTCAGAGCTGGGATTCCAACGTGCACTGTCCGTAGGGTGTTGTAATTGCAATAACACGGGTGCACAGAGATTTGGCGTTTCCAGCGTCCGTTTTATTAGAGAACTGAGAAATGTTTGATCACTGGAAAAATAAAAAAATATGACTACCAATAACTTTCCTCTTTTATTATTTACCCACTGTGCGTTTGGATATCAGCGTCATATGGATGACAAGTTTGTTATACTCGGTTTGAGAGAGAGAGAGTGTCAGTCGTTTCAGGTGTTTTACGTAGGTCTGCGGACGATACTGCAGCTAGAAAATGCGCTACACGGAACGACAAGTCTCTCTCTCTCTCTCTCTCTCTCTCTCTTTCTACACACACACACACACACACACACACACACACACGCACGCACACACACACACACACACACACACATATATGAGGCCGCACGCGCGCGAACCACATTGTTGACCGTTGCATGTAAATTCAAAGTGTGACTTAAAGCTTTGGAGCAGAACTGCGTGAAACCAATGTATTGTGTCTTGCTAAAGTAATCTTGGAGTAATGAAACTTCCTCGTCATCTGAAAAAATTGATAATAATAGTAGCATCTTTTCTCGTGTGTTGAGGAGGACAGAGTCAAAATTGTATTGTATGGTACTAATTGTATACGGGGAGAGGCAAAAAGACCACAAATGCTTGTTACATATTTTTACGGCGAAAATTTTCACGATTAATAAAAGAATGATCTAGTTTAACCCTTTGATTCCCAACAACATGAAAAACCTAATTTTAGAGTTATTCACAAAATTAACCTTTAGTACCGTACTAAGCAACGAATACAAGAAGAAATTAGTAAAAAGTAAACTGTCCGTTGTTTCAGTAAGATCACTTCACTTTGTAATATAATTTTAAATCTGTTTTACAAAATTAACTTTAAGTGATAGAGGAATTTACCTACCTGGGAAGGAAATCACAAGCGATGGTAGAAGCCGGAAAGAAATTGCGAGCAGAATACAACAGGCCAAAACTGCATTTAATCTGAGGAGGAACTTACTCACCAGCACGTACAGTCTGAAAATAAGAAAACGTATCATGAAAGCTTTCGTTTGGAGTGTGACCCTATACGGATGTAGAACTTGGACAATGGGAAGAGAAAAAAGAAGACTACTAGAGGCACTCGAGATGTGGTGCTATAGAAGGATGATGGCGATCAGCTGGAGACACAAAGTAACAAATAAAGAAGTGTTTAGAAAAGTACAGAAAACCAGATCTCTGTGGAGGCACATCCAAACAAGAAGAGACAAACTTGTAGGGCGCATCCTGCGACACAACATCATCATTGGAATAATAGCAGAAGGAGGTACTGAGGGAAGGAATCTGCGGGGGCGACCCAGGATATCATACATGCAGCAGATCATGAACGACGTGCAAATGAAGAGGAAGACAGAGAGAAGAGAGGAATGGCGCTCTGCTGCAAACCAACCTCAGGGTTGAACGCTAAAAGAAGAAGAACCTTTATTATCACAGCAAGAAACTAATAAAGTAAAAAATTGGCAAAAATCAAACAATGAATTGTTTTAAGGACGTGGTTTCACTCTGGAACCCTTGGGATACATAGGTTACAACCACCCATCATTTCATGTGATGTATTGGAAATGACTTTCAAATTTTTCCTGCACATAATCCCACACCTTGAAACGTCCATCAACTCATAATGTCTATAACAAATTAAAGTCCCGAATAACAATCAAAATGGGCCTAATATTTAATAAATTTTAATGAGAAGTGCATTTGTTTCATTTCGAAACCATTCATAAAATCAGCAGATCAGACTCCAATTTACGTTGCTTCAACTTTATATACAGGTGTATTTACTAAAAACAAGCACCGGTGCTCAGAGCATTAAAAGTAAAGGTTCTCTTTCTCGAGGACAGTGCAACGTGTTTGAGGAGAGAGAGGAAAGCTATGAGCTGCTGAAGAATTCGTATAGGGTAGCGGGTAGGGATATGGAAAGCGAAGTGACGTGCGTGCCATTCAAGGAATTGGAAAGAGTGGTATAACGTTGGTGGAGCGGATAGATAGATAGATAGAGACTCTACAACGGCACATCAGTGTAACAGTGGGTGCGACACCTCTCGGATTTCTAGGTGTAGAGGGTGCTGGTGTGATACAATCTCCATTTGGATAAGTTAGTAGCTCTATTCTACTGTGGGCTTCCTGCTAGACGGATAGTAGGTGAAGTGAAGAAATGACATCTTTTTAGCCTATTATCAAACAATAAACTGGATTTGCTGCTTTATTGTTGTTATAATTGGTAGGCGAGTGCACACGTCCTTGTAACGCTAACCAATTCTACATCGTAATCGCAGCCTGGTAAATACGTGGCTGCGGCCAGAGGTTCGTTCATTCTCTTGCTATATAGGCTCCCTAGTAAAACAATGCGATGCTGCTTGTCTGTAGGCGAGGAGCAATAGCAGCCGACCAAGACTAGTGTCGTCTGAAGCACTGCTGCAGTCGAGGGTTTCCTGATGACCCGTTACAACTTGTAACCTCAGCTACAGTACGTCTTTTACAATGCACGTTGCTGAATATCCTAAGCTCAGCGGGCAAAATACTGGTCGTCTCGTTAAAACAGCACATCGGTGGATCTGGAGAGCTGCAGATGGCTTTGAACTAGTACCACGCAGTAATGCGGCCATGCTGTGAAACGCTACTCTGTTGTATGGAATCAGCACAGAACTATGGTTCGTCGTGGACACGTGACACAATGGTACGAAGGAGATGTCGAATGTGGACGTGCAAATGCCCGTGCCGTGAATTAATTGGATGTGTTCGTGTACCACTGCAGACTTTTTCCAACGTGACTCTAAGGAATTCCGTACCCTTCGCAGCTTTGTCAATGACAATCAGTTTCGAACCAAGCAGGAGCTACTGCTCCCACTGAATGCAGATACATCTCAACAAGTTTCCGAGCGACTATTGCGAGACAAACTGTATGTGGTAAGGTCTTATGGGACCAAACTGCTGAGGTCATCGGTCTCTAGACATACACACTACGCTGAGGACAACACACACACACACACACACGCCTCAGGGAGGACTGGAACCTCCGACGAGGGGAGCCGTGCGGACCGTGACAAGACGCCTCAGACCGCGCCGCTACCCCGCGCGGCCAAACTGTATGTAACGGACATGTGGAGTCGGGAACTGACAGTGGCTCACAACGCAGGTGCTGGACACTAGTTGAGTGGAGCCGAATGGTGTGGTGCGACGAGCGGCGGCCGCGCCTCTTCTCAGACGGTGCGAGGCCTCGAGTGCAGCGACTGTGAGCTGGATGCTGCTCAGCCCAGGGCTGGTCCTCTGGTGTTCTGGGTTGATTCTCGAACCTTCACTGGAGTAAACATTAGTGTTTCCTTGAACGTGTGCCAGGATGTCTATTTCTACATTCTCGGTGACCGAGTGTATCACTTTTTTCTACGTCTTCATGGTCAGTATGCCGATGGAATTCACGTCCTCCAAAATGCCAACAGCCGGGTTAACAGGACTTCAAACATACATTCCTGGTTTTGCGAATACACAGACTGGTCCGTTAATTCAATTAACCCCGCAAAAAATGTCTGGGCCTATTTGAAACAAAAGGTGAAACCTATCAGTTTGTTAGCTCTACAGGATCTAATCGTCAATAAGTGTTTCCAGCTGGACGTGGTGAAATGACCGTGTTGTAACGGTTTCTTTTTGTCTGACGTACTTACTTTATTTAGAAAGATTATTAAATCAGCAATGCCATAACGTGGCTCATACAGATTTGTGGAAGTACTAGTTTGCATGTGGAACTCGCCTTCCCGGTGCCTGCTGCCGCCCAGGAAAGATGTGTGCCATCACTTACTTACGTGCAGCACATAAAATCAGATCCAGTGTGCGATAAGCGCAGCCCTATAAACCCGAGAGGCCCGCCTGGCCACGTATTGTGGCGTGGCGTGGCGTCACGCCATCGCCTAACCCAGATTCAGGAGCTATCAGCCAGCGCTGTTTACCGCAGAATGCATCGGGCCGCGGTCGGCCCTCACCATCGTTTTAACACACTCGGTTCACTCCGGCAGGAACGAGGTTTAAGTCCCGTGCCACTGCCCTCTCACTTGCTGAACCACCTGACGCGAACACCGGCACAGTTCCTCCGACAGAGGCGTGACTTACTTTGCCCTACTCTCGTTCACTCGCAGCCGGAGCTCGCTCTGACCACCGCGTCACTGCTCAGCACGGCGCCCGGCCTTCGCTCCTCTTCACCGGAGCCCGGACACCGGCACACTGGGGAGAAGAGTGGGCTGCAGTCTGCGGCATTGCTGGTCCGTGGGCTCCTGGAAGCGTTTTGGGACAATCCGAGAGCTTTCTCTTCGCGAATAACGTCCTCTCTCAGAGTTTCCTATGTAACGTACTAAGCAGGCGGTAGAACTTAGTCCACAGTCTTTTGTAATCTTTCATTTGATGATCTATATTCCACATGTATACTCGGCAAATCACACTTGGTGCCTGGCAGAGGGTTCATCGAACCACCTTTACAATAATTCTCTATTATTCCAATCTCGAACAGCGCGCGGAAAAAACGAACACCTATATATTTCTTTGCGAGCTCATATTTTCCTCATAATGATCGTTTCTCTCTATGTAAATCGGCACGAACAAAATATTTTCACATTCAGAGGAGGAAGTTGGTGGTTGAAATTTCATGAGAACATCCTGCCGCAACGAAAAACGCCAAATCCTGCATCATGTCAGTGACATTATCTCCCCCATTTCTGGGTAATTCAAAACGTGCTGCCTTCTTTGAATTTTCTTGCTGTACTCCATTAATCCTGTCTAGTGAGGAACCCTGACCGCGCAGCAGTACTCCAAAAGAGGATGGACAAGCGGAGTCTTGGCAGGCTCTCTAGCAGATATGTTAGATTTTCTAAGTGTTCTGCTAATAAAACACAGTCTTTCGTTTGCCTTCCACGCAACATTTCTATGTCTTGTTTCCAATGTAAGTTGTTCGTAATTGTAATTCCTACGTATCTAGTTGAATTTACGGCCTTTAGATTTGACTGATTTATCGTGCAACCGAAGTTTAACGGATTCCTTTTAGCACTCATGTGGATGGCATCACACTTTTCATTATTTAGGGTCAATTGCCAATTTTTGTACCGTACAGATTTTTTTATAAATCGTTTTGCAGTTTGTTTTGATCTTCTGATGACTTTACTAGGCGGCAAACGACAGCATCATCTGAAAACAACCTAAGACGGCTGCTCAAATTGTCTCTTAAATCGTTTATATAGATAAGGAACAACAGAGGTCCTATAACAATACCTTGTGGAACGCCAGAAATCGCTTATGTTTCACTCGATGCCTTTCTGCGTGTTACTACGACCCGGCGGATTAACGATGACGGCCGGTGTGCCGGCCACCTTCATTGTGGATTTTAGGCGGTTTCCCACATCACTCTAGGCGCTTCAGTCTGGAACCGCGCGACCGCTACGGTCGCAGATTCGAATCCTGCCCCGGGCATGGATGTGTGTGATGTCCTTAGGTTAGTTAGCTTTAAGTAGTTCTAACTTCTAGGGGACTGATGACCTCAGATGTTAAGTCCCATAGTGCTCACAGCCATTTGAACCATTTGAACATCACTCTACGACGTATCCTACCAGGCCTGATAACAGGTCTGGTAGGATACGTCGTATGTTGAGCGAACACGGTGAAGTACACGGAGATGCCGCCTACTCGTGTGAGACAGCGTTATCACAGCATCTGAGCTGCTACTCATTATGGGTTTAAGCGGACTAAAGATCTAAGGCCATCAACGTGGTATTCACAACCCGGGTCATCCGCCTGCACTTTGAGTAAATTCTGTGTGCGATCTGAGAAAGTTTTTTAAATGTTTGCATAACGTTTTTTGAAGCGGGATGTAGGTACCAGTCCGGTATTCACCTAAAGTGATGTGGGAAACCGCCTAAAATCCACGATGAAGGTGGCCGGCACAGCGGCCGTCATCGTTAATCCGCCGGCTAGACTCGAACTGGGGCGTGCGCTTCGCCGTCCCAGAAGCGGGCGCTTCGACGCGCGCGGCCAACCTGGTAGGTTGAATGACACAGTTTGAAACAGGTATCGCTGACAGCCTGACTAGGAAAATATGGTCCCAAGCGAGGGCTGCCGTTAACACGACACAAACGGCTGCGTTTGGAGTGAAGTCTCGGCCAGGAAGCACAGCCTGCAGACGACTGACTTCGCCTCGTGTTCTGCACTACCCCAGATCAGCATCGTCGGCGCTTATGGCGGCGGTCTGGGCAGAGGTCCAGTTCATCCAACGTTGTGGAGAGGCAGGCAGTGTTGCTCCTGGTTCCGTGATGTGAGGAGGCACCAGATACGGCTACAGGCCACCGCTGGTGGTCACTGAGGGAACTCTTGTGGCACAGCAGTACTTACTGCATATCGTGTGCCCTCGTGTGTTTATTCTCGTGCAACACTGTCGCGGTGCCATTTTTCACGCAGGTGCACGTGTCTGCGTGATGTTTAGCTACTCCCGCGACTATCCAGATCTGCAAATGCGTCCCCGACAGAACATGCGTGTGACCAGCTCGCCTCACGAGACGGTACCACGGCGGTATGACGCCATTTCCAACCAGACTAGTGTAGTTCCGGCATGCAGGCCAAAGACGATGGAACATCATAACAGGCAAGTTCTTCGTACATTTGACTCGGTTTTGTAATTACAGAAATAGCGTCACATACCCTTTCTTCCCGTCAAGTTAATTACGTTTCCTCTTCCTCATCCGGGTGCTTCACTCGTTTTCGGTCAGGCAGTGTACTTTTTCCGTTATTTAGGATTGAGGGCGGACACGATATTAGAAGTCCGCACTATAATAAAATGGTGTGGATCGATTCAAATTACTTGTAATGTGTACACGAAAGCTTTGCGTACGTGGATCGATATTGTCATTTACAGGATACATAATAGTGCAGCGGCTAAAATATAATAAAGATAAACGTATTGGTCTTTGTCAGTACTGATGTGACAAAAAGATAACATATTTTTACGCTAGTACACGAGCTAAACTAAAATCCACGCGAACAGGCGTTACGGCACAACGCTGGCGATCGGCCGGCGTGTCGTCTTCCGCCCACAGGCGACGCTAAATGTGGATATGGAGGGGGGGAGGGGGGAGGGGCATGTGTTCAGCACACCACACTCCCGGCCGTCGCGTGCTTCGCTTGTTCGAGGCATACTGCTACCACGCGTGTCTGTTCTTTTAGACATATGCAAAAGAACAGATGCCACGCACTCGTGTAGTTGATTCGCCTCGATGCATTCACAAGCTCCACTGCGGATGCGCATTAACGTTCCATCTTCAAGAGGGAATCTAAAATTAGCGAGCATGGCGGACGTGGACGGGGGCCGTGGGGTGGAGGTGGGGGTGAATTTACGTAATATTTCATTTTAGTTTTAAAATTTGGTTTGCCACCTTCAGGCATTTCACACCACTGTGCAGACGAAAAGATTTTGATGCTCCGTACTGAACTCCTTTCCGAGTCACCGTCAGCTTTAGTTTTGAGTACCGATGGTCATTTTTTCCTACCTCTAATTCTCTATCATCCCTTTTGTGCCACGAATACTTACTTTTTTTAAGTTACCAGCTACCTCATGAAATAAAACGTTTAGAAGAAATATGCAAAATGGAGTTTGTTTAAAAAAATTCGTCCGATTTCACAGCACTATTTCTTCTAACGAAACTTGAGAGAAATTTTAACTCACGCGTAAGACTACAGAATTTTAATTTTCAAAGGAACCATCCTATTTTATCGCGGTATATATCTTTAACATGCACGTACATGCAAACTTCAGGTATTTCTTACAGCTGCGTTTCTTATCCAAGTTTTCATTATTCTTTTACAAATGTTCGATGATCCTTGCCCAGGATGCACGAAAAACATGCAAATCGTGGTGAACTCGTCGCGACCACGGGTGACGGTGGAGGCTGACTGTGCAATACGAGACGATTAACGTCTCGCCTCTTACAGCCGACCCGCCGTTGAGGCAGCTCACTGTTGAGAAACTTCTGCGTCTACATCGTCCTCCGCAAGGCACCTAACGGTGTGTGGCGGAGGGTACTTTCGGTACCACTATCTGAATTCTCCAACCATGTTCCACTCGCGAATAGTGCGTGGGAAGAATGATTGTCGGTAAGCTCTGCAATGGTGTTCCGTTTTGTTCAAACGTGAAATTTACGGCATGTTTTCGCATTTGCGGAAAAAGCCAGATCTCCAACGTACCGCAGGTATGTGATTCCTGTAAAGCATAAAGGACGGGGCAGCTAATCTTCTCTCGGGAAACAGTGCAAGGTGCCCGAAACTTTGGAGGGTCTGTCTCGTGCTCGACTCTGATGTGTGGCTGATGAGTTCCCTACATTCTTAATGTGTAGTGTTCCACTTTTCCACTTAAAAGGAACGCAGCCTCATGCAGAACACTAAACGTGAAAGAAAATTGTCACATTCGATCTCCACGCCCAGAATAATTTAGGAAACTCTACAGTTCGTGGTTTATCACCGTCGTGAAAGACTCCCAGGAACTGAAACCTGTACGGTTTAAAATACAAATATCGCCGCAAAACACAGCAGTCAGACAAGCGAACAACGATCAAACACAGCTGGCACGGCTGTTAGACTTGAGCGGACCAAGTGCAAAACTCCGCTGAGTGCGCTCGACGTGTTGAACGCACACACAAGGCCGGCTGTGTTTTTGCCTGTATATTAACAATAAACAACCAGAGTCTTGCAACTGATGGTACCATCGTGGAATGCTTTGAGCTGTACGAGGTGCAGAGCCTCACTCTCAACGAATATCACGCCGCAGTGACTTTACGTACCTGTTCGTAAACATTTTTTGCAGACAAAAGTGTAATTCTTACTTTTGGTTTTAGAAACTGAGAAATCTTAAGCCTTTTTGCGAACAGTGAAGAAATATTGCATAGTTACTTTAAAATAATATTTTCATTCTGCATTAATTTTCTATGTTGTTGACAGCTAATTAGTGTAATTGTTGATGGCTAATTAGCGTACTTACGATGATAGCCAACTTAAAAAGAACGAAAATCACGCCGCGCAGCTGTAAGTGGATTGCAGATGTTGAAGTGGACAACGCGGAACTTCCTCTGTTGCCCTGTAGGTATCGCGACTCTACGCACGCTGGGTACAGCCGCACCTGGAAGGCAGCTGCCCACAGCCACCAACTTCGAGCTGGCGGCGTGCTGATCTCCGAGTTCCGATGTGTTTCTATCTCAGGTTCCTGTCTCCGTTCACCTAGAACACACAGTCGTGTAAAATCAGATAAATCTTTTGAAGTGCCCCGTACGAGTACGTCAGTGTGTTGATATAACGTGTACTTCATAATGCTGCTAGCCAGTGCACTGATAATCGGAGAGTCCGTTCTACCAGTATTATCCAATCTTCGCCACACTCCGTCATTGTGTGTATTCAACGTCGTCTTTCTTGCAGCGATTCCCATTCCAGTTCCTGAGCTTATGTGTAATTCTTACTTTTGATGTGCTGCACTGACCTAGTAGCTCGTAGCAGCGTAATTTTGAATGGCTTGAACTTCTTACGATATTGGCAAAGTCGACAAGGATTTCAAGCGTTACATCACTATCCTAAAATATAGTGATGACAATAGGTTTCCCAAATTTCCACAAAAAAAAACGATTTATTCCATTCGCCTTACGCAACATTTCTGGCTCTGGGAGCCATAGTATTCAATCCCAAGTTTCACTTCATAATTGAGGAAGGATGTGTTAGTTGATGTGTGACGTAAGAAATGGATCGAGGAGCAGATGAATTTTCTTTTATCGATATTTCTTTAAAACATAATTGAGACGTAATTGACGATCATAGTAGCTATCGTCTCAACAGTAAGCTATCGTACACTCTATTCACATCTAATTTGTGCCCATTTTTATTAATATTTAGAATTGTTACGTCCTGGAACTGTATTACGTGTGACATTGTATGAGTACATTTTTTAAATCGCTTTTTAGCACGTTTATAGCTTTTCCTGCTGTGTGTGTTGCAAATAAAACAAAACTTTAGGCATCCCAGTCGATAATGATTCATCATTTAGAACCCTACAGAGCCTTAGCCCATTTAGAGTAAACTTTAATGTCTCACCTCAAGAACAACGGGTTTGCGACATAGGTGCTACTTCTGCACAGAAATGAGATCTTGGAAGACACCAAGTGGATGGATAACTTCAGAATCTGAGTTCTGCCTGGATGTAGCAGAGACAAATAGGTCCTCACATGTCCTGCATTCCCAGAATAAATGGGAACAGTTACTTGCCATCTGTGGATACCGATTGACGTCACATTCAATTGTGAAGGTTTTATCACCGCATTTCCGTAATGTTTTATCATCGCACTTAGATACTATTAATTTCACATGAACTTTCCATTTAATTTATCTTGACGGAGCTACCGCAAAATATTTAGACAATGTAACAGACTCCGGAAGATTATGACCAATGTAGCAATCAGGTGCCAGCAGTGTCTTGTTTATGCACAATATCTTACATTTACGATAACATGTCGTGCAACAGATCGAAAGCTGCCCAAGTCATTTCGAATTCCCGTAAACGAAAGCGTGTGAGAATAGTGTGAGGAGATTTCTGTTGGTAGTGACAATATTAGAGGTCCTGCCGTGATTTCCAGAGGAACATAAATTATTAATTCAGGGTGATCATTCGCTGTCTCGCGTAAAGTACTGTTCAATGAAGTTTACATGCGCCCAGTTCGTTGGTAAGGTACAAGTGGAAATTCATGGCTATGTCAGAACACAGGGCTTTGATTTTCAGCATTATTGTTCCCGCTAAATGATGACATACCCATTGGGAAGAACGGACCACGAAGAGATAGAAGCAGTCAACAAATACTTCGGCGCACTTCACAGCTGTGGTGGTGAGACAACTCTAATTACCCACGACGGTGAAGCTGAGAGCTATTTGCTATCGAAGCTTCCGACGAAACGCCCAGAAAAGCAAAAACGTCCTGCATCCGATGTCGTACCGTTACACGCAGTGGATTACTTTTCCAATAATTCGACATGTGCGCAAGCGTTCTTTCTCAAATGATGTCGCTGCTGACCACATATTGAACTCGTGTTCCTTCTCTTCCTCATCCCGGACCACCCCATCGACAAGCGAATGAGGCAGTTGCCACATCGACTGGGACTGCGGACCTGTTGATAAAAAGTAATACCTGCAGCCATGTTGCCGAAAATAGTCATCGCATCTGCAGCCGGCATTAGGCGAAATTTGATTATGCTGTTCAGCTGGCGACACGGCATGTCAAACGTCGACGTCGGGAACCAGTTATTATCTCCTCGGGGAATCGATGTTCAGCAGAGAGCGCTGTCATGTACTCGCGCTCATGATGTGTGTGTGTGTGTGTGTGTTTGTGTGTGTCACAGTGAATCACGAAACCGAAGTAAGCGAACTGCATAGTTACATGTCTAATTGAACTTCTCCTGCGAATAATACTGCGTTTAGATTTGTTGTTGTTTGGATATCAGTTTCGATCCCCTTTCAAAATCTACACACAAACTCTGCAAGCCACGGTACGGTGCATGGCGGAGGGTACCTTGTACCACTAGTCATTTCCCTTCCTGTTCCACTCTCAAACAGAGCGAGAGAGAAACGTCTGTCTATGAACTACCGTGCCAGTCCTAATTTATCTCATCTCAGTGATGCTTACCCGAAACTTACGTCGGTGGTAGTAGAATCGATCTGCAGTAGGCCTCGAATGCCGGTTCTCTAAGTTTCCGCAACAGTGCCTCCCGAAAAGAGCGTCGTCTTCCCATTTTATATCACGAAGCACCTCTGTAATATCTGCGTGCTGATCAAACCTACCGGCAACAAATGCGGCAGAACGCCTCCGAATTTCTTCGATGACTTTCTTTAATCCGACCTGGTGAGGGTCCCAAACTCTCGAGTAGTACTCTGGAATGGGTCGCACTAGCGTTATGTACGGCCTTTCCTTAGTAGATGCGCTACATTTTCCCAGAATTCTTCGAATAAACTGAAGTCGACCGTTCGTCTTCCCTACTGCCGCCCTCGCGTGCTGCTTCCACCTCACGCGGCTTTGCAACGTTTCACGCAGGTACGTAGTCACTGTGAGAGTGTCGGGCAGCACAGTACTGGTGCTGTATTCGAACCCTACAGAATTGTCTTTCCTACACTCACAGTTTCCTACATTTAGTACAAGCTGCCGTTCATCACAGCAACAACAGAGTGTGTCTCCCTGTATCCACCTTCCCGTACAACACAGCGTGATCAGCAAACAGCCGTGAATCGCTGTCCATCCTGTCCGTCAGGTCATATAGAATGAGAGCGGGCCAGTCAACCCTGGCTGCGGACTTCTGGCGATACCCTTGTCTCTGACTAACACTAGCTGTCGAGGTCGACGTACTGTGTTCTATTAACGTAAAAGCCTTCCAGCTACTCACATACCTGGGAACTAATTCGTATGTTCAGATCTTTGTGAACAGTCTGCAGTGGGGCGCCTCACCAAACGCTTTCCTGAAATCTAGGAATATGGAAACTGCCTGCTGCCCTTCATTCGTAGTTCGCAGTGTACCGTGTGAGAAAAGGACAAGCATAATCGATGCTTTCTAAAACCGCGCTGATTTGTGCACAAGAGCTTTTCTGTGTCAAGGAAATCTATTATCTTCGAACTCGGAATGTGTTCAAGAATTCTGCAGCAAAGGATATTGGTCTGTAATTATGCGAGTAAGTTCCTTTTTTCCGATAGCTTGGGGCTCTGAGCTGGTCGAGAGATTCGCGATAAACGCAAGCTGGGGTAGGGGTCAGGGGCGCAGAGTTCTCTGCGTAGGACCGGACTGGGACTCCAGCTGGACTCGAAGACATTTGTTTTCAACTCTTTCAGCTGCTTTCTATGGCAGGCATTCCTATTTCTATGTCCTCCGTGCGGGAGTCTGTGCGATTGTCGAACGACGATATGTTCGTACGATCCCCCTGCGTGAATGATTCCTTAAACGCGAAAATTCAATACTCTAGCTTTCTTTTTGCTGTCTTCTATCACAACACCACACTGGTCGACGAAAACATATATAAGTCTTCGACTCACACAATCATTTTACGTATGAGCAGAATTTTCTCGGATTCTCGGCAAGATCTTTCACTAAGGTGGGTCGGTGGAAGTTGTATGCATTGTGCATTGATTTTATTACGGACGCACGAATGCGTCTGACGACATTTGCGCGTTCTTTTCTGAACCGGGAGTGCAACATTTTCTGTTTCCTCATTATTTTCCGAAACCGATTATTAAACCACGGGGGTTGTTTACCGTTATTAATGCACTTACTAGGGTCCAGAAAAATGTCCACTCTTCGATAGTTAATATCTTTGGAACAAAATGACATATCTTTGTAACTCTGTGCGGTAGCGTCATGGAGGTAAAAAATAAACGAGTTGTCCTTTAGTAATAAGTGGAGCCTTTACAGCAATATTTTCTTTTGTATACATGAATTATGGTTGCGCTGTTTACTTTCATTCTTTCCTCTGCGTTTCACAGCCTTCCAAACCGCAAACCCTGCGACGTCCGGGCCACACTGCACCAGCGGTCTCGTCCCCGCACAAAGCACGGCCACGTGACCGCGCTGAGTGTTGGTGCAGCACGTCATGTCTTAAATTCCTGCCGACGATAATTATTCATTGTTCATATTTTCTCCGTCTTTAAATAAAAAAAGATTCTGGCTAGAACAGCCGGAGGCAGCTGTCTTATCTTTGTGAGTTTTCTGTGTATGAATGTATCAATGTGTGTGTATGATTTGCTTCCCTTGTGAAGAGCACTTTGGCCGAAAACATACGTCAAACTTTTTCCAACGTGACTACGTGCTGCTCGGTATGCGGACAGCAATCTATCCGTTTCACAGTGTAGCTATTCCATCATGAAGTTTGCTGTCAATAATCCTCTGCATTTCAACAGCAAAAATGATTCAGAGAATTACAATACCAGAAGAAGAAAAATTACATTAATTACGCCACATTAAGATTGTCTGTAGCACAAACAAGGGTTCACAATGCTGCAATCAAAATTTTTGAACATTTACTCAGTGATATAAAACGCCTGAAAGGCAGCAAAATAAAATTTAAAACAAAACAGAAAATGTTTCTCTGTTGCAACTTCTCCTATTCCGCAGAAGGCTATCCATTTTGTAATGTGCACATGGTGATGGGTGCGAACCACGGACAAACATGTCTGTCTTGAATTAAAAAATAAAAAAACTGATAAATAATCAGCATGGAGGCATATTTTAAAAAAACTGATGTTAATATAAAATGACTCGTACCACATTATTACGATTTATCGTGCATATAATACACGGAACACGAAATTAATTAACTTACCATGGTACGTGACAAAGCATGATATATACTTACATACAGTGAAAACCTCAAAATGAAAGGGGACTGATGACCACAGATGTTAAGTCCCATAGTGCTCAGAGCCATTTTTTCAAAATGAAATTAAAATGTAAAATGAATCAGATGATCAAAGTAGACGTACATTCGCATTGTGATGTGTTTGGTTATTCGCGAAAAACTGACAGTTACTGAGGATAAACATCCCGGGAAAAGACGAGGCTAGCGTTGGAGACATGGATAGGCCTATATGTACACCGGTTAGGCTAGCATTATTAAAAAATTACGCTCACGTTCAGGAAAAACAGAACACTTTGAACGACCGGAGATAGGACGTTCACATTCTCAGAACATGTAAAATCGTGTGTTCTGCAGAAATGATTGGCATCTGAGTCACGTTTGTTGAGCACGTGTCCTGTTGGGTCCGCCATGGGACCTGATAACTTGTTCCACGCGTGATGGCATCGGCGCGTGTAAGGGGCGAATGGCGCCCTCTACTATAGTCGCCTGTGTTGCAGTTACTTGGTTCCAAAGTTCATCTGTGATGGTTGGCACTGTGTCACAGCACTGCACCCGTCGTTTCACCGTATCCCACACATTTTCGATTGGCGGCAATTGTGGTGATCTCGAAGACCAGGTCACAGACTGACACCCTGTGTTCGTGCAGCAACGTGTGGTCTGAAAAACAGCATTCGGCACGATGTGCAGACACAGTATGGCTGCGGGTCGGCCACGCTACTTACGCTGCCCTGGACACGCACCAGCTGTGATTTGTGGCAGCCCACACCACGAGGCCTCGAGCTGGCGCTGCACGTCTTGTGCGAGGGCAGTCACTGTGATGCCACTGAGCGGCCAACCAAAATGTGGCCATCATTTCCAAACAAACAGAACCTGGATTCGTCCGAAAACACTATCTGATGCCTTTCCTGTCCCCAGTGACGGCGCTCTATACTCCATGGCCATCTAGCATGTTTCGTCAACGGTAGGAGAAGAAATGGACGACGCGCACGTAACCCGTGCCGTAATAAACGGCGACGGACTGTGACCCGTGAAAGTGTACGATGTGTTACACTGTTCCACTGTTGCACCAGTCAAGGACGACGCAGATCTGGCCTGCAGTGTCATTCGGATGAGGTTGTCGATCTTCTCAAGAGGTGGTCTGGGTGTTGGGAGCTGACCCACCTCGTCCTGTCCTACGGCCTTCCGTGAACCGTGCTGTACACAGCCGCCGCACGGCCAAACACTTCGTCCCACACGGGCAGCGATTTCTCGGATGGACGCATCACATTCTCTCGTCCGGATAATACTCCTTCTTCCAAACTCACTCATCTGACGATACTATTCGCGCATATGTTGCGAGGCATCCTGCATGCCTGCTAAAGTCACCCTGATCCATCACCTTCGGTTTGTAGGAACAACGAGAGCCGCAAGTGGTGTGGCGCCGCGATATCGATGTTGTCCTCGAACCCACGGGCCGACATTGTTCAAATGCCAATCATTTCTGCAGAACATACTAACGTGCATGTCCTGTGAATATGAAAGTCCTGTTTCTAGTCGTTCAAGGAGTTCTGTTTTTCCTGAACATGTATGTACTTACATACATGTTACAGCAAAATATCCATTTTACGGGGTCTAACCGTTTGAGACCGTTCCCTCAATATCATTGATAGTATTGTTCAGTGCTGGAACATATTTAAAAATTATACCGGTTTTTTATCCTGTAAATTGCTATTATTGGTCACACACTAATGAGGCATCATAGATAAGATTTCAAAATGAGAAGATGGCTAAACTACAGTGAAACAATCCACTGAGAATCTTAAAAAACAAAAACTCAATTCTGCATGGAAGTATACCTCTATGCAGTTCTGTTTCTTTGACGTTTCAATAATTGTTCGCTTTGTTGGCATGCACAAGATACGATAACATGCCTTGCTTCTTTCCTCATTTTTCACGTTTATCGCCTAGCAAAGAACACGTAGGTAAGCTTTTTGCAAACGTGAAAATTAAAACTGTTGTTCATACGAGTTGAAGCTGAAAATGTAAAGAAAATGAAGCAGTACCAGTAAGCAAACAAGCTTTGGTTTCGGAGTTCCAGCTTCATTTGCTATCGATACAAAAACAGCAAAAGTGGAATTAAATGGATTAAGAAACAAAGTTTTTGATATAGCTTCCTTCCCGTCTTGCTAATTCCAAACATATCAACAAAAAGAAGTACATTAACGAGGCCGTATGTGTCGTATTATTACAGCAAATACGCATTCAAGAACAATAACAAAAATAAGTAAACTTTCGAAATTGTCTTCCTGGCGCTATGTTATTCACATAAACACTATAATTTTTAATGTTTAAAACAGCTTTTGCATGCAGACGACAGATTTAATTAACAAGAAGAAGTCGTAAACGGTAGTCTGCTAATGTTTTGGACTATTTACGATGGCAACAAGCCTCGTTCACTCTGGCTTCAAAACAATGTACCGCATACGTTTGTATCGCCAAATCCCTTATTTCATTTATCTCCATGGTTAGCATAGTCCATTCTTTTCTCAATAGATCTTGGCGCGCCTTTTTCCAGCAGATGTCAGTTCAGCAATGAATGAAGTAAATTTGTCGTTTAAGCAACGAAAGGCCGTATTGAAGTGGTTCTGGAAGTACGAACACATGATGGAGGTACGCCAAAAATTGTGTCATGTGTACAGAACTCAGCCACCAACACGTACAGCAGTTTATAGTATTCGGGATAAATATGAAGCCGACGGTATTGTTCTGTTAAGGACGTAGGTATAACCCACCAAAAACATCAACGTGTGGTATGGTCTGTCATCGCGCGATTTCATTGCCCCATCTTTCTTTGAAAGTACCGTAATTGGTGAGGTGTATCTTCATATCCCAGAAACATCGATTTTACCTGCCGTGCGAGAGATATTTGGAAAAGAAATATTTTACTTGCAACAAGATGGCGCTCCGCTTCACTACCACAGAGATGTGGGAGCCTACCTGGATGGAAACCTGCCTGGTCGATGTACAGGTCGAAGGGGAGCTGCTCGGTACCCACCGCGGTCTCCAGACCTCAACACCTCTTGACTTCTACGCATGCGGAATCTGGAAAAATGAAGTTTACCAACAGAAGCCAGCTACACTGCACGAGCGCTACGAGAGACCACCGAAGCGTCCTGTGCGGCTATAACACCGGCAACACTGACAGGCATAGTTCGGTCAACAGTTCAGCAGCATCGACGTTGTTTGGTTGCTGATTGGGTTCACTTTGAATACATAACCTGCCCCCCCCCCTCCCCCTCTACCAGATAGTACACACATGGAAAACGCTTCGGTACTGCTGAGGTTGGTTAGCTGATTCCGGGGGCAGTGGACCAAACAGCGAGGTCATCGGTTCCCTCGGGTTAGGGAAGGAAGTCGAACGTGCCCTTTCAAACGAGCCATCCCGGCATTCACCTGAAGCGATTTAGGGAAATCACTGAAAAAATAAATCAGGATGGCCGGACGCGGGTTTTGAACCGTCGTCCTACCGAGTGCGGACCCAGTGGGCTAATACTGCTGAGGTTAAGCCCCTGTTACACAAGCGACATTCTGGTAAGGACCGACTGCTGGGTTTGGGTGCGCATCACATGCCTGTGTGAAAAACTGCCGCGGAACACTTCGGGACGTGCTGACTAGTGTTCGCTCTCAGCTGACTGTGCCGAGTGTAAAGTACGAATACCCTGCGAATGCGGAGAAATAAGAGCCCGTGGCGTGGTCTGTAAAGTTAACTTACTCTCACGTGCTCATCTATGTTTTAGTAATGGATTTTGTATCTTCTTTATCTTTGATTTATCGATTGTCGTGTTTCCTGATACAATGCAAAGATTGCAAGAGTAATGATATTTTGTGTACTAGTGTTCTTTAACAAGCGAGCCCAAATATCTAACAGCAATAAGGTATTTAGTTTTTACGACACCTGGAAAAACATGAGGCGTAGACTGTGGATAAATATCAACGTAAATAGATAATGGAAATTGTTTCAACAGTGAAAACTTCATACCTATTGAACGAGAAAAATAATTTTAGATGTTATTTGCTACTTACAAGGAAAACAATATGCAAAAGGAAGTAAAGAGGCGCTGTTTACTGCCTTATAAAGATTTTGATGTGTTTATATGCGGATATTTTCTCGAGGAAATAGATGTTAAATTAGCTGAATGGATTATCCAGTAACAATATATTGTTGTATTAATGGTATTCAATTTACGTGCTCTGTTTCGAAATTAACAACCTGATCTTCGGTAATAATTTTAAGATCTATTATCGGAATTAAATATTCTCCACTGACATTATACTAATGAAATATTGCTGAACACCCCTAAGGTTCCATCCGGGAAGGTGAAACACACTAAAATAAATGTTGATGTTTTTAAATGTTGGGACGACAGATTTCCTGGTCTTCAATTCTCAGTAGTGTGAAGAATTTACCAGATGACCTTTGTCAAGAAAATGCACTACGAATTTTGCTATTTTCATTAATAAACTCACTTTCCATTGCTGGATGTTTAAGTCTGTGTCTACATTTCGATTTTTTGTATTAAGGATGGCCCCTCATAGCTTCATTTTCACCATTCGAATGCATAGCAAAAAATGGTTCAAATGGCTCTGAGCACTATGGGACTTAACTTCTGTGGTCATCAGTCCCCTAGAACTTAGAACTACTTAAACCTAACTAACCTAAGGACATCACACACATCCATGCCCGAGGCAGGATTCGAACCTGCGACCGTAGCAGTCGCGCGGTTCCGGACTGAGCGCCTTAACCGCGAGACCACCGCGGCCGGCCGAATGCATAGCAGGCAGCTCTCAAAACACACGCAACTATAGCTGGCTCACACAAAAAAAGAAATGCCGCCACTCGTGCCAGACGAGTATAAGTGCAGTAGCAGGAACAAATTATCAGGGACGTTGCGGTAGACTCACTTGCCATAACTAGTCCATTGGCACAAGAAAGTCCCTCGGTATACGTAACTTAACCCTGTAAGTGACGAAAGTTGTTTTTCTGCATATAAAAGTGAAATATATGGTATCCACTTTTAGAGAATAGTAGTCAGTAAAACTTCTTAAATAACGAGGGCGTGCTGAAAAGCAATGGCTCCAAAGTTTTTATGTGAAAATTCTCACAGCTTTTCAATAAAACAAACTTTATTAACAGACTACACCTATGTTCTTCTTGTCTGCATATTTATTTTTAACCCTGGTGATGACCACATCTCTCCCAATGAGAGACCAGTTTGTAGATATTGTCACTGTAGTATGTTTGTCTTTTTTGACGGAGCCACAACCTTACCTCTGCTTGCACCGCTTCATCATTGCCAAAGTGAAGTTCTCGAAGGTTTTCTTTAAGTTCTGGAAACAGATGCGAATCGGATGGGAACAAGTCGGGACTGTGGAGGACGATCGATGACGCTGAACCCAGGTCGTCGGATTGTTGCAGATGTCGCAGCGGTCGCCTGTGGTCTGACATTCTTATACAGACGCTGCGGACGAACTCTTCGAATTCGAGCATTCAGTTTTCTGAGGGTCTCGCTATGCCAGTGTCTTTAGGTATAGATTCCAAATGAACATTTCAGAACACGGTGTGCATGACTTTGCCTGCTGATGGCATAGTCACGAAGTTTTTTGACGTCTGTGATCCTTTACAGCGGAACTCCATTGATGCTCTCTTGGGATGGTCAAACCAGTTCACAACGTTTTTAAGGAACCCGTCACCCTCAAGCTCAAATCGGATAAGAAATTGCTGACGATGTCCAATCTCGTCTGCTTCGTGTCAGGAATAAGCATTCGAGGCTGTTCTTCACGCACCGGCATAGGTTACACACATCTATGTTACACGCTACAATTCGGAGCCCTCTAGCAACATAGGGTTGCAACCGCGTCAGTGAAGCGGGAAAGTGGACCGAGTAATACGTACATGTAATACTTGAACCGATATTGAGAAGAGAACAAAAAATTCCAGAGGCATTACTTTTCAGCGCGTCCTTGTCTTACATATGCCACGAAGTAGAAATATTCACACCAATAAATAACTACTACACATGGTAATTCCGCTCGTTCACCTTAGCTGTAGACGTTTACTAGTGTCACTGAAAGAGTTAAAGGGCTGCCGAGGACACTGTGAGCAGTGTACCGTGGTAATCGCAAGGCAGGCGTTTATCGAGAGCGGCGTTCGGCTTCGGAGAACAACGGGGCCACCAACAGGTGGCTGGCTGCCTGCGACCCACGGCAGGACACAGGTGCGTGTACTGCTGCACGCACACGGCGAACAAAGTAGAGGCAGCGAGCACAGGTAACCTGCGTGCGGCTGGCGACGGCCGCGGAGTGCGGCCCGAGCAGTGCCGGGGCAGGGCTGCCCGCCTGGCAGCGGCCGCTCCCCCCTCCACCGCGGCCGGCGTCGCGTGACGTGGCCCAATTAGCGCCCGCGCTGCGCCGCGCCGCGCCACGCCACGCCACTTCAAGCCGACACCGGCCGCACACGGCTGCCCCTCACTGCTCGTCTAGTCGCCACTGTACAGAAGCGGAGCCCGCAACACTACCACCCGCGCGTCAGGAGCCGTCGCTGCAACTTGGAGGAGCGCCTGCAGGCCCCGACGTTACAGCCCGAGCTAACGACAGTCGCTAACACCGAGACGGCTGATATTTGCCACCTGTTACGCATGCGCACAGGGCACTCTCCTATTGACCGTAACCCTCACGCCCCCCTCGCCCCCCACCCCTGACAAAGATCACCCTGTGCCGCGACCGTACTACAAACCGATTAAAATTACCTGATAGCTGACACTTCACGCATTGGAGCTGGTTTCCTCCACTGAGAGCGCTTCGACGTCACGCCCGAACATTTCGCCCTCGCCGAACTGCCGCAGCAGTTCACTTCCAATTCATCCTCTGGAATTATTACTGTACGTGTTTGGACCCCGAATCGTGAGTTTGGAACTTTTCTTTTGTATTTCATCATACATGATAACCACAGCACAAATAACAAACACAAACGACGATGTTAATGAAATACACACGTTTCGCACACAGCACTAATCAAGTACTACTGGATACTTCCGTACAAGATGCCATTCAGCGTCACATACACAGTTAACGTAATCACAGAGTTCGTCTTACATTAATTATGTAAGCTTCGCGACATTGCGTGAAGCCGGATTTTTTTAGGCTGCAATTCATCGTTGCGCCCGGGCAACCACAGTTAAAAATTCACTGAAGACCCAAAGTAAGTGGTACACCTGCCTAATACCGTGTGGGGACCCCGCGAGCATCCCGAAATGCCGCAACACGACGTGGCATGGACTCGACTAATGTCTGAAGTAGTGCTGGGGGGAACTGACACCGTGAATCCTGCAGGGCTGTCTATAAATCCGTAAGAGTAGCAGGAAGTGGAGATCTCTTCTGAACAGCGAGTTGCAAGGCATCCCAGGTACGCAAAATAATATTCATGTCTGGGGAGTTTGGTGGCCAGCGGAAGCATTTAAACTCGGAAGAGTGTCCCTGGAGGCACTCTGTAGCAATTCTGGACTTGTCCTCCTGGAATGGCGCAACTCTGTCGGAATGCACAATGGACGTCTCTCTGTCTCTGTCTCTCTCTCTCTCTCTCTCTCTCTCTCTCTTTATCTCCCCCCCCCCCCCCTCTCTCTCTCTCTCTCTTTCTCTCTCTGCTCTGAATAACATGCTAAGCGCGGTGGCACAGTGATAAGACAGTCTGAATTGAGGAGAACAAATCCCTGTCTGGAAACCCGGCTACCGGTGTTTAAGGCCAAAGTCGGTGTGATTCCTTTGGAGAGAACCCGTTGGATTTCCTTCCCCTTAGATCCCTAACGTGAACACGTGCCCCCGTCTCTAGCACCATCGCTGTCGACGGGTCGTTAATTAAAGTGTCAGTCTCTGTTCATTTTCACACAGCAGTTTGAAGTTCCGCAGTGGATTACGAAATGGCAACTAAAGGTGCTATTGGAATAGTAACTCGGGATCTGAGCTAATGTGGAGGAACAACCAGAGTTGCGCTCTACCAAAACTACGGTTCGGTAGTTTGGCTACAGTACACAAATGACGTAGCAAATGGTGGGATTGCCGCTGGTGTTGATAGTACTGACACGGAAAGAAACGTAGATGAACGTGTGAGAGAGAGAGAGAGAGAGAGAGAGAGAGGTACTGAGAGCCGACGACTTTTCTTTGCGTTTCTTTGTTTTGCACATAATTAGAATCGCATATCATGAACTGTTAGTCCATTGAGTATTTTATATCCTTACAAAATATAAATTGCATTTTATAAGTAATTAGAATTAGTTGTCGCGTAACTTCTGCGCTTTTATGTAACCAAACAAATTACTTTTGATGCAAGTAGAGCTTACATGCACAAACATAAAAGAATCTATATAATTAGTGTTGTTGTTTTGTACTCAGTAGAACTTTCTTCAGTAGCGTTGCATCTTCAATTCACGATGTTTAATTCTCGTGTTATCAGCTGAAGAGTTTCTTCTTTTTTTTTTTTTTTTTTTTGATAAATGCGAAAGTTGTTTATGGATAATAGAAACTTGTTTTATGTAAGTTCGAGGATGTAACGCAGATATGTTTGAGAAGTTTTTGGTTTGCGTTTTTCTCATTACTTTTTTTAGAAAATTGTGTTTCCTAGCGCGGTATGATAAATCTCTATTTTCATGTGTTCTAGAACATGACTCTGTTTCTCGTTAAAAATCAACAATTTTCGGAAGAAAAACAAAATTAAACATTGACAATTTCAATTTTGCTATAAATGTTGTTTATTTTTAAGTAACAGACATTGAGTGAGGATATATGGAATATTTTGGTTCTACAGTTTCTACATGGATCACCGCTTCCGGTTTCTGGGGGAACCTAATAAGAGATTGATCACATACGCAAACAAAGCGGTCGCAGTGAGGTTACGCCCAATACGTATGCAAACCACCTAATATACAGATTACGCTGTTACGATCTTAACTGACGAAAGATAGTCGGAAAACTGACGTAGTCTACGCTTGCTTATGATAGTCTACGGTAGCCTATGGTAGTTTTACCCTCTGGAAACAACTTACACTGATATTGTAGCAGGACCTGTGCGGAAAAATGTTATCGAACTGGACATGCTAATGTTACCACTTTATGATATGTACCTACCACCTACGACGTTCGTAACTGTGAGAGTGTAGTTTGTAGTACACTTGTAGTTTTTTTTTCGTCAATCAGGATTCTCTCAGCTCTATGTAAATATTTTAGTAATTTTCGACTTCAGCTGATAACACCAGAATTAAACATCGTGAATTGAAGATGCAACCCTACTGGAAGCATTTGGAGCCCAAAGCCACGTGACATTTTCAGGTGCAACGAGAATAGCGGCGATCGTCGAAATAGTTTTTGAGATTAATCGAAAACGGCTCTGGGTACACTTGCTGCTAGTCAGTATCCATTACGTATTATGGCTTTTTTCAAAGTGATACATAAACCAAGTGTGTGTGTAGGTGGTTGGGCAGGATGTGACTTTGCTTTGTAAGACCAGAATTATTTTTTTGTATACGAATAGTTATTGGGAGCACAGCTGCTATCCCGTACATCTCTCTCGGTATACCCTTAATTAATGACACAATCGACAACTAAGTTTAAAAAGAGTGAATTTTTGTTCATGAAGTGTTCCTTCTAAGTGAAAGGAGTAAGAGAAGTCAGTTTACTCGGTGCTGTTTCGCCTCTGCTGTGCCGTGTAGAGCGTGATCAGAACCATCCTTCATATCGAACGATAGCTCTTCCTTCATTGGTTCTCCATCGGTGATTAATTAACGTTGGGCTATTGCGTTGTATCAACAAGCAGCGACAGTAAGTGCTTAGCTCCCCTCTGGGCTATCTGGATAATTACAGGCACGTCCACCTTACCAGATAACTGCGCACTGACTCCTTCCAACACACCTACGGTAGAGCTGTAACAATACTTGTTTGCGGATTCAAACAGTACAGTTCACAGGCCATTTGCTCACAAAAAAAGGCTCTGAGCACTATGGGACTTAACTTCTGGTGCCATCAGTCCCCTACAACTTAGAACTACTTAAACCTAACTAACCTAAGGACATCACACACATCCATGCCCGAGGCAGGATTCGAACCTGCAACCGCAGCCGTCGCGCGGCTCCAGACGGTAGCGCCTAGAACCGCTCGGACACTCCGCCCGGCACTTACAAACGTCACGGACATTATTTATGAAGGTATTGTTGAAAATTTTCGCACTACACTGTAATATGCGATTTACGATTTAATTATACTTAGCTGTACGAATGTGTCATCAAGTATGTTGTGAATACTGTATTAATCGTGAAGTCTTTGATAAGAAAACTAAGACATCCCGTTATGGATGTATATCGATAGCATGAAATCCGTCTTCTCGTCTCAGAATGCAGAGTTTATTTCCGCTGACGTACAGTGGTTCTAATATTACATCATGTTATGTTAGAAATGCCATCTTCTTAGTTTATTCAGTTTTGCTTTTTGGGCAATTAGGTAACTGACTAATGCCGAAGAAGGGGGAGATAAAATACTGAATAACAAAGTATCGATCTAAACGTCAAAGCTATAAAATATTGTCCATTTCACACACATTTTTTATCACCTGGCAGATCCAAAATATAACTTCGTCCCTGATCGCTGTCGTTCTCTGTCTAAAGCGCCTCGGTCTAGCTGACAGGAAGGACCCGCAGTTTAAGCGCGTAGCTCACCGTAACTTTAATACCAGGACAACGTGGCGACTCGCCATTGTCAACCCAGTGTACAGGACAAAGTATTTGCGCTGCATAAGTTGTTTGACAATATGTCTGTGGGCAGTTACGTAGTATTACGATTTGTAATGTGATTCTGGAGGTAAGATGAAGCTATCGTCAACCGGCACGTCGGCCCGACCATCACAGTGTTTCATTAGAGATGCCCCAGCTGGAGGTGGTATGCAGTTACGTTCATCTGACCTGCCTTACTCAAACAGTTAAGCGTGCTTTTCGAACAACAATGCATGTCGGCATTTTTCATATTAGCAAACGTTGCCAGAGAGAAAAGAACTGAAAACTGACAGATAAAAATTCCCAGGGCTGACAAAGTATCGAAGCCCCGACATTTTTATCAATTATTTGTCAATTTGAGACCGAGCTACATGGTAGCCTGGATATAGTCCAATGGGTGACACGAAAGGGGAGCAATTGTTGAGAAGGAAGTGTGACAGCATTATAGCCTGTCCCCAACGTTATCCAGTCTGTACACTGAGCAGCGAAGGAAGGAAAGCAAGCAGAAATTCCCTAAAGGGAATTAAAATTCAGGGAGGAGAAATAAGAAAAAATAGGTTTGCCAATGATACTGTAATTGTCAGAGAGGGCAAAGGACTTGGTAGAGCAGTTGATCGGAATGTGTCTTGAAAAGAGGCTACAAAATGCATATCATCTGAAGTAAAATAAGCGCAATGGAATGTTGTAGAATTAAATCAAGCGATACTTAGGGAATTAGAGTACGAAATGAGGCACTAAAAGAAGTAAATAAGTTTTGATTTTTGGGCAAGTAGGTAACTGACTAATGCTGAAGAAGGGGGAGATAAAATGCTGAATAACAATAGCACGAAACGCATTTCTGAAAAAGAGATATTTGTTATCGCGGAACACAGATTCAGGTTACCTGCCTGAGCTTCCACGCCGCTTCCAGCATTCGGAACGGCGCGCCGGCCCCGGATCGAATCCGCCCAACGGATTAACGACGAAAGCCGATGTGCCGCTTTTTAGTCGGTTTCCCAAATCCGACTTCGTGAATACCAGGCTGATATCCGCCTACCCTCTCAGTTACACGATTCACAAAAATTTGGAAAACGTTCGCACACTTTCGCACGGATAACACTAGATGCAGCCAACTTGGGTACAGAAATTCTGTCTCGCAAGGTAAACAGGTGGTGACGTGAAGGGCATCCGTCCATCCTCTGCGCAGTACGGGACAAGAGCAGAAGAATATACTCGAAGAAGTGTTTCCTGAAAGTATTTATCTGGAATGAAGAATTGCGTGGAAGTGAAAGGTGGTCGATAACAAATTAAGAGAAAAAGAGAATAAAAATTCAGAGAAAAAGAGAATAAAAATTTAGCACTACAGAAGAATGCTGAAGATTTAATGGGTAGGTCGAAGAACCCATGAAGAGATACTGAATCGAATAGAACAGAAATTGGTAGCAGAATTTGACTAAAAGATGGGTCGGCTGATGGGTCACTTCCTTAGGCATCAAGAAACTGTTAATTTAGTAATGGAGGGTGTGTAATCGTACAGAGGTCGCATTGCTACACCAGAGTTGCCAACACGAGTCGATACCACAAACGGTAGCCAGGGCCGGCTGCAGTCGGCAACGACGTATGGGGGGCGCTGCTCAAGTCCACTCCTCCCCTCCTGAGCATAGCACCGCCCTCCAGCTGAGGTCAGTATAGTGCCCGGCTTGCTAGAGCTCTGCCCAGGTCGTGGTCTTATCTGAGGGAGTTAACATCATAGTACAGGACCAACGTAATAGTTAAAGTTTCTGATGGTCCTGTTCATACACTGTACTGCAAGAGAACAATTTAGTAATTTGTGCATCAAGTGATACCTTGCTGGTCTATAAAAGCTGTAAATTACCCAATACTCCTGTGGCAAAGAAATGTTTAAATATTTTATTCATGTATGTGATAAAGTGATCTAAAATTTCGTGTGTTTTAGTGTGATGAGCCAGAGCAATCAAAGAAACCACAGTTGTGCCCAGACGAAAGTAATTTCACCTGATCGCAACAGGGCGAAGTTTAGGAGAGGGAGGCTAGGTGCTGAAAATGTAACGAAAGAACAAGGCTTGAGCACAGTAAGCAGATTCAAGCGGATGTAGGCTGCAGTAGTTACGAAGAGAGGAAGAGGCTCGTACACGGTAGAGTAGCATGGAGAGCTGCAGCAAACCGGACTGAAGACCGCAACAGCAGTTTTGTGATTTATATTCAGCTGGATTGACGATGTATTTGGAATGTACCTCGAATTTTGCATTTATATTTGTACACTATCTAACAATAGCACGTCCATGATCATACGTACAGTTGAGACATGCCAGTAAGTTGAAATTGGCCACTAGTGGCAAGTGGGAAGTAAAACCATACCATCACTATTCGCAGAGCGAGTTCTGATCGGTCGCGAAGTCGAAACCACAGTGAAAATCAAAAACTTTTAGTTGCAGTAGTTGGCTACACCTTACAGCTACTTCTCTGTATAGTCGCTGCTCCGACTTAGGCATTTGTCGCAGCGTCGTACCAAATTTCCAGTACCCTCGTTGTAGAAGACATCCGCTTGTGCATTTTGCCAATACTCTACACTCGTCTACAGCTAGTTGTCTGTGTCAAATTGTCGTCTTCATAGCCAGCGGTTCATGTGAGCAGAGATGAAACTCAGGACGAGCGAATTATGAGCTGTGTTGTCGGTGATCAAATACTTCCCATCGAAAATCAGGTACAGAAAGCTGGCTTAAGCCAGAGATAAATTCTGCCGAAATTTTTACAAAGGTACAGACGGTGTTTAGAAAGGATAGATTGCATGCAACCGGTGGTGGAGTGTTCGTCGCTGTTAGTAGTAGTTTATCCTGTAGTGAAGTAGAAGTGGATAGTTCCTGTGAATTATTACGGGTGGAGGTTACACTAAACAACCGAACTAGGTTAATAATTGGCTCCTTTTACCGACCTCCCGACTCAGCAGCATTAGTGGCAGAACAACTGAGAGAAAATTTGGTATACATTTCACATAAATTTTCTCAGCATGTTATAGTCTTAGGTGGAGATTTCAATTTACCAGATATAGACTGGGACACTCAGATGTTTAGGACGGGTGGTAGGGACAGAGCATCGAGTGACATTATACTGAGTGCACTATCCGAAAATTACCTCGAGCAATTAAATAGAGAACCGACTCGTGGAGATAACATCTTGGACCTACTGATAACAAACAGACCCGAACTTTTCGACTCTGTATGTACAGAACAGGGAATCAGTGATCATAAGGCCGTTGCAGCATCCCTGAATATGGAAGTTAATAGGAATATAAAAAAAGGGAGGAAGGTTTATCTGTTTAGCAAGAGTAATAGAAGGCAGATTTCAGACTACCTAACAGATCAAAACGAAAATTTCTGTTCCGACACTGACAATGTTGAGTGTTTATGGAAAAAGTTCAAGGCAATCGTAAAATGCGTTTTAGACAGGTACGTGCCGAGTAAAACTGTGAGGGACGGGAAAAACCCACCGTGGTACAACAACAAAGATAGGAAACTACTGCGAAAGGAAAGAGAGCTCCACTCCAAGTATAAACGCAGCCAAAACCTCTCAGACAAACAGAAGCTAAACGATGTCAAAGTTAGCGTAAGGAGGGCTATGCGTGAAGCGTTCAGTGAATTCGAAAGTAAAATTCTATGTACCGACTTGACAGAAAATCCTAGGAAGTTCTGGTCTTACGTTAAATCAGTAAGTGGCTCGAAACAGCATGTCCAGACACTACGGGATGATGATGGCATTGAAACAGAGGACGACACGCGTAAAGCTGAAATACTAAACACCTTTTTCCAAAGCTGTTTCACAGAGGAAGACCGCACTGCAGTTCCTTCTCTAAATCCTCGCACAAACGAAAAAATGGCTGACATCGAAATAAGTGTCCAAGGAATAGAAAAGCAACTGGAATCACTCAATAGAGGAAAGTCCACTGGACCTGACGGGATACCAATTCGATTCTACACAGAGTACGCGAAAGAACTTGCCCCCCTTCTAACAGCCGTGTACCGCAAGTCTCTAGAGGAACGGAGGGTTCCAAATGATTGGAAAAGAGCACAGATAGTCCCAGTCTTCAAGAAGGGTCGTCGAGCAGATGCGCAAAACTATAGGCCTATATCTCTGACGTCGATCTGTTGTAGAATTTTAGAACATGTTTTTTGCTCGAGTATCATGTCGTTTTTGGAAACCCAGAATCTACTATGTAGGAATCAACATGGATTCCGGAAACAGCGATCGTGTGAGGCCCAACTCGCTTTATTTGTTCATGAGACCCAGAAAATATTAGATACAGGCTCCCAGGTAGATGCTATTTTTCTTGACTTCCGGAAGGCTTTCGATACAGTTCCGCACTGTCGCCTGATAAACAAAGTAAGAGCCTACGGAATATCAGACCAGCTGTGTGGCTGGATTGAAGAGTTTTTAGCAAACAGAACACAGCATGTTGTTATCAATGGAGAGACGTCTACAGACGTTAAAGTAACCTCTGGCGTGCCACAGGGGAGTGTTATGGGACCATTGCTTTTCACAATATATATAAATGACCTGGTAGATAGTGTCGGAAGTTCCATGCGGCTTTTCGCGGATGATGCTGTAGTATACAGAGAAGTTGCAGCATTAGAAAATTGTAGCGAAATGCAGGAAGATCTGCAGCGGATAGGCACTTGGTGCAGGGAGTGGCAACTGACCCTTAACATAGACAAATGTAATGTATTGCGAATACATAGAAAGAAGGATCCTTTATTGTATGATTATATGATAGCGGAACAAACACTGGTAGCAGTTACTTCTGCCTAAGTCAGGATGGCCGGACTTGCGTTTAAACCGTCGTCCTTCAGAATGGGAGTATGCGTGCGGAACGATTTGAAGTGGAATGATCATATAAAATTAATTGTTGGTAAGGCGGGTACCAGGTTGAGATTTATTGGGAGAGTGCTTAGAAAATGTAGTTCATCAACAAAGGAGGTGGCTTACAAAACACTCGTTCGACCTGTACTTGAGTATTGCTCATCAGTGTGGGATCCGTACCAGATCGGTCTGACGGAGGAGATAGAGAAGATCCAAAGAAGAGCGGCGCGTTTCGTCACAGGGTTATTTGGTAACCGTGATAGCGTTACGGAGATGTTTAATAAACTCAAGTGGCAGACTCTGCAAGAGAGGCGCTCTGCATCGCGGTGTAGCTTGCTGTCCAGGTTTCGAGAGGGTGCGTTTCTGGATGAGGTATCGAATATATTGCTTCCCCCTAATTATACCTCCCGAGGAGATCACGAATGTAAAATTAGAGAGATTAGAGCGCGCACGGAGGCTTTCAGACAGTCGTTCTTCCCCCGAACTATACGCGACTGGAACAGGAAAGGGAGGTAATGACAGTGGCACGTAAAGTGCCCTCCGCCACACACCATTGGGTGGCTTGCGGAGTATAAATGTAGATGTAGATGTAGATGTAGAAAAATTGCAGGAGCATCTTCATTTTCATTGCCCCTACAGAGTGCGGCCGAGAATGTCACGAAGAACGAAACGCGTAACATGTATGTTCTGTGGGCTGCGCGACATGAGGCGAAACCTGTCACCAGGCCCTCATACTGGGCGGGAGACATTATTTTCAAGGCATCTTTACGTGCTAATTATGCATACAGAAGCGCAAAGAGCAACGTACGGCGATCGACGTACATGCTACCCAGGACGCCTGTGCAAAACTTCATCGGAGTTTCACAGCGGTTTCCATTTCGCGAGGGATCGCAACTTACTTTCCGAATAGATCTCATATAACAGTCAGCCCTTGCGAAGCCATGACTTCTTTCAACCGGTCTTTGATGGCTGTAGACACAAGATTTATTTCGTTTCTAGCAGGATGCGTCGCACACATTAATATGAAAACTTTGTATGAGAGCGTATGACGTAACTGTTCCTGTAATATAGTGAAGTCTGCGACTTGCTCGATGTGTGTTTCAGAGTACCTCAACGTCGTAGCGGGAAGTCGACAATACGTATACAATATGGAAAAGTTTTTTTGATCACATGTTGTAGTCGGATCCACCGATTGTTGTTGTTGTTGTTGTTGTGGTCTTCAGTCCTGAGACTGGTTTGATACAGCTCTCCATGCTACTCTATCCTTTGCAAGCTTTTTCATCTCCCACTACCTACTGCAACCTACATCCTTCTGAATCTGCTTAGTGTATTCATCTCTTGGTCTCCCTCTACGATTTTTACCCTCCACGCTGCCCTCCAATACTAAATTGGTGATCCCTTGATGCCTCAGAACATGTCCTACCAACCGATCCCTTCTTCTGGTCAAGTTGTGCCACAAACTTCTCTTCTCCCCAATCCTATTCAATACTTCCTCATTAGTTATGTGATCTACCCATCTAATCTTCAGTATTCTTCTGTAGCACCACATTTCGAAAGCTTCTATTCTCTTCTTGTCCAAACTATTTATCGTCCATGTTTCACTTCCATACTTGGCTACACTCCATACAAATACTTTCAGAAATGACTTCCTGACACTTAAATCTACACTTGATGTTAACAAATTTCTCTTCTTCAGAAACGCTTTCCTTGCCATTGCCAGTCTACATTTTATATCCTCTCTACTTCGACCATCATCAGTTATTTTGCTCCCCAAATAGCAAAACTCCTTTACTACTTTAAGTGTCTCATTTCCTAATCTAATTCCCTCGGCATCACCCGTCTTAATTCGACTACATTCCATTATCCTCGTTTTGCTTTCGTTGATGTTCATCTTATATCCTCCTTTCAAGACACTGTCCATTCCATTCAACTGCTCTTCCAAGTCCTTTGCTGTCTCTGACAGAATTACAATGTCATCGGCGAACCTCAAAGTTTTTATTTCTTCTCCATGAATTTTAATACCTACTCCAAATTTTTCTTTTGTTTCCTTTACTGCTTGCTCAATATAGAGATTGAACAACATCGGGGAGAGACTACAACCCTGTCTAACTCCCTTCCCAACCACTGCTTCCCTTTCATGTCCCTCGACTCTTATAACTGCCATCTGGTTTCTGTACAAATTGTAAATAGCCTTTCGCTCCCTGTATTTTACCCCTGCCACCTTTAGAATTTGAAAGGGAGTATTCCAGTCAACATTGTCAAAAGCTTTCTCTATGTCTACAAATGCTAGAAACGTAGGTTTGCCTTTCCTTAATCTTTCTTCTAAGATTAGTCGTAAGGTGAGTATTGTCTCACGTGTTCCAGTGTTTCTACGGAATCCAAACTGATCTTCCCCGAGGTCGGCTTCTACTAGTTTTTCCATTCGTCTGTAAAGAATTCGTGTTAGTATTTTGCAGCTGTGACTTATTAAACTGATAGTTCGGTAATTTTCACATCTGTCAACACCTGCTTTCTTTGGGATTGGAATTATTATGTGCTTCTTGAAGTCTGAGGGTATTTCGCCTGTTTCATACATCTTGCTCACCAGATGGTAGAGTTTTGTCAGAACTGGCTCTCCCAAGACCGTCAGTAGTTCCAGTGGAATGTTGTCTACTCCGGGGGCCTTGTTTCGATTCAGGTCTTTCAGTGCTCTGTCAAACTCTTCACGCAGTATCATATCTCCCATTTCATCTTCATCTACATCCTCTTCCATTTCCATAATATTGTCCTCAAGTACATCGCCCTTGTATAGACCCTCTATATACTCCTTTCACCTTTCTGCTTTCCCTTCTTTGCTTAGAACTGAGTTTCCATCTGAGCTCTTGATATTCATACAAGTCGTTCTCTTATCTCCAAAGGTCTCTCTAATTTTCCTGTAGGCAGTATCTATCTTACCCCTAGTGAGATAGGCCTCTACATCCTTACATTTGTCCTCTATCCATACCTGCTTAGCCATTTTGCACTTCCTGTCGATCTCATTTTTGAGACGTTTGTATTCCTTTTTGCCTGCTTCATTTACTGCATTTTTATATTTTCTCCTTTCATCAATTAAATTCAATATTTCTTCTGTTACCCAAGGATTTCTACTAGCCCTCGTCTTTTTACCTACTTGATCCTCTGCTGCCTTCGCTACTTCATCCCTCAAAGCTACCCATTCTTCTTCTACTGTATTTCTTTCCCCCATTCCTGTCAGGTGTTCCTTTATGCTCTCCCTGAAACTTTGTACAACCTCTGGTTCTTTCAGTTTATCCAGGTCCCATCTCCTTAAATTCCCACCTTTTTGCAGTTTCTTCAGTTTTAATCTACAGGTCATAACCAATAGATTGTGGTCAGAGTCCACATCTGCCCCGGGAAATGTCTTACAATTTAAAACCTGGTTCCTAAATCTCTGTCTTACCATTATATAATCTATCTGATACCTTTTAGTATCTCCAGGGTTCTTCCATGTATACAACCTTCTTTCATGATTCTTAAACCAAGTGTTAGCTATGATTATGTTGTGCTCTGTGCAAAATTCTACCAGGCCGCTTCCTCTTTCATTTCTTAGCCCCAATCCATATTCACCTACTATGTTTCCTTCTCTCCCTTTTCCTACACTCGAATTCCAGTCACCTATGACTATTAAATTTTCATCTCCCTTCACAATCTGAATAATTTCTTTTATTTCATCATACATTTCTTCAATTTCTTCGTCATCTGCAGAGCTAGTTGGCATATAAACTTGTACTACTGTAGTAGGTGTGGGCTTCGTATCTATCTTGGCCACAATAATGCATTCACTATGCTGTTTGTAGTAGCTTACCCGCATTCCTATTTTCCTATTCATTATTAAACCTACTCCTGCATTACCCCTATTTGATTTTGTGTTTATAACCCTGTAGTCACCTGACCAGAAGTCTTGTTCCTCCTGCCACCGAACTTCACTAATTCCCACTATATCTAACTTCAACCTATCCATTTCCCTTTTTAAATTTTCTAACCTACCTGCCCGATTAAGGGATCTGACATTCCACGCTCCGATCCGTAGAACGCCAGTTTTATTTCTCTTGATAACGACATCCTCTTGAGTAGTACCCGCCCGGAGATCCGAATGGGTTACTATTTTACCTCCGGAATATTTTACCCAAGAGGACGCCATCAGCATTGAATCATACAGTAAAGCTGCATGCCCTCGGGAAAAATTACGGCTGTAGTTTCCCCTTGCTTTCAGCCGTTCGCAGTACCAGCACAGCAAGGCCGTTTTGGATATTGTTACAAGGCCAGATCAGTCAATCATCCAGACTGTTGCCCTTGCAACTACTGAAAAGGCTACTGCCCCTCTTCAGGAACCACACGTTTGTCTGGCCTCTCAACAGATACCCCTCCGTTGTGGTTGCACCTACGGTACGGCTATCTGTATCGCTGAGGCACGCAAGCCTCCCCACCAACGGCAAGGTCCATGGTTCATGGGGGGGGGGGGGGATCCACCGATTATGTTTGATAAAACGGGAACAGTATCCACTGCATCAGCCTACTGGGCTTCTGTCATCAAGGAAGCCGTTGAGATCGAAATTTGTAACAACAACAACAACTTTAACCGGGATAGCGGCTGTTCTCTCAGTGGTTCACGGAAAGGGGCACTTGATGCTGAAAGCCAGCAGAGAAGTAGTTGAGTCATGGAGCATCTGACAAATGAACATTGGTACCAGTGTGCTTCCATCACAGATATCTGGCCTACAGAAACTCGCACTCTACATTTGATACATTGAGGAACAATTATGGGTCTTAAATGTGTCCCTGCTGGCTCATAGTCATTCTAATTAACCATCGCTCTTATCTTTCTTCAAGGATGCTGAGCGGTATTTCTGTTATGTTTGTGGGATTACGGGGAGTCACGTAAATTTCATTCGATCTTAGGATATTTTGTCGTAATAGATTCGTCTGAATCCGCGGTTTTCCTCATGTTTACTAACTGTAGTTTTGGTGTTGTCCACGTAGGAGGTCTCATGAACACCAAGGACTTTCCCATGGGGCAGCTTTTAGAATCCAGCGCAGAAGTTTATTTTGAATTGGTTGCTATCTGTTTAGTTGGGCTGTACAGGGAATGCCCCAAATTGAGCATCCACATAATAATGCCAGAAGTGCTATGCCTTTGTGCAATGTTATTCTTGTTTCGAATTTTAATTCATTGCTGACAAAAAGGAGGCCATTTCCTCAGTGGTGTTAAGACGTTTTGTTCATTTTGCTGTCGGGTGATCTTTGACAAATAAGAGATGATCTAGTGTTATTCCCAGATATTTTGTTAGATGACTAGGGAATAAAACGGTTCTGAGAACTGTTTTCTAGTATTGTAAAGTTCTGTAACTTCTTCAAAATATAGTTAGTTTGCGTCAAACAATATTTCAAACCCAGCCTGTCACCCAAAAGCGGCTAATTTTTCGTTCATAACAGTGAATACGTTAGCGACAAGAAAATAAAACGTTTCATTCCTAAGCAATTTGTTGCCAAAGGAACTGGAAACAAGCACATCTTATCTGCGAGTGGTGTGGAGAGGTTCTCTGGAAAAGGCCTACCCCGCTCACGAGCGACAGATCGGCACGCTCATTCGGAGAAAACACGGCTGTGTGGACCCCGCCTCTGCGGTTTCACCGTCCTGCCACCTGTTGCAGCTCTTCATTTGACTCGAAAGCGTTTCCAGCCGACGGCTTCTCTGCTCGCGGCTGCAGAGCACGTTAATTGCTACGAGATGGTGTGACGAATTAACTGACTTGAAAACACGCGAACTGGGGAATTCTCACAGAAGGATCGGTTATTACGATTACTGGGACGCTTGTCTAGTAGCAAGACATATATCTCGGCAGTTAACATCGTCTGAACCTGACTGCCGTTAGGGGTAGCTGCTGGGAGAACCAAAGTTCGTTACGCAGCTGTTTCCGTGCTACAGAGCGTTGTACGAAGCGTGATCCCACTGTAAAAGAAACTGGTTGTCGAGATCCTCTGTAAACGCCTACCAGCTGGCCGTTGTGGCGAGCGATTCTAGGCGCTACAGTCTGGAACCGAGCGACCGCTACGGTCGCAGGTTCGAATCCTGCCTCGGGCATGGATGTGTGTGATGTCCTTAGTTTAGTTAGGTTTAAGTAATTCTAAGTTCTAGGGGACTGATGACCTCAGATGTGAAGTCCCACAGTGCTCAGAGCCATTTGAACCATTTTTAAACGCCTAACATTCCGATTTTGTCAAGAAAATTGTATCTCTCTGTGGACATATTGCTGCTACACTTGAAAATCTGATGTCGTATCCTGCTGAGATGTCTGTATCATTTATTCTCACCAGATGATAGTACAAAATACGAAAGATACTACACGTGTGATAGAGCTGCTGGGGCACCCAGAATGATTTTCCCGACTGCTTACGCAATAAGACGCCTCGGCTGCTTCCACAAGACGTATTCTGGATGCGCAGAGTTGGTGTGGCCTCGTGCGGCCGCTACGACGGCAGGAGGCTGGCGACGCAGCCCACAGACACGCTACGGCTTCGCAGTGTTAGCTGGAGCGCGCGTCCCGTCAGTGGAGGAAGCACACGCCACGCTAATGCCGGCAGGCCAACCGTAGGCTCTTCCCCAGCCTGGCTTCCTGCACACTTCTTGTTTGGCCTCTTGTCTTGGGGGTGGACCTATTTTTCAAAATATTTTCCACCAAATTGGTAAACGGAACTACTTTCGAAGTCGAAAAGTTAACTCACTAAAATATTAGTTACGTCCATAAAAAAGCGTGCTGGTCTCTTTGGGGCGTTGTAGATGGTCTAGAAATACTACCAGGCAGACATATCGCTTTACACTTCTGTCGCAAGTGAATTATTGTGTATATGCCAGTCGGTTGTACCTAATCGACGTACATAGATGGGTCGACTTGGAGTCGTGACAGAAGGGCAGGAAGGGCCTATAGTGTTTTGTTGTACCCGTGACCAAACAGTGAATGAAGTTGCCCCATTTTTTCTGTATCGACGCCTTCTGTTCAGTGTGTTTGCAAGGAATGGCGAACCCAACTAGCAGCGATGAAACAGGGCGTATGAAGACTAGCGTTAAAAACACCATAAGCGACAAGGACTCGGGGATGAGTGTTAAGTCATGTCAATAAAACAACAGTTTCAAGGCCGACGCGAATTGCGGTATAGGTCAATGCAGGGCCATCACAATGAGTTTCCGAACGAACATTGCTGGCAATTGGAGTCGAGTGCCTCGGAAAGAGCCGTGCTCACATCGGCACACAGAGCTGCTCGCCAGTGGTCCAACCAGCACAGAAAGTGGAGAGCACCTGACGGAAGCGTGCGGTGTGGTGGTATCCGACAGGTCGCGTCTTTGTCTCTGCGCGCACTGACTCTGGCAGCAGATGGCAAATACTGCCCTGGGGTACGTTGTGCGACGAGTGCTCGACCCGTTCACGTAGTTCTGTAAGAGTTGTCGGTTGACGAGTCGCACGAGTCACTTCTCATCCCGTCACATCCCACACGTGTTCGGTCGGAGACAAGCCCAGAAGTCGTACTCGCCAAGGAAGATGCTGCACGTCTTGCAGAGCACGTTGAGTTTCACAGAAATAGTGTGGGCAAGCATTATCCTGTTGGAACAACGCATCACCTTCCTGTAGCAAGAATGGCAAAAGAACGGGTCTGACAAAATTCTGAGTGTACCGAGCACTGGTTAGAAATACCAAAGGGCACGGCTACGTTCTAGGCGCACACGACCGGCACCTGCGTGCCGGCAGGACCTGAGGACCTGCTTTCGTGCTGAAGGCCACGGCGCGCCGTTCCATCTTCCAGGTGGCCGCCTGACGTCACCAGTCGAGCCGTGCACGTCGATGCCGTGGCGCGGGTGGAAGGCCCCTAGTCCATTGCTGATAACTGGTCCGCAACAGCTCGTGTTGTGTCTACACGCTTGGGCTCACAGCCCTCCTATCTGTGCTATGGTAGCTGTACGATCTGCCACTGCTGCCCTTAACAATACGACGACCCTGGCGAGCGTCTGTTCTATGTGAACGGCCAGAACATCGTCTACAGGCGTGACAATGTTCACGTCACCTCTAATATCAGCGTCGTTGCAGAATTGCGCAGCACATTCAACTTACGTGGCAATTCTCCGTGCTATCTTCGCTCGACAACGAGGTCATTAGAGACAGTGCACAAGCTCGGATTAGGGGACCGTGGAGAGGGAACTCGGTCGTGCCCTTGAAAAAGGAACCATCCCGGCATTTGGCTTAAGCGACTTAGAGAAATCACGGAAAACCTAAATCTGGATGACCGGACACGGGTCTGAACTGCCGTCATCCCGAATGCGAATCCAATGTGCTAACGACTGTGCCACCTCGCTCGGAACGTCACACTTTGGTCCCTTTCAAAGTCGCTCAGTTAGCTGTAGAAAGCATACGTGCGTCTCCTTGCCACGGTTGTGTGCTTGCTTCATGATTTGCACCACACTGATCTTTCTGCTGTGAGCATTCCCTATTAAGGATAGATACAGATACGCTATTTGTAGGAAGGTGACGTTGAAACCATTATCTATTTCAAAAATTTCATTCGTCGTAATGTGAACACTCACACCTCACAGATGGAAAAAATATTGTACATCTACGGTACTATCACCCAGGTGGCATACGCCGTCATCGGTTCAAACTTGACGTCGACTTCCCAAGTGAACTAATTTCTTTTTCCCGGTTGTATACATATGTTTACACGAAAAGGTACGAAACGTTGTAATGGCAAAACCGGTTGATATTTGCATGTGCCGCTTTGTGATAACCGTCAAGGACGTGGGAGCAGGTGTCTTCACCTTCGCTTTAAAAATTCAAAGTTGTGCTCTCAGCAGGCTAGGTGATGCTCACCGTCTTTTGTGAGGTCCGAGATCTGATGCTCATCGAATTCCTCGAGAACGGCAGAAACCACTGGTAGCGAGGTGTACTGTAAAAAATCCCGCGGACTATACAAGACCATCGACAGCAAACGGCCCGGGCCGCTAGCGGAGGGGGTGATCCTGCTCCACGATGACGCGTGTCCACCCACCTCCAAGGTCACACAAAGTGTAATGGCAAAGTTCAGGTGGCAACAGCTCGAGCATTCGCGCTAAAGCCACGACATGCCGCCCTCTGGCTTCCATGTGGTTGATCGGCACAGAAAGCGTCTCATAGGACGCACTGGATGACTGGCTCGTGTCACAGCGCCCCCCCCCCCCCCCCCCTCGCCACCCGCCGCCGGGTCCGGAGGTTAGAATAGGACCGCGGTATTCCTACCTCTCGTAAGAGGCGACTGACAGGAGTCTCACACGTTTCAGCCTTTGTGTGATGGTCCCCTTTAGGGTTTCACCTCGATTTTTCAAAATTTTACCGAAGAGCGAGCCAACTTAGGAAGGGCGCCTTACATGGTGCATCGTGTCCATCGTACCTAGAGATCTTTAGCCCACATTCTCGTCGTCGCATTGCAGTCCAGCTCAGTCTCCATCTGTTGGGCGAGGACACCTTCCTGGATGCGTTTTCCACCATGCACTATGCAGTGTCATATACTGTGCCAACGATGACCGTGGACTTTTTTGCACCTCATATCCAGCATGGGGCCGCCATGTACCCTGTTGGTTGTAGCCCCCTGACAACACAGGGATCGCTCTGCTGATGCCTGTGCCGTTAACTCCCCACGTATGCCGAGGAGTAAGATGCCCGTCACCCTGTGGCTTCGGGACTCCCGGCAACGGCCATCCCGCCAGGTGGCCTTTGCTGAGGCTGGGTGGCGCCCGTGGGGAGGGCCCCTGGTCACAGTGGCTGGCATCAGAGCAGATGACGTGCGATGAAGCATACCGCGTCATCACTTGCTGGTAATCAAACACCAGCAATCTCTAAGCGTTCCGAGTCTCAGTACAAAGCAAGAAAATACGACCCTAAATCATTCCCCTCCCTGGCCACCCAATGGGAGGGACGCCAGGCTAAGGATGGCAGCGAACCTTATTCACCCTGGTACGTCGTATGTACGAGAACTGATGGGGACTCATTTGTTTCGATGAAGCCACAGTTTTTTGTAGAGGATTTAGAGGACAAGTTTGGGGAGGTGGAGGGCTTGTCCAAAACGCGATCTGGGTCAGTCTTGATAAAAACAGCAACCTCTGAAAGGGATATTACAAGAACCTTAGCGACTAGAGTGTCAGGTGGAGTTTGCGTTAATGTCCTAAACTCTGTAGTGAAACTCTGCTCCTTCAACCCTCTCTTGAAGCTGTGGCTGTCAGAATATGAACGACGCAGGAAATAACTGTCTGCAATGTATATCTTCCTCCAGATTGTGCAGTAACCCTGAGTGTATTAGCTGCACTGATTGATTAACTTCCTAAACCTTTCCTAGTTTTGGGAGATTTTAACGCCCATAACCCCTTGTGAGGTGGCACCATGCTTACTGGCCGAGGCAGAGATGTCGAAACTTTACTGTCTCAGTTCGACTTCTGCCTCTTAAATACTTGGGCCGTCACACATTTCACTGTGGCTCGCAGTAGTTACTCGGCCATTGATTTATCAATTTGCAGCTGAAGAGGATATGACGACCTGTATGATAGTAACCACGTCTCCATCTTCCTGTCACTGCCCCAGCGTCAAACCCACGGACGCCTGCCCACATGGGCTTTAAACAAAGCAGACTGGGAAACTTTCACCTCTGCAGTAATACGGCAACATCGTTGTCATGGTTGAGCATGTGACAACAACACTGCAGCAGAAGACGCGACCCATCGCTCTTTAGGGTGCCCCCGGCGAAAGGCGGTCGCCAGAAGTCGCTGAGGCAATTAAGGAGCCTCAGCGGGCTCTACAGCAGCATAAGCGGCAGCCTTCTCTGGAGCACCTCATAGTCTTTAAGCGGCTCCACGCCTGCGTTCGCCATCTTATCAAAAGACAGAAGCAGGAGTCTTCGGAGAGATACGTCTCGACCATTAGGTGCCATACATCACCTTCCCAAGTCTGGGCAAAGATCAAACGCGTTTTTGGGTACCAGACCCCTACAGGTGTTCCCAGTGTTAACATAAATGGCGCGTTATCTATCGATACAAACGCGATTGCTGAGCACTATGCTCGAGCCTCTGCGTCAGAGAACTACCTCCAAACCTTTCGCATCCAGAAACGGTGGATGGAAAGGAAAGTCCTCTCGTTCGCTGCACGCCACAGTGAACCCTATAACGCCCCATTTACAGAGTGGGAGCTCCTCAGTGCCCTTGCACATTGCTCTGACACAGCTCCTGGACCACATCGGATCCACGGTCAGACGATTAAACATATCCCATCTGACTACAAGCAACACCTCCTCATCATCTTCAAACGGATTTGGTGCGATGGCGTCTTTCCATCCAATGGTAGGAGAGCACCATCATTCCGGTGCTTAACTCCGGTAAAACCCGCTCTATGTGGATAGCTATAGGCCCATCAGCCTCACCAACGTTCTTTGTGAGCTGCTGTAAATTACGGTGTGCTCTTGAGTTCTGTGTACTGACTCCTTGAGCAGCCTACAAACTATCGACCAGTGCCACCCTCGTCATCCTTTGGCAGCGACCATCCAGGAGTCCATTTATGCCCTGGAACGGTCCAGTCGTTCAGTGGTGTTTGTCTGGGCCCCAGGAATCCCACGCAGTGAACTTTCCGACAGGCTGGTCAAACAGGCTGCGCGGAAATCGCTTATGGAGATCAGCTTGTGTTGCGGGTTTGGGAGACAGAATGGCTTAACCTAAGTACGCACAACAAGCTGCGTGCCATTAAGGAAACTACGAATATGTCGAAGACCTCCGTGCGAGCCTCTCGCAGGGACTCCGTGGTTCTCTGCCGGCTCCGCATTGGCCATATGTGGCTGACTCATGGTTACCTCCTGAGTCGCGAGGACCCACCTCACTGTGGCTCACGAATGAAGGTCGTCCACCTCCTGCTGGGCTGCCCACTTGCAGCCGCTCTGCGGCCGATTTTTAACTTACCCAGCACCCTACCTTCGGTCTAGGGCTACAATACCTCAACAGCAGCTTTAGTTTTACGTTTTATTCGTGAGGGTGAGTTTTATCATTTGCTCTAAGTTTTAGCACACGTTCTTTGTCCCTCTGTGTCCTGCACCCTAGTGCTTTCAGGGTGGAGGTCTTAATGTGTTGCAGAGTGGCTGGCTTTTCGTTTTTATCCTCATGGTCAGCCAGCCATGGTAACCTGCTCTCTTGTTTTAACCTCTTCTACCTGTTTCTTCCGCCTTTGTGGTTTTCTTGTTCCCTTCTGTCCATTTATGTGTTTGCTGCCCTTCAGTCGTTGTTGTGGTTTCTCCTTCCATTCTGTTTTGTGTTGTAAGTCTCATTGTCACCTTTGTGGCATTCTTTCCTTTGGCACAATGGACCGATGACCTCGTAGTTTGGTCCCTTCTCCCCTCTTTTAAACCAAGAAACCAGCCATCCAGTCACAGCCACAGGTATTCTGGGAACAGGGAAGCCATCGGCTCGTAAAACAATGTAATAGTGTTGCTCACGCCTCTGGTGATTACTTTTGAATAAAGGCTTCAATTATACCCACAGTGTTGTTTTCTATGTTTTCTTTTGAACACTCCTCATATATCAGTAAGGTATGATGACCAAAGAAAGATCCATTCTTCCAGTGTGGATACACTCCAAGGCTTATATCTTGTGGAAATCCGATCCAGTGACACTGGGGTTAATGTGTACATGACACCACACTAGCGGTATGTAAGAAACTGGGAATGCGGGTCGGATGGGACGCGTGTTCGGATAGACGATGCAACCGTTCGCATTAAGCAGAGATCCCGATCAGCAACAGATTTCTAAGTGTACCATCGATTCGTTTCGATGTCCAAATGTGACTAATGTCTTCGAAAACGGGTGAATCATCCGATATTAGTGCCATAGAAGATGCCCGAGACGATTTGGGAACTGGGTGAAACGTAGCAGTCAACATCTACACAGTGTGGTAAACCTACAGGATCTAGTTCTCAGTGGTTGCCTTTAGCCGGATACTGTATATCTGAAGATAGGACTGCAGTAATACAGACTTACCAAAAGCGCTCCATGTTATTTTTATTTTATTTCTTTTGCAGTCCATCCTCACATTGTTTTAAACTGTTATTAATACAAAAAATTAACAATTCGTTTTATGTCTTTACTGTTTATTGCACATTTTCTTTTCAGTACTTTGGTTATAGTGTTTCACAGTAGCGAAGATGAACAAGTGGTCATAGCTCCTTAGGTATTAAAAGAGTCCGTAGTTCCATAGTTACTGGACGTTTTTTCCTTGTCTGGTTCCATATCGCCATATGGAAAGTTGCCTTCCGTGCAATCTCAGTAATAGCCGTACCAGTACATGTATGAGGCGCCGGCGCCCATAACTTTTCTTTAGCGCCGATGGTTGACTTTTATGAACATGGCTTCCTATGCAAAATTTGATCTAATAAGTCCCCTCTACAACCTCTAGAAGTGTGTAAGATGAATTGTGAAGCACCCTGAATACTACTTTAACGTTATTATAATTGATTTTTATTTTTTATAGGAGACTCCTGGAGTCAAAGGCTTCCTTGAAATCTGTCACATTTGGCGATCTACTTCGTGTTCTTTTCCTCCTACGTTCTTTGGTAGTCTATAGCCATGTCGTCGAAAATGACCATACCGTAGTAACTTCTTCCTTTCAAAAGCTTCTTCCACTTCCATCATTTCTCATTTTTGACGTTGTCTAATCTTCAGAACCGAGGCCATTTCCTTGGTCTACTTTCAGACTTGATTTTTTGACTTCATCCATTCGTTGTTGAAGTGTCTCTGGAAACAGTAGACTCCCGTCGTCGCCATAGTTAATTTCCTTCTTCGTCATTTATAACATTTATGTACAATATTCTGCCTCAGTGTGTCACTCTGAACGAAACAATTTAAAATGTGTAGGGGCGCCGTTAAACTGATGACGTAATCTTAGCGGATAAAGTATTAGTCACGTCGGTCGCTTTGCAACGCCGTAGGTGTTGCATGGCTGGTGTCTCAACCGCTTGACAGTGAAGTGCTCTGCACGCGCCAGCCAGATACATAGAGCGGGCACAACAGGCTGAGTCGGCGTGGAGACGTTGCAGAACGGCAGACGTGAGCTGTCCACGGCCACTCTACGTGTCCGACATGTCTACAAGGAGTGGCGTACCACTCACAGACACGTAACGTGGCCCACAAGAACGATCGTAGGAGGGGCCTAAGCGACGTGAACTTTAGGCGAGCGTCACGCCTTGGTAATGACAACTATCCGTTCTGAAATCACACTACAGTTGTGTCAAGTTGTCAGTAAGAAGATTAAGACACTCCAGCGGTCTCGGTGTATCATTAATTTAAAAACACAACATGTTTTGGGAACACATCATCCCGTTATGGGATAAATGTGTACTGGAGAATTTTATACGTTCAACAGTGCTTCTTTGCTCCCTCCTTTTTTTCTGTGCCTGATGGCGTAAAACTGATAAGATACGTCATAATATAGGGTCAATATAGACAGATTTCTAATACGTTTGTGTTACTACGTGAAATACTGCGTAGTCGTGATTGATGTTTTCCTTCTCTGTACAGGGTTCTGCCGCAGTGCTGTTACAGACTTTCAGGGATGTTGCAGAGGGGTAACCGTATCAATTTGACGCAAGGGACCCTACTCCGGAGAAGGAAAAATGTCTAGTAAACACAGGCTCTGAAATGCATAACATACGAGCTATGGACACTTTTACAGAAGAAGAAATGTTTCGCAGTAGCGAAGATGAAAGAGTGCTCATAGCTCTTCCGGTAAGAGACATGTTTACTGGTCTCTTGTTCTTGTTTTGGTCCATACTATCACCTCTCAAAATACGGAAAGCAACGAATTTGCAGCAGAAGACATGTTTCACAGTATCGAAGATAAAGAAGTACTCATAGCTCTCAAGGTATGCATTTTAGAGCCTATGTTTACCCGGGTTCTTTGCTTCGAATTATAGTTCCTCTCATTTCCCTGAATATTGACCAAACCTCGTGAGACAGCCTGTGTACTTCCATGAATTATAAATGAACGTGCATTCCGCTGACTTCGAAGGCATATGGGCTTCGCAATACGACAAATCGCCAAAAAAAAAAAAAAAAAAAAAAAAAAAAAAAAAAAAAAAAAAAATCGGCTAGCATATGAAACTGAGCTGACAAAGATATTCAATATTAGTCAGAAACTATACAGTCTAAGACGTTTGCGTAATAGAAATCTAATTTCAGCAGATTCGTCAACATATCACACAATATATTGGACAACCTTCAATCTTATCCATAGACGATTAGTAACATTGCACAGTATAAAATATTGCACAATATTATTGACAGTCTAAGGCCGCATTATACACGAAGTATTTTCGTTCACCTTTAAAAGGTGCTATGAAGGGCAGCTTGCTTTAAATGTGGATAAATGTAAGTTAATGCGGATAAGTAGGAGAGGCTGGCTCAAATGGCTCTGAGCACTATGGGACTCAACTGCTTAGGTCATTAGTCCCCTAGAACTTAGAACTAGTTAAATCTAACTAACCTAAGGACATCACAAACATCCATGCCCGAGGCAGGATTCGAACCTGCGACCGTAGCGGTCTTGCGGTTCCAGACTGCAGCGCCTTTAACCGCACGGCCACTTCGGCCGGCAGTAGGAGAGGCATTACTGTAATGTTGGGGTGCAGTATTCGCGGTGTACTGCTTGACTCTGTTGCGTCTGTTTGACATTACACAATATTTGGGCGTAGCGTTGCAAAATGATATTTACAGTCCCGTTGGCAGGTTCACTGGTGAAAACTTTCAGCGTGTGGTATGTAGATGTTGTGAAGTGTAGTACTAAAGTTTTAGACATAAAAAGTTCCGTGCTGACTCGCGGTGAGCCACAAAAACCGCCAAATTTTGTCATTTTTTCAGTTATCGCTTTATAATGTTTTTTACCTGCTTCTTACGACAAAAAGCACTCAGACCTTTGTTCTACAGTGTAAAATTTTCTACAATTTACACTGGACAAAAGTATTTTTACACGAAATACTAACCAAAACACAAAGCTTCAACGGAACGGCAAAATTCTCAAATTATCAAAATAAGTGTAAGAAGAACAGACTTTTAACGTTATAATTTTCAGCATTAATCAGGTAGGCAGAAGGATTTTCGATTCTACCTTTGGACTCAGTCGTTTCCTGTCCAGGGAGCCTTTCCTCAAATTGATAAATGTCCCACTTTCCATCACCCCTGAAGGTTTGTAACATCATCACGAATAACCTTGCAGAACGTAATAATGGGATCGTGTCTTTCCTAAACAGGCTACGTTTTAAAATTTGGTAAATCACACTTCTGCACAACTGGTGCATCGTAATCTCCATACTGATATAGATCGGAATTGCTGCCATTAGTGAATGTAAGTCCATCTGAACCAGTTCAAATGCTCAAATGTGTGTGCATTCCTAAGAGACCAAACTGCTGAGGTCATCGGTCCCTAGACTTAGACACTACTTATAGTAACTTACGCTAAGTACAACAACACACCCACCCATGCCCGAGGGAGAACTTTAACCTCCGGCGGGAGGTCTGAACCAGTTTCTGAGCAAATGACATCAAACTGCTACATAGCCTCCATTTTTAGAGTTACGTGCCTCAATTTGTAAAGATGGAACTGTTACAGGGTCGCTTTGTTGTCTGTTTGTCTGTTGAAAACCCTTTTTGTCAGAACTGGGTAGACGTACCAAGTTGAAATTTGTGTCGTATACCAAAGTCTATAAGCATTTGGCTGTGTAATAAATATAAGCTTCTAACGCAATGCAACCACAAAATACGGCCATTTAGGTCACATATTTTGATACAAACTCACTCATCAAAGCCTTTAGAGTACTTTCCGTTGGCCTAGAATTTTGAAATTTGGCAAGAAGCAAGGTTTCACAGTACAAGTACAGGAAAAAAAATCCGAAAATAGTAAATTTATAATAATGTCACACGAGAAAAATATTTGTTTCGTCATTTGTTAATAGACGTCAGACTTGAAATTAAAAGCGTCGGTAATCCTGGATTCAGGATGACTGGGTCCTAATGGTAAAAGTCAAACATTAGGCAAGGAATGATTTTACTGCTCAAGTGACGCGTTTCGGAGTTTGTCTGTGATCAGATATCCAGGAACGATTTTTGCATAGAGGTATGGCGTTTGAAGTTATATATGGAACAACTAGTTTGCGAATGTTTGTTTCACATACAGCTTGAAACGTCACCTCTGCTTACAGTAATCACTCTCGAACGTCTGAGATCGGTAAATTCCGAAACGCATCATACGAGCAACAAAGTAATTCCTCGCCTGATGTTTGCTTTGACCACTGCGACCCAGTCAGCCTGAGTGGAGAACTACCGATTATTGTAAATAATGGTCTCGTGCCACTTGCATGCCTTTTGTCACATTTATATTATTGAAATTCTCTAAAATGTTGGAATTCTTGGGACCGATATCTTGCCAGGATCAGTATCATTTACAGGCAAAACTGGACGACGTTCTCGATTCCCGGAAGGAATGAACTGTCTATACACATGATTAACTTTCTATAGAACTCCCAGTGCGCCATTCCTCTCAGCACCTCGCCAGTTATTTTAATGTTAAGTTTGTCGATGGTTTCGTTGCTTCTACTCTTCACTACGTTTGCGTAACTCAGGTCATCTGGCTAACGGTACTGTTGCAGTTAATAGAAGTAAACTAACAGGGGAAAAGTCTTCAGATTCTACGGAAACCAATGAAAAATTAGGTAACGTTGCTGTGTGCTGCACAATTTTTTGGAGAGCATTTGGGAAGGTACTTGCAACATAAAGATCGCTCGTGTGCTTGTGTTTACTGAACGGATATCGCTGTTCCGTTCAAACATGTTCGTATTGTCAGCAAACTGATCACACACTGAAGTTCATGTGCTCGAGTGCCAGTGGAAGAAACTAGAGATTGTTACTGAGGTATGAACGAGTTTCGCGAATTAACATCACTTGACGGACTGAATATATCGATTTTCGGTTCTACAAATGTTATCATACTTTGCTCACTTTCACTTCACAATGTCATGCGGTATTATATTTTAATGTGTCCCTTCGAGCACCGCTAAATTTTTCTCTGTCCAGTAATACGAATCATGTGTTCAATAACTTCAAGGACCTCACACATATACTAATTACTGCTTCCCTTTATATTTACCCCTTAATGAAGTGTCATAATTAATACGTGTATCTCTGTTTCAAACCAACAGCTCAGATAACTGAATCAATACCTGGAATAATAATTATTTTCTTACAGGCTTAAAATTATTCACTTAGGTCAGGAAAAGTATCTGCTGTGTAGGATCACCCATTTTCAATAGCGTGGCAGCAACTGTAGAAAGGGTAGGTAGTAATAAAGCCACAATTTAAGAGATGTCTGAAGTAGCCAGTTGCTACTGCATTGACAGAGTTCTAGTACAGTCAGTTGAAGCACTTATAATTCGCCACGTCACGTAATGTTAACGCTGTGTACTATTTGACCTCGGCACAGGTTCAACGAAGTAAGCCTTTAAATTGTTTTTATTTTGAGGATGTTTGGCTACAATAGCCTGTGAACTGTATTACGGACTTCGGAATATATAAAGTCAACTGTTTGTGTTGAGCTTTATAAAATAAAGTGTAACTGGTACAAAACGTATAACATTTATCGCTTTTCCCCTCACCCTTGAGAAACATCTCATTTAAGATCAAGTCAATTCTTTTCTTAGTGCTTCTGCATTAGTTTTTCCGAGATGTTCTACGTTCTTGGAGATGTCCTTATTGTGGATCTACGAAACGAACAATGTATAACTTGACAAAGGGAACAATATACCCGGCCGTAGAACGGAGTGACTTGCCCGCAAGGCTAGGTACAGCCACGCCCCAGATCAAAGTGCCCGCAGAAAACGCCTTCGCGGCAGCCGTATTGACTGTTGTTAACGACACTAAACGCAGTGACAATGGCAAGGATAACGGGAAAGATGACGGAGCGTCCAAGTAAAATGTTGACTTTAACTAAGTGGGCGTTATGCAGATTATGGACTCGGACACCATGCTGAGTGGAGCACAGCTCTGCCGTCTACAAGGCGCTGACGATGTGGGGAACAAATTCTGCGATATTATAAATTACGCAACGAAATAACTAGCTTTCTGGACAGTGCACAGCTTTTATCGCACTGAATTGGACTTCGAGGCTAGCGATGAAACTCTTAAACTTTTTTTCTGGGGAACGGAATAGTAGTGTCTTGAAAAGAGGTTATGAATTAAAATTCGGTTTTAAAAGGTACCAGAATTAGCAGGTCATCATGTGAAAACGAAACGACAGACACTGCTTAACGACAAAGAAAGTGAAACACCCAGACCGGGAGGTCGGATCGAAACGAAACTTTACCGGTTGAGATGGCATGTGATGTTACTTCAGTGAGTACAAAATCGAGTCACATTTACAAACAACTTAGCAGTATCAGTCCACTAATCAGTACGTACGTTGGATCGATAAGCGGTAAGGTTACAAGTTAGGCTCTTCTGTAAATTTAAAAAATATTGAATGCAATAAAAGTGAAGACATCTGTTGGAAGTAATCATCACAGTACGTGCTACACCTCGTAGAAAATGTTGTGCTATTAATATTCGGGTCTACAAGGTTCGAATAATTTGCTCTGAAGATGGTCGCGCAGTGACCGAAATCGATCTCTAAAATAAAGGATTTTAGTAATTAGGACTGATGCTGCCATTTATCCAGAATGTGTTGATAAAGGCGATGTATCGTCTCCTGAGGCAGCTGTTGTAGCTGGTCCTCGACATCCTGGACACTTGCACTAGGGCGAAGTTGACATCTGAGTCGGTCCCAGACATGTTCCATCAGCAACAGGTCTGTTAGTAGCTAAACATCACACAGACAGTTCGTTCGGACCTGTACCACGTGTGGACGACAATTGCTCTGTTGAGAAGCAGCACCACGATACTGTCGGTTGAGAAGTGACACAAGAGGCTGCAGGACGTCTGCGATGTTCCGTTGCCCTGTCAGTGCCGGCCGTGACTCGCAGTCTCATCCGATGGCTCCGCACGGCGTGACTCTACCAGCAACCCTGGCGTGCCTCTGCAAAAGATCGTGAAAATGAAAGTCGTCCGCGGTGGTCATCGGTGATAGCGCAGACCCGCTATTCATCGCTCGACGCAGTGCGACGTCAGTCATCAGCAGTCGGCGCTTCCCGCCGATGGCAGTGCTGAAAACGCAGTGGTCTGTGTGGTGGTACTGGCGGCAGCCCACGCACGGAGGGACTCCATTAGCTGTTCTCAGGAGTGCGTGGTTCGCGACCCGGCTGCCGTCCCTCGTGGCGGTCACACGTTGTCGACCTGACCGTTGACGACAGGTGTGCCTGTCAGCCCAACGTCGGGCCGCTGTCACATCCGGATACCCAAAAATCTGAATATTGCAAGATTCGCCGAGTCGGCCGAATATTCGCTCAAAATGAAACTGCTTTCAAGCTGTTTGAGGTGTTGATAACGCTGTATCACACGAGTACACGGCATGTCCGCGTCGTACACAGTGGTTACTCAGTCTCTGACGCTGCGGACGCCCGTTATCTTACAATGTCTGGTAGCAACAATAAACGCGAACAACGCTAGTGCACTCTGGTGGCTGTTCTGCCAGTGACAGACAACTGCAACTGTAACAATTTACATACCCCCCGATGGTGTGCGAGCGTGTGTGTGTGTGTGTGTGTGTGTGTGTGTGTGTGTGTGTGTGTGTGTGTGTGTACGTAGTGCTCCACTTTCTTTTTTTGTCAGGCAGATTACTGAACAATCTCCGAAATTTAGTCTGTGGAGCTTCGGTTGCACCTTGTAGAATTCTGGGAACATCCGAAGTTACATAGGCCCCCCAGACGGATGCTACTAATAAATTTGGAAAATGCGCTCGCCAGAAAGCTGGGCAAACTAGACTTTTCCGGTAATGAACGAACTGAGAGGCTGTGAGAGGAGGTCCTCGTGGCGAGTGCGGCCGGCAGCGAGTGGGCCCACTCACAGCTGCTGGAAGAAACGGCCGCAGTACCTGGAGCCACTGGCTCGTACAAACAATGTCCTGCGCTCGTGCACGGGGCAACTCGGCGATCTGAGACAGCCAAACCTACGTTAATAGCATTTTTAGATCAAGAGAAAGCTTCTGAAAATGTTGATTGGAAGACACTCTCTGATATTCTGGGTGTAGCAGCAAAAAAAAATACAGGGAACCAGCGGTTACCCACTTGTGCAACTTGTGTACGGAAACGAGACTGCGGTCATAAGAATCTAAAGACGTGAAAGGAAAGCGATAGTTGCGAAGGGAGTGAGACCGGGTTGCAGCCAGTCCACCTATATTATTCGATTTGTCCGTTGAGCAAAGAGAAAAGGAAACTGAGCAGAAAATTGGAGATGAATTAAAGTTTAAGAAGAAGAAACTAAAATCTTGAAGCAAGCCGGTAACATTCTAATTCTCTCACACACATCTAAAGACTTGTGAGGTCAGTGGAACGGAATGGTAGTTTCTTGAAAAGGGTTATGAATTAAGATTTGAACATCGACAAATCAAAGGTAACAATCGTGTAGTCGAATTAAATCAGGCAATGCCGCAGAGTTTAAATTACGCAATTATGCATAAAAGTAAGAAATGAGTTCTTTTATTTGGGCAGAGATATAAATGAAGGCGGGGAGGCAGAGACGATATAAAATGCAAGCTGGTAATAACAAGAAAAACGGTTGGGAAAAAGAAAAACTCGTTGTCATCAAATTGACGTTAGGAGATCTTATCTGAACGTATTTGTCTGGAGTGGAGCTCGTAAGAAAGTGAAACGCAGACGATAAGCTCTTCAGGAAAGAAGAGAATAGAAACATTACGACAAGAATGTTGGAAGATTAGGTTCCTTAGTCGGACTGCTAATGAGGAGGAAGTGAACCGAACTAGGGAGAAAAGGAATTTATGGTCACAGCTTGATTAAAAGAAGGGATCGCTGATCACGGTGCACACTGAGGTGACAAAAGCCCCGACATCGCGCCGGGCCTGCTTTTGTCCGCGGCAGTGCAGCAGCTCCTCGTGGCGCGGACTCGACAAGTGTTTGGAAGTCCCCTGCAGAGACGCTGATCCGTGCTGCCTCTACAGCCGTCCACAACTGCAAAAGTGTTGCCGGAGCAGGATTTTGTGTACGGACCGACCTCTCGATTATCTCTTATAAATGTTCGATCGGATTCGTGTCGGGCGATCTGGGTGGCCAAATCGTTCGCTCGAACTGCCGAAAATGTTGTTCAAACCCATCGAGCACGACTGTCGCCCTATGACACGGCGCATTGTCATCCGTGAAAATCCAATTGTAGCCGAACATAACCGTTTTGAGTCAATGATTGCTTCAGATGGACCAGGGGAGCCCACTGCATTCCTTGTAAACACAGCACAAATCATTACGGAGCGGCCACCAGCTCGCACAGTGCCTTGTCGATAACTTGCGTCGCTGCTTTCGTGGGGTCTGAGCCGCATTGTAATCCTAGCAGCAGCTCTTACCCACTGACTCGTCTGGTCGGGCGACGTTCTGCCAGGTGACGAGCCCAGGAGGGGCGCTGCAGGCCGTGTCGTGCTGTTACCAGAGGCTCTCGCGTCGGTCGTCTGCTGCCACAGCACATTAACGCAAAATTTCTCAGCAGTGTCCTAACGGATGCGTTCGCCTAGTCGTACGTCCCACTTTGACTTCGTGCGGTTATCTCTCGCAGTGTTGCTTCACTATTAGCACTGACATCTCCACGCAAACGTCACTGCTGTCGGTCATTAAGTGAAGGCCGTCGACGACTGCATTGCCCGCGGTGAGACGTAACGCCTGAAGTTTGGTATTCTCGGTGCACTCTTGACAATGTGGGTCTCGGAATACTGAATTCCGTTACGATTTCCGAAATGGAATGTCCCATACGTCTAGCTCCGACGTTCGAATTCTGTTAATTCCCGTAGTACAGTGGTAATCACGGCGGAACTCATTTCACGTCAGTCAGCCCAGTGCAAACGACAGCTCCGCCGACGCACTGCCGTTTTACAGCACGTGTAGGCGATACTACCGCCACCTGTATATGTGCGTATCGCTATCCCACGCAGTGTATGTAGAGATGTAGAGGCGTGCTCGGAGAGGTCCATCAAACAAATCTTCGGTCTGAAGACCGCTACAACAGAAGCCTGAGACGGGCTACTTTTCGGACGGAGCCGAAAATCGGGAGAGGCCGTTAGGTGTCGGCGGCGTCGCTCGGAGCCGCCATTAGGTGTGTGCGGCGCGGCTCGCCGTGTGGCCACACGCTTCCGGCGGCCGGCGTGAGCTGCCTCTGCAACGCGGCCGCAGCCGCAGGCTCCACTCTGCCGCTCCCCCGCCCAACATCTCCGGCTCCACTCCTCCTCCTAAATAACGGAGTCTTTAACCTAACGGATGAGATACGTACACACAAGTGTGTAGCATGAGAAGGGGTACATATCAAATACTTAAATACAGATAGGCGATCACTGGGCTAACAGTAATATTTTGCAGTATACAGACTGTCGGCTGCAGACAGCGAAGCGCTATTGCGCAACTTTTGTGTCACATCTTCGAATGTAAACACGGCGGGTACTGAAACCGTGTGATATTTGCTCTCGGTTGGTCCCTTGCTCGTGCAGGGAAAAGAGTGCTGTGAATGGATCGAGGAGTGGTATAAGAAGAGGTAGACAGACACGGGCAAATTTACTAACTTGAGGATAAGCGAGCCAAATGATATCAGAAATTTCTCAGGATGGACCGTTCTTCCTCCAGACTTTTGCAAATGGTTACATCTATAATTGTGATTGCATCTGCGTTGTTGTTGTTGTTGTTGTTCAAAAATCAAATGGCTCTGAGCACTATGGGACTCAACTGCCGTGGTTATCAGTCCCCTAGAACTTAGAACTACTTAAACCTAACTAACCTAAGAACATCACACACATCCATGCCCGAGGCAGCATTCGAACATGCAACCGTAGCAGTCGCACGGCTCCGGACTGCGCGCCTAGAACCGCGAGACCACCGCGGCCGGCTGTTGTTGTTGTTGTTGTTGTTGTGGTCTTCAGTCCTGAGACTGGTTTGATGCAGCTCTCCATGCTACTCTATCCTGTGCAAGCTTTTTCATCTCCCAGTACCTACTGCAACCTACATCCTTCTGAATCTGCTTAGTGTATTCATCTCTTGGTCTCCCTCTACGATTTTTACCCTCCACGCTGCCCTCCAATACTAAATTGGTGATCCCTTGATGTCTCAGAATATGTCCTACCAACCGGTCCCTTCTTCTCGTCAAGTTGTGCCACAAACTCCTCTACCCCTTAATTCTATTCAATACCTCCTCATTAGTTATGTGATCTACCCATCTAATATTCAGCATTCTTCTGTAGCACCACATTTCGAAAGCTTCTATTCTCTTCTTGTCTAAACTATTTATCGTCCATGTTTCACTTCCATACATGGATACACTCCGTACAAATACTTTTAGAAACGATTTCCTGACACTTAAATCTATACTCGATGTTAACAAATTTCTCTTCTTCAGAAACGCTTTTCTTGCCATTCCCAGTCTACATTTTATATCCTCTCTACTTCGACCACCATCAGTTATTTTGCTCCCCAAATAGCAAAACTCCTTTACTACTTTAAGTGTCTCATTTCCTAATCTAATTCCCTCAGCATCACCCGACTTAATATGACTACATTCCATTATCCTTGTTTTGCTTTTGTTGATGTTCATCTTATATTCTCCTTTCAAGACACTGTCCATTCCGTTCAACTGCTCGTCCAAGTCCTTTGTTGTCTCTGACAGAATTACAATGTCGTCGGCGAACCTCAAAGTTTTTATTTCTTCTCCATGGATTTTAATTCCCTTGCCGGCTTTTTCTTTTGTTTCCTTTACTGCTTGCTCAATATACAGATTCAATAACATCGGGGATAGGCTACAACCCTGTCTCACTCCCTTCCCAACCACTGCTTCCCTTTAATGCCCCTCGACTCTTATAACTGCCATCTGGTTTCTGTACAAATTGTAAATAGCCTTTCGCTCCCTGTACTTTACCCCTACCACCATTAGAATTTGAAAGAGAGTATTCCAGTCAACATTGTCAAAAGCTTTCTCTAAGTCTACAAATGCTAGAAACGTAGGTCTGCCTTTCCTTAATCTTTGTTTAAGATAAGTCGTAAGGTCAGTATCGCCTCACGTGTTCCAACATTTCTACGGAATCCAAACTGATCTTCCCCGAGGTCGGCTTCTACCATCGTCTGTAAAGTATTCGCGTTAGTATTTTGCAGCTGTGACTTATTAAACTGCTAGTTCGGTAATTTTCACCTCTGTCAACGCCTGCTTTCTTTGTGATTTGAGTTATTATATTCTTCTTGAAGTCTGAGGGAATTTCGCCTGTCTCATATATCTTGCTCACCAGATGGTAGAGTTTTGTCAGGACTGGCTCTCCCAAGGCTGTCAGTAGTTCTAATGGAATGTTGTCTACTCCCGGGGCCATGTTTCGACTTAGGTCTTTCAGTGCTCTGTCAAACTCTTCACACAGTATCGTATCTCCCATTACATCTTGACCTACCTCCTCTTCCATTTCCATAATATTGTCCTCAAGAACATCGCCCCTGTATAGACCCTCTATACACTCCTTCCACCTTTCTATTTTCCCTTCTTTGCTTAGAACTGGGTTTCCATCTGAGCTCTTGATATTCATACAAGTCGTTCTCTTTTCTCGAAAGGTCTCTTTAATTTTCCTGTAGCAGTATCTATCTTACCCCTCGTGAGATAAGCCTCTACATCCTTATATTTGTCCTCTATCCATACCTGCTTAGCCATTTTGCACTTCCTGTCGACCTCACTTTTGAGACGTTTCTATTCCTTTTTGCCTGCTTCACTTACTGCATTTTTGTATTTTCTCCTTTGATCAGTTAAATTCAGTATCTCTTCTGTTACCCAAGGATTTCTACCAGCCCTCGTCTTTTGACCTACTTGATCCTCGGCTGCCTTCACTATTTCATTCCTCAAAGCTACCCATTCTGTTTCTACTGTATTTCTTTCCCCCATTCCTGTCAATTGTTCCCTTATGCTCTCCATGAAACTGTACAACCTCTGGTTCTTTCAGTTTATCCAGGTCCCATCTCCTTAAATGGCCACCTTTTTGCAGTTTCTTCAGTTTTAATCTACAGTTCATAACCAATAGATTGTGGTCAGAGTCCATATCTGCCCCTGGAAATGTCTTACAATTTATAATGTGGTTCCTAAATCTCTGTCTTACCATCATATCATCTGTCTGAAACCTTTTAGTATTTCCAGGGCTCTTCCATGTATACAACCTTCTTTCATGATTCTTGAACCAAGTGTAAGCTATGATTAAGTTATGCTCTGTGCAAAATTCTAGCAGGCGGCTTCCTTTTTCATTTCTTAGCCCCAATCCATATTCACCTACTGTTTCCTTCTCTTCCTTTTCCTACTGTCGAAATCCAGTCACTCCTAACTATTAAATTTTCCTCTCCCTTCACTACCTGAATAATTTCTTTTATCTCATGCAAGAAATACGTACGTTTTTATTCAAACAGCGCTAAAAAAAGGTCTTGCCAACCTAAAAAGTTGATGACTTCAAAGAACCGCGGCATTTGCTCCAGCAGTCCGTCAGCACCAGCTCAACTTCACCACGCACTCGTAATTCTGTAATTCTCTTCAGTTCTTCCCCATTACTTGTCCACAGTGAATTTTACTTCTTTACTGACACAAGCTTATCATCTCCTGGCTCCATTTTCTTGTACTATGGTAACAACTGATCCTATTGCTGTCTTTTCTTTTGGCGACTACTACACTCGGCTCTTTCTTTTGATGATCACTATACTCGTTTCGTTTAACCTACCATAAAGCTGGGCGAACCCCCATACAGGGTGTACCAGGAATAATAGTTAACATTTACGGATTAGACAGGAACTATCATTCGAAGCGGAAAAGTCTAATAAACGTGGGCTCTAAAATACGTACGTTAAGAGCTATGAACGCTTCTTCATCTTCGATGACAATGATGAAGATGATTTGTGGGTTAGGGTGCTAAACAACGGGATGATCAGCCGGCCCACTACATCTTCGATACTATGAAACAAATCATTTCTACTGCAAGTTCTTTGAGTTCCAAATTTGGGGATGAGGTAGTATGAACCGAAACAAGAAAAAATTGTCTAGCACATGGTATCTAAATTGCATAACATACTAGCTATGAGCACTTGTTCAGTAGAAGAGATGTGTTTCACAGTAGCGAAGATGAAAAAGTGTTCGTAGGTCTTAAGATATGTTTATTGCACATTTAGTTCTTGTTTTAGTCCATACTGGCACCTCTCAAAATACGGAAAGCAGTGAGGTTGCACCAGAAGACATACGGTTCACAATATCTAAGATGCAGAAGTGCTCCTAGCTCTTAAGGTGTGCACTTTAGAGCCCATATTTGTTAGGGTTTTTTGCTTCGAGTACACGTCCTGTAATATTTCCAATAATTATAAATGAACGCACATACCACTGATTTAGAAGCTATATCCGCTTCACAACAAAACAAATCGCGCAAAATAAACAGTTTAACAGATGTTGAAAAAGACGTACAATATTAGTCAAAATATCCACGGGTGTACTGCCGGTCTACAGTGTCCAACGGGCTCGTCATACACCAACGAATCACATCATACACCTTTACTGGGAGGAGATGTACCGCAGCATGAAGAGTGCCCGTTGGACAATGTAGACCGGCAGTACACCCGTGGATATTTTGATTATCAAATACGCCGGGAGAAACTCAAGAATCACAACGTACAATATTAGTCAGAGCTATACAGTGAAAGAGGTTTGTGGGATAAAAATCTAATTTCAGTAGATTCGTCAATACATCATACAATATATTCCATTAGAACTACTGACAGCCTTGGGAGAGCCAGTCCTGACAAAACTCTACCATCTGGCGAGCAACATGTATGAGACAGGCGAAATCCGCGCGACCGCTACGCTCACAGGTTCGAATCCTACCTCGGGCATGGATGTGTGTGATGTCCTTAGGTTAGTTGGGTTTAAGTAGTTCTAAGTTCTAGGGGACTGATGACCTCAGTTGTTAAGTCCCATAGTACTCAGAAGAGCCATTTGAACAGGCGAAATACCGACAGACTTCAAGAAGAATATAATAATTCCAATCCCAAAGAAAGCAGGTGCTTACAGATGTGAAAATTACCGAACTATCAGTTTAATAAGTCACGGATACAAAATACTAACGCGAATTGTTTACAGACGAATGGAAAAACTGGTAGAAGCCGATCTCGGGGAAGATCAGTTTCGATTCCGTAGAAATATTGGAACACGTAAGGCAATACTGACTCTACGACTTACCTTAGAATAGATTAAGGGAAGGCCAACCTTCGTTTCTAGCATTTGTAGACTTAGAGAAAGTTTTTGACAATGTTGACTGGAATACTCTCTTTCGAATTCTGAAGGTGGCAGGGGTAAAATACAGGGAGCGAAAGGCTATTTACAGTTTGTACAGAAACCAGATGGCAGTTATAAGGGTCGAGGGGCATGAAAGGGAAGCAGTTGTTGGGGAGGGAGTGAGACAAGGCTATAGCCTATCCCCGATGTTATTCAATCTGTATATTGAGCAAGCAGTAAAGGAAACAAAAGAAAAAACTGGAGTAGGAATTAAAATCCATGGAGAAGAAATAAAAACTTTGAGGTTCGCCGATGACATTGTAATTCTGTCACAGACAGCAAAGGACTTAGAAGAGCAGTTGAACGGAATGGACATGGTCTTAAAAAGAGGATATAAGATGAACGTCAACAAAAGCAAAACAAGGATAATGGAATGTTGTTGTTGTTGTTGTGGTCTTCAGTCCTGAGACTGGTTTGATGCAGCTCTCCACGCTACTCTATCCTGTGCAAGCTTTTTAATCTCCCAGTACCTACTGCAACCTACATCCTTCTGAATCTGCTTAGTGTATTCATCTCTTGGTCTCCCTCTACGATTTTTACCCTCCACGCTGCCCTCCAATACTAAATTGGTGATCCCAAGATGCCTCAGAACATGTCCTACCAACCGGTCCCTTCTTCTCGTCAAGTTGTGCCACAAACTCCTCTACCCCTTAATTCTATTCAATACCTCCTCATTAGTTATGTGATCTACCCATCTAATATTCAGCATTCTTCTGTAGCACCACATTTCGAAAGCTTCTATTCTCTTCTTGTCTAAACTATTTATCGTCCATGTTTCACTTCCATACATGGATACACTCCGTACAAATACTTTTAGAAACGATTTCCTGACACTTAAATCTATACTCGATGTTAACAAATTTCTCTTCTTCAGAAACGCTTTTCTTGCCATTCCCAGTCTACATTTTATATCCTCTCTACTTCGACCACCATCAGTTATTTTGCTCCCCAAATAGCAAAACTCCTTTACTACTTTAAGTGTCTCATTTCCTAATCTAATTCCCTCAGCATCACCCGACTTAATATGACTACATTCCATTATCCTTGTTTTGCTTTTGTTGATGTTCATCTTATATTCTCCTTTCAAGACACTGTCCATTCCGTTCAACTGCTCGTCCAAGTCCTTTGTTGTCTCTTACAGAATTACAATGTCGTCGGCGAACCTCAAAGTTTTTATTTCTTCTCCATGGATTTTAATTCCCTTGCCGGCTTTTTCTTTTGTTTCCTTTACTGCTTGCTCAATATACAGATTCAATAACATCGGGGATAGGCTACAACCCTGTCTCACTCCCTTCCCAACCACTGCTTCCCTTTAATGTCCCTCGACTCTTATAACCGCCATCTGGTTTCTGTACAAATTGTAAATAGCCTTTCGCTCCCTGTATTTTACCCCTGCCACCTTTAGAGTTTGAAAGAGAGTATTCCAGTCAACATTGTCAAAAGCTTTCTCTAAGTCTACAAATGCTAGAAACGTAGGTTTGCCTTTCCTTAATCGTTCTTCTAAGATAAGTCGTAAGGTCAGTATTGCCTCACGTGTTCCAGTGTTTCTACGGAATCCAAACTGATCTTCCCCGAGGTTGGCTTCTACTAGTTTTTCCATTCGTCTGTAAAGAATTCGTGTTAGTATTTTGCAGCTGTGACTTATTAAGCTGATAGTTCGGTAATTTTCACATCTGTCAACACCTGCTTTCTTTGGGATTGGAATTATTATATTCTTCTTGAAGTCTGAGGGTATTTCGCCTGTTTCATACATCTTGCTCACCAGATGGTAGAGTTTTGTCAGGACTGGCTCTCCCACGGCCGTCAGTTGTTCCAATGGAATATTGTCTACTCCGGGGGCCTTGTTTCGACTCAGGTCTTTCAGTGCTCTGTCAAACTCTTCACGCAGTATCATATCTCCCATTTCATCTTCATCTACATCCTCTTCCATTTCCATAATATTGTCCTCAAGTACATCGCCCTTGTATAGACCCTCTATATACTCCTTCCACCTTTCTGCTTTCCCTCCTTTGCTTAGAACTGGGTTTCCATTTGAGCTCTTGATATTCATACAAGTCGTTCTCTTATCTCCAAAGGTCTCTTTAATTTTCCTGTAGGCGGTATCTATCTTACCCCTAGTGAGATAGGCCTCTACATCCTTACATTTGTCCTCTAGCCATCCCTGCTTAGCCATTTTGCACTTCCTGTCGATCTCATTTTTGAGACGTTTGTATTCCTTTTTGCCTGTTTCATTTACTGCATTTTTATATTTTCTCCTTTCATCAATTAAATTCAATATTTCTTCTGTTACCCAAGGATTTCTACTAGCCCTCGTCTTTTTACCTACTTGATCCTCTGCTGCCTTCACTACTTCATCCCTCAAAGCTACCCATTCTTCTTCTACTGTATTTATTTCCCCCATTCCTGTCAATTGCTCCCTTATGCTCTCCCTGAATCTCTGTACAACCTCTGGTTCTTTTAGTTTATCCAGGTCCCATCTCCTTAAATTCCCACCTTTTAGCAGTTTCTTCAGTTTTAATCTACAGGTCATAACCAATAGATTGTGGTCAGAGTCCACATCTGCCCCTGGAAATGTCTTACAATTTAAAACCTGGTTCCTAAATCTCTGTCTTACCATTATATAATCTATCTGATACCTTTTAGTATCTCCAGGGTTCTTCCATGTATACAACCTTCTTTCATGATTCTTAAACCAAGTGTTAGTTATGATTATGTTGTGCTCTGTGCAAAATTCGACCAGGCGGCTTCCTCTTTCATTTCTGTCCCCCAATCCATATTCACCTACTATGTTTCCTTCTCTCCCTTTTCCTACACTCGAATTCCAGTCACCCATGACTATTAAATTTTCGTCTCCCTTCACAATCTGAATAATTTCTTTTATTTCATCATACATTTCTTCACTTTCTTCGTCATCTGCAGAGCTAGTTGGCATATAAACTTGTACTACTGTAGTAGGCGTGGGCTTCGTATCTATCTTGGCCACAATAATGCGTTCACTATGCTGTTTGTAGTAGCTTACCCGCATTCCTATTTTCCTATTCATTATTAAACCTACTCCTGCATTACCCCTATTTGATTTTGTGTTTATAACCCTGTAGTCACCTGACCAGAAGTCTTGTTCCTCCTGCCACCGAACTTCACTAATTCCCACTATATCTAACTTCAACCTATCCATTTCCCTTTTTAAATTTTCTAACCTACCTGCCCGATTAAGGGATCTGACATTCCACGCTCCGATCCGTAGAAAGCCAGTTTTCTTTCTCTTGATAACGACGTCCTCTTCAGTAGTCCCCGCCCGGAGATCCGAATGGGGGACTATTTTACCTCCGGAATATTTTACCCAAGAGGACGCCATCATCATGTAATCATACAGTAAAGCTGCATACCCTCGGGAAAAATTACGGCTGTAGTTTCCCCTTGCTTTCAGCCGTTCGCAGTACCAGCACAGCAAGGCCGTTTTGGTTATTGTTACAAGGCCAGATCAGTCAATCATCCAGACTGTTGCCCTTGCAACTACTGAAAAGGCTGCTGCCCCTCTTCAGGAACCACACGTTTGTCTGGCCTCTCAACAGATACCCCTCCGTTGTGGTTGCACCTACGGTACGGCTATCTGTATCGCTGAGGCACGCAAGCCTCCCCACCAACGGCAAGGTCCATGGTTCATGGGGGGGGAATGGAATGTAGTCGAATTAAATCGGGTGATGCTACGGGAATGAGATTCGGAAATGATGCGCTTAAAGTAGTAAATGAGTATTGCTATTTGGGGAACAAAATAACTGATGATGGCCGAAGTAGAGAGGATATAAAATGTAGACTGTCAGTGGCAAGGAAAGCATTTCTGAAGAAGAGAAATTTGTTAACATCGAGTATAGATTTAAGTGTCTGGAAGTCGTTCCTGAAAGTATTTGTATGGAAGTGAAACATGGACGATAAATAGTTTAGACAAGAAGAGAATAGAAGTTTACGAAATGTGGTGCTACAGAAGAATGCTGCAGCTTAGATGGGTAGATCCCATAAGTAATGAGGAGGTATTGAATAGAATTGGGGAGAAGAGAAATTTGTGGCACAACTTGACTTGAAGAAGGGATCGGTTGGTAGGGCATATTCCGAGGCATCAAGGGATCACAAATTTAGTATTGGAGGGCAGCGTGGAGGGTAAAAATCGTAGAGGGAGACCTAGAGATGAATACACTAAACAGGTTCAGAAGGATGTAGGTTGCAGTAGGCACTGGGAGATGAAGAACCTTGCACAGGATAGAGTAGCATGGAGAGTTGCATCAAACCGGTCTCTGGACTGAAGACCACAACAAAAACATATTGGACGATCTTCAATGTTATAGATGGTCTGTAACATAGCAGAATATAAAATATTGCACAATATTATTGACAATGTAGAGCCGCTTTATACGCGAAGTATAAAGCGGCTCTAGATGAAGAGCAGCATGCTTTGAATGTGGATAAATGTAAGTTAATGCGTGTAAGTAGGAGAGGCAATACTGCAATGTTGGGGTGTAGTATTCGTGCTTTGCTGCTTGACTCTGTTGCGTCGTCACGTAGATTTGACACCATAATGTGCAATAATTGGGCGTAGACTTCCGAAATGACAATTGCAGTCCAGTTGGCAGGTTCATTGGATCTTAAAATAGATCAGAATTTTAAAAACTTCTAGCGCATTGTATGTAGATTGTGTGAAGTGTAGCAGCCAAAAGCCGCAAATACCGCCAAATTCTGGCATTTTTTCAGTTTTCGCTTCATAATGTTTTTTCCGTGCGTCTTGTGACAAAAAGCACTAAGACCTGTGTTGTACAACTAAAATTTTCTACAGTTAGCACTTGTCAAACGTATTTTTACACCAAATACAAACCAAAATGCGGAGCTTCAGTGGAACGGCAGAATTCTCAAAATATCAAAATAACTGCAAGAAAACCAGGTTTTAACATTATAATTTTAAGAGTAGGATACAACTTTTTTTAAAAAAAACCTTAGTGGTAGGTTCTTGCAATAATCAGCGTTTATCATCAAGAAATGTTTCCCACCTACCTTCACTGTGATGTTTATTTCTGCTAAAGCCTCGTGAAAACGGAAAATAACGAGGGTTTTTCATGCTAGGTGCTTCTAATTGACAACGTTTAACAACCACAAGAGCAACCCCTCCCCCCGCCCGCCCAACCACCACCACCACCACCACCACCACCTGCGTTCAGTGAGTACTTATTTCAGTACAGGTACGTAGCTACATATAAAAATATAAATTTTGATCTATATAATGAACATTTTATAAATTTCCCCATTGTAACTAACGAATTTCTTACTAGCTAAATATATATTACGAAAATGAAAGTGACAACGACTGAAGAAACAACTCGCAGAATACACATTTACCCGAAAAAGTTAACGCCTTGATCCGTTTGGTCCATATGGTAAGTCAAATTCTGCATCCACTTCATCTTCCCCAGTGACCATGCTTCTGTTAGAGTTTCCCCGTCGTCTTACTCTCCTTTTAGCATCCTCCGCTTTAAAGTCCAGTTCTGGTGTATTCTCGCATGCATGGCCACAACAAAGTTTGCATTGCATCAATTTCTATAGTGAATATGGAGTTGCATTTTTCGTTCTCGTTAATGGAATCACCCCTCAGAGATAGGTGCGAAAGAATGCAATTGGGCGGTATCTCGAAAAGGCGGCAGTCTAGCAAGTTGTAATTTGGGTTTTGCCGCAGATTTAGAAAAGTGCCAATGGCGAAGATCTCTGTTAATGTCTCCACCGTACAATGTTACACGAAACATTTCCCCTGCTTCAAACCTACCACGTCCAGCCGGGAAAGGTATTTCTCGTCAGTGGTGCTGACTTTCTTCTGCTCTTGTCTAAACGGGAATCGAAGTAATGGCACACCCGGTTACTGCAGGAAAGGAAAATATCCCGTGGATTGTATTTGTATTATGCTGACGGGTAGAGAACTCTGGGGGGGGGGGGGGGGGCTTACCCCTCCACGCTTCCGGCAATGGATGCCATTTTGGGACGTGACTGATGCTTCCGGCAATACCAGGATGTCTGTGTCTCCACCTGTGATCGTCTCGTTGTCAAACTCAGCAGCCTTTGCTATAGCGGTTTTCATTATCATCACACAGACATCTTCTTTTCCAAGCTTAACCACAATGCCCTTTGCAGCCACTTTAGTCACCAACGTTGAAATGAAGTTCTATTTGTTGGAGTCGTTCGGTTAAAAAAATACTCGTGTGACACTGCTACGGCTGTCGTTGTGCAGGAGACTAATTTTATGGGATTTGTGCATCAACGTGTGCTGCTTCGGTTCTTTGGTAACGGACGTCATTAGGATACGGACAAGAACTATTATGACATTACTTCCGAAGTGTTTACGTACAGTCCATATAGATCATACAAATTGACTCGGACGTGGCTGCTGTAGTCGTGTCCTGCACAGCTGTATGTAGGACGTATCCACACTCAATTACTGCGCATCTGCGTCTCCCAAAGTACACTCATTGAGTCGGAGTGAGCGCTGCGTACAGTGCTGACTTTGTGCTCTTGCGGATTCCGTCCTCAGTGAAGAGACGCATTGGAAAGAGAGCAAGCTCAAATTTGAACAGTTCTCTCAGGTTATAATCAGATTCCTTGACAAACTCGTTGGCAGAGAGTAAGAGGATCGAATGTACTTTTTTCTGCGATTTTCAGGGCATATGAAACTGAGGCTAGATTAACAACATTCTCTCGCTTCAACGTCAAAATTTTCTCACGGCATTTTCTCCATGTGGCGGATGCTAATCCCTCGAGCTTAATAATTCACCTCTTCGTGACGAATTGTTTTTGCATGGGACGGTCTCACATCTACGTGTTGTTCAGATTTTCCTGAAAATACCGCAGTGAACCTATCAATTTATTTCGCAGACAAGCTGGAGGTGTAGCATGTTCCAAAATCCTGCGAGACCAAGAATCACTCCTCCGTAACTTTTCATCGCCGTTAGTAGGACCTGCTTTAGGGTCATACCTCAGAAGGTGTCCGAGTAGAATTTTCGGTCCCACAAATACTTCAGTATCCTTCAGATACGCATTTGTGAAATTTCTGAGGACCCGTTTCGTCTTTTAGATCGACTATGTCTTTGGGCGAAATCGATATAGTTAAATATTCTGCTGCATGAAAGTAAGGAATAATTTCTTTGGCACATTCGACACACAAGTTTCAATCCCATATCCGTTCAGCTTTAATGAAGCTTAATTTGAAGATATTGAATTAACAGTTGCTTGATACCAGTAAAGATGATCAATGAGAACGTGCACAGGTGTTTTGACACGCATTTATTGTGTCACAAGCGTGTTCGTTCGTTACAATACCATCGGGTTGCCGATGTGTGCCGGTATCATGTTATTAGGGGTCTCCTTGTCTTCTGTAACGTTACAGGCAAAATCTGGAAATGACGCAGATATGAACATTCTGCCGTCCGCCTGGCAGAAACATGGCGAGCAGTAAGTGCCAGCGACACGCTTGCTATGTACACTAGGCTACACGCCGTGGCAGGAAATTGGCATTATCCAGTGACGGTTATTTTACAACGTGACGCGGCACCATACTCAAAATTTTATGTTCACAAACCGAAAAATTAATTTCGTAACTACTTTTTCGATGTGACTTTATGACAACCCCCTGTATTTTCTTACTGCCTGACGGGTTATTTTCTCTCTTGTCTTCGCGTGAAAACCAACTACACTGGTGTGCAAAACTTAAGGACAAAAGTAACTTCCCCATGATGTGCCGCTGCCAGGTAACACAGCTCGACCAAACTAGGACCATACATAGAAAGAACTGCTACAGTAGAGACAGAAGGTAACAGAAAGAAATACGCAGTGAGACGATCACAAATGAGAAAGGCAATAATTACACCGCGATGTGTGATGGTGCCCTGAACATTACAAAATGCGGGAGACTGTTGTTAATAGGGTCTGTGAGCACTAAGGACAATAGCGCATGCTCTGGAACGTGCACCCGTGTTGGCCACAAGTCTGGTAAAGAGTTCTCGTGGAGGGGACTACCCAGCGTGATGAACCACTCACCAGCGCATGCTACACCTGGTCCATGGAATGTAAGTGGGGAGGGACGAACATCCTCCAATTCTGAGGCCTCCACCTCGTGCACCGTTCGATACGATCACGTATTGACATTGATAAAAATGAAGTCAGGGCTGAGTGCACCCTTAACAGATACGCATGGGGAAAAAGTACAGTATCGTAATGACAATGAGTGTACCATGTTCAGAGATTTGGAGGTCAGTACGCCCGTGTTACATTATACCAAAACGATCATGTACGACAGCACTGGACGTACCGTCATATGACGGAAGGTGGGAAAACATAATGAACACAGAAGGAACGTTGTCAAACACGATCGTTTAGCTGACCCCCGTGTTGCGGCGTGGGCAGGGAGGCACAATGCTGCGTGGGCGCGCCGGCTTGCAGACCTTTGGTCACGGCGGACTCACGGCTCGACGCTGTCGTGTCGCTGTACTCCTTCCCCCCGTGCGTTTCTTCAGTACTGCATTCGGCGCCGGCTTCATCCTTATGAATGACAGCACGCGACCGCATCGAACAGAGCTGGTGCAGCAGCCCCTGGAAGGAGAGGATATTCGCCGAACGGGCTGGATCCTCCCGCCAACGATAGCCCGTACCGGCTCGCACGAACTCGTGCACCATTTACGTTTCCTGTGGGTACTTCGATGTGTGTCCTAAAATTTCCCCTTCTAATCAATTTGAATATCAAATATCTGCAGATTTCGCAGCAATATTGGCTCTGAGCACTATGGGACTTAACATCTTAGGTCATCAGTCCCTTAGAACTTAGAACTACTTAAACCTAACTAACCTAAGGACATCACACACATCCATGCCCGAGGCAGGATTCGAACCTGCGACCGTAGCAGTCCCGCGGTTCCGGACTGCAGCGCCTAGAACCGCACGGCCACCGCGGCCGGCTGCAGCAATATTGATTTTAATTATGGGGTTTCTTGCTCACAATAGTTGTTCTTTGATTAGCGCGCAGCTCCACCCACGAGGTCGTCGCCTGCGCACGTCACGAACCATCGACAGAGTCCTCTCCGTTGAGGAAGAACAGGGAGGGTTCGGCAGTTCGGTCCCAGAAGATAGCTCCATTTACAAAGTCTTGCGGGCAGCCTTTTGTTATCTTTTTAACTACTTTTTGTTCCTCTGCGCACAGTTCGACATTACGTGCAGCATTACAGCAATCTGTGAAGATGGCGGAGCAACATTGTGGACCAATCCGCTCGTGGCTACAGAACTGCCTCGCTCACGTCACACACGCACGAAGCGAGTGCCCTCTACGGCCCACTTGACGCTGAGCAGTGGGGCCGTGTTTCTCCCTCCCGTCTCGGCGCAGATGTACTGCACGCCTCCAACTCCGCAGCTGCACGTAGAAAACCGACACACATCACTCCTCACGAAAAACAAGAAAATTAGAAATTAGTATAGAACTGATCAAATATACGTCACACAGCCTTTTACAGAGGCCGCTAATCTTTGTGAATATCTATTGGCAAATAAGATGTGGAACAGAAGAACGGAATGAAGCCCTTAATATATTCGCCATATAACAATGATAAAGTCATTGTGTAGTAATTACACAGGAATAACTCTCTAAGTTCGTGTTAAGATTAGACCCTATTATTGATGCACAAATCTCACATGTCCAGCATGGCTCCAGAAAAGTAAGATCATTTGTTTTTCTTTCTTTTTCAAATTACAGTAGATGAACACAAAATATTGTCGTCAGAATATCGATTTCGGCCCATAACGACGATCTTGGATAGTGTACATCTCGTAAAGAATAAACAATGAAATAATGAAAAGGTACCAATTTAGTGTAAGCTATGTAATCTAAGGTATCTGTTCAGCCCTAAATAATGTGGAACTGGCCACTAGTTATCCCGTTAGGCGTATCCCGGCATGAAACAAGGCAGGGACTCCTGAGCTGTCAGTAGCGAAGCGTTAACGGCACAATGGTACGGTCACAAGGGCTCAGTGACTTCAGCCCTTCTAAAGCCGCCCGTGTCGGCTCCTGGTGGTGCAGTTGTCAAACGGAAGTGTGGAGGAACGACCACAGCTGAACCGAGAACGGCCATTCCCCATGTGCTTGCGGACAGACCCGGCGAGCGCTGCGGAGGGTGGTTGTAGAAAATCTCATGTAATCTGCGGAAGGAATCCCTCACATGTTTCACAGTGTTAGCAGCAGTGCAGCTGTGTATAGGTAGGGAGTTAAGGAGAACGGGGTACAGGGGTCGGGCACCTCCTGACAAGCCGCAGTCTCCGTTGTCAGTGTCAACCGACACTTGAGAAGGTGTAAAGGTGGACGCTACTGCACAGTGGGTGGCTGGAAAAAGAGTGATCTCGTCTCGTGATAAAGGTATCCCACGTAGCATTTCGATTAAAGAGTTTTGGTGTCGCGAATGCCTGGGTGTTCGTTTGGTTTGTGTGCGGTCATCAGCGCCTGTACAAATTCCCAGTCTGTACACAGTCCACTCTAGCCACTTTCACGAATGATGAGGAAAACACAAACATTCTTTCCCCGGGCAGAGAAAATCCCCAACCCGGCCGGAAATCGAACCCGGGACCCCGTCAAATGCTGGTAGCAACGCTAGCCACTAGACCACGAGCTGTGGACACGAATGGCTGGATAACGTTACCTGCCGTCATGTGTAACGCCGGAAGTGAAGTACGGAGGAGGTGATGTTACAGTTTGGGGCTGGTTTTTGTGGTTAGGTTTGCTGCCCTTACTGCGGTTAAGGAAACACGCTAAATGTGGAAGGATATGAATACAGTTTACAGCACTGTCAACCGCGTATAGTATAGTAACAGTACAGTGACGATGGCTGTTTGTCCTAGCATGAAAACACACCCCGTCATAAAGCACCATCTGTGAAGCAATGGTTTGCGGATTGGCGACCCACAGAGTCCCGAATTGAACCCAATGGAACATCTTTGGAATGAGTTAGAACTTGGATTTCGCTCCAGACCCCACGGTTCAACAACGCTACCTTCTCCAGTTTCGATTATTGAGAAAGAATGGTCGACCATTTCTTCACAGATATTCAGACACATCATTGAAACCGTCCCCAAGACTGTTCAAGTCATCGTAAGGTCGAAGCATATTAATGTCCACTACCCCGTGTCCGGATATTTTTGTTCAGATAGTGTATATAGAAAACTTAGGCTTGTTTTTTACTTAATTGGGCATACATAAATATGTGTACAGCAGCGACACCTGACGAGCTTAAGTCATGAACAAAATTTTTAGTCCGTTGCTGCACCTGAAATTCGCCGTGAACAGCATCGCCGTTCAATTACGACTCTTCCTGCACTTTGGCCTGGTATGTGGTCGATCATGCCAACCTGATTTCGTGTGTGTCTTTTGATGATGTCAATTTGGATTAATCAAATGGTTCAAATGGCTCTGAGCACTATGGGACTCAACTGCTGAGGTCATTAGTCCCCTAGAACTTAGAACTAGGTAAACCTAACTAACCTAAGGACATCACAAATATCCATGCCCGAGGCAGGATTCGAACCTGCGACCGTAGCGGTCTTGCGGTTTCAGACTGCAGCGCCTTTAACCGCACGGCCACTTCGGTCGGCTTGGATTAATCATATTAGGATAATGTAAGATTTCCTCTGCTTCAATCACATATGTTTCATTACATTTTAAGATCAATATATATATATATAATTTCTAGATCATTGTCTTTATTCGCGACTATTTCGCAGCTTGTAAAAAGGGGGAAGGTCATATGCACATTATATTGTGACAAAGAAAGAACCAAAAAAAGAAAATGGTTTAATTTACATTGTGAAATATGTTCATAGACTACAAAAAGGCTTGTGGCAGGGGAAACGAAACGTACTGTGGGAAGCCCTCGAAAATATAGGAATCAAAGTACATGTACTTTCATTTGTTCAAGCCCTCAGCGGCTCGTCATTCGTTCGCTGGGTACGGGCTTGGCGACCCCATAATTCCTGAGCTATCACTGGTAAGAGCGGCCAGTCATTTGTCACCGTAAGTTCTGGGCATGCTTCAACGATTACCGTGCGACGCAGCATTGGAACGTTGTATCACAGGGAAGGGGGATCTCGGCTTGACCACCCGGATTGCGAGGTTGACAAAAACCTCTGTAGAAAACTCTTCAGTCTCAAGGCGTGCTGGGGCCGGTGAGGTGCATGCTTGTTGAGGTGGAACAGTCGTTAGCGGGTAAACTCCGCGGATTCTGTCGCGCTTCAGTTGTACAGGGCATACTTAGGCACGTGGGGCTCTCTCTAGGTAGACTTTCATTTCCCTAGCTGCTCGTGGGACCGAGATGCAACCCTCGAAATTATCTCCTTCTCCTCCCAGCGAAAAGGGTGGGCCGCTGGCAGATGCTAACACCCAGTCAAATAAAAGGGTTTGTTTAGCCAGTCCTCCGGACTTGGTGATTATACGAAGCCTTTCATTCTCATGCTGGTGGCCAGAATGTGCTTCTTACAGTTGAACGGAAAGAGGGCAGCTTTAGGAACGTTTCACCTTTCTACATATAAAAAGGTTTAGAGGGCATCGTTGGAACTTTAAAATCTGTCAAGCGCTTGCGAAATGGGTTCTGTTGGTAGAAATAACTATTTCCTAACAAGTAAAGAACATCCAGAAAGCTCAGTGCCTCGAGGGAGTATGTGGTAGAAAGTGAATGGCACAACACCTTGTACTACAGTAGTCATTTGCAGGGATCTAGTTGACATTCCCCAAGACGAATTGTAAGCTGCATCGTCCAGGAAGGCACTGTTGGCATGCAAAACATTGTGAAAAGTGTGGATGGCGACCTTGTCAAATCGGACTTTTTGTACTTACATGTAATAGCACCAAACATCAGAGCATTTCAAGGCGGGTTTCCTTTGCCTAAGCGTACAGCCACATTTCCTTAACTCAATGCGCTGCTTTAAATGCCAGCACTTTGGACGAAGTACTCTTAGTTGTAAGGGAGAAGCCACTTGTGGCAAATGTGATAAAAGTGCCCAGGATGGAATTGATTGTACCTCTCCTCCAAAGCGTGTCAGTTGCTGTGGGCATCACCCTGTCGTGAGTAGGGATTGCAGTATCTTCCTTGAAGAGCGGAAAGTCAAGAAGATAAAAACGACAAAGCGCATCCCGTGTGGTGAAACCAAAAAGGTGTACAAGGACATGCAGCCGCTCGCGTTTGCTGTCTCCTTTGCTTCCATTCTCAAACTGACAGTCCCGAAAACCGATACTGCTACACAGCTGGAGGCTGCTAGTGTCAACACTAGTATCTGCATTTGTCAGTGCACTTGTGTTGCTGCAGTTACTTCGAAGCCTGCCCCTCCACCCCGAACTTCAGAAAAGGCTACGGTTGCTGACCTTGTGGGACTCCTTGCCCCTCCAAAGATCCAGTCTTGTCCACCGTCCAGCGTCGCTACTACCGCGGTTGTGGCTCTGAAGCTGCCTCAGACAAATAAATTAGAAGTTGAGAGGCGGGAATCGCCCATTGACATAGACGGGAAGTACACAGTCCGACGATGGCGATGTCATCCTATGTCTCTCTTAAATCTTCTTCAGATGCCCCAGAACTAGCCTACATCCATTGCGCGCTCCCCTCCTTGGCAGAAAGACAGGATGAAAGATCTATCTCCATGATAGATGGCTCCCGTCTTACAGTGGAACAATAATGGGTTCAGGTCACATGTGGAAACTCCTAGCACAGGTACGTCCCCTTGTGTTTGTAGGAAATGTATTTTAAACGCCTGATGCCCATGTCCTGTGGAGATATATGCTCTATCACACGAATGATCTGACTGGGGAAAGGGCCAAGGGAGAGGTCGCTATGTTTGTCAGTAACTTGTGCTCTCCCTCTGGTTACTGACCTGCAAGCATTTGCCATTGAAATTTAAATGTGTCGTAAAATCATTGTTTGCTACCTGTATCTACCTCTGCAAGACGCAATACCCTGCGAGGCTCTCGCAGATCTTGTGGAACAACTTCCCTGATCATTTATCCTACTGGGACACTTTTGGGGTTCAACCTCGAGGTCGGTTTTTGGAGAGCCTCCTGATGCCTCACGTGCTGTGCATCCTCAACGCAGTTGCTCCCACCCACTTCTGGGCTGCTACTCGGTTATTCTCAGCTGTCGACCTCTCTTTCTGCTCTCCAGCCCTCGCAGACAGTTCAGTGAGAAACAATTGATGAGCTTCATTCAGTGACCACTTCCCACTCTGCATACACCTACTGGATTTAGCATAACCTGAAAAGAAGCCACGTAATTGGATGGTCAGCAGGGCTAACGGGAGGATATTTGAACACCACGACAGTATTCAGGAATGGGTGGACTGCATCACATGACTGACCCAGCGTGCCACTCTTATCCGTCTCAAAGTTTCCAGGTTATCTTAGGAGGCAACTTGTACCTTGATGGCCCGATGACTGCCGTTCGGCAATCCAGGACAGGCGTCTGGCTCTTTGACGGTTTATATGCTGCCCAACAACAGACAACTTCACAGCTGCGAGTAAGGAGACGCGTAAGGAGACCGAGAAAAGATCGTGGCAAGCTTCCTGGTCTCCATAAATCGTTACACTTGCACTACAAAAGTATGGGAAGCCATCAGGAAGATTACCCGCAAACATCGTCGTTTACCAGTAGCAGCAGTGATTGAACAGAAGTGTGTCCAAACAATGCCCAGCGACATTGCTCAGATGGCGGCAGATCATATAGCAATGACCCATGCCAGCTAGCATCCGTCCTTTCGCCACTACCGTGCATTTGCAGAGATAGGCGAGTTGGACTTCAGATCCCACAATTCTGCGTCTGACTGCTGCCCTTTCTCCGTGTGGGAGCTGGGATCAGCACTGTCTGAGACTCATCTGGTCACGAATAAATCCGGTTCTGCATGCTTCGACATTTGCCAGCAGCGTCAAAGGAAATCCTCCTCGAATGTTTTAATTTGATATGGCGGACATACCAGTTTGCCAAGTCGGGGAAAGACGCAATATTGACACCTCTCCTCAAACCAGGAAAGGATCACACACGTCCCAGTAGTTAGTTACTGGAGTATCCCCTTTAGTAAGCTGTGAAGGAAAGCCCTAGAGCGAATGGTTAGCTGTTGTCTAGTCTGATAGTTGTTAAAGACCAGCCAACTCCTTATCCGCTCTCAGTGTGGATTCCGGAGTTTCTGGTCCAGTGTCGACAACCTGAACCTGCTAGAGGCGGCTGTTCAGCTGGCTTTCCTACGTAAGCATCTTTGTAGATTCTTTGGCATCAGTAAGGCATATGACACTACCTGAGGACATAGTATTCTCGCTCAGATCCATCAAGGGAGCTTTCCTAGCCGCATCCCCATCTTCATAATGTCATTCGTGTCTAAGCGGTTTTTAGAAGCCGCATTGGTGACATGCTGTCGGATCGCTTTCAGCAGGAAAAAGCTGTTCCTCAAAGCAGTGTTTTACGTGTTACCCTCTTTGACACAGCGACAAACAGTATCACGTCTATGGTAAGGAGTCTTGTATAGTGCTCCTTAATTTGTGGACTTTTCTGCATTATTCTGTTCCTCTCCATTATTGCAACATTAATCCGTCAGTTGCAACTCACATTGGAGAGGCTGAGGAGTGGACTGCAGAGACTGAATTTACGTTTTCTGCGGAGAAGTGTGTGTGTGTGTGTGTGTGTGTGTGTGTGTGTGTGTGTGTGTGTGTGTGTGTGTGTGTGAAGACCTGAAGGCTGGGGCCCAAAAGGCACTGAACATTATGGAGTGTCATCGCGACAGATTTGGGGAACAGACAAGACAAGGTGCATCTGCTCCAGTTTTATAGGGCTTTCCTTCGACTGCGGCTGGATTATGGGTGCACAGTGTACTGGTCAGCGAGGCTCTAATTCCTCTTAGTTTATTATGAGGTGGGCGCCAACAAAATATTTTCACATTCTGAGGAGAAAATGGTGATTTAAATTCCACGAGAAGGTCGTTTGTTTTAATGACTGCCACCCCAATTCGTGTATCTTATCCGTGCACTCTCCTCCCTATTTCGCGGTGATACAAAATCATGACGCCCTTTTTTTAACTTTTTCGATACTCTCCGTCAATCCTATCTGATGTAGACGCGCACCAATGCTCCAGAAGAGGGCGGACAAGTGTAGTGTAAGCAGTCTCTTTAGTAAACATGATACATTTTATAAGTGTTCTACCAATATATCGCAGTCCTTGGTTGCTTTCCGCACATTATCTATGTGATCATTCCATAAAATCTCATCTGGTTTTGATGGTGTTTCTAATATAGTACTAAAAATTTGTTCCAATGTAATAAGCTCCGTCTTATCTGAAATATGTAATGCGTCACTAACTCACGGCATCTTTCCAGAGAGACTGGCATATGCCGTTGTTAAGCCTCATCTTAAGAAAGATGATAAGAGAGATATCAATCACTACCGACCTTTTCGTTGTTACTGAGCAACAATCGTACAATATTTTTTAAAGGAATACGCCCACATTTGACTGTTTTATTGTTTATTTAAGTAATACGCAGGTTCTGGTCTTTAATGCCGCTTTCAAGTATTTCCAAAAAGCAAAAATTGCGTACTGTAAGACCAAGTGAAATTTTAAAAGATGTAAAATGTTTTAAACAATGAAAGTAAATTGGTGTATAATTGCGAAATATGTACTTACATTTTATATCTGTAACATATATTGCAGGACACTTAATATGTTGTCAAGTTCAAAGTCGGGTATAAATTAATAAAAATATTGGCTCCCCGTGAAATGCCAAATGTAAAATCACCATCTTATAACAGATCAGTAAATAATCGCGGGAGCACTTCATATTTAGTAAAAACAGGCTTCCGTTGGTAAATAAAAGATGAGCACATGTCCTTAAAATGTACTGATAGTGAAGTCAAAGAGCATGAGTAATAGACCAACCGAATACTAATATGGCAAAGTGTCACATGACTATTAGTGTTTGACATCTTCAGACTACATATAAATACATTTGGAGTGGCACTATGCACCGCAATAAACATGTTTACATCAGATTGTAAGAAACTGTAAATGAATCTACATTAAGCTGGGTGAGGAACTAAAGTCTAAAAGGAACGAAGCGAAATAAAATTCAAAGTCAGTGAATCACATATAAGAATATAGTACGTGCCACTGATAATACAAAAGGAGTTAAAAACGTGGGGGGAGGGGGGTAAATGGTTCAAATGGCTCTGAGTACTATGGGACTTAACATCTGAGGTCATCAGTCCCCTAGAACTTAGAAACAATGTACAACAAATCTTAATTTGTTGCCACTCCTGCCTTCTAACTAGATCACAGGGTCTTGCTTTTAAAACATTATCTGCTGTAGCTGTATTTAATGGTGATTTGCTAAATTGTAACTCACTGAAAACACTATTATTTACACAGTTGTTTATTCCTTCATTAATAACGTGTGGTATTTTTATTTATTGTTGAGTCTGGAATTACTGGTTTAAAATAAATTGTTTGTAACTAACCTAAGGACGTCATACACATCCACGCCCGAGGCAGCGGTCGCGCGGTTCCAGAATGAAGCGCCTAGAACCGCTCGGCCCCACCGGCCGGTGGGGGGGAATGGATGCTGGCTGAAAAGGGATGGGAAATACAGGACTATATATTGTTAAACCAAGCCTTATAAAATTAGGAAATTTAAGACAGTTAAGAGTGTAATTAAAAAAGGGAGAGGCGGGTTTGGAATCTCAATGTCAAAGAACAATAGCGAGAAGGAGAAGTGGGAAAAGAAGCATTGTCAAAGGTGGGTATATATATATAGGGGATGGGGGGGTGGGGCTGAATAAAATGATAGTAGGAATAGTGCATAACTGATTAAATGTTGAAGCAGAACAAATCAAAATGAGAGTAGTGATCAGTTGCTTGTCTGTTTTTAATTAACTTTTGCTATTGTATTTGCTGTTTTACAGCGGGTTTCTAAATTTTTTTATATTATTGTCGTTCCTGGCGTGTAAGGCCTTCAGCCGTGATTCTGGTCATTTACCTTTAAATTCTAATTTGGTATTTGTATTTTTAGCAGTAAGCCTTAACACCTTATTTACTGCCATTCCTGGCATCTGGTGCCTTCTGCTGTGTTTGTGGCGACTTACCTTTAATATTTCAATACCTGTAAGTTGTAAATTGCAGCGAGTTCTTAAACAATTCTTAATTTGTTGCCATTCTTGTCGTGTAACGCCTTCAGCCGTGATTGTGGTCACTTGCCTTAAAATTCTAATTTGGTATTTGTATTTACGCAGTAAGCCTTTAAAACCTTATTTACTGCCATTTCTGGCGTCTGGTGTGTGTGGTGTTTAAAAAATATTTATATTTTGATCAAATTATTATTCTCTTCTGAAGGTTCAGATATCTGTTGTGAGTTTTGCACCACTTCATGGCGGGAAGAGCAAAGACTTTTCAAAAACTTAAGTACTGTATGTGATGGTTTAAATGTCACCTGAAATCGTATAGAGAAGGCGTAGCGTTCTCAAGATTAAGAACAGAGTTCGCATCGCCGCTTACTTTATTTGTGTCGTGATCATGTTCGATCACGACCGGATATGAGACATAGCAACTACGAACTGAGAAACCTAAGTGACCAGACAGAGCTGGAAATTTTCTTTGCTATACTACACCACACGTTAAAAGAAATTGGATTTAAATCACAAACAAGGGATATGGCAATGCGCCTTCTGCTTTAACTACGACGTTTGCCGACATGCAGTCGGTCCCTAGTAGCTGTATGAAAACTATAAAAACACCGTTATTTCTGTTACCATTAATAGGAGATGGATAGCATGGAAATACTTTAAATAATAAGCAGGCACTGCAGCACCTGAGAGCACAAAAACCAATTCAATTACCTTATTCAGTATTGCTAACAATAGGCTACGTATAATTCAATTTTCTGTTGTGCTGGCAGTTTCTTTAAATAAAGTCCTTTAACATCTTCGATATGTCATCTTAGCTGCACACATAAATTCTTGCATAGCACAGAGCAATAGTAATATTTTTAAATAACTAATTAGTGATTGCGGACCACGCCACATACGCGTCCGTCGTCTTCAAAAAATATATCAGGACTGTGGTAACAGAAGAGGATTACAATTCTTCAGCTGTCAAAAAATAAGAAACACAAAATATCGCTATCGATACAATTTATGAACAATTCGTATTCTGCGCCGTGGCGCGTAAGATATTCTTTGAAATATCAGGTGGTCGCTGCTCAGCGACGATCTAAGAAATTTTTACACATATTGTACGGCTTTTATGAGCCTGCATGGTTAGATTACCGAATGTAAGTTTATTTAAGCTATCGAAACAGATACTAATATTACAGGCGCCTTTTGCTGTGTTTGTGGCGACTTGCCTTTAATATTTCGACACCTGTAATTTGTAAGCTGCAGCGAGTTTTAAACAATTCTTAATTTGTTGCCACTCCTGCCTTCTACCTAGATCACAGGGGCTTGCTTTTAAAACATTATCTGCTGTAGCTGTATTTAATGGTGATTTGCTAAATTGTAACTCACTGAAAACACGATTATTTACACAGTTGTTCATTCCTTCGTTAATAACGTTTGGTATTTTTATTTATTGTTGAGTCTGGAATTACTGGCTTAAAATAAATTGTGTGTAACTGTAAAAGGCAACCAGTAGTAGCTGATTACGGCCTCGTCCACAATCGTAACCGGACCCGGCCTTCCATTGACTACCAGGTTTCAGTATTCCTTTAAAAAAACTATGGACCTGTTTCACTGCTGACATCATTTTCCAAAATTTTTGCGAAGATGATGTATTTTAGAGTCGTATCTCACCTTAGCTACAAAAGTATCCTTAGCAAATTAAAGTTTGGGTTTCAGAAGCGTTTCTGTACTGTGAATGCCATGTACTCGTTAACTCACCAGATTTTACAAGCATTAAATAATACAATCGCGCTGGTTGGTATTTTCTGCGACCTCTGTAAGGCATTTAACTGTGTGAATCGCAGTACTCTCCTAGATAAATTGATATTTCTTGGGACTGGTGCTATAGCCAACCAATAGATAACGTCATTTCTAACCAAAAGAATGCAGAAAGATGTACTTAATAATTCAAGCAAAATAGTCCAGGGAGATAACTCTGACTGGGGGAAATGTATGAGGTTCACTACTGTTCCTCATATTTGTAAATCATCTTCCGTCTAGTATCCAGTGATATAAATTGACAGATAGCAAAATAAAATTTGATAACAAACTGAAAAAGTTTCCGACAACTCCTGTTCCGTAGAAGATTTTCTATTACAGTCATGTGTAAAAGGAGATGGGTAGGAATTACTAATTCACATCTGTATATGTTTTTCTTTTTGAAAAATAAAATAGAGTTGTGATATATCGTCCAAAATGAAGTATGGAAAATGTAACTAACTGATGTAACTAACTATCCTAATTAACTACGGCTTTTAGATTTATGTGATTTAACGGGCAATAGAAATGCAGGCGATTCTTTTTAGTACTTATGTGGATGACTTCACTGTTTTCATGACTGAGAGTCAGTTGCTAATTTTTGCACCATACAGATATTTTTTGTAAATCATTTTGCGATTCGTTTTCATCAGCTGATGACATTACATGACGGTAAATGACAGCATCATCCGCAAACAGTCTCAGAGGACTGCTCAGATTGTCTCCTAAATGGTTAATGTAGGTCAGAAACAACAGAGGGCCTGTAACACTTTGTTGGGGAACACCGTACGTTACTTCCGTTTTACTCTTACTTTTCGTCAGTTATTATGAACTGTGACCTTCCTGACAGGAAATTACGAATCCAGTCACACAGATGAGACGATACTCAGCAGGCACGCAGTTTTATTTCAAGTCGCTTGTGAGGAAAAGCCTTCTGGAAATCTAAAAATGTGGTATCAATATCACATACCCTGTCGAAAGCACTCATTACTTCGTGAGAACAGAGCTAGTTGTATGTCATAGAAACGATATTTTCTGAATTCATATTGGCTATTTGCCAATAAATCGTTTTCTTCGAGGTGGTTCGTAATGTCGGAACACAGTTTACGTTCCAAAATTCTACAGTTAATCGACGTTAATGATATGGGTCTGTAATTCAGCAACTTACTCCTGTTTCCATTCTTGGGTATTGTTGTGACTTGGGCAGCTTTCCAGCCCCTGGATACGGATCTTTCTACGGGCGAGGGGTTGTATATGTTACTAAGTATGGAGCTATTGTATCAGCATTCTCTGAAAGGAAACTGACTGGTGTACAATCTGGACTGGGAGCTTGCCTTTCTTAAGTGTTTTAAGCTGTACCAAGGATATCTACTTCTAAGTTATTCATGTTAGCAGTTGTTCTTGGTTCGAATTCTGGAATATTTACTTCGCTTTCTTTGGTGAAAGAATTTCGAAAAACCGTATTTAGTAACTCTGCTTAGGCGGCTCTGTCATGAGTAACATCACACTTGTCATCGCTCAATGAAGGTGTTGATTGTGTCTTTCAGCTTGTAGCGTTGCTCTTGGGGGACAAAACATAAAAAGAATTGTTACTTTTTTTTTTAATGTCGAAAAAGTGAATATTTTGGTGGGCCACTTGGCAACAGAATCAGGGATTTATTACACTATTATAATAACATACGTTGACCATTAAATACCTGAATAAGAGCAGCATATTGATATATATATATATATTTGAGATCGCTCGGAAGAAACATTATCATTTCTGTGCATTTTTATAGTCGCGATGTAGTCATACCCGGATCAACACTAAGGGACCAGAAGATTTATAGACTTTAAAAGAAATGCAACACTACACGATTAAGAAAAAAGTTGGTTCAGAAATAATAGGAAAACGATAATGTTCCTTCTGCCTCATGCTGCGTTCGGCCCATCAGCGTGATCGTAATTTCTGATGAAGTAACACAAAAATAATTATCATTCAGTTAAATAAGGAGATGGAATCATCAAGGTTAATTTACGAAAATAAGCACACTTATCTTTAACACACGTTTTTTTTAATGCTACATACCTTTTCATATTAAATTACAATAGATGACCATTGTGGGTAAATACTTCATACATAACAGTCAAAATGTCCTCTTGATGCTGTCTGTTCGTAATCAGTTACCAGAAACTACATGCTTTCTGATTGAAAAAGAAATAACATTTAGCATTTTCACTCAATATTTACACATAGAATATAAAATACAGTTGCGGAACGCAGCAAGTCCGCGTCCGCCTCTCATGGAATACAAACAGTAAAAGGTGAGGCGCGAAAAGCCTCATTTGTCTTGAAACAACAGAATTCTTTTTTTATACCATTAATCGATACATGTACATAGAGATTTACTGGCACCGCGCAAGAACGGCAAAGATAAAGAATAATAGATTCTGTCGCTGCTATGCGATGGTTCATTTCATTTACTTACAATTGTTCGATAACTTTAGGCCATCAGGCGTTTACTATTGAGCGTATATTAATGTTTGTGAGGCGAAAATTACTAATATTACACTGCCTCCCATGAGGAGGGAAGGAATACCGAAGGTATTACTTTCATCCTCATGCCCACTGGAATATTTGTAATTTTCGGATGTAACACACAGGTTATTAAAAGTCTTATTTCATATTAATTCCATAATAAAAGAATTAACGTTTCAATTTGTAATTACTGACGGTGGATCATTGTGAATTTGTTCTGTGTTTCTATCAGTGTTTGTATGGATTCAGTCTTTTTTGATGATTCTTAAAATTAAGGCTATAAGTACACATATTTACAAAATTTATAAGGAAATAAAGTCACACTTCATTTTTCATCGTTGCAAAAGTAATTTGACTATCACAACTGGTACACAACTTTCTGTTTTGACAGTATTCATTATATTGTCATCGTCTTGTCGATTGATTGCCTTGTCCGTCGTCGCACTTAATTATACATTTATTTTCGTCGCACATACACTATTTATGATAGACTTGGATTGTAGAGCGGCCACTGGTGATGGCTTCGACAAGAAAGTCCATATCTTTCACTTTCAGGGCTCGAGTGTGGCTCTCCGAATTATTTCACATATGAAACAGATAAAATATCTTATATTAGAATAGCTTACAAAACTAATTTTATATACATGTGGGATGGGATATAGGAAGCATCGGATCCTTTGACGTATTTTCGTGTACTTATTTTCATTCGTATCGTGACCTCTCATTAAAGTTTACATTTGAACAGTGTTCAGAGGTGACCTTGTGACTTGTCTCTGTGTACAATCAGTCATTATAATAATTACGTTAACTTCTCTATCTTAGAGTCTCTCGGAAGGTTTATGATACATACAAAATTGTTTTCAGTACTGGATGTGAATGTTTTTGCTACAGAATGTAGCGCACAGCAACTGCGTTGGCGGTTGAACGTTTACATTATTTCGTCACATGGTGGCTGTCGCCTCCACTGTTGCGAGCAATCTTGAAATTCAGTCTGTGCGCGCGCACGTGACCGGAGCTTTCTTGCAGAGCGTTGATTTCGCGCTTGAGGTGCCGTGCGTCGCTTTTGTTCGGCGGATCGTGGCTTTGTGCTTTTTAGATTGCTGGAGGGAGCTTCTGCCACCGAAACTGCCTCACATCACTTCCTGTCCACTATCCAGTTACGGATTCACAGGTAAGTGGTAGCTACCGCTGCAACTGCATGTGTGGAATGACACTGATTATTACACACTGCACACATCAACGAAATTTTCACACATATGGTGCAGTAGAATACTGCCACTGACAATCGTCGAACTTTAAAACTTCACTTGCACTGCGGTGAGCGTCTGCGTGAACGGTGTATTAAAAGAAATTCTCGCGTCATAACATCACACGGTGTTTACAAGTTGATTTACATACTAATATTTACAAGAGTTCATTTAAATCGATAAATAATCTAATTGACCACTTTGAATCAAAACAATTGTTTCTTAATTAGTCTTTTTTTTTATTTAAGTACTTTTTCTTTGACCAACTCCATTCCAATCTCCTTTACAAATTAATTTCATTCATAGTAATCTTTATCACGCTTGCTTATTCATTTTGTAGGACCAATACATTTTTTTTTAGTGCTCGTCTTATTTAGTGACTTGTGAGGGGAGCTTCATTTATGTCAAAAGTTTTTCTCGTATGTGCTTGTACTTAAAGAAAGTTCGAGGACAGATTTGAAAATAGCAATTCCGCCTCTGAGTTTCGTGTAGAAATACAAACAGTCGAAAAAAAAATGGGAAAAGCGGGCCTACTCGCTGATCGTCGACAGAATTTAAATTACTCCTCAACCAGGTCGAAAATTTAATTTACATTGCGCATTACAAAAGCAATATGCGCGTCGCGAACCTACTCATTTTTATATGTAGTGCCTCACTTCCTAAGCACACGTGCATCTTTACAAGTTGATCCTGAGGAGTGGATAGGATCAAGGATCTTAAAGGATTTGCACTTAGGAAAGGGATTCAATAATCACATAATCACAGAGAAAAAAATAAATATTGCAGTGCACACTTAAAATAAAATCTATCACTTCAAGCATGTATATCTAATATGTATCTTGCTGCAGCTTGCTTACTACTCTTTGCTCATTTCTTAGACTAAGTCAAGTTTATGCATTACGCATTTGGGTATTAATTATCATTTGTATATATAAGCCTCTCACTAGAGTGTTGTTTTTTGCTGCTGTCGCTACCTGTGAAGCTTGGGCGAGATCCTTATTATATGTGCTGCTAGCTTGTGAATTTGCAGTATCGCTAATGCTCAATAGTACCGTGAAGTTGGCATAATAAACCATGTTACTCATATGTTCTTTTACTCAGCTTGTTTATAGTCTGGATTCATCTTACTTTGCGTTATATAATAAACTTCCTTTTTATTCCATCACGCTTTTACTTAAGGTTAACGTCAGGCATTTTTAAAACAATTGCACTGCGTCATCAATCTGTTCATGCTTAATCCTAGGTATCTGTTCACTTCAAAGAGATGTTATTTTATCGCTGGCACAGCACTGTGCTGGAATTTACAAGTTAAATCTACCGACTGTTTTACGCTAACAGGTGGTGCCTTATTTACGTCACATTTTTTTGTCTGGACGTTTAAGTATTTCCTTTTAAAACAGGCCATTAATTTGTCCTAGATTAAATTTCACTTACTAATACTAAGCACATATAATCATCATTTTCATATTACTATTTAGGGAGAGAAGTGCATTATTCGCTCCTTCCTGCTCATTCTCAAATTACTATTTAGCGAGAGAAGTGCATTATTCGCTCCTTCCTCTTTCCTCATTTTAGTACCTCGGGGCTAATTAATACCTCTCGAGTACATCATTTTCCTTACATACTAACTTATAACTAAAATTGAAAATCGCCTCTAGGACATGTCCTCCTGTTTACATAAAGATTATTCATGTAAATACTTGTCTACAACTTATTCTGTATTTTATTTTCCAGACACGTTGTTTTGATACATAAGGTTTCCTTTTAGCACCGGCTAACGTCCGTAGTCAGTTCAGATCCGTTCTTGTTACTCATTGGTTAATCCTGATCTCCAATACCTTAGAATTTTCTTACAGCTTAAATTAACTTAATTCCTGGCGTTATAAAATTTTCTTAAATCCTGATGGTGGAACAATCCTTTGATTTTATTCGTGGCAGGGTCAGATAACAAATAGCTACCAATGTGTGGTTTCCTCATTATCACAAAGGGACCTTCATAAATGTGTTGCCACTTACGATTCTTCTTTAACAACAGGGATGGTTTAAAGTGAGTCCTGACTAATACCTTTTCTCCTTCTTTGAAACCTATAACTCTGTTTACCTTCTTATCAAATGCCTTTTTTCGGAGGTTAGCATACGTTGTCAATGATATGAGAGCTTGCCTGATTTTTGCGTCTAGGTCCAATTCGTTGTCTTGTAACTTTGGAAGGGGGTCTATCCATTCATTCCTCTCTTTTGATCTTGACATTAACTCATGTGGCGTGAATCCGGTCGACAGATGAGGAAGGTGGTTTACAATCTGTTCGAATGGTGTTACGAAGTCTACTCACTTAGATTGCTTATTCGGAATGTACGTCCTTATAAATCTGTTAAATTCTTTGAAGATTCTTTCTGTCGGATTCGATTGCGGTCGAAACAGGGATATCAAAATTTGTTTGATTCTATGGCGAGCAAGAAATGCACGCCACGGGCGTGATGTGAAATTTGAAGCATTATCAGACAAAATTGATTCTGGAACCCCGAATCGTGGGAAATAATCATTTTCAATGCGACGAATTATTGGATTTGCACAAGAAGATTTTACTGCGTACAGTCTTATGTGCTTAGAAAAATTGTCCAGGATTGCTACTAAGTATTTAGCGCCTCCCCTACCGGTGGGTAGTGGACCTGCTAAATCAATACTAAGAAGCTGGTTTGGCCTTTCAGTAACTATTGGATTTAGTGGAATTGAAGTGGAAATGTTTAAGGATTTTGCCTTTTGACAGATGACACAGTTTCTCAATAATTTATGAATTCTCTGGTGTAGATTCGGAACATAACAGTAAGTCGAGATTTTCCTTTTACATTTTTCTGGTCCGTAGTGACCCCATGAAATGTGAGTGTACCACAGAAGATGTTCAATGAAATTTCGAGGGATGCAAACACACCACCTCTCAGATGACTCAGACGTCTTATGAAATAGCACTTGGTTATGAACTTTATAAAACTTGGACAACTTGTGGGCTGGATTTTCGTGAAGAATTTGTATAACCTTTTTCCATTTTGGATCTGTATTTTGAAGAATCTGAATCTGCCTACATAACTGAAGAAAATACTTTCTGTGAATTGGATCTTTCATTAACAAAACTTTATAATTAGACATTTGTTCCACCAGTTCGCTGGTTTCTAGTAAGCCCTCAGGTGAACGAGAAAGTGCGTCTGCTATAACATTATCTTTACCTTTTATATATACAATGTCAAAGTCATATTCCTGCAGGAATAAGCACCATCGAGTAAGACGAGGGTGTTGCAACTTGCATGTAAGGAGGAATGATAAGGCTTGATGGTCTGAATAGACTTTAATTTTTCTTCCATAGATATAATAGTTAAATCGCCTAAAAGCCCATATTACGGCAAGTGCTTCCAACTCCGTAACCGAATAAGACTTCTCACACTCTGATAACACTCGACTCGCAAAGCTAATCACTTGGATTTGCTCGTGTCCATTTACTAATTGAATCTGGAAAAGACAAGCGCCGATACCCACAAAGGAAGCGTCTGCAGTAATACAAAATTCCTTATCCATCTGAGGATGATGGAGAATGTTACTGTTAACCAGACTGTCTTTAATTTTCTTAAATCCGTCTTGGCATTCCGGCGTCCAATTCCAATGTGAATTCTTTTTTAAAAGGTTGTGAAGAGCGGGATTGTTCAATACCTGATTGGGAACAAAACGTCTGAAAAATGACGTAAGACCGATAAATCCTCTCAGTTGCCTTTTTGTAACAGGGGTTGGAAAGTTTTTTATAGCAGATAATTTTTCCGGGTCGGGTTTAATTCCTACAGGGGTGATGATGTGCCCTAAAAATTTAATTTCACTTTTTCCAAACTTGGATTTCTTAAGATTTGCTGTAACACCATACTCTCTGAATCGTTGAAATATCTTTTGCAGAAGGGCCACATGATCTTCCCAATTTTTCGATGCTACAAGAACGTCATCCACATAGACTGTTACCTCATCTAAAAGTTCAGGACCTAGTACATAGTCAAGGGCAGAAATAAAAATTCCGGAACTCACATTTAGTCCAAACGGTACAACTTTGAAATGGTAAGATCTACCTGCAAATATAAACGCAGTGTACTTCCTAGACTCCTGCGCAAGTTTTACTTGCCAGTAACTGCTTTTCAAATCAAGGGTACTCAAATACTTAACTCCATGAAACTTCTGCAGATGCTCTTCAAGAGCCTCTGGTCTCGTTCTTATGGGTACTATAATTTTATTGATTAATCTTGCATCTAGGACTAGCCTTACGCTACCATCTGATTTTAGCACAGACAATAAAGGACTCCAATACGGTGAATGAGATACTTCTATCACATTCCAGCGTAACATTTTCTTGATCTCGCACTTGACAGCTTCGCGTCTCGCATATGGAATGGAATAGCTTGTTCTACAGTAGGTTGAATGGGGCAGGACATCCATTCGATATTCAAAGCCTTTTATTAGTCCAGGTTTCTTAGAAAATACTTGAACGTAATCTGTTAACAAATTGTAAAGCTCATTCTTCTGTTGTTTGGATAATTCAATGGACTCACTAGCTTTACCGTATAATTCATTCTGACCGGGAATTAGGTCTTTATACTCATCGTCATTAACACTTTCAAGATCTGTCATGTCTTCTGTCTGACTGTACTGTTGTCTTTTAGTCCATGGCCGTACTGCTGTTTGAAGCACCCCAAAGTTTGTCTTCACCTTACTTCTTAACAAATTTACAGTTACTTGTTGCTGGCTCGCTACTAGAGTACAGATTCCACACTCGATGTCAATTTTAGCTTTCGTCTGCCTCAAGAATTCCATACTCAGGATACATGGCACTGATAGGTTTTTAACAATAAGAAAATGCACGTTACTGAAATAGACTCTATCTGGATTTGAAGCTGAGTCTGAAGATTTACACGTTGTGTTAGTGGACCAATTGCTCCCGATATGGTGCAACCTTGAATTGGAAGTGATAAAACTTTGCATACAGAGGATATTTGCTTAAATAAACATAAAGATAAGACATTTATATTAGCTCCTGTATCTACAATAGCTGTTACAGGTATGTTGGCAATTGATACCCTTATGGAAGCTTGAACTTGTTCGTCCCATACGTCATCATTGTCTTTCGTCTCAATGTCTGCTACTAGATCATCCCGTAAGTTTGTCTCTTTGTCATACCTAATTGCTTTAATTTCGTGTGGACTAAGGGACAGGGTGCCCCCATTCAAACTTGCAGCATCCTCTAGGAGGCTCAAAGGTGTTGCTTTTAATTTTCCGCTCGACGCTTACTTTCCTGCTGATTTATATTTCTTAATGTTTCTTCCGTCTGGAACTGGTGTTGGTTTTGTGGTACGAACTCGGTTGGAAACGGATCTTGTTGTCCTGGCGTATTCGCTTGCGCATAATAAATTTGCGTATTATGCGGGCGTTTAGGCTTCAGAGTTCCCGAAGGTCCGTTCGCTTGTTGCGTGAAGTGTATATTTTGTGGCTGAAAGGTATTTTGCTGTGGCTTGTGTTGATTGTAACCGTTACTGAAAGGTGTACATTGGTCTCCACCTTGATTATGCCATTTATTTCTTTTCCACTGACGATTTGAATCGTAAGACTGATCGTTTTGATAATTACCGTTGATCGGTTGCGTGTTTCCATATTGCTGGGGCTGTGTGCTATAATGTGTATTTTCGTACTGAGGTGGTGACGAATTATATATTGGATTGTATCTCTGGCCGTTATTGTACTTATTTTTGTATTTGCTGTTGGAGTACGTAGTGCGTTTATTTTTGAAACCGTTGTGGGGTTGGTACTGGCTGTCGCTGTGACGCGCTTTCGCTCGGCCACCATTGTTGCCTACGTATTCTGTATTGTGCTGGCCGCCTGCACTGAAGTGGGCGTTGCCAACATCAACTCTAGCGTCCTCGTAAATCAGATCTAACGAGTCTAACACAGATAGGAAAGTGTCCGTATCGTCCTCAGACACGTTTACTAACTTTTCTCTGATCGCAATCGGTAGCTTAGTTTTTAGAATCAGAATAACGTCTTTGGCGGTGATCGGCGAATCCCAGAACTTGATTTTCGCTAAATACTTTTCAAAATATCTTCTCAAACTACCGCGCTTACTGTTAAACACTTCGGCGTTGTAAACCTCTTTTCTCAGGCGCTGCTGCACACCAGAACTCCAGAATTTAGCTAAAAACATCTGTTCAAACTCTTTGTAACTTTTACAAGAGTCGACCATTTCGGTTCCCCATAAGGCAGCATCGCCTACGATAAATCCACTAACAAATTGAATTCGCTGGCGGTCACTCCAGCTACTCGGGAAAATTCCTGAAAAATTTCGGAGGAACACTATAGGATGAATTTCTCTTTTCTGTGGGTGAAAGGTCGGAAAAATACGATGTTTGATCACGCTTTCCTCCTGCATCAAACTGACAAAAGTGGATGGGCTGGTACTCTGGTTAACTTGTGCTTCTATAGAACTATGAGTTTGAGCGTTAACAAATGGTGAACGGTAATGTACCTGCTGTTGTTCATTACTTCGTGGTGAATTATTCCAGTTTCCTGACACGGGAGGTGGGGAATTTTCAACTTGACATTTTAGTGTACGAACTTCATCAACTATCTGTTGACGCCGTTCAGGTAAATCTTGAGCTAACGCTCGTCTTATCTGGCCTAATTCTGACATCACCGTGTCTCCTGTTTTTCCAGGGGCTGCCAATATTTCAAAGGTCATGTTTTTGGCAGTTTCCCTGAGTTCGTTCTTGACCTTGTTTTCTATGAATCCGTCTTTGTTTTTAATCCACTCTTGGTAGTGATCAGACAATGCTTCAGCATGTGCCTTAACAGTATTCTTTATTTGGTCCTCTACATTAAGAGTCTCAATCTGTTTCGAAAGATCATCAACAACATTCTCGATCGTGTCTACTGCGGTTTTAACTCCTTTGACCTCATCAGAGATTGCAGTATAATCTTCTTTTAAGGTCGCAGCTTGTTTTTGATATTCTATCACTTTTGAATTTATCTCCCCCTTGGCTGCTTCGATTTTTTCATCTAACCGTTTTGAAATATCCTCTATTTTTGACTCTACTTGTGTGTCAATTTCTAGCCTCATGATCGTGATCTGACTGCTGATTTGGCTTTGGACATTACCCAACAGGGTATTTAAATCAGCTGTTATGTCTGCCTTTAGTTCGGCCTTTACCGAATTTAACCGTGTATTTAGGTCATTTATCTCCGTTTGCAGATCTGTTTTTACTGAATTTATGTCTGTTTTTACCGAATTTATTTCTGTTTTTACTGAATTTATGTCTTCTTTTACTGAGTTGCACAGATTTGTAAGGACCTGATTTTTATTATGCCGTCTTTCGGCCTTCTCTTTTTCTTCGCGGGCCTTTTCATCTAATTTTTCCTGCTTTTCACGTTCCTGTCTTTGCGCCTCTCTCTGTCTTTGACTTTCGAACTTGCGTTCCATTATTGCTTCGATCATTGCAGCCAAGTCATTTTTTTCAAAAGCGGGAATAGTTTGCACACTAGGACCAGCTTCTAAAACTTCGGTCGAGGCTGCTTCTGCCTCCGCTCGTGTACCTATCGCGCGTGATCGTAATGGATAGTGAGGTCCATTCACATCAACGCTGTCGTCTGGTTTTGTTTGTGTCCGCTGTTTACCGTCAGCCATGTTCATGAATTATTTGTCAAACGTCAAAATGCTACAGATATTGTTTGTCACTGCCGTCAGTCGTTTGTCCGTGACGTAGTGCTATGGCTTACTGGGACCTAAGATAAAATTTTTAACTCTGGGTAACAGCTGACGTTCATTTACGCCAAGAAGACAAGATGGTTCCTACTAATTACAAACAAATGAAATATCACACGTTTTACCAGTTTTGAGCGTAGTTATCCGCCATATCGTAATTTTTTTTATGCACTGACAACAATGGTACACTTTCACTGAATTTAACTACATAGAAATGGACTATGGACAAATTGAAATAAAGCTGTTTCAAGGCAAGGAAAGACAGGTTTACGTTCTGATCAACTCGAAAGATGCTACGTCACTACGAAAGCTTGGCTACTGCGTATAAAAATTTGACTTACTATGGCTGTCTTGATAATGATACAGCTGGATACTCGCGTTTTTTGGTAATTTCATCAATCGTTCTTCTGAATTAACTAAAAGGTTTTCCCACTTCTCTTTCTCGGTTGAATTGCATCCACATGAAAAAAATGAAACAGTTATTAGAACAAGCAAAGAAAATTTTTTTTTAAACACATACATGAAATGATTTTTTGATCAAGTCCCTGTTCGGGCGCCAAGTGTAGCGTTGCTCTTGGGGGACAAAACATAAAAAGAATTGTTACTTTTTTTTTTAATGTCGAAAAAGTGAATATTTTGGTGGGCCACTTGGCAACAGAATCAGGGATTTATTACACTATTATAATAACATACGTTGACCATTAAATACCTGAATAAGAGCAGCATATTGATATATATATATATATTTGAGATCGCTCGGAAGAAACATTATCATTTCTGTGCATTTTTATAGTCGCGATGTAGTCATACCCGGATCAACACTAAGGGACCAGAAGATTTATAGACTTTAAAAGAAATGCAACACTACACGATTAAGAAAAAAGTTGGTTCAGAAATAATAGGAAAACGATAATGTTCCTTCTGCCTCATGCTGCGTTCGGCCCATCAGCGTGATCGTAATTTCTGATGAAGTAACACAAAAATAATTATCATTCAGTTAAATAAGGAGATGGAATCATCAAGGTTAATTTACGAAAATAAGCACACTTATCTTTAACACACGTTTTTTTTAATGCTACATACCTTTTCATATTAAATTACAATAGATGACCATTGTGGGTAAATACTTCATACATAACAGTCAAAATGTCCTCTTGATGCTGTCTGTTCGTAATCAGTTACCAGAAACTACATGCTTTCTGATTGAAAAAGAAATAACATTTAGCATTTTCACTCAATATTTACACATAGAATATAAAATACAGTTGCGGAACGCAGCAAGTCCGCGTCCGCCTCTCATGGAATACAAACAGTAAAAGGTGAGGCGCGAAAAGCCTCATTTGTCTTGAAACAACAGAATTCTTTTTTTATACCATTAATCGATACATGTACATAGAGATTTACTGGCACCGCGCAAGAACGGCAAAGATAAAGAATAATAGATTCTGTCGCTGCTATGCGATGGTTCATTTCATTTACTTTACAATTGTTCGATAACTTTAGGCCATCAGGCGTTTACTATTGAGCGTATATTAATGTTTGTGAGGCGAAAATTACTAATATTACAAGCTGATCTACTTCACGTACGACCAGAATCTCTTTTGGTTTTCTGCCAGATTGCGAGACAGAGTTTCGTTGTGGAAACTATTAAAAGTATTGCGGGACTAGTTGTTTTTACTTAATTGCAACTTAAAAACACACTGTAACTCATACGACTCCTTTAGTAGAGAATTAAACAACAGAACAGCAAAAAACAAATGAGGAAACATAAATCAGAGACTGCGCCAGAGATAATAATTACAAATGGCCATCGCTCGCACACAGTATTACACTGCACGTAACACTGCACTTCACCACTCCCCCCTTAGTGCCAACGGTACTTTCTGTTGAAGCAGACATGTTCGGACCGGGTTACAACGGGTCGTGCACAGGTTGCTGATGGTGCGTTAGAGGTAGCCTCAGACGTCCGGGCTGGAGCTCCGGTCGCGTCCGTAGTGTGTGCGGATGCGTCCGTACCAGTGTGGGGAGAACGGAAAGCTGGTTTGAGCCTGTCGACGGAGACGGTGGTTGGTGTACCCATCACGTCGACATTGACTGTCTTGTCCTCCCTACTCATGACACGATAAGGTCCGTCGTAGGGTGGCTGCAGCGGCTTGCGTACTGCGTCATGCCGTAAGAAGACATATTGGCATTCCCGTGACACGTCAAACACAAATGGGCGACGGGTCTGCTGATCCCTCGGAGCAACGGGGCGTAGTTGCCGGATTTGCGTACGCAGCTTTTGTACAAGATCTGAAGTGTCAGTGGCGTTGTCTGGCACATTAGCAAAGAACTCGCCAGGAAGTCGTATCGGCTGGCCATAAACGAGTTCTGCAGTCGTGGCGTTCAGGTCTTGAGCGACGCACGGAGAGCCAGGAGGACAATGAGCAATGTCTCTGTCCACCACTGTGAGTCGTGACAACGAAGCGACACTTTCAGTTGGCGTTGCATGCGTTCAATTAAACCGTTTGCTGACGGGTGGTAAGCTGTAGTTCTAATGCGCCTTGTACACAGTAAGATAGCCGAAACGGGCTATCCATCCCCTGAAAATGCAGTCGCGACAGTTTCGGCGGCGATGTCGGCGGTCGGGAACACCTCGGGCCAGTGTGTAGAACGATCGACGGCTGTAAGGCAGTAGGTGTATCCTTCCGACGAAAGCTCGCTTCACCGTGTCGGTAGTGGTTCGTATTCCAGGGTGCGACAAGTTACGTAAAGAGGCGATTGCCTGTTGGCGAAAGTCAGTAGTGACAAAAGGTCACGGTTTGTCGGTGGCGACATCGCAATACGGCGGCACAGTTGACAGTGACAGTGTAATACGGCGGAGTTGTAGGCACGACGGTTGCGCCGGCAAACCTCGGAGCTCACTATCAGACTGTTGCGCTACGGCGAGAGCTTCAATATCAACTGCTTCAGTTATGGCTTCAATCCTGGAGAGTGCATCAGCTGGCACATTTAGTTGTCAAACCATTCTTCGCTCTGGAGACCACAGTAACTGCACGTACTTTTGTCGGCTATTTCCTACTGAGGGGGAGGTGGGGGTTGACAGAGCAGGGTTTGCCTTAGGGTGTAGAGTTGGTGTTGGGCCGCGAGCGGGACACGTGGCAACAGTGGGCCTGCTATCGATTGCGGGTGCGCGGGGTAAACGAGTGGCGGAGAGCGGGGCAGAGCCGCTGGGGTCGCCTCGCAGACGCCCCTCCCCCCCCCCCCCCCCTTTGCGTCACGTGCGGCCCCAGTCAGGGCGCGCCGCTGCCTCCCGCTGGCGGCCAGCAGCGTCAGCCGCCCGAAGCGCGGCCATACAGCCTTGCCTACGCCGAGTCTATGTAATTATCCTATTCACTTAGGAATATTCTGTCAAGTAGAACACAGAACGTCATCCTTATTGGAGACAACTCTTCAGACGTTAAAGTAACTCAGGGCGTTCAAAAAATGTGTGTGAAATCTTATGGGACTTAACTGCTAAGGTCATCAGTCCCTAAGCTTACACACTACTTAACCTAAATTATCCTAAGGACAAACACACACACCCGTGCCCGAGGGAGGACTCGAACCTCCGCCGGGACCAGTCGCACAGTCCGTGACTGCAGCGCCCCTGACCGCTCGGCTAATCCCGCGCGGCTAACTCAGGGCGTACAGGGAGGCACTAGTACAGGGTCATTACAGTTCACGATACATACACACACAATGTGAGCAAAAGTATCCGGACACGTATTAGTGGACATTAATTTGGACTGCTTCCATCCTTCGATTTTATAACGACTTAAACTTCGCACGGAGAATTTCATTGAGGCGTCTTATTGTCTGTTGTGGAGTGCTAGCCCATTCTTCCTCAAGAGCCGAAGCCAGAGAAGGTGGTGACGTCGTACGCCGGGATATGGAGCGAAATCGACGTTGTAACTCATTGCAAAGCTATTCACTGTTGGCAGGCCGGTGCATTAGAGGAATGTAATCGTGTAGAGGCCACTGCCTCACGGATGCCGGTGTACGAAAGGCTGCGTCGCCATGCTGATACAAAGAGCTGTCTTCTGCAGTTACTCTATTGCAAGCAGTACACAGTGCTGCAAAACGTATTCGTATCGTTCCACACTCAGTGTTTTAATTAAGCGCAGTCAGGGACCACATCCTAACCGAGCAACTCCATACTGGAACACCGCCATCCTCGTACTTCATTGCTGGCACAACACGCGATGGCAGGTAACGTCCTCGAGCCATTCGCGACCACCAAACTCTTCCATCGGACTGCCACGGCGAATAGCGTGCTTCATCGACCTAAATCACCGAGCGAGGTGGCGCAGTGGTTAGCACACTGGACTCGCATTCGGGAGGACAACGGTTCAATCCCGTCTCCAGCCATTCTGATTTAGGTTTTCCGTGATTTCCCTAAATCGTTTCAGGCAAATGCCGGGATGGTTCCTTTGAAAGGGCACGGCCGATTTCCCTCACAATCCTTCCCTAACCCGAGCTTGCGCTCCGTCTCTAATGACCTCGTTGTCGACGGGACGTTAAACACTAACCACCACTAACCACCCCATCCACCTAAATCACTGGTTTCCAATCATCCAGCGTCCACTGACGTCGCTCTTGACACCTCAAGCGCCTCTCGGCCCCGAGTACAGAGATGTGTCACTTAGGAGCAGCAGCTCCTCACCCAACTCCGTTCTCCTTAACTCCCTGTACCGAATCATTTTACGGAGCTGCACTGCCGGCAGCACTCTGCAAGCGACGAGTGATTCTTCCCGCCGACTCGACGCTGTTTTCTCGCAGCCACCCTCCGCTGTGCTCGGCGGTCGCTGCCCGTCAGTTCATCAGGTGTGCCTGGTCTCGTTTCAGCTGTGGCTGCTCCTTCGTGTTTTTACTTCACGGTCGCATTACGGACAGTCCACTTGGGCAGCAGTATTCCTGATGGGTGTGTTGCTCAGCCGACGTCCAGTGACCACGGCAGTCCACATTCTGAGTCGACGACGTCTCCTGACCCACCCATTCTGCTCTTACTGCTTCTCTGGTCCTCTCGCCGCCTGTGGTACTGGCAGGTCCGCCTCCTGCCACATCCAGCGGTCATTTCCGCTTCGCGTAGGGGTGTCTGGCTGATTCTCATTAGATAGTGTATAACTTGGGAAGCTCCGCGAGCCTATTTGCGGAGGCAAAGAGACTCACTGCTGTTCGAGTGTACTACATGTACTTCCATATTCTGCAAACCACTGTCAACTGCATCGCAAACATACTTTCCATTGTGCCAGTTACTATGGCTTCTTCCCGCTCCTTTATGTACGGAGCGCAGGAAGAATAACTGTTTAAATGCCACTGTGCGCGCTCTAATTAATCTAATCTTGTCCTCGCGGTTCCTACGGGAGCGATACGCAGATTTACAGATTCATCATTAAAAGCTGGTTCTTGAAATTATGCAAGTAGGCGTTCTGGGGGCGTTTGCGTATATCTTCAGGTATGTACCATTTCACTTTTTTCAGTCTTCCCATGATATCCTCCCACACGGATCAGAAAAACCTGTGAGTGTTCGTGCTGCACATACCAGTATACTTTCGATGTCCGTTGTTAGTCACACACTGACGTAACAAAACTCGTGAGACAGTGATATGCACATATAGCGAGCTACAAAAGGGCGGTGCAGTGGTCGAGCTGTCATTTGTGCTCAGGTGGTTCCTGTCAAAAGGTTTCCGTCGTCAATATGTCCACACGGCGGGAACTGACGGACTCTGAATGCTGAATGGTAGTTGGGAGATGGACGCATGGGACGTTCCATTTTAGGAATCCTCAGGGAACTGCGAACTCCCAGATCGACAGTGTCGAGAGTGCGCCTGGAATACCAGAGGCCAGGCGTCGGACAGCTCACTGGCCGACGGCCTCCACTTAACGCCGTCTGCGTATAGGCGTCAAGTGTTAACAGACAAGCAACACTGCACGCAATAAACACGAAAATCGGTCTGACGCGTCCGACGAACGTTTCCGTTAGGACAGAGCGGCGAAATTTGCCTCTAAAGGGCTGTGACAGCAGGCGAGCGACGCGCGCGCCTCCGCTAACAGCGCGACACCGCCTGCAGCGCCACTCCCGGGCTCGTGGCGGTGGCGGTTGGACTGCAGACGACTGGGAAACCTCAGGCCGGTCACGTGAGTCCCGACTTCAGCTGGCAGCAGCTGACGGGGAGTTTCGAGTGTGGCGCACACCCCACGAAGCCGCGGAGCCAAGCAGGCGGCAGGTGCTGTGAAAGCTGGCGGTGGCTGTGGACTGTGTTTGCGTGGAATGGACTGGCTCCTCTGGTCCAACTGAAACGATTATTGACTGGAAATGGTCACGTTCGGCTACATGGAGGCCATTTACAGCCGTCCGTAGACTTCATACTCCCAAGCAACGATGTAATTCTTGTGGTTGACAATGTGACACGTCACCGGGCCACAGATGTGCGCGACTGGTTTGAAGAACATTCTGGACAATTCGAGCGAATGATTTGGCCACTCAGATCGCCTGGCACGAATTCCATCGAACGTTTGTGGGACATAATCGAGAGGTCAGTTCGTGCAGAAAATCGTGCGCGGGCGACACGTCCACAATTATGGGCGACTATAGAGGCGGCGTGGCTCAGTACTTCTGCAGGGGACTTCGTACCGCTTGTTCAGTCCACGCCACGTCGAGCTGCTGCACTACGCCGGGTGTGAAAAGCCCGATACGACAGTAGGAGGTGCCCCGTGGCTTTCACCTCGGTGTATTTAGTATGGCTCCGCACACTTGAGTAATACCCTAGGATGGGTTGCACGAATATATTGTAAGTAATCTTCTTTGTAGACTGACTGCGTGAACCGAAATCTGCCAACTGCTTCACTTACGACTCAGCCTATGTGAGCCTTCCATTTCCTATTCCTATAAACTGTTACACCCAGATATCTGTATCAGTTGACCGACTCCAAACTCACTGGTATTGTAATCAAACGACACTAGGGTTATTCCGTTTTGTGAAGTGCACAATTTTAACACGTTTGTTTGTGTGGCCATCTTCCGCAGCAAGCATATAAATACTTGTTTTGCAAATCAAACTGCCTTTTCCTGCTGCTATTTATTTTATTTAATCCATACGCGTTTCACCTTCCAGTTCAATAATGAATTTTATTCACAAGAAGATGGATTGCCAATGGGGTCCCCAGTTTCAGGAGCCTTAGCAAATATTTTTGTAACCACATTGAACAGATCGTTTTCACAATAATAGTAGCAAAAGAATACAATATATTATATTGGTTCAGGTATATGGATGACATCCTTTGCTTAATAGATGAACCACAAACAAAAATTGAAAAACTACATACTGACATCAACAAGATACATAAAAATATAAAATTCACAATTGAAAGAGAACAGAACAACCAAATTAACTTTCTGGATATAACAATCAAAAAAGAAAACAATAAGCATATGTTTGAAATTTACCGTAAACCCACAGCAATGGATATTATCATTCCCTAATCCCCGAACCGCCCACACGCACAAAAGCAACCAGCACTCCGACACATGCTCCGTAGACTCAACACAGTACCACTCACCAAAGAAAGCTATCAAAAAGAACTCGACATAAAAATGCACATAGCACAAAATAATGGTTACAATAATAACACAGTCACAAAGCTAAACAACAAAATTAAAAGTAAAATAAAAGCAGAAAGCTCCAAACCACAGATAACAACACAACAGAACCAGACACAAACATGCAGTCCCATAACAACGATACAGGATAACCAGAAAAAAATGAAAGTAAACACAAGATGGTACACAATGACATACAAACACAAACTCACCCACAAAATCACCAACATTTTCAAAAGACAGGAAATAAACATAGCATACACAACAGACAATTCTATACAAAAATACACCCCCAAACTGACAAAAAACAGAGACATATACCAGAAAGTAGGTGTATACCAGTTACAATGTAACACTTGTGAAGGCACATACATAGGGCAAACAGGGAGAGCATTTGATGTCAGATATAAGGAACACATGACGGCATGGAAATATGGGAAAAACCACTCCACATTTGCAGAACACCTGAGAGAAAATGACCACAAACCAACCACTAGAGAAGATGACATGAGAATAATTAGAATCAACAATAAAAAGCACCTTCTGACCATGCAAGAAAATTACCACATACATAAAACCAGAGCAGAGGGGAAAATCCTGTTGAATGACCAAGTACACATGCCAAACAATTCATTATTTACACTAATAGATAAAATAATAGAATAATGTTCGCAAAAAGGATAAATATACAAACAGTGTTCAATGTAATAATAATAGAACCCAACATCTTTACACTCACTCATCCATGACCCCTCCCCAGAATATTGAAACGGAAAGTCAAAACAGCTGTCACCAAAGTTTCAGCCACTCGCTAACAGCTAGCACAACCGCCACCCCCCCTCCCCCCCAACCCCCCCTCCCCCCCAACCCCCCCTCCACCCCAACCCCCCTCCCCCAAAATCGGCTGTATCCCCCCCCCCTCACTCTCTCTCTCACTCATACGCACACAGACGGTATAAACAGCATAAACAGGAGTTAGTAACGAACATATACTTCGTTAGGTTGGTGACACACAGGTAAACATACCAAAGACGATGAAACATGTAATGGAGTCGCAATATTTACGCTGTGAAAAGCAGTGTACGACGAAATAGTTGTATCGAGGGACAGAAGAACGACAGTCCACCACAAAAAAGAGTGACAAACATGCTGAACAGTGTGTGGATGGCCAAAACACGAAGAGGTGAATATAGAACAGTGATAGAAGTGGTAGTGCGACCTCCAGACCAGATGTGAGGAAACGCAAATCAGCAAATCGTAAGTAATTACATTTTTTACAAAAAATAGCGAAGTGAACTGTTTGATAATCTATAGCTAACAAAACTGTATCGTTATAGATCCCACTGGTGATGCCTTAAAACAATAGAAGGCGAAACGCGTGTGGATTAAATAAAATAACTAGGAGCAGGAAAAGTCAGTTTGATTTGCAAAACAAGCACAATTTTAAGTTTCTTAACATTTAAAGCAAATTGTCAGTCTTTGCATCACTTTGTAATATTACTCAGATTCGACTGAATATTTATGCAGCTTTTCCAGACAGTACCTCATTATAAATATTATACCATCTGCAAAAAGTTGATGTTACTATTAATATCGTCTGAAAGGTCATTTATACACAATATAAACAGCAAGGGTCTCAATACTTTTCCCTGGGGAACACCTGAAGCTACTGCTACATTTGTCGATGACTCTCCATCCACCAGCCGGGTTGGCCGAGCGGTTCTAGGCGCTACAGTCTGGAACCGCGCGACCGCTACGGTCGCAGGTTCGAATCCTGCCTCGGGCATGGATGTGTGTGATGTCCTTAGGTTAGTTAGGTTTAAGTAGTTCTAAGTTCTAGGGGACTGATGACCTCAGAAGTTAAGTCCCAAAGTGCTTAGAGCCATTTGAACCATTTATTTGACTCTCCATCCAAGATAACATGCTGTCTTCTTCCTACGAAAATAAAATTCTCAATCCAGTCACAAATTTCGTTTGACACACCGTACAATCGTATTTTCGATAATAAGCGTAGGCACGATGGTGAGTCAAATCCTTTTTGGAAGTCTAGAACTACTGCATTTACCTGACAATCCTGACCTTTGGTTTTCAGGATGTTAGGTGAGGAAGGTGCGAGGTGGGTTTCACATGATCGATGTTTCCGGGATCCATGTTGTTTGTCTTGGAGGACATCAATCTGTTCGGGACACATCATTAAGTCTGAGATCAGAGAGCACTGCAGCATGTTACAACTAATGGATGTCAACAATATCGGACGTTAGCTTTGTGGATCACGTCTGCTATCCACCTTCCAGACCCCCGACCTGTGGTTACTTCAAACTAATGGGCCCAACTTTTCGTTTGAGGTAGATACGGCAGATTATGATTAAGAGAGGGGCTACCTCATTCGCATAATCGGTATAGAATTTGACAGGGATTTCACCGAGCCAGGAGCTTTGATTTTAGTCATTTCTGCTGTTTCTCAGTCGTTTTTGCAGTGGTGTGAGAAGTAACTTGGAGCGTACCCCTACATTTTCATTTGTAAAGGAACATTTGAAAATGGAGTCCAGGATTTCTGCTTTTGATTTGCTAACCACAATTTGAGCCACTGTTTCGTCCATGAGTGTCCGCACGCTAACTGTAGTACCGCTGACTCTTTTCGTTTGACCAGAATTTCTTTTGGTTTTGTGAGAGATGTTTTCATAATATTCTGCTGATACTATGATTCGTGCAGTGACCGCCTGACAACCTAACGCGATCTGTTTTGCTAGGTACATACCTATCAAGTGCATGGTCAACTATTCTTCTAAACCTCAGCCACAGTTCTAAAAACCCCTCTCCAGAGCTAAACGTGTCGAAACCCTAATTTAGAAACGAGACTACTGCCTCTTTATCTCGTTTGCTTAACATGTAAATGCTTATACTTGTTTTAGTTGCCCTTTGTACTTTTTTGCTACAACAGCTTCATGGTCACTCATATCTGTTAGTTTTGACGTTCTCTGAGAGGTCATGTCTATTTGTTGCCATTAGATCCAGTATATTTCCATCATGAGTGGCCTTCCGTTCTAGTCAGTTTTCAGATAACAAGTTTAATAATGTTTCGCAGGACGTGTTGTCACACCTACCACTTACAAAACTGTAATTTTCTGAACAGGTTGTTGGATGATTATCTTCTGTAAAGTGCTATTGGCGACAACAACTGGAAACAGTAATTACCTTAAAATACCGAGGAGTAGCCATCCGCAGCGATCTGCACTGAAGAGCCATGGAAACGTAGGCTACACCTGCCTAATATGGCGTTGGGCCCCCACGACCACACAAAAGTGCCGTAACACGACGTGGTATGGACTCGACTAATGTCTCTCTGAAGTAGTGCTGGAGGGAACTGGAATCCTACAGGGCTGTCCAGAAATCCGTAAGAGTACGACGGGGTGGAGATCTCCCCTGAAACAACAGCACGTTGCAAGGCATCCCAGATATACTTAATAACGTTCATGTTTGGAGAGTTTGGCGGCAAGCAGAAGTGTTTAAACTTAGAAGAGTGTTCCTGGAGCCACTCTGTAGCAATTCACCAATTTGCGCCTCACCATAACAGAGCCTCCAACAGCTTGAACAGTCCCCTGATGACATGCAGGGTCCATGGATTCATGAGGTTATCTCCATACCCGTACACGTCCGTCCACTCGATACACCTTGAAGCGAGACTCATCCGACCAGGCAACGTGTTTCCAGCCATCACCAGTCCAGTGTCCGCGGTGACAGGGCGAGGCGAGGCGTAAAGCTTTGTGTCGTGCAGTCATCAAGGGTACACGAGTGGGCGTTCGACTCCGAAAGCCCATATCGATGACGTTTCGTTGAATGGTTCGCACGCTGACACCCGTTGATGGCCCAGCATTGAAATCTGCAACAATTTGCGGAAGGTCACAGTGAACGATTCTCTTCAGTCGTCTTTGGTCCCGTTCTTGCAGGGTCTTTTTCCGGCCGCAGCGATGCCGGAGATTTGATGTTTTGCCGGATTCGTGCACTAGTGAAATGGCTACTTCTGAGATACTGTGTCCCATCGCTCGTGCGCCGACTATAACAGCACATTCAAACTCACTTAAATCTTGATACCCTGCCATTGTAGCAGCGATAACCGATCTAACACCTGCGAAAGTCACTAGTTGTTTTATATAGGTGTTGCCTACCGCAGCGCCGTATTCTGCATGTTTTCGTATCTCTGTATTTGAATACGCATTCCTGTACCAGTTTCTTTGGTGCGTCAGTGTAAATTGATACGTATAAAACAAATTGTAAGAAAGAAAATTTAACGCTTACTCTCATTGGGAGAATCTTAGGAAATGTAATTAATTCCCAAATTAAGTGGCTTACGAAACACTTGTTCGGCCTATTCTTGAGTATTGATCATCAGTCTGGAACATTTACCAGGTTGAAATAAGAATAGAGAACATCCAACGAAGAGTGGCACATTTTGCTACATGATCATTTAGTCGGCGCCGGAGCCTCCCGGAGATTCTCAAAACAATCCGGTGACAACGCTACAAGGTAGACGCTGTACATCACAGAGAGGTTTATTATTAAAAAATCCGAGAGCGTGCGTTCCAGGAAGGACCGGAAAACACAGTTATATCCTCTCGCACACATCGAGCGAAACGACCACGACGACAATATCAGGGAAACTAGAGCTTATACGTAGGTTTATCGAGAGCCAATTAGCCTACCGTGCGCCATACGCGAATGGAGCTGGGAAGGGATGAAAATGATTGTGATACCAGAAGTACTCTCCACTACAAGCCGGAAAGAGGCTTGCGGAATATAGATGTACGTTTTGTAAATTCATCTAATGGTACCAGTAGGGATTGTTCTGGCCAGCAACGGATCATTAGACCTTTCACTAACAACTTTTTGATAGTGATAGGCATTAAACTGTGGTTATTATTAATGTCGCAATGGAAAGTAACAATATGAACAAAATATTTCTGGCCGTTTCGTTTTCGAATGCTGGGAGGGGAGGGACGTACTGAGTCACTCACAAGTGACTTGGTGCACCTCCGTCGCCGAGTGGGCAGCGTGGCCGGCACCACACGTCGAGCTATGTTTTCTATTTTAATATTTTGTGACTAAAGCGTTATCGCTCCATATTTATTTTATACCGTGACATGCCAGTTTTAAATGTTTTATTCCTGATGAAGGCACTCTTAGAAGTGGCCGAAACCTAGGTAAAAAATACTTCACTTTTCGCGACCGAGGGTTGCATTTGTTTTAGTTTTACCTTGTAACGGTCGCTGACAATGCAGCCATGTTTAAAGTTTTAAGGAAAAATGACTGTTGCAGGCGATATCAAATCATTGCAGATTATCACAGCTGCGGACCCAGGTTCGATGAAGAACATATTTACATATTCCGTACTGGATGATTTAATTTCATTAAGCGAATCTCATGCTTTAATGTTTTATACACTGATCGGTCTAAGCAGTTTACTATACCGTTGTTCTTCCAAAATTGTATAGTGTGCATGACACAGAACGTCCCCAAAATGCATTTGAGTGTGTGTGAAATCAACCTAGCAGGAAATTTCTTATCTACTCACTCTGTCAGTGCTTTCCAGACAAAAGATGAAAGGTAACCAAGAGGCGAAATGATTCAATATACATGAGAAACGTTGCTGAACGTTCAGAACCGAGGGAAAAAAGTATATTTCTGTTGAGTTCCAGAAGGTGTGGCAGTTAGAGGAAACGATATAACGGGAGCAGCGGTCAGACACACCTGTAGCGCCGAAATGGAAAGCTATGACTCATTGTTGAGAAGAAGATGACTGTAAGTAATGAACAAAAAGCAGCGGCCAACAAGCCCAACACGGGAGCATGGTGCGACTGAGCTGGAAGGAAGCGATTCCCGCCAAACATAAAACGCCATTGCTCCACTGTCCACGGCTGCTAACCACCAGTACGCAATGTTTACCTTTTATATACACAGTATTTCGTGTTTTATATGTTAACTATACAGCATCCCGCGGATTTGCCATCAATTTTATCCTATAGCAAAATAGTGTAACGAAATTTTTAAAATTCTGCTTTGAGTCGGCTGTCGTTTCGAAGTTATTAGAGGGAGGGTACGGGACTATTTTAATGTGCTCGGCTCGTCCATTTCTTATCAAGCGATGAGCCAATCACATTAAACTGTTTCATGTTTCATCTCTCCTGCCATCACGGTTGTTACTTACCTTCGTGGCTGAGTGGGTAAATACTAATCCACAAACTCAACAGTGCAGGTTCTGCTTATGGGGAAGCCGCAACCGTTTTAAGTCCACCGAGCTAGGTGGCGCACTGGTCAGCACACTGGAATCTCATTTGGGAGGACGACGGTTAAAATCCACGTCCGGCCATCCTGATTTAGGTTTCCCGTGATTTTCCTAAACCGCTTCAGGCGAATGGCTGGATGGTTCCTTTGAAAGGGCAAGACTGACTTCCTTTCCCATCCTCCCCTAATCCGATGGGACAGACGACCTCGCTGTTTGGACCCCTTCCCCAAATCAACCAACCACCAGCATAAGTCCATTTGATAAAAGCAGAAAACCTAATCCATAACCTTTTATTGTGTACACACATCACCTGTTTCGGAACACTTAAAGTTCCATTATCTGGTGTACACTGTAATAATGAAAATATTATGTTACACGAGAATGGGAGGGGATTCTCGAGTCTGAAATATCAGATAAGGGACTATGAAGCTATATTTTCTAAATTAAATAAATGGAAACATTGGGACGAGGATGACATCAGGTGGCTAAGTGATTTTACTTGTAAGTGACGTCCTATTCTCTTTTTTGATTTATTTCAATTTAGAAATTTTAGTCACACAGTTCCTTATCTGATATTTCAGGCTTGAGGATCCCCTCCCATTCTCGTGAAACATATTTTCATTATTACAGATTACACCAAATGATGAAACTTTTAAGTGTTATGAAACCGGTCGTGTACACAATAAAAGATAGGGATTAAGCAACTGTTGTACGGTTTATTTATTTTACGAACTAAAACTGCAGGGTTCATTACCCAGTCGATCCAAGGATTTTTTTCTGTCATCATCGCTTCTTTCACTTCTGTCATTGATTTCTAAGTGAAAAATGCCACCCTGCGTCGTTTTTTCTGAACACACGCTAAACTGTAAGTATCCGTGTAACTAACCACCAATAAGTCAGTTGGACAGGTCGGAGGAAGGCAAGACTCTTTCAACATGCCCAAGCCTAGTACAGCAGTGTGCTCTGTGCTGTTTAAATCAACCTTCACATGCTGACAGCTTTACCTTAATTCAGATATGTCTGCTCGTCCAGTGAACCATACGTAACTTCAAGATAATAGTCGGTACTCAACCATACATGCTGGCTACAATTTTAAGCATTGTTGTAACGGACTTTCCGTTTTATAAATGTGCAATGGCGACTTGTTTATTCATCCCAAGCAAATACAGGGTCATGGTATTTTCCCTTCTCAGTGTACCGTGCTCTCTTTAATTCATATTCATCATTTATTGTCGATCTTAGCTTTTCAGCGATGAAAGGCAAGGTGCGGAGCGATGCCGCTAGAGCAGAACAGAACAGGACGTGCTGGCGTTTGCGGGGGCAGAGAGGGCTGGCCTTTCACCGCAAGTCTGGGACGAGGGGGCGGGGGGGGGGGGGGGGGTGGGCCTTCCTCGTGCTGTGTTGACACGGCGAGGTATTATCTAAAAGCTGCCATTGTGTCCATGGAGCACTGTGACGGCGAGATTGCTTGTGAATAATTACTTTGGTCGTTTCGCTAAATGTATACATTCATATTGAGCAATTGCCTGATTATTATACCGAGCGCCAAGAAATCAACATCTGAATCACCAGCCTAAGCGAAACAGTTACACTCAAAAGACTCCACACGTTAGACTTCTCGGTGACGCATCCCAAGTTTAACACGGAAATGAACATTGTGCTATGTACTCCTTCACGTTTCTTGTTACATCGTTGGAGTTTTCAATGTGGTGGAACGTAAATGACGTCTCGTTGTGCACAATCGCGAACGATTATTGCGGTACGTTACTGCTGGCAGCCTCATAGCTCATATATCGTCTTTCAAAAAACGTGTGTGAAATCTTATGGGACTTAACTGCTAAGGTCATCAGTCCCTAGGCTTACACACTACTTAACCCAGATTACCCTAAAGACGAACACACACAACACAGGACTCGAACCTCCGTCAGGACCAGCCGTACAGTCCATGACTGCAGCGCCCCAAACCGCTCGGCTAATCCCGCGCGGCTACATCGTCTTTGCTGGCGCGTTTAACCTGCAGCTGCGCTCTCCTCCTAGCCACTGGGATCCACGCTTTGCGAGATTTAGTCTTGCATCAACACTAACTGATTAAGATATCGTAAAAGTCGAACACCAGAACGACAAATTTCCTATTTTCGTAAGTTGTAAATGTGGTGAACAGTGGAGAGATAGTGTCGCTTCATATTCTATTCAGTAAAATTTGTACAGACAGTGAAATAACGTAACAGCAAAATTCTGTAACACGCTACGCAAGGGATCATGCAGGAAGCGAAAGTTACGAGAGAGAACGAACAGCAGGAAAAACTTTAATAAATATAGAATACTAGCTGACAAATCCAGCATTGCCCGGGTATTCATTTCGGCTGTTTCCTGTTAGAAACGAAAAAAAAATGAACTTTGTTTTTAGTGAAGTATCAAAAAAATTTCAATTCCATGTATTCTTGGAAATACATTTGAAAGTGCGAAACGGTTGTGGAAAGAAATGCGCATACAAATGTGTAAGTACAGTATCCCTACTAAGAAGCATGATCCTGGACAGCTTCGGCACACTGGCACGACTGCTTCGCGTGTTTACAATGCAGTTTTGTTAACACCTGCACGGCAACACGCCTCTTCGTAGCTCTATAGATGGCTGTGGCTCCTACAGCCGCTTGTGCCTCGCAGCTTGCGTCGCTGCTACGGTCAGGCATTCTCTTAAGTTGACACGACTTACGACTGTAGGAGTGTCTGAGTAGTAAAGAATAAATCTATCAAGGCTTCATGCATAGAGCGAGATTTTTCACACATCTCGGGGTCTACGTGTCATGCACAGATATAATTTTGTAGGTACATTCAGCGACATATGTGGGTACTGCCTGCAAAATGTGTTTCGAATAGTTGTAGAAAGGAAGTTACAAACTTAAACGTCATGTACAATGCGGCAGTTTTTCACGTATGTCAATGTTCACGTCGCCGTATCCCCTGAACCATGTTCAGTACCAAGAAACACTGTTGTAGGTGCATTTAGCGGCATATGTGGTACTGCTGTCGAAATTTATTCCGAATAAAAAAAATGGTTCAAATGGCTCTCAGCACTATGGGAGTTAACATCTAAGGTCATCAGTCCCGTAGAACTTAAAACTACTTAAACCTAACTAACCTAAGGACATCACACATATTCATGCCCGAGGCAGATTTCGAACCTGCGACCGTAGCAGTCGAGCGGTTCCGGACTGAAGCGCCTAGAACCGCTCGGCCACCCCGTCCGGCTATTCCGAATACAATCAGTGATAAATTTAAACGTCCAGCATGATGCGGCACCTTTCCACGTATCTCATTGTTTATGGGGTCATATCTCCTCAGCCTGACAGTAAGAGATGTATACCAAGTTCGTTAATATCGGTCCAGTGGCTTTTCGAAGGCATTAAGCACAGTTTGTTTCTCACTGCATTTTAACGATCCTCTGCGTCCATGTTTCGCTAAACAATACGAACTAACTCTGCACATATTCACAGTGCATACGAACGACGAGAACACAGGAGCACAACTGGTGGGACACACAAAGCGTTGTCCTGTGAGATGAGAAGCAAGAACCAGACACTTAGCGCTGTGATTGGTACAAGCTGTGAAGATTTTCAATGCCTTTGCATGCCACACTGTGTCACTCACGCTGGAATTAAAACAAAATAACTTGCGCTTAGTAGGGCCTAATTGTAATGGCGTCACATGTGATGTGCCTTCTCTACGGCGCCCGATGATCATCCGTTGAGCACGATGAGCGGGCTTTTGTTTGCATTCGGTTTAAAGTTACGATGAACAACGTGTAGAGAATCTGGCACCAGGCCATCAGCAACTTGAGGAAATACTGTATAAACCGTGAACTTACCAGTGTATAAACCGTGAACTTAACAAAAACAGTCGTCCAGGAACTCGGCTGTGCTAAATCCCACATATCTGATTATTCTATATTTTGGGTACTCAGACTCCCAATTTTTCCTTGTTCTTTGCAACAAGATGCTACATGACTTGCTAGCTTTTTTAAAGTACGAGGGCAGTTCAATAAAGAATGATCATAATTTTTTTGACAACATACCTTTACTCACCCTCATAATTTTGATGGTCCTTTACAAAGCAGTATCGCATGAATGCGATGCACTTGTCCCAGCGTTTCTGCCAGTCTTCGAATACATGCTGGAAGCCATTTTTTGAGAGGTCCTTCAAACTCGCCTCCGCAACCTTCACCACAGCTTCTGACGGTTGACAACGCCTCCCACGAACGCGTTTCCTCATGTCAGGGAATAGAAAAAAGTCACATCCGGACTATAGGAAGGGTGAGGGATGCACTTCGCGTTGATTTTTGCAACATATTCCGCAACAACATCGGCAATATGCGGCCGCGCACAATCATGGTGCAGCATCCAGCCTGCTTCACGGAAATGTGGTCTTTCGCGCCTGATATGGAATTGCAATATTTTCAGGACATCCCTGTAGCATTGTCCAGTTACTGATGCGTGTGCAGGTACAACATGCTGATAAAGCATTCCATGAATTTCAAAGAATGAGATGACCATAACTTTCCCAGCAGAAGCAACCACTTTTTCCTTTTTTGGGGGGTTGGTGATGAAGGAGATTTCCACACTGAGCTCTGCTGTTTGCTCTCAGGATCAAAAGCGAAGTTTTATCAGCAGTGATTACATTTGAAAGAAACTCCGGATCTTCCTCTAACATCAACTTTAACTGCATGCAGACCTGCACGCGAATGTCCTTTTGTTCAGGAATCAACAGTCTTGGAACCCATCGCGTACAAACACGTGTCATGTGTAATTTTTTCTGTTACCAACGTGTGGGCGGCACCCAATGAAATGTTCAGTATTTCAGAAAGTGATCTTTCGTCGATCCTCTCTCACAATGACAGCACCAGTGTTGATTGATGTAAGAGCAGTAACTGGAGCACCGGGTCCACCTTCTTTTGAAATTGATTGTCTCTCCTCTTTAAACATTTTAAACCACCTTCGAGCTGTGTGGTAGGGAAGAACACTCTCTCCATAGGCTCCTGTAACATTGTATAGGCCTCAGCTGAAGATTTGTTGAGACGAAAGTAGAAATTCAAAGCCGCATATTGTTCCTCGCGTGTTACCTCCATTGCATTGGTAGGCGATACTGAACATTGTAACCTTGTCCCAACAATGAAACTATTATACCGTGGCGGATTTAAAAATTTTGCGCTCATAGGCACACCATATTATGTGCGCCCCCCGCCACCACCACCAGAAAAACATGTTTTAAGTAATAACTATTACCCGATCACTTCCCAATTGCTGTGCGAGCGCTGCGAGCTGTTTGCGTACTCTGCTGTTCGTTGTTCTAACGGACGCGTCAGCGGTCTAGTCGCGCTCAATCAAAATGTAATATGGTTCCTAAACTGTACTTGCTGTACGGCAGCGGATAAAATAAACATAAAACTGCATCGTGTTAACACATTCTTCTGTTGAAAGACAACAGAAACGAACACAAGGAAAATAACTTTTCTTTTATGGCCTAAAAATTCAGCAGAGCGTGTAGGGGACAACGTATTTTTGTTACACATTCACTTTTAATATGTTCTTTTACACGAAACCGTTTGAAAATGAAAATAAATAAGTTGTATTACGATCCAAAAATTGAAGCGAACGTGTCATACATTAGAAATTAATAAGTACTTTTACAGAGATGCGTTCAAAATTAAAATTACACTGTCGTTTTACGACCTAATAACTTGAATGTGTAACAGATTAAAAAAAAACACATTCGATACTGATACGTGAATATAGGAAAGCGTAAGAAATGGAAATGTAACAGAGATTTCGGTATACAGACTAAATACAAACCAACAAACACAGAACTGGAGTGCTATCACATAATTTTACAGACTAGTGTGGAAAAATCAAATTTGTTTTATAATCTAATAGTTAACGTGTAAAGCATTAGGGTCTCTGTAGCTAGATGCTGCGTATTAAGTGTGCACATTACCTTTAATCCATGTAAGGGCTGAACTTTTTTGTACTGAAACTACTGCTCTCACCATAACTCTCTCTGACGGTATCAGCAAAGATTTACGTATTTATCGACAGAACTGAACTACATTACTTATTAACACTTTTTCATCTGAGCGTTCTCTCCGACAACGTATATTTCCACAATAACTACACATTTCAGCAGACGCCAAGAATACGCATCAGTTGTAATATACTACAGTATCAGTATGACTTGACTGTACAGCTCCGAGCGGCCCGAGTCATTCGGGTATTTTTTAGTATTGTCGGGTACCTTCGGTCACGTCTGCACGTAAACGAGGTTTAGTTCAGCGTTCTGCCATCGGCAATTGTAAAATAAACAGGTAATTCGTAGTCTGTAAATCTAATGAATGTGGTCTCACTTATAATAAAAATTACATTATAATCTTAAATTTTTAAAACTAGTATGAATAAATAAACAAATTCACCAGTCAGCAAAGTTTGCGTCTGATTTGACGGCAGAAAACTCGTTGATGATATCTTCATACGAGCCGTGTTTTTTAAGTAAGTACCGTTTTGAAATTAAAAAAAAGACGTGCTAAGATATCTCAATAATTTTATTTTTACATGAAAGCCTGTACCTTAATCTAATTTTCTACATAATTTCCGTCAATATTGAGGCACTTGTCATAACGTTGTACCAGTTTTTGATTACCCTCCTCATAGAAGTCTGCCGCCTGACTTGTTAACCACTACATCACCACTGTTTTGATTTCGTCATCGTCTTGAAGACGCTGACCGCCCATGTGTTGCTTCAAGTGCAGGAACAGATGGTAGTCACTGGGCGCAAGATCGGTGCTGTACGGAGGATGATTTAGAGTTTCGAAAAGATATGGTGAGATCTTTGGTGTTTTTCGCCACATGCGGACGGGCATTGTCCTGCAGTAAAACGATGCCCTTGCTCAGCTTCCATGGACTGTTGCTGTGATTCTGGTGTGACGTAGGCCACCCATGTTTCATCACCCGTAACAATTTGGCTTAAGAAATCATCAGCGTTGTTGTAGTACCGCTCAAGGAAAGTCAATGCACTGTCTAAACGTTTGGTTTTGTGCACATCAGTCAACATTTTCGGTACGGTACCCAAAGTGCGCACAATTTTCGGTAATTCAAGTGCTCGGTCACAATGCCATACAAAACACTACGAGAAACATTAGAAAAGTCATCCCGCAAGGAGGTAAACGTAAAGCATCTGTTTTCTATCACCTTATTGTTTACTTCCTGCGCCAAACTTTCATTAACGACCGAAAGACGCCCACTCCGTTGTTCATCATGCACATTTGTGCGGCCGTCTTTAAATACTCTCACCCACTTTCTTACCATTCCATCACTCATAATCTTTTCTCCGTAAACTGCACAGATCTCACGACAAATATCGATCGCTTTTAGGCCTTTAGCACTAAGAAATCTTATAACAGCCCGTACTTCACAGTCGACGGGACTCACGATTATCGAAGGCAACACTCAGTACTCAACGTAAACAAGGAAGAATCAGACTGTAATGGTGTCAGTGCGTAGATTAAGGTACAGTAAGGTAGAGTTATTGAGATATCTTGGCACGTCTTTTTTCAATTTCAAGACGGTACTTACTTAAAAAAAAACACGTCTCGTAGTTCAGACGGTTTCAGTTAGGAGGTCGGCTTCGATGTGAAGAATGGACAAGGCGTTCAATCTCTCCTCAGACAACGTAGAAGTAGGTACGATTTCAGTCTTTTAAGAGCGGGAAACGAGCGTTCTGCGCAACAATTTGTAAGCGCCATACGTAGAAATATTCTAAGGGCAATGTCAACATTCGGAAACCTCTCTTTTCGTAAAAATTTACTCCTTTCGACTGGTAGATCAGTAATTTCAGAAGATTTCAGATGTTCCGCCAAATGTACACATTCACTAGGGAAGGAAGGCTCTAATTCTGTGTCGTATGACGCTTGGAGTTTTGCTGCACGTTCAGCAATATCGTCAGGTGAACTGTTCTTACGGTTGCTGAAAACTGTGAAGGAGTCCAATAGTGTTCTATAGCTTTCCTTCCTCCTCACTAATTCGGCGTACAAGTTGTCGAGTTCTGGGAGAAATGTTTCGACTCCAAATTTTTCCCTTCCAGTCAGAAAAACTTCTTCTGAGTCCGCTTCTTCGTCATCACGAAGTTTGCGTTTTCGTGGTCTTTTATCAATATCTATATCAATCACAAACTCCATGGCTATATTTTCATAGTAGTCGAACATGCCACGAATAGATGCAATAAATCCTACAAGTGATTCATACAATTCACGCACTATTTTAGTATCAATATTTACACTTTGCAATTTCAGATTTACGCTATCAAATCTCTGGAGTATGTCCTTCCATCCATGAATACTATTTCTAGACTGCTGAGTTGTTTCAATAAAGCTGAAGCCTCATCTCGCACAAGTGGTTTTTCTAATGTATTATTGGCAATATGTGATGTCGCCCAGCCAGTTTTCACGCTTCTTCTCTTGCTAACCAAGGCGCCGCTCCTACACCCTGCCTAGTGGGCCTACATGTAAATCCACCACTGCTACTACGGCGTGTTTGTTGCACATTAGGCTAACCGAACATCATAAGGTTAAATTTTAGCGCGAAAAAATTATGACCATAAAAAATTATGATCATTCTTTATTGAACAGCCCTCGTACAAAATAGCAGACTTTTAGGTGCGGAATCAAGAAACTAACCCAGCGTTGGGTTAAGTACGTAGGAGTGATTAATATGTATTCTGTTTATCTCAAATGAAAAGCCGGCCGGAGTGGCCGTGCGGTTCTAGGCGCTACAGTCTGGAGCCGAGCGACCACTACGGTCGCAGGTTCGAATCCTGCCTCGGGCATGGATTTGTGTGATGTCCTTAGGTTAGTTAGGTTTAATTAGTTCTAAGTTCTAGGCGACTGATGACCTCAGAAGTTAAGTCACATAGTGCTCAGAGCCATTTGAACCATTTTCAAATGAAAAGGTTTATCACAGTTGAAAGCGATATTAACTTTTCCGTGCCATTCAGTAAGATCCAATCGTGCTGATAACTTCCATGCTCCTGATTTAGGAGACACAGTAATTTAATGCGTGGATTGGCCGATCTAATTACGGAAAAGCATAAACGAGATTTAACAAAAGAGAGAAAAACTCAGGCTGTGAGAACTGTCATGTTTAGAGGTGGTCAGATTTTAGCTGACTAATCTCAACGGTGCCCACCTTCATTCCCCTGCAGTGAGCCGGTCGTGCTACGCGTCACAAGGAACCCCGAGAAAGGCCCGGCGAAGCCCTTGCGGTGCACCTGCCGGAGTTCTTGTACGAAGATAACACTGAAGTAGTATGTAGCTTACGCCGTCTCACATTTAATTACTATACAGCGGAAATCAGTACCAAGTACCAAGTAATACGAAAATGACGTACGTGGAGCATAGAGAAACGAATATCCTTACCCCTAGTACATACCCTTCAGTTCACAAAACAAGAACTGAACCGAAAGATAGCAACATACTTTAAGACGTTACAGACCCAAGAGAATGAAAATGCGTATATAAATAGTCAGCATGTGATCACTAAAGACTTCGCTGCCATTTCTTCACGAACGTAATCGTTAAACAATCGAGCAATTGTGAGGCCATCTCGTGTCTGCGGTATTAGCTGCCACAAGCTGTACTTAAAGCTAAGTTCAGAATACGGTCCTAAGTGTAAAATAGCGGGAAATTAAAAACTCGTGTTTCCCCATTCCTGTGATGTCACAGACCGTTTGAGCTAAGTTTGAAAAGGAGTAGTCGAGTTATCCTAAGTTTAATTAAATTCTCCCATCCCTCTGACGTCACAGCTTGCGTGACTGACATCCTAAATTCTGGGACGTGTCCTAAGTTCTAAGTTCACTTGTGCTGTGGTCACATTTAATATTTAAACAATTTCCCCCATCCCTCTGATGTACAACTTGAATGTTCAAACAATTCCCCCATCGCACTTGTGCTGTTCAAACATTTACCACATATGAAACTTCCTGGCAGATTAAAACTGTGGGCTGGACCGAGACTCGAACCCGGGACCTTGCCTTTCGCGGGCATGTGCTCTACCGCCTGAGCTAACCAAGGACGACTCACGTCCCGTCCTCACAGCTTAAATTCTGCCAGTAGGAAGGTAGGAGACGAGGTACTGGCAGAATTAAAGCTGTGAGGGCGGGGCGTGAGTCGTGCTTGGGTAGCTCAGTCGGTAGAGCACTTGCCCGCGAAAGGCAAAGGTCCCGAGTTCGGGTCTCGGTCCGGCACACAGTTTTAATCTGGCAGGAAGTTTCATATCAGCGCACACTCCGCTGTAGAGTGAAAATTTCATTCTGTTTACGACATTAGAATCCAAACAGCTGACGTTCCCTTAGTTTAAAAGACGGGCTGTTTAAAAGAATAATCTCTTGTCTTAAGTTGAAAATGGCAAGAAATGAAAAAATCCACATGCACTAAGTTTAACATAGTGTGAAGCCCACTGGTTGTCAGAATTAGAGCAGTTGTCCTAAGTTTAAAACTGTGTAGCTCATTGGTGCAACGTGTGTGGCTGTCAGACAGGTGCTGCTGTTGTGTGGTGTTAGTGGTGGGCAGGAAATCGCGTATCTGTTAGAAATCACAGTGACTGAGAAGTCACAGATATCACAGTAGCAACTTTACAGAATCTAACTGCGATTTCAGTCACAGTTAGCAGTCGCAAGTAGTATTTCACATTCAAAGACGTGAGCCATCTATTGGTCGAATTTAGCACTGCTTTCTGCGATTTCCGTGACAAGTCGCAACTAAGAGTCGCAAGTAGCAACTAAAAAGCGCAGTTAACGTACTTTTCCTAGTGTCATCTGTTGACCGACGTACGTACTTCGTTATGAGAGCCTTGTGCCTCACGAGATCGATGTGCTGTGTGTACATATGAAGGGCTTATTTCAATAGTGGTACAAGTCCATTTTTGTTCATTTTGAGATACAGAGTCGTAAAGTTAAATGAGCGCTGAAAATCTGCAGTTGAGATACCAGAAATATTCAAGCATATGGCTTCTTGCTAGAGATGAACCTTTATTTATGTTTGTTTGGATCACTAATTTCAGAAGCATTATAGATAGAAAAGTGGAGGTAATGGACTTGTACCACTATTGAAATAAGCCCTTCATATTATATGACAACATGCACATTCAGCATCAGTTATGGTTGGTCAAATACTGCTGTGACTCTGAATGTATTATATAAATAAGAAGCAACATTGCCTTTTTCTCCTGAAAAATATCAAGTAACATAACAAATGTGTTTGATTCTGCTTCCAATATGACAGTTTTGGTTAATACTCCACATGCCTACAGGACTTTGCAATGTTAACACAGCAGAACTCAGACATCTGTATAAGTGTAGAGAAATGAAAACAGTCATATGAATGCCTCACTTTTGTTCCGACACAGTTCAAGACTCGGGAGAAAAGTTTTACACCTGGTGTTCTACATGGCAACTTCACACACAAGAACTTTTTGCCGACACTACTACCACCTACATAAGTAAGCTTTTCCTGTGTTACTTTCAAGTAATGCACTTAAGCTATTCCTGATTTAAGTGGAAGATCTGTACGTCCCACTTCCATATCAACAGCCTCAAAATGCATATTGTAGACTTCGGGATATGTTACAGGTCAGTGTCACACCAAGATTGCGGAGAAGGGGGGGGGGGGGGGGAGGGGGCGGCATGCCACTCTCCAACAAGTGTTTACCAATAAGTAAGTGGTGGAAAATTATGGGTATAGGACGGCTTAAGCATGTGGAAAATGAGATTTTTATTATTCACTCACTGTATTTGACATTTATTATTCCTTTAAAATCGCACAACAACTTCAATAAAACACAGTTTAATCATTCACACACTTATTTCACTTTTAAACTGCAAATCCTCTAAGAGCTGTCTTGAATCTTCACGAGTCTCTCTCAACAGCCTTGATGTGGATAGATACGTACAGCAACCAGTAATCAGAGTCAGAACTGTGTCTGCAAAAACACAAGGATTATTAAACAATTTTTGCTGTCATTAATTACTAGCAATATAATTGACAGAGTGGATTGCTAATATTTGCTATAATGAATATCACATTTGCAAGAACGATCTCACTGAAGTAATTAAGTCCATCGAAACGCTTAGAAACTAACCTCTCGTCTGACGAAAACGGTCTAAAGACGCAGTGGCAATTTCTTCAGATCTGTTGACAATGATATTTTGAGTTATCACTTTACTGAGTGACTGAAATGTAGTTCAGGTACCTGTGAACATAACAATATGTTAGAATTCATTTTCTAAATACGAACTATTACGGTACTGTACGGCTACTTACATATTAATTACACTATTAATATTTTCACAGTTGTTTCTTTAATACAAAATTAAAGCCAATGGAAGAAAAAACGTGAAACATACTTGCCAATGACAGGTTTGTTGAGACGCAATTTTCTGTGTTGACAGATGTAACTTTTTCATACGGTGGTAAGTCGCAGGAATCACAGAAATCGCTGAAGTAGCAGAAGTCACAGAAATCGCAGAAGTAGCAGAAATCGCGGAAGTAGCAGAAATCGCAGAAATAGCAGTGGCGGAGGGATACACGACCTATGTTCCTTAACTGCGACTCTCAACTGCGACAAATCACAGTTAAGAATAACAGATACTGAAAAGTAGCATTCACAGAAATCACTGATATCGGAAAATCGCAGTTTAGCCCATCACTAGTGTGGTGTGTGTGTGTGCGTGCGCGCGCTCGTAGCAGGCTAGGAGTGAAGGAGGTGCACTTGCCTTCTATTCGTTTAAACAGTGCCACTGGCAGAACACGTGACGGCCTCCTGCGCTTCCCGCCGCTGCCACCGGCACCGCCACTGCCGCTCCCAGCTGCACAGAGCTTCGCGTCCAGATACATCGGCGGAGGCAGGCGACGAGCGTCAGCACTTCATGTGCCGGTGTCGGACGACTGCACACGTTTTACACTTGCTGGAGTCCAGTGCTGGATACACCGGCAGCTGGAACTCGGCGTGTCGCCGTGTGGTGCCCGCGTGCCAGGCACGCCGTTTTCTCCGCCTGGAGCGGCCAGCGCCACGTCTCGCGGCTCGACACGCAGACAGATGCGAGTCGCCTGTTGTGCGCCACGGCTAGTGCGCCCCACCACAGTCGTTGCACTCTGTGAGGCTGCGTAGTCCAGCACACGACACTGCTCTTACATTATAACTAGACTTTATGGCCTCTTAGTCGTCTGGACTTATGACGATATTAACATTCCATCGTGAGAAATCTTATTTCCAGCACCTGAAATACATTCACCTGGTAAAGTTTTTCGGTGTAGAGATCCGCATACACAATAACTGCAAACTTTTCGGGTACGAAACTCCAGTATAGTGACCACAGAGGGACTGCAAGGGTCACATTCTACTCGATATATGACAGTATTATTCCTTAACTAGGACCGATTTCTCTGGTTGTAGGTAGGCTTATGATTCGATCGATATTTGTCAATATTCGTATCGAAGCAGAGTTGGACAGCGGAAGTGAAGATCCGCTTAATAGTGCACTTTTTACATGCAGTATAACGTCGGTTCTGCTTGTCTGATGTCGATAGGTTTCTGGCGGTATATGGTGTCAAATGTTTATAAAATTAACCTCCAATTATGTATCAGCAATTTTGGTATTTTTCCATCATTCTGACAGAATGATCATCACCGAAAGTATCAACCTAGGTAGCGGTATCTGCTGCCTTGTGGGGTGTGGGGAGGCATATGGGTGTACAGTGTGAACTGTCTTTGATTACGGAAAGTACGTTCGTATTCTGTTTTCTGGAAGGTTGTAATACGCGAGAGTGAGACGTATTCCAAAATTCCACAGCCAACTGATGTTAGAGACATAACCCTTTAGTTGTATCAGCTAAATGACAATTTTTGAAAATGGGAATGACAGCTTTTTTTTTTTCAAGGTGTTGTGCTACCTTTTTTGTACACGATACTGTGTCACGTTCTGTGTTACATGCAATTGGACAGGCTCTCGATAGGTTGAAAGGAACTGAAACGTGCAATTTCTGAACCAGCAGACCATCTTCGCCTTTGTGGACCACTTGTCAAAAGCCTGAGTGAGCACCCTTTGTGGTGCAGACGTATAGGAAGAGAATCAGAGGTTCTGGTGCGTACCGACAGGGAAGTGAAGCTACGGTGACTTCAGTGACGTGGCCAGCTGCGCCAGGATCCGTGCCGTCAACATCCCATCCCGATCCAGTTGGTCCCACAGATTTTCGACTGGGTTTAAATCCAGTGAATTTGGCGTCCAGGGGAATATGGTACGCTCATCCTCGTGTTTTTCGTACCAAGCACTTACACTGCGAGCTGTATAACATGTTGCATTGTTCTGGTGGTAGATGCCACTGTGCCAAGGATAAACCAACTGCACGCAGGTGTTGACATGGTCCCTAAGAATAGATCCATACTTGTGTTGATCCACTGTGCCCTCCAGACTAACGAGATCTCCCAGGGAATGCCACAAAAACATTTCCCATACCATAACGCTCCCTCCTCCGGCTAGAATCCTCCTGACGATTGATGCAGGGTTATACATGTGTAGGCCATATGTCTGATGGAGCATAAAGCCTGATTCGTCTGCAAGGGCCACCCGTCACCACTTAGTCGATGTCCAGTTGCGTGCAAGTTCCAGCATTTGTCGCTGATGAACTGTAATCGGCACGTACGTATGGACCAGGTGCCAACTGTCGAGTCAATTTTCGCTGAATGGTCGTCGAGGAGACACTGTCGGTAGCTCCTCGGTTCATCTGGCCGGTCACTGGCATCTCTGATGAAATTGTCAATTTCAGCTGGTTGTCATTAACATCAGGCGCGTTTAGTGTAGTCTCAGTAGGTCATTCAGTTCAAAACTAGTCACCAAAGTATATTTGACGCAGCTGTGTCAGATTTATAATAAACTAATCGTGAAATAAAAGAGTTGCTGGCCCTACATCAAAAAATGTCGAAATAGCAAGTTGCACGTCTGTTCGCCTGTACAGTCTCCGCAGTTGTCATCCACCCTCATCGTCGATGGCCCTCGGTAGACCACAGCTGCCCCAGCGCCAGTTTTGGGTAGTGCCGCTTTACAGTGCACAGTATACTTTAACCACAATGTTCGGTAAACAGTTTACAATATTAGCCACTTCAGAAATGCTTGCAAACTTGGCCCAAGAGCCAATGATCGTGCCGTTTTGGACGTCACATAAGTCGCTTTGTTTCCACATTACTGTCACGACTGCACTGTCTTCCACATCCCGCCGTCACACTTTATATACCGCCCACTGCCAATGGTGCCACCTGGTTTCTGCACGCTGGCGTCGAACATAAACGGTGGCCATATTAATGTGACTGGACCTTGTACATTTGGATGAAAAGTCTTCTATTGAATCCAATGTGCGCACACAAGATGGGTATTCCAAACTTACTACACAGATGTGGCAATGATTTAATGCCACCCAACAGACCTTAGGTACACATTTTAAAGTGAAATTAGCAAAGCAGTAATGCATTGGTCTGCTGGAGAAACGTTTATAAGCGCTGTATAGGCACCAAACATTTTCTTCAGAACATAGATGGAGCTACTCGACAGGGAACACGTAACTCCATCTCAGAATGTCTACACTATATAGGTTGAGGATGCTATGGGTACAATAATTTGTCATCGATATAAAGTTTTCTTAATGCTCAAAATAGAGTAATGGGGGGTGGATGGTCGCCAAATGATAAGTCGCTTGTGCGGACTCACGTTCTCAAGCCAGCCCCGAGTGAGCAACAGTTGGAAGTGGTTGAAGGATTGTTAAACAGAGAGTAAGTGACAAGGTACCGGACCTCCACGTGTACGTCGAAGGTGCGCCTACCCTGTAGAGCACGATGGGCGGTGATCTGTGGCAGGTCTTTTGACACACAGTACAATACTGGTGCAGGTACAATTTTTTCAGCACATATTGTTGAGCGTGGGGCTCCATAGCAGACGTCCTCTGTGGGATGCGACAACACGTCATTTACAACTGCAGTGGGCTCAGAATCGCGTAAATTAGACCTCGGATGAATGGAAACGAGTCATCTGTTTGGATGAGTCACATTTTTTGCTACAACAGTTCAGTGGTCGTGTCTGGATAGACTGTAATGCAGATGAATGACTGCTCGAAAAATCACACGCCACAGATGCTGACTGATGGGGGCAGCATTTTGCTACGGAGTACATTTAATTGGGGTTTCCGTGGGACCTGTGGTAATAATTGAAGGCACCACTACAGGTACGGACTATGTGAACATCATTCTGGATCAACTGCATCCCTTCCTGTCAGCCATATCATCTTCCAGCGGGATCACTGTCCATCTCATTATGCCACAGTGTTTTGAGGAGCACGATAGCGAACTAAGTTTGGTGTCTCGGCCCCCACATTTGCCTGATCTGAGCCCACCAGTGGAACACATTTGGGACACGAGTGAGCACCAGCTACTCACCCACTCACTGCCAGCCCATAATTTATGGGACTTGTGAAATTTTTACGTAGACATTTGGTCTCGGAAACTACCGCGGCTTTGTAGAATCTGTGCCACACAGAACTGCTTCGATATTGTGTTCCAAAGGTGAACCGACACGCTAATAAACGGGTGGTGATAATGTTTAAGCTCATTAGTGTGTTGGCAGACAACGTGTGTGGATGATGAAGCGCAGTGTGGCTGTTGCAGGGCTGGACTGCGTGACGGGGGACAACTTCTTCGACGTGCTGGACAACGGCGCTCTGCTGTGCAGGTTAGCCAGACTCATCCACGAACGTGCCCAGGCACTCGCAGATCGAGGAGACATCAGCTCCACGGTAAGCGACGCGTCACACTTTCTACCCTCTAATATACATTCGCATTCTACCGTCATCGTTTATGGCTTTACACTAGCTCACAATCAGCTTACTAACTTCTTAGTTTGAAAGGAGACCACTCACCGGAATGCAGAAATATCGGTTTGTCTGTGGCGTGTAAAAATGAAGGAAAACTTGCTAGCTTTTGGAGTTATCCTTTGAAGAATTAGAGTACGTAAACACACACACACACACACACACACACACACACACACACACACACACACACACATTCCCGCCCGCTTCTGTCCCCACACCCTCCACCCAACAGTCCCCCCTCCTCCATCCTGACACACCTCTCAATTCGTGTTGCCTTTAGCGAGTGCCCCTTGCCACCAGCAACAACTACACCTGCCACCCCCTACCCAGCAAACTGCCCTCCATCCGACCTGTTAGCCACGCACCCCCAGCCCCTCTCCCTGCCTCCTGCCTTCTTCTCCCTCTTCCTTCCCCCTCCCCCACTGGACACTACCCCCAGCACAATCAGCTTACCTGCCACAAAATATCATTGGTACTGTCGATGTGTCAGTGTAGCTGGCATTGTGTAAAGGTGTAAGTGTGTGTGTTTCTAGCTTGTCAAAGGATAACTTTGAAAGAAGCCATCAAGTTTTCCTCCTTTTTTGTGTGCCTATCGACAAATCGATGCTTCTGCTTTTCAGTACATGGTCTCCTTTGATTCTAAAGTATTTACATTCTACAAGAACTTCCCCACAACATCTACTAAGTACTTAACATCAAATGACCTTCTAGACCCGTATTTCCTAAACTGTGTTCCTGGGATTCTACTGTCCCGTGGGACGTGAATAAGTGTTTAGAAATTTTGCCGATAATCGTTGAATGAATGTAAATTTCATTATCGACTGCTGTTGGCGTCACAAAACATCGTGTTAGAAATTTCCAATAAAACTATGCATTTCTTCCAGTTTTTATTTGGTATCAAAATACCTTATACGTGTTTCAGCCATTAACACGGTTCCTTCCTCTTATCAATGATGGTCGACAGATGTTGGAAATCATTCAATGTTGGAACAATCTAACAGTGTGGTTGCGCACTGCCTGACTGCACGTTAAATTGCTGTTCAAAATGTCATCCCTCATCTACTCATTGAGTAATGGAGTTACAACAGCCTTCACAGAACTCATTTCATAATCATTATGACGAACAAGCACCACATTTGAAGAAGAATGTCTCTGAAATGCTTCTTTATGAAACCCAGGTGATTTGTACAATGCAGTTGTGTTTTCTGTACGGAATTAAGGTGCGAAAAGTCGTTTCACCGCACCTCCGTCCCTCTCAACAATTGCGATCGCTTTGGCTCTCTTTCCTCTGCAGCAGTATTGCTGATACTTTTTTCATAAATCTGATTGAAATACATCAGTAAGGATGTCTAAATTCCGGAGGTGTAATAATGTGTAACTCACAAGTAGCTACAAGTTGTTTTATCACTCGCTTCCCACGCCCGGGTTCCCGGGTTCGATTCCCGGCGGGGTCTGGGATTTTCTCTGCCTCGTGATGGCTCGGTGTTGTGTGATGTCCTTAGGTTAGTTAGGTTTAAGTAGTTCTAAGTTCTAGGGGACTGATGACCATAGATGTTAAGTCCCATAGTGCTCAGAGGCATTTGAACCATTTGTTTTATCAATTAAAATTAATCAAATCCCAGTATTCGCTCTGGCATGTTGTTTCAACGTCCCGCTTGTGATCAGTACATGTGAAAAGACTGGGCTGATAAACTCATCTGAACTACAATAAATTAACATTGGGATGGCAGTAGAAATTTTGCTTCTATGATGCTTTTTTTTTTAAAGCAAGGTCTGTTTTGTTGTAGACACCAGTAGTTTGTGCGCATACCACAATGAGCGGGTGCGCCGTGTACCGGCATGCCTCGGGAACAACTGTGCTCACTTTCAGCTCTGTAGCCAACCTGTACGATTCTGTTCTGTGCTTTCAAAATGTTTAAGACTATCAACACACCTGCCGCATGTGAGATTCACTCAGTGATATAGTTTTTGTCAGCAAGGAACCTGTCTGCTGCAGATATTCATTGATAGATTTGTGAAGTGTACAGTGATACAGTTATGAGTGAAAGCAAAGTGCGTAAGTGGGTACGAGAATTCAAAGATGGCTGTGACAACGTCCACGATGAGGGCTGCTCTGGTCGTCCTTCTTTGATTTGCAGACAATTTGGTGGCTTCAGTTGAAGCGAGGATTCGTGAGAACAGGCGCTTCACAATAACAGGTCTCTCAAATGAATTTCCTGACATACCGAGATCAGTGCTTTACAACATTGGTTCTGAACACCTAAAGTTTAGGGACTGTGCTCCCGCTGTGCCCTGAAACTCCTAACAGAGGACCACAAAAGCCAAAGATTTGAGTGTGTGATGAAGTTCTCGACTCATTATCATGAAGAAGGTGATGGCTTCTCGAGTCAGATCGTAACTGCAGACGAAGCGTGGGTTTTGCACATCGTGCCCGATTCGAAGCAACAGAGCACGGGATGGAGACACACACACTCGCCTGTAAAGGTGAAGGCCAAACTGACTCTGTCCCAGTGCAAAATCGTGGCGTCAGAGTTTTGGGATTGGCATGGTGTTTTGTTGGTCAACTTCATGCAAGGAGGAACCACTATCAATGCAGAAGCATACTGCCAAACCCTAAGAAAACTACGCAGAGTGATTCGAACCAAAAGATGCGGCATGATGACAAAGGGAATTGTCCTTCTCCATGACAATGCAAGACCTCACACTGCAGTTCAGACTCGTGATTTATTGGACAGTTTTGGCTGGGAATTTTTAGACCACCCACCCTACGGCCCTGATCTTGCACCGAGTGATTACCAACTGTTCCTCCACCTCAAATAACACCTCAGTGGCAACCGTTACAATGATAACGATGACACAAAAGTGGCAGTGAACTCTTGATTATCGGAGCAGATGGCATGTTTTTATGAAGATGGTATTTTAAAATTGGTTTAGAGGTACAATACATGTTTGAACAAACTTGGGAACTATGTCGAAAAATATGGTGAAGTATGTACTTTCTGCAAATAAATTTACTTTTTTTTAAATAACGTTTCATTGTGTTCTTATGTTCAAATGGACCTTACTTAAAAAACGCACCTCATATATTTTATTACACTTTTACACACGAAGCAAGATGGACTGCAGACAAGTGTATTCACTACATACATTTCTGCTTTTATTTACGGGTGCCATTAGGAGACACTTTCTATTCTTTGAATATGTATTTTACAACAATGGCATGAGATGGTATTGTGTATGGGAGACTTTGCTTTGCTCAGTATTATTGGCAAACTCTACAATTAAAATGTGACACTCAATATTATTCTACAGAATAATGTAAATTAATTGTTGGAAGGTCTCCCAACACAGAGAAACAAAACAGAACATCATCCATTCCCCAGTATTAATCAATTTTCATTTGCTCGTAACTGTACTGTAGAAGTTGGCAGAATATGTCGGAACCAAATTTGGTGACTTGAATCATGCTCACTTGCACTCGGACTTTGTACACTATTCAGTGCTTTATAATGGATTTCTGAGTTTTTGAATTTTGTAATTGTGACTAATATCCAAAAACTCATGAATTCGCAAACAAAACTGAATTATTGCTAAGGAAACAAGAAAAAAATAAAGCATCAAATACTTTACCAAAATTCCGTGTGCAACCTACTTAACACACAATTGTTTGGAAAATGACTTTTTAAATGATACATTTATATATAATACACAGTCAATTAATGTGACCACTGCCTATGTTCGACCACCCACAGTCAGCAGTAAACTTTTCACGTGCCACCTTGGTTAAGGTATACCATGCATGGTAAAATGGCTCCATCCAAAACTAGCACCAAGGCAACTGTGGTGCACCACAGGACATGGATGACAGGAATGAACAACACCCAGCTGCAGAGATGTGTATGGGCAAATAGATGTGCTACAGTTGAGTAACTGATCACCCAGATAAAACAATGTTCTACAACAGTGTCTCTTCAACAACTGTTGCTGCGTATGTGCCTTCACCATTGGTGCCTGGTTCGTGCACCCATGCCGATTGTTGTTCATTAGAGAGCAAAGGGTGTAATTTGCACACTGGTACTGCATTTGCATGTCCACTAAGTGGTTACAGCTGGCCTTTTCAGATGAATCACATTTTATGCTCCATCTGACAAGTGGCCATTGGTGTGTATGGTGTGAAGCATCTAAATGCAAACACCCAGGCTGGAAGAGGAGGTGGTGATAGGAGAAATGTTTTTGTGGCATTCCTGGGGTGATCTTGCCATTCTGGAAGGCAAAGTGGATCAACATAAGAATGCATCTATCCTAGGGGACCGTGTCGACCTCCACGTGCAGTTTGTTTTTCCTCAGAACTATAGCATATAGCACAATGTCAATGCAATGTCTTGCACAGCTTGCATTGTATGTACACAGGTTGAAGAGCACCAGGATGAATTTACTGTAGTCCCCTGCCCATCAAACTCCCCAGATTTAATCCCAGTCAAGAATCTGTGGGACCAGCTGGACCGGGCTGTTCACACAGTGGAACCTCAACTGAGAAACCTAGCACAGCTGGCCGCAGTACTGGTATCAGCTTGGCTCCACATCCCTGATGGTGCCTTCCAGAACCTCACTGACACTCTTCCTGCACGTTTTCCAGCAGTACATGTTGCGAAAGGTGTTCGTCCGGGCTTTCAATAGGTGCACCCGTTAAGGTGACCGGATGGTGTATTTCATAATTATCTACTGCTGAGCTTCCGATGGTGGAAGTATCCGAATCAAATCTTCGAGAAGAATCGAGTCAGCGAGGAATGAAAAAGGGAAACAGTTGATCCGCATTTTAATTCTTCACATATAAAATTGGATTTACTGTTGAAATGACAACACACGTAACAAAGCATGATAAATTTTGTATTCTACAGTTGGGTTTTTACATTGGTTTGATCATGCAAGTGATCAGGCTTAAGTCCAGAGAAAGCTATCAGTGGCACGCATTGTTCTGAATTTGACCCTAACATGTCTTGGTTCACTTGGCATCCACTGTCAAATATTTCTGACAGCTGCCAAACTCAGTAATCTACCAGATGTGGCACCATCTGACTAAGTCATGTTGTATATGTCAGTTGAGAAATAAATCATGTAATGGATGTGTTTCAGTCTTTATGTGTCTGTGGTGGACATTCACGAAATTTGTTATTTCCATTTGTAATTTATACCACAGCTGGTGAAGCAGGCACACACCTTAATGGTTACCACTAAAAGAAAAACTTAGCAACATTTCCTCTAAAATGTGTTCACCACGCAGAGGCTATGTTCTTCCTCTGCTTCCTGTGCTCCCTCAAGGCCAAACCTCAATTCAGCATCGATAAATCAAAGCCCTATGTACTTTTGTAAATATATTATTTAAAGCTTAAGGAAGGCATTCCAACAGAATTGTTTTAATTTTTACAGAATTTGTATATTGCTCAAAAGTATCCTCGGATTCACGGCTAAAGAGAGGAATGAAATGAAATGATCACACGGCACTGATGGTCGAGAGACCCTACGTGGAGTAGTCCAGCCGGGGATTTGCAAGTCTTTTCACGTGATGCCACTTAGGTGACTTGCATGTCGACAATGATGAAATGACGATAAGGACAACAAAACACACAGTTGTGAGCAGAGAAAATCCCCAACCTGGCCAGGAAAGAAACCTCAGCCTGCTGCATGGCAGACACATTGACTGCTCAGCTAAGGAGGGAACTTTGAGGGCACTTCCACCACTCAAAGTTGTGGTACTTCAACTGATAAGTCTACTACTGAAGAAGAAAATGATACAAAAACTGGGCTTTCTTCAAAAGATAATATTAAAGAATGTGTGTCCCATACAAACAAACCTAAATGAAGAATTATGAAAGGTGCATAAATTTTAATTCACATGTCAGATGCTTCTGTTGCAGTGTGTTTTATGTCAGACAAAACTTGCAAACGGTTCTTTGACCCCAGCTAAACTTTGTAGGAAGCTAGGAACAATACATGCTGATCACAAAGAAAAAGATATTCTCTTTTCACTTTTTGAAAAAGAGAGCACGACTCAATAGAAAAGCCAAATATCAGATAATTACTTCTGCAAAAACTGAAAATGAAAATATAATCAAAGTATCTTAGTGTGTATCTTACTGTACTGTGCCTAATGGTGACACTCATTCAGTTGGGAAAAAAAATTCATTAAGTTGTGTAAAAGACATAAGACAATGCAGTACAGTTATCTAATAATACTGTTTCAGTCTAATAAAACTGTTTCGTGACGAATCGAAGATCTTTCCCCTGCCATAGAGAAAGAGTTAATTTTTAGATTTGGGATTTTCAGTGAGTATACACTGCAAATGGCAGATGCCACAGGACTAGCTGTACCAGTAATATTTGTTTGTTAAATATTTGATAAATGTATTGAAGACAAGTTACTCATGAGTGCATATTTATGTGAAAAAACAGCAGAAGAAGTTTTATGCAATTGTATTAATGATTACCTTATAAATCATGAGGTGGGTTGGGAGAAGTGTATTGATATTTGCGCAGATGGTGCTATAGGCATGGTAGCCGAAACAAAGAGAACTATACCGTGTATACTGCAGGTAGCTACAAAGGCCGCCAGTAGTCATTGTATTCTGCATAGGCAAGCTCTAGAAACAAAAAGAAAGCCTATAGGTTTAAACTATAGTTATGCATGAAGCAGTCAAGATGATGAACTATGTAAAATTTCGACCGCTGCAGGACAAAGTGTTTAAAATTTTGTGTGACAAAATGGGTGGTAAACATGATGCACTTTTACTACTTACAGAAGTAGGATGGCTATCCAGAGAAAAAGTGCTATTGAGGCTTTAGTAACTTCATAATGAATAGTGGGCCCTTCTTTAATGCACAAAATAATTCAGTACAAAAATCTATTGAATTTTTAAGAAGTCCTTTATGGTTGTTGCATATTTGGCTGACATTTTTACAAAGTGCAATGGGATTCACTTGTCATTGCAAGGAAAGTGTGATACAGTTTTTAATACAAGAGACAAAATTGTATATTATGAGAGAAAATTGCAATTTTCGATTTCATCCTTTCAAGGAAACAATTTTAATTGCTTTCTCACTTTACAAGAATGTCTGACTGAAAACTGTTTTAAAATAAATGAAGTTTCTAAACTATTTATAGAGCACTTACATGACTTGGGAAAAACTCTTCTGTGATATTTTCCAAAGATTAGTGAGACTAATTCTCATTTCAAAATCCGTTTTGTAAAATAACTAAGCTGACAGGCTTAAGTGTAAGGGATTACAAAAAATGAAATGACTTAATAAGTGACTCTTATTTAAAGCAAAAGAACAAAGGTCAGGCTTTATGTAATTTCTGGGCACATTTATCAGAAGACTATTTGAGTTTATCAAAATGAGCTATTATTGTTTTACTTCCATTTACCACAACATATATATGTGGTGCAGGATTTTCTAAATATGCTGCAATGAAGATGAAGTTCAGAACAGGCTTGATGCCACACCATATATTAGAATTCAGCTCTGTACTATTGCTTATGATATCAAGAAGATTTGTAATTTAAGGATCCAAAGTCACAGATGCCATTGAAAACTTCATTCCACTTCTTTGTAATGAGTTAAGGAAGCAAATAAAATAATTACTAAATATATTTCAAATAAATAATTAATTTTTCTTAGTTTTTTAAAAAGTTATGATTTCTGTATTATTAGTTGATTTGAAATTGAAATAATCATCGAATAAATCAAGTTTTCTCATTTTTAAAGCTGTATTAGTTTTATTAACTTTCTAAATAAATAAGATGCTCCATCGCACTATCAGTATTCACAAAATGTTCCACCAGAAGAAACGTTTGGGAAACCCTGTTCTGTACAAAAACCAGTCTTATAATTTGACATTTGATGGGAAGTATTCAGAAAGTTTGAAAAAATAAAGTTACATAATTGTTATTTGTGTTAGGTGCATATCAGAAGTCCTGATACGCACTGGAATCCCCATTACATAGTACCACAGCATGCTGTGAGAGGAGCCAATGCAAAATGGCACAGCCCATGTATAAACTGGAGTATTGTGCGGTAAATCATTCTCTGCAGTTGAAGGGGAACAACACTGCAAACAATCCGTGCTGAGTTGATAGTGTACGAAAACAATACACCAACATAGACACAGTAGTTAGGTGTTGCAGATATTTCATGTGCTTTCAGACAAGTCTGAATGACAAAGAATGAATTGGCAGTCTTTCACTGTTAAGAAATGAGAATCACAAGAGAAGGGGAAGCCTTGGTACTCGAAGACTGAGCTAAGTGGGGCAAAAGAGGAAAAAGTGAAAATCTGTCATGGAGCAGTTTTCAACATGTTACACCACATTTTGAACATGACAAATGTCACCACCTTTGGGTTCCGCAACTGCTCACACTTGTTCCAAAAGACTGCCGAACCGAGGCAGCTGTGTCAGACCTATCCAGGTGACTTCTTTAGCCACCTAATTACTGTTAATGAGTGTTGGGTGTAGCACTATGACCCCAAGGCAAAGGAGCAAAGTGAGCAATGGAAAATTTGGACCACCGAAAAATCCAAAGATGCAACTGTCATTGCGCAAGGTGACGCTGAGTTATTTCTATGACTGTCATGATGTGGTGTTAACAGATTCAGCTCATGAGGGGAAACTGGGTGTAGCACTATGACCCCAAGGCAAAGGAGCAAAGTGAGCAATGGAAAATTTGGACCACTGAAAAATCCAAAGATGCAACTGTCATTGGGCAACGTGACGCTGAGTTATTGCTATGACTGTCATGATGTGGTGTTAACAGATTCAGCTCATGAGGGGAAACTGTCATAATAGTGCACAGCCAAAATCTCCTAACAACTTTAAGGGGAGCTATCAATACAAAGCTGTTTGAAAGTATGGTTTTACACCATGACAGTGTCTCAGCTCAGTCTGCAAAAGACAGTCCAAAATACTACTTCCTTAAGCGATCAAATTTTTGCCTCATCCCACTCACCAAATTCTCATGACATGGCATACAGTTACTTTGCCCTCTCTATTGGGTGAAGAAATCGTTGTGTGACAGGAATTTCCAGAATGGCAAGATGATTTTTTTCTGGTCAATATGCAGACTCCTACAGTCAAGGTCTCTGCCAAGCCAGCCACCATTGGTAAAAAGTTGTCATGTTGAAGGGTGACTTTTTCAAGAAGTTTAACAACATCACCAAGACTATCACAGGCTGATTTTTCTAGAGGTCAATTTTTTAGGTGAAAATTAAATATTTCACAGTACCTCTCATACTTTTGAAATTAACAATCCAAAATCTTTCCTCATTTGTGGGTTCAGTGGTGTTTGCCATGACTAGCATTCCCCCAACATTGTGTAATGATCAGAGCAAAAAGGTCAGAATGGGGAGATGTATATCAGGGGTCCCTCAAGGATCAGTACTTAGTCCTTCATCTTTGTCATTACATGTTAATGCTGTGTCAACTGTTCTCTCTTATTGCAAGTATCACCTATGAGCTGATGATCTCCAGTTATACCTAAATTCAAGTGTTCACAGCCATCCAGCATGTAAACAGTGAGTTACTTGCCTTATCATAATGGACAAAGATGATGTGTTTGAAACTTAAACCATCTAAACACATACAGTTCTGACAGTCACAAAAAACGTATACCCTCTCAGTTCAGAGGCTTTTTTTGGTCCCTAATTCTGTATGGTTCAGTAATATCTATTTGTTTCTCTGCTAAGAATTTGGGGATATCATGTAGAATAGATTGAACACACAACTTGAGTTGTTAAGATAATGTCAGCATTTCTCTTTGTGTTGCAGAAATATAAAAACGAACTCCCTCTTGAGCTAAAAATAAAGAAAATAATTCCAATAATAAATGAACAGCACCAGTTTGCTTTTGTTCTACATTTCATTCTGATGCTGTTCATTTATTACAATGTTGTTCTACCAAGAACCGACGGAAGGTTCTGTTAGCAAAATAATTCCAGTTTTTGATTATGGTAATGTTATTCTTCAAGGATTTTTATAAGAGAGTTCACATTGGGTGAGACGAAATGAATGCTTTGGGGTGCATTACTTTTGTGATGTTTGGTTTTTCAACCGCACAACTCCTGTCTTTGAAGAACTACCACTGCTATGTGAAGAGATCATCATAGCCTCTACTTGCACTGCCATTTGCTCAGTCATTGTATTCCCTCTTATTTATTGTCAGTTCTAGTACCATAACATTAACAGCATTGCAGAGATACCAGTTCTCAATAAAGGAAAAGCCTTTCTACACTGCAGCATGACACAGCCACCATTTCAGAATAATTTTCCACCTCAGGAACATGGTTTTGGAGTGGTTTTCATCCCAACCTCAGAGAAATTGTCCTTTCCAACTTTACAAGACAGTTAATGTCCCATGATCTGTAACATAGCTAGCTTGTCCATTTTACTGTCTGAAACTCTCACAAGTCAACCAATAGCTGCCCCCTCACCTATCCTTTACTGCAGAGACCTCTACTGAAACAGTCTGCTCTTCCTTAACAGTAATAATAACAGTAACTGCCACTGTTTTTTCAATCTTCTCTGTCATTATCTCTCCTGTTCCTGATCATATTAAACATGATCACAAATGCAAAACTAAATAATTTCACTGTTATTCTTAATATCTGCTATTATTATTGCTATCTTTAATTAGTATTTAGGTGCTAAACACCACAGTGTCATTATGACCCAAACAAATCTTGAAGTCTACTATTATTACTGTAATACAAATTTTAATCATTACTTGAGCACTGAAGACCATAATGCCATTCTGCTTATGAAAAATAAATCTGTGAAATTATTGGAATTAAAATCAAATTTTTAGTGTATCAAAAGCAAAATCAACTGAAAAAACTAATAAACTGCAACAGAATTGCTGACCAGTACTTAATTGAGGATGTGAAATGTTTATTATTGCTGACAGACAAATATAAAAGAAAAAGTGATGATGCAATTCTACCTTTCACAACTACTAGTTTCCTCCTTGGGGAGGAGAGAGGGCTAGGTTGGAGGAGGTTAGAAAGAAAGACCAAGTCACTCACACCCCAATATAAGTAACCTGTAGTGGAAGTTGAGGGTAGCCAAAGTGACTTAGCTATGGGAAAGACAGATGCCATACTCAGGTTTTGTTGGAAACTTCCTAAAGAAGTTTAATTTACACACGAAACAAGTCACTTGCAAGACCCCATATCACCTATTCTTGAGTATTGTGTCATTCTGAGACCCTTACCAGTTTGTATGAATGGAAATGATAGAAAATATTTTAAAAAGAGCTGCATTAGTCATCACATATATGTTTAGTCAACCTGAGAGTATGACCGAGATGCTCAACAAAATGCAGTGAGGGATGTTACAAGGATGAGAATGTGCATCACAGAGAGACTTACTAGCAAAATACTAAGAACACCAAATTAAAAAAAAAAAAAAGGTTCAAATGTGTGTGAATTCCTAAGGGACCAAACTGCTGAGGTCATCAGTCCCTAGACTTACACACTACTTGAACTAACTTAATCTAACTTATGCTAAGAACAACACACACACACACACACACACACACACACACACACACACACACACACACACCCATGCCCAAGGGAGGACTCGAACCTCCAGTGCGAGGGGCCACACAATCTGTGACATGGCACCTCAAACTGTGTGGCCACTCTGTGCAGCAACCCAAATTCCAAAACAAGTCAAGAAGATATAATACTGTATGACATACACCTCACATAATGACAAAGATGCTAGAATTAGGTGAAAGTCAGGCTCATTCAGAGAAGTACCAACAATCTCTCTTCCATACACTACCTACAGACGGAACAGGGGAAAATGGTAGCCTACTGGTTTACCATGTATGCTCCACACAGTGCAGCAAATTCTGCCAACACACTGACTGTTGCATCGTAAAGGGACCTCTAATGTACCTTCATTTTTAATGAATTTCTGTCTGATTCTTCTTCATTGCTGACTTCTCTACTTATCTGGTATTCTGATTAGAGTATGCCCAGAAATGTGATGATGGTTGTAGCTTTTCCTTTCTTAAAAAAGAAATAATGATATTTCACATCTCCATACCTGTCAGCTCTAATACTCACACTCAAAATTACAATAGCCCGGAGATCCATTAAACATCAAGAAATGAAGCTGAATGTTCCAAAGATAGCAAAAAATTGAAAAGCAAACAATGGAAAATCCAGATTGTAATATCAACAATGCTATGAAAAGGGTAGATTGCTACTTGCTGTAAAGGTAACATGTGGAGTTGCAGACAGGCACAATGAAAAAGACTGATATATAAGCTTTTGGGCAAAGTGTTCTTCAGAAGAGAAAAATACACACGCATTCACACAAGCAAGCACACCTCACACTCATATGACTGCTCTCTTTGACCAGAATTTTGAGATGTATGTAAATGAGTGAATGAGTGAGTGAGAAGTGCTTGCTTGTGTGAATGTCTGTGCATTTTTTTATTTTATGAAGAAGTTTTTGACCAAAACTTATATGTAACAGTCTTTTCATTGGACTTGTCTGTAGCACAACATGTCATATTTATGGTGAGTAGCATCCTATTCCTTTCATAACATTGTTAAAAAAGTGAAAATCAATATTCCCACAATATTGTCTATTAGTTAGAAAGCAGTTTTCATAATAATGAGTGAAGGAATTGGAAGTTTTTAATAATGAAAACATTTATTGCCAAAATAGTTGGATTTCGCATTAAAAAATGGTGATCTTTTGGTTCTGGAGGTGCTGCCATTGCAACTTAAAAGTTCCTGGCTTTCCCTGCTCATACCATGCGTGACTGTGAACACTGACCAGTCCGACTTAACTGTGAAGGATGTAAATTTCAGTCCAAGGGAATGCTGAAATTTAACTTTCTGCATCTTGCGCTTTTTACAAGGCCGTGCCTCCGAATTCTTTATTCTGTTCTCAATATTGGTTGAGGTATTACATGTCATATAATATCTCATATACAATAATCTCATACATATTACTCAGTCAACTTTCCCATTTTGCTGTTGTAGGTTGCAACCCTCTGCCACTAGAGAGCTTCAGATTGTAGTGTGTAATGTGATGGTGTGTAACGGAATTATGTAAGTGCATGAGAAAAGGTTTGCTGTAATAGTTTTCAATCATTGAAAACTTTGACCACATATAGAGCACCTTCTCCTTCAGTATGATAATGCCAGACCATACACGAGTGATGGGACATTGGCAACGATCTGATGTCTTTGTTTCACTGTAATTGATCATCCTCCATATGGTCCCAGTTTGGCCACTCTGATTTTCATCTGCTTCCAAAATTACCTCTGAGGACGTCACTTTGATAGTGATTAAGTGCTGCAAGCAGATATGAGGTTGTGGCTCTGTCAACAAAGTCAAACATACTACAGTGACAGTATCAACAACTTGGGCTTTCATCAGGAGAAATGTTGAGAAATAATTTATATACACATGAAGACTAAAGATGTAGAATGTTGATGAAATCTGATTATTTAAAAAGCTTAGTTTCAAGCTTTATTTACAAAGTTTTATTTCAAAAGCCACATTTAAAAAGTTTTCGTATAAAAAATTGGAGGCATTACTTCTCAGTGTGCCCTTGATAAAGTGAAGATCTTTTAGTGAAATTATGTTATCATAACTCTGACTGCATGAGTATAACATTTAGATTTGAGCATTTAGAGAAGTTTATTGACAGATCTCATCTTCATCACTGAAAAATGTGATTGAAATGTTTGAAGGCATATGCATTTTAAAGCATGTGTGAAAAATGGAAGATCCAAATTGTATGTTGCAGTTGCACTCTAGATTGAACACAAAACTATCATTCTTAGACCAACAAGCATGTTAAAAGACTTTGTCTGAATATCAATTAAATCACCCTCAAAAGGCATCCTTATAAGGGAACTGAAAGCAACCAGCTCTGTGAAACAACAATAATTTGGAAAATGTGTTTCTTTACAAATGGCAAATATTGTAATGTCTTTTAAAAGTGCTGTGAACAGATACAGCACTTTTTTTTAATGAGATTATAAATACCCAGAACTTGTCACATGTGGGAGACCAAAAATCCATTTATGATTGTGGAAGTGTGTGTTGTCAACCAGTGCTACCACAGAGATTCTGTGATAACCATGTTATTTTAGTTCTTTCTCATATGAATTCAATCAGTTTCCGGACTTTACTTACACTTAATGACTTTGGGCTGTGAAGCTACTTGAAATCATAGATATGAGGAGATAGCTCTAGTCATTGGCCTTGTTGAAACAACCTATAGGAAGTACAATACTCAAAATAGTAGTTACGTGTAATAAAAACATACAGGCCATATGATTCCGTACAAATATATTTTATTGTCCTACAAGGTACAAAGGATGTTGTCACAAATATCGATCAGAGGCAACTAACAGCAGGTCCAGAGAGGTTAGTTGATCTATGTCAGAGCAGCAATATTGTCGCAGAAGAAGCTGAGTAGCACAGTCACCGTGGTGTAGTGGTTATGCTACTAGACTGTTGCATGGAGAATTGTGAGTTCAAAACTTACCTCTAAAATTTTAATTTTTATATTCGGTTCGAGTACATTCTAGGAGCATCCACAAATGTCAAGAATCATTGTACTGGGATGTTCTGTAACTGTATATATACCGTATGTGTTCTGGCTGCAGGCTGAATAAACCTTCATTAAGTGAAGTTAGTGCTCGTCAGTCATCTAATTACACCTTCTTCTACGTGACATTATTCTGGTGGAGACGCTCGGCATTGGAACTTGTGATAGCGCACAATATCGACGACACAGTGGCTCCCATCAGGCCACGACAGAGCCGACGTTTAGGTGGCAAGAAACTCGAGTTTGAGCCATATTCAACAGATCACAATCTATCGGAGACAGAAGAAGAAGACGACATTACGATGACAGCAACCGTGTGCCATCACAAGAGACATCCTTCCGGGTTCTCTAGTGACGATGGCCAAGATCAGAACAAGTGGCTGAAGGTATATGAGCGTATAGCCAAATTTAACAAATGGGATGACACCGTGTGTTTGGCTAACGTATTTTTCTACTTGGAGGACACTGCCAAGCAATGGTGTGAGAACAACGAGGAGAAGTTCACAAGCTGTGAAGTATTTCAGGCGGCACTGCACAAGTATTACGGCGACACACACAGCAACAGAAGTGCAAGGCTGAAGATAAATTAAAGTGCAGGGCACAGTGTCCAGGAGAAACTACAGCATCCTACATTCAAGACGTCTTGGAGCTGTGTAAAATAGTGGATCCAGGAATGGAGGAGGAAGATAAGGTTGCACATCTCATGCTGGGTGTTGCTGAGGACCTGTATCAAGCCCTACTCCTGAAGGAGGTTTCGACAGCAGACGATTTCATAAAATGGTATATCGAGACAATGCATAAAAAAAAATACACGAAAGAAGTTTGAACGGCCAAACGTCGTATCGATGTATGTGATGGAGGAAGAAACTGATCTCACAAGTGTTCTTCATCAGATAGTGTGAGAGGAAGCTCAGAAAGCACTTGGATTGCATGGCGAGCAAAAAACCGAGACGCTTCGAGTGGTCATAAGGGAGGAACTGGAACAGATATTGAACCCAATCTCTCGTCCTTCATTTCCCTTTAAAACGGTGAAAAAGTCGAGATCCAGGCGAAGTTACGTTCCTATAATGACGCATGAGGAACCTGTACCAAGGAAGACTGACGTCTGGAGGACCCAGGACAACCAACCAATATGTGGACGCCCGCGCCAGAAGACAGCAGACCGATCTTAGCCGACGCCAACTCCGGGACGACGAAGATGAACAAGAAGATGTGGGTGCAGGACGACGTAGGTCACCATCGCCGCAGGCTAGCCGCTGGAGAGGACGCTCCCCAATACGCCGATCAAGGTCTCCATCGCCGTTTAGAACCTCTAGCCGATCGCCTAGCCGCCGCAACCTGGAAAACTAAAGGGTGCGAGCTCCCTTGGAGGGGAGGCCGCCGAAGAGAAAAATTCCCTGCCGTCGATCACTACAAAAATAATAGGAAACTTCGTCTATATCCTCATGGATGGCCGACCAGCGGACGCTCTTGTGGACTCTGGAGCATCATATTCAGTCATTCCGGAGAAGTACCGTCGTCAGCTACAGAAAACCGTATTCGTCGACAGCAAAACATCTCTGCTGAAGGTGGCTAATGGCAAATATGTAAAACCTACAAGAAGATGTGTCATTCATGTGGGTATAAGTGGCCATACACAGCCCTTAGAATTCATCGTCTTACAAGAGTGTAGTCATGACGTCATTCTCGGATGGGACTTTTTGAAAGCTTCTCCTGCAATTATAGATTGTGGTCGCTCGAAGATTATGCTAGACGAGATGAGACACTGTGGACAGGAAGATGTGCATCCGAGTGTGTGGAGACTATGTGTGCTGGATGAAGTGATCATTCTTCCAGTCAGCGCTAGAAAGGTAACTATCATGTATCATGCCATGCATCAGCCCATGGATCTTGTAGTGGAATGTAAGAGAAGCATACCACTGAAGAATAACTTGGGCATCCCAGCCTCTGTCGTCTCGTTTAAGAACGGATTTGATGAATTGTGAATAGTTAACTGTTGCCGAGAACTGCAGATCCTTCCAAGACGCATGTGCATAGCAAACGCTGAACCGTTAATTGCCGAACGGCTGAGCATCATAAAAACCTCCCATGCCGAGTCTGTGGGCGAAATTGGCGCTACCATTACGAGACAAGATCTTCTAGCTCGACTATCACCAGATCTCACTAAGGAACAACAGAAGAAGCTACTTGCCATTCTTCAAGAGTTCTCTGAATGCTTCACTCCACAGGTGAAGAGTAAATTAGATAAATCAATGGTGAAGCACCGAATTAGCACTGAAGACCATCAACCATTTAGCCAGAGAGCATACCGTGTGTCAGCAACGGAACCTCGAATAATTAGCGACGAGGTAGAATAAATAAAGAAGAATGACATCCTTGAGCCTTCACAGAGCCCATGGTCGTCACCAGCGGTCCTCGTCAGGAAGGAGGATGGCAGTTGGCGCTTTTGTGTTGATTACAGGAAACTTAATGAGATAACTAAAGAAGACGTTTACCCTCTTCCACGAACTGACGATACACTAGATTGTCTGAAGGGGGCTAAGTTTTTCTCAACCATCGACATGTACTCTGGCAAATCGAAGAAGATGAGGCTGATCGTGGGAAAACTGCATTCATCACCCCTGAGGGCCTGTAAGAGTTTAAGGTAATGTCGTTTGGTTTGCGTAATGCACCAGCAACTTTTGAACGGATGATGGATAATCTTCTGTCACCTGAAGTGGACGCTGTGTCTTTGTCATTTAGATGACATTATAGTGTTCTCAGAGACATTTGATAAACACGTAAAAAAGACTGAGGGCCGTTCTTAAGTGTCTCCAACAAAGTGGACTGAGACTTAATCCAAGAAAGTGTCTCTCTGGAGCAAAAGAAATCAAAATACTTGGACACCTTGTGTCAAGCGAAGGTGTGATGCCAGACCCAGGAAAGGTGAGATCTATAACGGAATTTCCTATTCCTAAAAGTATTAGAGATAAGCTTCCTCGGATTTTGTTCTTATTACCATCGTTTTATCAAAGACTTTTGTACCAAAGCCAGGCCACTCCAAGAGTTGTTAAAAGCCAATGCTAAATTTATCTGGGGTGGTGCTCAACAAGACTCTTTCGATGTGCTGCGAATAGCTCTGACGACTGACGCTGTACTTGGTCTGTATGAAGAGAGAGCACCTACAAACTACACACAGATGCCAGTGGGTATGGGATCGGTGCTGTTCTGGTACAAATTTCGGATGGAAAAGAGCCTATGCTTCTAGGACACTTACAAACTCCGAGAGTAACTACTCAAATACAGAAAGAGAATGTCTCGCTGTGATGTGGGCCATGTGCAAATTTCAACAGTATCTCTATTCACTTTTCTGGTTGACATGTCTTAAAGATCCAACAGGACGACTCGCCAGGTGGGCAATACGTCTTCAAGAGTATGACACTACCGTAGTGTACAAAACAGGAAAAAAAAACACCAAGATGCCGACTGTCTCTCAAGAAACCCTGTGCAAGACCATCAAGACTTTGATGAAGATAGTGACTGTCGTCTTGCTGCACTCCAGGATCTCTCTGCTGAGCAGAAGAAGGACGCCAAGATATCTCAAATTATGCTTGCCTTAAATCGCTCAGAGGATGTGAACGGACAATTTAAGGTAGTTTATGGATTACTTTGCAAGAAAAACTTTGATCCGTTTGGAAAGAGGTGGCTACCAGTGATTCCTAAACACTTGCGCTTAGATGTTCTACAGAAATTCCATGAAACACATGAGGCCGGACATTTAGCATTTACACTACTGGCCATTAAAGTTGCTACACCAAGAAGACGACGTGCTACAGACGCGAAATTTAACCGACAGGAAGAGGATGCTGTGATATGCAAATGATTAGCTTTTCAGATCATTCACACAAGGTAGGCGCTGGTGGCGACACCTACAACGTGCCGAGATGAGGAAAGTTTCCAACCGATTTCTCATACACAAACATCAGTTGACCGGCGTTACCTGGTGAAACGTTGTTGTGATGCCTCGTGTAAGAAGGAGAAATGCGTACCATCACGTTTCCGACTTTGATAACGGTCGGATTGTAGCCTAATTGCGGTTTATCGTATCGCGACATTGCTGCTCGCGTTGGTCGAGATCCAATGACTGTTAGCAGAATATGGAATCGGTGGATCCAGGAGGGTAATACGAAACGCCGTGCTGGATCCCAACGGCCTCGTATCACTAGCAGTCGAGATGACAGGCATCTTATCTGCATGGCTGTAACGGATCGTGCAGCCACGTCTCGATCCGTGAGTCAACAGATGGGGACGTTTGCAAGACAACAATCATCTGCACGAACAGTTCGACGACGTTTGCAGCAGCATGGACTATCAGCTCGGAGACCATAGCTGCGGTGACCCTTGACACTGGATCATAGACAGGAGCACCTGCGATGGTGTACTCAACGACGAACCTGGGTGCACGAATGGCAAAACGTCATTTTTTCGGATGAATCCAGGTTCTGTTTACAGCATCATAATGGTCGCATCCGTGTTTGGCGACATAGCAGTGAACGCGAGTTGGAAGCGTGTATTCGTCATCGCCATACTGGCGTATCACCCAGCGTGATGGTATGGGGTTCCATTGGTTACACGTCTCGCTCACCTCTTGTTCGCACTGACGGCAGTTTGAACAGTGGACGTTACATTTCAGATGTGTTACAACCCGTGGCACTACCCTTCATTCGCTCTACCCTTCATTCGATCCCTGCGAAACCCTACATTTCAGCAGGATAATGCACGACCGCATGTTGCAGGTCCTGTACGGGCCTTTCTGGATACAGAAAATGTACGACTGCTGCCCTGGCCAGCACATTCTCCAGATCTCTCACCAGCTGAAAACGTCTGGTCAATGGTGGCCGAGCAACTGGCTCGTCACAATACGCCTGTCACTACTCTTGATGAACTGTGGTATCGTGTTGAAGCTGCATGGGCAGCTGTACCTATACATGCCATCGAAGTTCTGTTTGACTCAATGCCCACGCCTATCAAGGCCGTTATTACGGACAGAGGTGGTTGTTCTGAGTACTGACTTCTCAGGATCTATGCACCCAAATTGCGTGAAAATGTAATCACATGTAAATTCTAGTATAATATATTTATCCAATGAATACCCGTTTATCATCTGCATTTCTTCTTGGTGTAGCAATTTTAATGGCCAGTAGTGAATTAAGACGTACAATAGGATCCACAAGAAATTTTTCTGGCCAGGTTTATTGAGGAGTGTCCATCACTATGTGTGGCACTGTCAAGAATGTAAGAGGAGAAAGGTAATTCCTCAGAAACAACCTGGCCAACTCTTACCAATTCCACCAGCCGAAACGCCTTTCCAGCGTGTTGGGACTGACCTCCTTGGACGATTATCAACGTCTGCTAGTGACAATAGATGGACTATTGTTTGCACTGATTATCTGACACGCTATGCCATTACAAAAGCCGTGAAAACAGTCGAAGCATTCAAGGTAGGCAAATTGATCATGGCAGACATTGTATTAAAACACGAAAAACACGGTGACGGAAGGTCGTTAATTACGGATTGAGGTAGAGTTTTTCAACCGAATCTTGTGACGGAGACAAACCGTCGGTGCAACATTACTCATCACATGACGCCTGCCTACCATCCACAAACTAACGGGCTTACTGAACGCCTTAGTAAGACTTTGGCCGACATGCTATCAATGTTCGTCAATGTTGATGAGAGCAGCTGGGATGACGTGCTACCTTTCGTGACGTTTGCCTACAACACCGCCAAACAAGACACCACAGGATTGAAGCCATTTTTCCTGGTGTGTGAACGTAAGGCGACTACGACGATGGACACTGTGTTTCCATTACATCCTGATGACGTGGACGACGACTACATCAGCCAGGTGTTAACCAGAGCTGAGGAAGCTCGGCAGTTAGCTCGACTCTCGACGCTGCAGGCTCAGGAAAATGATCGTCGAAGGTATGACACAATCCACCGCCCTGTTGTCTACCAGCCTGGTGACCTCGTCTGGCTCTTCACTCTTGTTTGGGAGGTTGATCTCTCTCAGAAGCTCCTCAGGCGCTACTTTGGACCTTATAAGGTTGTAAGACAGTTTGTCTGATATTACTTATGAAGTTGAAGATTTCGACCCCGACACAAGGAGACGAAAGATCAGAGATACGGTCCACGTCCTTCGAATGAAGCCCTATAAGGATCCTGCAACCCAGGGTAAATTCGAAGTTCCAGCGACAGGCAACAAGCAGAAAGGTGATGAAGAGCGTAGCAGCAAAGGAAGTTCTAAGAAGATCACTGCCAGGGCAAACATAAATCGTCAGGAGTCGGAGTATGCAGGACTGATGACTCGTTCCCAGACTGGGAGGACGTAACGTGAGAGACACTGTGGACATGGACGATGACTACATTGGCCAGGTGTTATCCACAGCTGAGGGGGGAGCAATGTCACAGAAGACTCTGAGTACCGCAGTCACCATGGTGTAGTGGTTACGATACTAGACTGTCTCATGGAGGGTCATGAGTTCAAAACTCACCTGAACTCTAAAATTTTAATTTCTACACTCCTGGAAATGGAAAAAAGAACACATTGACACCGGTGTGTCAGACCCACCATACTTGCTCCGGACACTGCGAGAGGGCTGTCCAAGCAATGATCACACGCACGGCACAGCGGACACACCAGGAACCGCGGTGTTGGCCGTCGAATGGCGCTAGCTGCGCAGCATTTGTGCACCGCCGCCGTCAGTGTCAGCCAGTTTGCCGTGGCATACGGAGCTCCATCGCAGTCTTTAACACTGGTAGCATGCCGCGACAGCGTGGATGTGAACCGTATGTGCAGTTGACGGACTTTGAGCGAGGGCGTATAGTGGGCATGCGGGAGGCCGGGTGGACGTACCGCCGAATTGCTCAACACGTGGGGAGTGAGGTCTCCACAGTACATCGATGTTGTCGCCAGTGGTCGGCGGAAGGTGCACGTGCCCGTCGACCTGGGACCGGACCGCAGCGACGCACGGATGCACGCCAAGACCGTAGGATCCTACGCAGTGCCGTAGGGGACCGCACCGCCACTTCCCAGCAAATTAGGGACACTGTTGCTCCTGGGGTATCGGCGAGGACCATTCGCAACCGTCTCCATGAAGCTGGGCTACGGTCCCGCACACCGTTAGGCCGTCTTCCGCTCACGCCCCAACATCGTGCAGCCCGCCTCCAGTGGTGTCGCGACAGGCGTGAATGGAGGGACGAATGGAGACGTGTCGTCTTCAGCGATGAGAGTCGCTTCTGCCTTGGTGCCAATGATGGTCGTATGCGTGTTTGGCGCCGTGCAGGTGAGCGCCACAATCAGGACTGCATACGACCGAGGCACACAGGGCCAACACCCGGCATCATGGTGTTGGGAGCGATCTCCTACACTGGCCGTACACCACTGGTGATCGTCGAGGGGAGACCGAATAGTGCACGGTACATCCAAACCATCATCGAACCCATCGTTCTACCATTCCTAGACCGGCAAGGGAACTTGCTGTTCCAACAGGACAATGCACGTCCGCATGTATCCCGTGCCACCCAACGTGCTCTAGAAGGTGTAAGTCAACTACCCTGGCCAGCAAGATCTACGGATCTGTCCCCCATTGAGCATGTTTGGGACTGGATGAAGCGTCGTCTCACGCGGTCTGCACGTCCAGCACGAACGCTGGTCCAACTGAGGCGCCAGGTGGAAATGGCATGGCAAGCCGTTCCACAGGACTACATCCAGCATCTCTACGATCGTCTCCATGGGAGAATAGCAGCCTGCATTGCTGCGAAAGGTGGATATACACTGTACTAGTGCCGACATTGTGCATGCTCTGTTGCCTGTGTCTATGTGCCTGTGGTTCTGTCAGTGTGATCATGTGATGTATCTGACCCCAGGAATGTGTCAATAAAGTTTCCCCTTCCTGGGACAATGAATTCACGGTGTTCTTATTTCAATTTCCAGGAGTGTATATTCGGTTCGGGTACATTCTAGAAGTATCTACAAATGTCAAGAATCATTGTGCTGGGATGTTCTGTAACTGTATATATACTGTATGTGTTCTGGCCAGAGGCAGTTCGCTCGTTAAGTGAAGTTAGTGTTCGTCATTCATCTACTTATACCTTCTTCTAAGTGACAATATTGTTCCACATGACTCCAGAGATTTATGTCCCCACAGAGCCTCCAACCCCCTCCCTCCCCCCTCCCCCACCACCATAGTGCAGAGATGTGATGTCACTAAGGTGATGCAGATAACACATGCGAATGCTGCATGACGACGTAGTCTGTGTCGGGTAGTTCACTTTTATGTCCAGGAAAATCACTTCAGTCCATGTTCTTTTGTCTGGAAAGTGGCAAATAATTGGAAATGGTTTGAGGATCATTTAGCAGGAGCCAGTATTGACCAACTATGATGGAACTCTGGTCGGTGTCCGTACAGTTCTGCAAAACAGAGGGACTGTTAAATGCATGTAGATTCACTGGCACTAAAGAAGTGTCCACAGGAATGTCATTACTTCACACATGGAAGCTCAGAACACTGTGTACTGGCAAATGGGGTGCAGGAAGCCATTGTCTGTCCAGAATAACATTTGTTGTCATAGCAGAATTTCTAGGCAAATAGTCACCAAGCACCATTACAGTGCTGCCACTGGTAAGGATGCACCGAGAATAGAACACATGTCATTGGCAATTTTGGTGTGAAGTGGCATTATCTGGCATGGTAGACATGGAAACAATGGAAGCATTGTCATCGGTTCACTACACGCTACCGAATCAGACACTTTGCCCAAGTTCTGGAAAAATTGTATCACACTGAGGCAAAGAAAGTTCATGGAATTCACTGGTGTTGACAAAGAGTTGAGACAGGCATCCTTCGGAGCAGGAAATGGTTGAGCTGGAGATAGCTGCAGCAATGTAGGACAACAGACCGGCATGGGAGAGTTTATAAACGTGGCAAGATTGAAATTTCAGGGTCATCATTGTAGGAGGTATGGGCTCAGTAATAGTTACATATAATAATAACTAACAGGTTGTACAAATCCACACAAAAATATTTTATTGTCCTACAAGGTACCAAGCATGTTGTCATAAATGTCAATCGGAGCAGACTAACTGCAGGTCCAGAGAGGTTAGTTGAGCTACCTCAGGAGAGCAATATTGTTCCAGGCAACTCCACAGAGTTACATCTCCACAAACCTTATTCACCTTCATGTGTCAAGAATAACAGTTGTAATCTACTTTGAATTTCATACTTGTCTGATAACTTTTCTCATGACAAATGGGTGTGGGAGTGAACATTTGTAAACTACCACATCATTATAGCTGACTCAGATAAAGCTCCTACTGATGATGGAAAGAATGAATAAATACTATTGGCAATGTTTTACAACTGATTGATTCACTGTTCTTTCTTTGTTTCCCTTCTCTTTGTACTGAATGTCTTGTGGATATCTCCTGATCTGTTCCTGATTCACCAGACCTCCTCCATCATTTCACATCATCTCTCTTCCTCATTGAGATAAAAAAAGTGGGAACATTTGATAACAAAACTCTTATGGGGATGAGTATTTCTGTTGGTCGTGCAACAAAGTCTATGCTATCAGGAGAATATAGCTGTTTTATAAGCTTTGATTAAAGCCCAAGATGTTTTTATTTTCTTGTTTGTAAAAAGTGATTTATGTCTAAATCTGAAGAGCTACCTATTTATACCAGATGTCCACTGAAGTTTTATTTGATACACAGCAGGTACCTGTGATCCGTGGACGCTGCTGGGACAATGCTGCACGACGCAGCTTCTTCTCTCGGGACAACATGGAGAATTTCATCCAATTCTGCCGTAGACTTGGTGTCCATGAGAACCTCATCTTTGAGAGTGATGATCTTGGTAGGTGAAATGATAATGATGTAAAAGCATGTATGTGTTCCTGTGGAATTCAAGTTTTGTGCTATAAAGACTCAGGACATTGTAAGTTATGATGGGTTCTTGAAGAGTCAACAGCCAACGAAGGATTTGAGTTTGAGGAATGTGGGTTAGTCATTTGTTTCTAATATTATTCCCTTCACAGTTTGTTTTTCCTGATGCAACACCATGGCATTTAGTCCAGTTCTGATGGATGATGCCCTCGACAGTGCTTAGCATATCCTTGAAGTAATCCAGTTGGTCTCATTCTTTTCCTTCTTCACTTCTACCACATCTCCTTCTAAGGCTTCCAGAACTTAAATATATTCATATTCCATTCTTTTGATACAAATTATTAGTATGTGATGCATCATTATCTGCACTTAAACAACATAAACGTATACTTCTGGAATACACATGAAATTCACCAATACTTTAATGTAGCATACCACATTAACATTTCATGAGAGGAAACCATTCCATTGCTACAGTAACATGAACAGACTGGCAAATAGCAGCAGAAAATCATTTACATTTTCCATACACAGAAAGAACCTTAATCTTTCCTTTTGAGAACTGCCTGGAATTTCGAGCAATGGAAACTCCTGGTTGCCACTCACTGTACAGATGATATATAGAGCTGCAGACAGGCACAACAAAAAGACACTTACACTTTAGGTTTTGGCCAAAGCTTTCTTCAGAGAAGGACACACACACACACTCACACTCACTCACACTCTCTCTCTCTCTCTCTCTCTCTCTCTCTCTCTCTCTCTCTCTTCAAGCAAGCACACCTCACCACATGTCTGCCATGTCCAGCAGCTTGGACTGGAATTGTTGTTTGGGCTGCTGGAAATGGTTGTCACGGGTACACGAGGTGAGCTTGCTTGTCTAAATATATATATAGAGATACGAATATAATGGAAACGTTCCACGTGGGAAAAATATATCTAAAAACAAAGATGATGTGACTTACCAAACAAAAGCGCTGGCAGGTCGATAACACACAAACAAACACAAACATACACACAAAATTCTAGCTTTCGCAACAAACTGTTGCCTCATCAGGAAAGAGGGAAGGAGAGGGAAAGACGAAAGGATGTGTGTTTTAAGGGAGAGGGTAAGGAGTCATTCCAATCCAGGGAGCGGAAAGACTTACCTTAGGGGGCAAAAGGGACAGGTATACACTCACACACACGCACATATCCATCCGCACATACACAGACACAAGCAGACATTTGTAAAGGCAAAGACTTTGGGCAGAGATGTCAGTCGAGGCGGAAGTAAAGAGGCAAAGATGTTGTTGAAAGACGGGTGAGGTATGAGTGGCGGCAACTTGAAATTAGCGGAGGTTGAGGCCTGGCGGATAACGAGAAGAGAGGATATACTGAAGGGCAAGTTTCTATCTCCGGAGTTCTGACAGGTTGGTGTTAGTGGGAAGTATCCAGATAACCCGGACGGTGTAACATTGTGCCAAGATGTGCTGGCCGTGCACCAAGGCATGTTTAGCCACAGGGTGGTCCTCATTACCAACAAACACTGTCTGCCTGTGACCATTCATGCGAATGGACAGTTTGTTGCTGTTCATTCCCACATAGAAAGCTTCACAATGTAGGCAGGTCAGTTGTTAAATCACGTGGGTGCTTTCACACGTGGCTCTGCCTTTGATCGTGTACACCTTCTGGGTTACAGGACTGGAGTAGGTGGTGGTGGGAGGGTGCATGGGACAGGTTTTACACCAGGGGCAGTTACAAGGGTAGGAGCCAGAGGGTAGGGAAGGTGGTTTGGGGATTTCATAGGGATGAACTAAGAGGTTACGAAGGTTAGGTGGACGGCGGAAAGACACTCTTGGTGGAGTGGGGAGGATTCCATGAAGGATGGATCTCATTTCATGGCAGGATTTGAGGAAGTCGTATCCCTGCTGGAGAGCCACATTCAGAGTCTGATCCAGTCCCGGAAAGTATCCTGTCACAAGTGGGGCACTTTTGTGGTTCTTCTGTGGGAGGTTCTGGGTTTGAGGGGATGAGGAAATGGCTCTGGTTATTTGCTCCTGTACCATGTCGGGAGGGTAGTTGCGGGATGCGAAAGCTGTTTTTAGGTTGTTGGTGTAATGGTTCAGGGATTCCGGACTGGAGCAGATTCGTTTGCCACGGAGACCTAGGCTGTAGGAAAGGGACCGTTTGATGTGGAATGGGTGGCAGCTGTCATAATGGAGGTACTGTTGCTTGTTGGTGGGTTTGATGTGGACGGACGTGTGAAGCTGGCCATTGGACATATGGAGGTCAATGTCAAGGAAAGTGGCATGGGATTTGGAGTAGGACCAGGTGAAACTGATGGAACCAAAGGAGTTGAGGTTGGAGAGGAAATTCTGGAGTTCTTCTTCACTGTGAGTCCAGATCATGAAGATGTCATCAATAAATCTGTACCAAACTTTGGGTTGGCAGGCCTAGATAACCAAGAAGGCTTCCTCTAAGTGACCCATGAATAGGTTAGCGTACGAGGGGGCCATCGTGGTACCCATGGCTGTTCCCTTTAATTGTTGGTATGTCTGGCCTTCAAAAGTGAAGAAGTTGTGGGTCAGGATGAAGCTGGCTAAGGTAATGAGGAAAGAGGTTTTAGGTAGGGTGGCAGGTGATTGGCGTGAAAGGAAGTGCTCCATCGCAGCGAGGCCCTGGACATGCAGAATATTTGTGTATAAGGAAGTGGCATCAAGGGTTACAAGGATGATTTCCAGGGGTAACAGATTGGGTAAGGATCCCAGGCGTTCGAGAAAGTGGTTGGTGTCTTTGATGAAGGATGGGAGACTGCATGTAATGGGTTGAAGGTGTTGATCTACATAGGCAGAGATACATTCTGTGGGGGCTTGGTAACCAGCTACAATGGGGCGGCCGGGATGATTGGGTTTGTGAATTATAGGAAGAAGGTAGAAGGTAGGGGTGCGGGGTGTTGGTGGGGTCAGGAAGTTCATGGAGTCAGGTGAAAGGTTTTGTAGGGGGCCTAAGGTTCTGAGGATTCCAGGTTCCACCTGGACATCAGGAATGGTATTACCTAGGCAAACATTGTATGTAGTGTTGTCTGAAAGCTGATGCAGTCCCTCAGTCACATACTCCCGATGATCAAGTACCACAGTCGTGGAACCCTTGTCTGCCGGAAGAATGACGATGGATCAGTCAGCCTTCCGACCACGGATAGCCTGGGCTTCAGCAGTGGTGATGTTGGGAGTAGGATTAAGGTTTTTTAAGAAGGATTGAGAGGCAAGGCTGGAAGTCAGAAATTCCTGGAAGGTTTGGAGAGGGTGATTTTGAGGAAGAGGAGGTGGGTCCCGCTGTGACAGAGGATGGAACTGTTCCAGGCAGGGTTCAATTTGGATAGTGTCTTGGGGAGTTGGATCATTAGGAGTAGGATTAGGATCATTTTTCTTCGTGGCAAAGTGATATTTCCAGCAGAGAGTACGAGTGTAGGACAGTAAATCTTTGACGAGGGCTGTTTGGTTGAATCTGGGAGTGGGGCTGAAGGTGAGGCCTTTGGGTAGAGCAGAGGTTTCGGATTGGGAGAGAGGATTGGAATTTTGAGGTTTTGGAGGGACTGGAGCTGGAAGTGGGAGATTGAGTAGATGGGAGAGACTGGGTTTGTGTGCAATGAGAGGAGGTTAAGGTTTGCTGGAAAGGTTATGAAGGGTGAGTGAGTTGCCTTTCCGGAGGTGGGAAACCAGGAGATTGGATAGTGGAGGGTGGCATGCTGTTCTAATTTGCGGTTGGCCTGTAGGAGGATGCTCTTAACAGCTGGTGTGGATGTGAGAGAGGAAAGATTGAGGACTTTTATTAAGGATAGGAGTTGACGGGTGTGTTCATTGGCTGAGTTGATGTGTAGGCGAAGGATTAGGTGGGTGAGGGCAATGGATTGTTCAGTTTGGAACTGGTATAGGGACTGATGGAAAGAAGGGTTGCAGCCAGAGATGGGAACTTTAAGTGTGAGGCCTTTGGGGGTAATGCCAAATGTCAGACAAGCCTGAGAAAATAAAATATGAGAGCGTAATCTGGCTAGGGCGAAGGCATGTTTGCGGAGGGAATGTAAATAAAACTTAATGGGGTCGTTGCGGGGGTGTTGTGAGGGTGACATGGTATTAGAAGGTGGAAAGTGTAACATGAGGCTGAAATGAAAATGAAAATAAAAATATATGGGGAGAGATAAAGGTGAATTAGAAAGCAACTGGAGATCTGGTGCGAAAAAAGGCGAAAAAGTGTTGGTTAAAGCTCGGCTATGTTGATCCTGTGGTGAACTTGGGTTGGTAGACAACGATGTGCATAAAGGTTAGGTGGTTGTGTTGCCACCAAAACACGTTAAAGGGTGGAGAAATTCGGGAAAATTTCGAAAAAACTACGTGTAAATGTATTAAAAGGAGTGGTTTTGTGGTGGCAGATTATGAAAATGAGGCTAACAATTGTCTGACGAAGAAATAATGACGTTAAAACCTGTGGGAAGCGGCTAAAAATGATCAGTGATGTGGGAAAAATGGAAATGGAAATAAAGCAAAAGTTATTAGAACTAGCCGAAATGGTAGTTTAATAGGTGAAAGGAACTGTTTGTGAACTAGAAACGGCGGATTTTATAGCAGCGGTAGTGTTGAAAACGGAAAAAAAAATTTTTTTTTGGTTATGGTTTGGAAGTGGGTTACGTATTATTGAGTATATATAGGCGGGATAAAGTTGTATAGTAGATTACGATAAAAAGGAGAAGGTGAATACAAAGTCAAACTACTGGCAAAAACAGAAAGAGAAAATAAGATGACAGAAAAGATTTCGTGATGCAACAGTGACAATAACAAACGTAATTGTTGGGTTCAAATTAATGATATGAATATAATAGAGGGAAACATTCCACGTGGGAAAAATATATCTAAAAACAAAGATGATGTGACTTACCAAACAAAAGCGCTGGCAGGTCGACAGACACACAAACAAACACAAACATACACACAAAATTCAAGCTTTCGCAACAAACGGTTGCTTCATCAGGAAAGAGGGAAGGAGAGGGAAAGACGAAAGGATGTGGGTTTTAAGGGAGAGGGTAAGGAGTCATTCCAATCCCAGGAGCGGAAAGACTTACCTTAGGGGGAAAAAAGGAGAGGTATACACTCTCCCACACACACACATATCCATCCGCACATTCACAGACACAAGCAGACATTTGTAAAGGCAAAGACTTTGGGCAGAGATGTCAGTCGAGGCGGAAGTAAAGAGGCAAAGATGTTGTTGAAAGACAGGTGAGGCATGAGTGGCGGCAACTTGAAATTAGCGGAGGTTGAGGCCTGGCGGATAATGAGAAGAGAGGATATACTGAAGGGCAAGTTCCCATCTCCGGAGTTCTGACAGTTTGGTGTTAGTGGGAAGTATCCAGATAACCCGGACGGTGTAACACTGTGCCAAGGTGTGCTGGCGGTGCACCAAGGCATGTTTAGCCACAGGGTGATCCTCATTACCAACAAACACTGTCTGCCTGTGTCCATTCATGCGAATGGGCCCCAGTACCTTGTAAAGGCCTTTACAAATGTCTGCTTGTGGCTGTGTATGTGCCGATGGATATGTGTGTGTGTGTGTGTGTGTGTGTGTGTGTGTGTGTGTGTGTGCGCGCGAGTGTATACCTGTCCTTTTTTCCCCCTAAGGTAAGTCTTTCTGCTCCCGGGATTGGGATGACTCCTTACCCCCTCCCTTAAAACCTACATCCTTTCGTCTTTCCCTCTCCTTCCCTCTTTCCTGACAAAGCAACCGTTGGTTGCGAAAGCTAGAATTTTGTGTGTATGTTTGTGTTTGCTTGTGTGTCTATCAACCTGCCAGTGCTTTTGTTTGGTAAGTCTCATCATCTTTATTTTTATATAATAGAGGGAAACATTCCACGTGGGAAAAATATATCTAAAAACAAAGATGATGAGACTTACCAAACAAAAGTGCTGGCAGGTCGATAGACACCCAAGCAAACACAAACATACACACAAAATTCAAGCTTTCGCAACAAATGGTTGCTTCGTCAGGAAAGAGGGAAGGAGAGGGAAAGACGAAAGGATGTGGGTTTTAAGGGAGAGGGTAAAGAGTCATTCCAATCTCGGGAGCGGAAAGACTTACCTTAGGGGGAAAAAGCGACAGGTATACACTCTCTCTCTCACACACACACACACACACACACACACACACACACACACACACACACACATCCATCCGCACACAACATACACACACACACACACACACACACACATACATCCATCCGCACATACACAGACACAAGCAGACATTTGTAAAGGCAAAGAGTTTCCTTTTCTGCAGAAGACTTTGGCTGAAAACTAATGTGTAAATGTCTTTTAGTTGTGCCTATCTGCAACTCGTCCTGTCGTCTTTAATTTGAGTAGCAATCTATCTTTTCTTTATATTGTTGGAATTCAGGTAGATATTTTACCTAAATAGAAAGAGTAAGTTTCTGTAAGTGTTTCTAACTAACTAAAGCTCTCCTCAACCTGAGGTTTGGTTTGAAGACCATAGTGATATACTAGGCATGGTCCTATCAGAAATGATACACCCTGGTCTTTCTCCAACCTTTGAAATGAATTATTCATCCAGTTATTGGAAGACCAACAGCTCAATGTGTACTCTGGTGCAGTGTGGCTTTTTTTCGCAAACACAAACAACTTCCAAAGGTGAAAAAAGTGAGACATAATTAAAGAAAATTTCTAGGTCTGGATGAGGGATTGATGCCAAAACCTATGGAATTCTTATCTGGCACTTACTTAGCTATCATTCTCTTGTCTACTGTGCCCTATCTCCTCATGCAGCACTCTGTGTACTTAGAGGGAAACTAACATGTGGGTACCTTGACATTCTAGTACTACACAACCAGCCCCGCAGTGTCATCCTGTGCCTGCTGGAAGTGTCGCGGCTGGCAGCTAGGCTGGGGGTGGAGCCAGCAGGTCTCGTGCAGTTGGAACGCGAGATTGCCGAAGAGGAGCAGCGAGAGCGAGATGACTCGCTATTATCCTGGCAGTTCCGTGCCTCACCGGCACTCACTCCACGTGCGTCACCTGACAAGATGCGACATAGCAGGTGGTGTTTCTTTCTTGTAGTTTTCTGATGAAGATTTTCATTATGTATGCTGCATATAGTTACATAACATTGAGTGATTTTGTGACAGTGCAGATTCTAAAATGTAGTTGCTGTAATTCTGCAAGACACACTTTCACTCGTCTCAGTAGGAATCACGAATTCCACTGCGTGACCTAGGGCAGCCACGAAAAGCTGTGACAGACTGTGTAAAACTATTACTGCATCACATGTGTCCCTAGACTATGTATTATTTTCTTTGAAATAGTTGAATGTATGTTCTACATCTCGGAATCAGCTTTCTACTACTTTAAATAAGTACTGAAAACAATAAATGAAGTATGTTCTCATAACTAGCCAAGTCATAAGACTGCCCCTAAGTGTGTACTTTAATTACAACTGCTAGTCTGTGGTGCACTGTTCGTCTGTTTAAGTTCAGCTGTAACTGTCTATGCAGCATTCGCACTAGTTATATCAAACACAAAACCTCCTGTTAATTAATCTCTTAATGTCTGCTTGTGTCTGTGTATGTGTGGATGGATATGTGTGTGTGTGTGTGCGAGTGTATACCTGTCCTTTTTTTCCCCTAAGGTAAGTCTTTCCGCTCCCGAGATTGGAATGACTTCTTACCCTCTCCCTTAAAATCCACATCCTTTTGTCTTTCCCTCTCCTTCCCTCTTTCCTGATGAAGCAACCGTTTGTTGCGAAAGCATGAATTTTGTGTGTGCGTTTGTGTTTGTTTGTGTGTCTATCGACCTGCCAGCACTTTCGTTTGGTAAGTCACATCATCTTTGTTTTTAGATATATTAATCTCAGTACAGTTACACTTGCCAAAAATACTACACTTTTCATTAGTTAATTTCTAAGAGATTTCTGTGTAATATGACATGTGAAGCTATGGCATTTTGTAAGAAATGCCTGTTTCACTTCCTCAAAATAACTTATATGAACAGTCATCCAAATAAGATATCACAAACATTTTCACTTTTGACTATCTGTTCTCATCAAAATGCATTTTAGCAACTTTCTAATGAAATCATTGGACTCCCTGCATACACAACAGTATGCACTAGTGCCTAGATTGTGATTCCTAATATGTTTGACTGTGGCATATGTCTCCTGCCTCCACAATGTGTGAGAGCCCTCTTCTCTGGTTGGCTGATTCCAGTTATAGCCAGAGAGAATTGTACATGTTGTCACATACACAGAAGAACCAAAGAAAATGGTACACCTGCCTAATATTGTGTCGAGTCCCTGCGAGCAAAGAGAAGTACTGCAACACAATGTGGCATGGACTCGTCTAATGTCTGAAGTAGTGCGGGAGGGAACTGACACCGTGAATCCTGCAATGCTGTCCGTAAATCCGTAAGAGTACGAGGGGGTGGAGATCTCTTCTGAACACCATGTTGCAAGACATTCCAGGTATGCTCAATAACATTCATGTTTTGGGGAGTTTGGTGGGCAGTGGAAGTGTTTATACTCAGAAGAGTGTTCCTGGAGCGACTCTGTAGCAATTCTGGATGTGTGTGGTGTTGCATTATGCTTCTGGGATTTCCCAAGTCCATCGCAATGCACTATGGACATGAATGGATGCAGGTGATCAGACAGGATGCTTACATACATGTCACCCATCAGAGTTGTATCTAGACATGTCAAGGGTCCTATATCACTCCAACTGCACAGCCCCACATTATTACAGAGCCTGCACCAGTTGAACAGTCCCCTGCCGACACGTAGGATCCATGGATTCAAAAGGTTGTCTCCATACCCATACACATTCATCCATTCGATGCAATTTGAAATGAGACTCGTCCAACCAGGCAACATGTTTCCATTCATCAAGAGTTCAAAGTAGGTGTTGATGGGCCCAGGCAAGGCGTAAAGCTTTTTGTCGTGCAGTCATCAAGGATACATGAGTGGGCCTCTGACTCTGAAAGCCCATATCGATGATGTTTTGTTGAATTGTTCACAGACTGACACATGTTGATGGCCAGCATTGAAATCTGCAGCAATTTGCGGAAGGGTTGCACTTCTGTCATTGTGGATGATTCTCTTCAGTCGTCATTGGTCCCATTCTTGCAGGATCTTTTTCCAGCCACAGCGATGTTGGGGATTTGATATTTTACCGGATTGCTGGTGTTCACGGTACACTCGTGAAATGGTCATACAGGAAAATCCCCACTTCATTGCTACCTTGGAGATGCTGTCTCATCACTGGTGCTTTGACTATAACACCAAACTCACTTGTATCTTGATAAGCTGCCACTGTAGCAGTAGTAACCAACCTAACAACAGCGCCAGACTCTTTTTGTCTTATATAGATGTTGCCGACTGCACAGCCATATTCTGCCTGTTCAAAGATCTCTGTATTTGAGTATGCATGCCTATACCAGTTTCTTTGGTACTTCAGTGCAATTTAGAAAATCCCCTAACTTACGCACCATAATTCTTAAATGTAATTTGTGTTAATTTTCAGATTGTTTGCAAAATGCCAGATGAACTTCAAAGCAGAATCACTTATTCATCTCATGGACCAGCATAAACTTATAGCTTCTCCAATATAATTAACAGCTGTTTTCAGATTTTTCCTTTACATTGTGCAGGTGACCTCCTGCACTAGAGCACATTATTTCACACAGTCAAACATTCATAACTACCCTTAACTTTTAAGATTTCTACCTCACATATGGTTTCCATTCACTCCACACACATTCTCATAACATGCAAACTTTGATTTGTTTTTAATTACACAAAATTATGTTTTTAATGAAATTACTGTATCTCCAAAATTGTGAAAGATATTGTCTTGAAACATATATTATGAACTTATAATTCTATGTGTGCGATGTACCTTCACTGACGATGTGCATAATTGCAGAGATCGTGCCTCCATAGAGTTCACAGGCCCACTTATAGAGGCCTCTTGGGTTGACCCCCATTCTATACCCTGTTTTACTGCTGTCCAGTCAATGTGTTCAGTGCAGTGCACAACCAGTATTTTACATGTTGCTCTATAAAGTACTATGTCCCATAAATTGTGTTTGTTTTTGCCGTAGTGAACTTTGCAATGAAAGAGGATTATGTTTTCTCCGTTGGTGTCAGTGCTAAATCACCTGACAAATCTCAGCGGACAAAATACTCCAAATGCCCAGCAGCAAGCTTTCATGGAACAACAGCAGGCTCTCACCACCGCTCCGTCAGGTGGCCTCTGCATATTCACAGCAGGTTTCTCTCACGTCAGTGCAACTGTCACCCTTTCCAGCATATAATGAACTGGTTAAACATTGGGACTCCTATGAGACACTGTTACATCAGCATTTTCAGGTTCTTCATATGGGCAATGCAAACCTGTATAGGGCTTTCTTTCTTTCTTGGCATTCACCTTGCATTTATCAGCTGTTGTGTCAACTTGTGCCTCTGCAAAGCCCAGCCAGCTTATGATTTCATGAACTGGGTAAGCTTCTCTCAACCTATTACTGTGACAGTATGCATGTTATTGCAATGCGTGTAGAATTTTATCAATGCCAGAAATGCCCAAACCAGTCTTACAAAGCCAGGGCTGCAAAATTATGCAGGTTGAGCCATCATTGTAAATTGTCACAAGTATCCATATGAAATTCTCCATCGATCACATGTTGCTATTCATCTGGCCTGCATAGGGAAGTTTGCGAGAAAATGCTTCAGTGTGAGAATCCGACACTTAACGGATGTGCTCAATATAACATAGTCCTTTGAGGTGTCATGGGCTGCAGGCAATCACACCATTGCCTGGGGTAGGTATCAGGAGTTGCTCAGTCAACCCCAGTTAGACATGCTGCAATTGTTCAGGATGATGGGGGAGCCACTGTGGCAGTACAACTATTGACTCAGTGTTGCGCGGGCGATGTCAGTTACGACCACAGCAGCAGCAGCAGGCCGCGTCACAACAATGGCCACATGTCCCCCTTCCACCTGTCCTGTATTGCTTCGTCCAGTACAAACATGCTGCATGCCCTAAGTTGGGCTGTTTGCATCAAGTGTCAAAAGAAGGGCCACATTGCGTTGATGTGTAACTCATCTTCAAACATGATGGACACGGTAGTACTGATGGACATAAACTGCATCTCTGCAATGGCTGTTTATGTGAACAAATTGTTTATTGACTTGCATGTGCTTAATAAACCGCTAAAAATGCAAATGTACACAGGATCTGCAGTGATTTTAGTAAACACACAAATGTATGTGGACTTGGGCTCCCCTCACCTCGCATAAATTAATACACTACAATAAACAGCAGATTCTAGTCCTGCACCAGTTCTCCACTCCTGTCTCTTAAAAATCTTTTGTTCATCCTCTCACCTTACTTGTTGTGGATCATCTGTTTCTCTATTGCCAGTAAGGTTAATTTAGCATCAGATCAAGTTCCATATCAGCAACTGAAGTCCCTCTTCTGTGAGTTTTTGTCTTGGCTTTTCTCTGGGCTCAGTTGTGCTAATGGTTTTCGGACCCACATTACCACAAAATAGTATGCCTGCCCTTGTTTTTTTCCAGTGCAGCAGGTGCCCGTCACATTTCATAACTACGTCAAGGCCGAATTAGACCATTTCACATCGCTCAGTGTCATTCGGCCTACTTCTTCCACCGAATGGGCAACACCACTCGTTATCGTTAAGAAGTCGATGGGTAAGCTTCGCCTCTGTGGTGACTTCATTGTCACAGTTAATGTACAGTCCATGAGAGATACATACCCTTTGCCCTGCTCTGACAAGTTGCTCACAAAATTCCAACAAAGGCAACCTTAGCAATCACTGATCACTGTTTTCCCTTTTGCTGTCTGCGAATCTCGAGTGCAATCTTACCAAATCTCAATTTTTTCAGCCGTCAATTGAATACCTAGTTTTGAGGATTCTCGCACAGGGGTCAAACTGTTGCATCACCATGTTGACTCAATTGCAGCTTTGCCACGGCCAAACTCTATTAAGGAACTGCAGGCGTTTCTAGGTAAAACTGCACACTACTGTAAGTTTTTGCTGGACGCACCCACTGTTGCTCAGCATCTGCATGTTCTTTTGCATAAAAACGTGCCTTTCTTCTGATTCACAGCTTGTGACCGAGTGTTCACTTCTGCTTAAATCTAAGCTTCAATCTGCCCCATGTCTGGTCACTTTTCAGCCATATCAGCACCTCGAGTAGGCCACAGATGCCTCTCAGCACGGTCTTGGCACAGTGTTGGTGCACAAATGCTCAGTTGTGTCTGAACAACTCATTGCTTATGCTTCTAAGACTTTAACTTCCATTCAGCAGTGGTATTCTTAGGTTGAAGAGGCTTTAGGAGTTGTGTATGCCCTCAAGAAATTTCACATCTTGCTGGTTATAAGTTCCATTTAATCACAGATAACAAGCTGTTAGTTGGTCTTTTTATTAACCCTTCGATTTCCATGCCAGACATGACAGCACATCATTTGCAATGGTGGGCTCTCTTCATCTCCCGTTATCATTCTCAGATCAATTACCAGCCAATGGCGCAATAAGTCAATGCCGATACCTTATCTCTCCTTCCTATTGAGCCAGACCTGAAATTAGATGAGGACGAGCTGCTTCATTTCTATTTATACACTGAGAACCAGAACGTGATCAATAGTTTTCCCATCACTTGTGCCACGATAGCTCTGGGCAGTGCCTCGGATCCCTTACTTGTCCCTCCAGCACCGCCTGGGTTGTTTTGTTATCTGTGGAGGACGTTGCTCCCCGGGTTGAGATTCCTGCCACCTTATGCCATAATGTACTGCAACTTCTGCATGTCGGTCACTGGGGGACATCTCACACCAAAGATTTAGCCTACTTCCAGGCATAGATGGGGACAATATGTAGCTTATTGCAGCTTGCACTCAATGTGTTCAGCAACAGACAGCCCTGCGGGTGTCTTTTTCCCCCTGGCTGTAACTGCAGCACCTGAGGGAGCATCTACATGTCAATTTAGTGGGGCCCTTCCTAAATCAGTATTGGCTCATTGTAGTGGACATCTATTCCAAGTTCCCCTGCACAGTGTGTCATCTGTCCACATCCGCAATGGCCACAATCTCAGCCCTGTCTAAGATTTTTGCAATTGAGGGACTTCCTGAAAATTGTCCCCAGTTTGTTTCTCGAGAATTTGCTTCCTTTAGTCAAGCTGCTGGTGTTCACCATCTGACAGCTCCTGCATTTCATCCTCAGTCTTATGGTGAAACCGAGTGCTCGGTTCAGACATTTAAAACTCAGATGCGGACGTATGTATCCAGCAGGTCCCCGAAAGCTACTGTTACATTCTGGTGGGGGACAGGAGCCTAGTGGAGCTGTTCCATTGACGTTAGCCACAGACCCTCCTTCACCAGCTCCATCCGATGCCATGTCTGCCAGCGTTGCCGGCTCCACGACGGCCAGGTGCACCTGCCTGAGCACCCAGTTTTGGCTGCCAGCTAAACTGGGTTTCCACCACCATTGAGCATCACTGGGGCTGGCGCCTGTACATAGTCCACACTCCAGATGGGCAGGCTTCTTGTCATTTTGAGCAGCTGCAGTTCACGAGCTCCCACCAAAGCCTTTTCCCATGTCGCAAATGTCCAGTTCGTGCCTCTGTGGGGGTTGCCGTATGGGGTTCTGGCCTCAGCCGCCGCTATGGGGACACAATTCCCAGTCCTACCATATGGTCTCCCATGAGAGGAGGGGGGGGGGGGGGGGAGACAGCACGCCAGACCATCCCCTCATCACCTATGCCCCTCCTCACCTGTGCCTGCCCATCACATGCTGCAGCAGCCACTGTTGGACTATGAAATGGACATCAGCACTTAACTGAAATTGATAAAGGTGTAATCAGAGGCTGGCATATGATATAGCATCTCGCTACATGCTCACCACCACCCACATTGCATAGCTGAGAACCAGACATCTGAGGCCTTCTCCATACAGGATCTGCACAGCCACAAGACTGCCTCTAAGATTGACCTCCATGTTACTACATCTCACTTTGTTAGATTGAAAGCACAATTTCAATTCCCACATTTGATCACTCTTTTGCAACTTTGGTGTGCACACATTTAAGGAAGATAATATGTTAAGAAAGAACCTGCCGCACAGAATGAGAAGTGGTTAATTCATTATTATAGAGATTGACATGAAACAGATAACATAAGGAACACAAAACAGCTAGTTGGTAGTATTAAGTTCCAGAAGGTAAATAAAGTCAAATGCTGCACTAGCTACACACATACATACTCATATCTCAGTATACTGATATTTCAGATGCTGTATGTCCTTCTCACATCTAACTAATGTATGTTTACTCAACTGTTCAAGTTTCAGGTTCAATTTTGTTTATATAACAGTATGAAAATGAATTATTTCATCAAAATGTAATGCCAAAATTATATTTAATGATATAATGCATTGTCACAATAGTGTCTGGAGCTTAACCAAGGACAGTTGAGTTCCTGCCATTCCTAAAATGGTGGAGAGGGGTCATTTTGGACCTGTATAAAATGTTTTCATATTTGACTTAAACAAGTATTTCCTTACAGTGTATGTTAATTGCTACCCTTTTGTATGTTAATCCATACCTTTTTGCAAGTTATAACAGTAGTAAATGAATGTGATAATTAATAAATTACCTATTTATTTCAACAAAAAACTTCTTACCAATTTATCATTGCTCGTGCCAATAAATTTCCTAAAACAATAGACTTTTATACAGTAACTATTTGTAGAACCTTCGAGTCACATTTTGTGTATACGGTGCACATTATACTCACAAGTGTTCTACACATGGCTTTGTTTTCTTTATACTCAACTCACTGGAATCTGCTTGACACACTTATCACAGGTGATTTATGTTAGTCACTGGTCTTGTTGCCTTTTCACCAGCTGGTTTTGCACTTCATCTGCTTTTTAGGTAATATTGATCCTGTATCCTCTTCTTTTGTCCTTCTCTGTTGTTCTTTTGTTTCCTTGGGTCTGTTCACCAGTTGAAATATGAACTTCTTCCTCTACAGTTTCTTGTTAGTTAAAATTATGCAGATACCAATGTATTTATTGCTGCCATCTTCAAGATATTGTAAAAGATATCCATTGTACCTTTGCAGTACATTTGTGGACTATCTTCTCAACTATATCCACCCCATACTTTGTTAATTATAGAATCTTACATCTGCAGGTTTCTTCTTTCCTTCTTTACTTATTGCTACTTCAGCATGCAGTGTACTCAGAAGAATTACATTTTTATTCTTCTTTTCTTGGTATACAGTCATGGTACAGTGTCTATTGCCAGTCTGGCACAGGATGTTGATGGAGTGTATTTCAACTTTTTGCTTCTTTACCTCATGAGGGTTTTTATGGCTAATCTTGTTCACTGTATCAAGTAACAAAGTTTCCTTTTCTTGGAATTTCTTAGGAAGTTCAAGAGATTTGAAGATGTTGTGTGCAACCATGTTTCTTTCTTGATTTAGAAATGGCTCCATGAGATATATAACAGTGTACTCTCCAAACAGTTACTTTTCTCTATGCATGTCCTCTACTTGAGATGTCGGAAAGCATTACATATATACTTCGTTGCTACGAGGGTGGTTTTAAAAGTTCTCAGAATCACCACAAGAGTCTGTGCTAGCCCAACGAGTTGTTCACATGATATTCATTGGACTGTTGCCTGTAAACACATGCCACATCAGTGCTCTCGGAAGAGAGCTGTGGTGGTGATGTGGCTCCATTGTTGATCCTGTGTAGTGATTTGTGAAGATGGAAAAAAAAAATCGAGATTCGAGCAGTGATTAAGTACTTCATAAAGAAAGGTATGAAAGCAAAGGACATTCATGCCAATTTCCAGAATACACTGGGGACTCTGATCCTTCATATTCAACTGTTGCCAAGTGGAAAAATGAATTTAAATTTGGTCAGGAGAGCTTAGATGATGATCTGTGAAGTGGACGGTCAAGATGTGTCACTACTCCAGAAATCATTGCAAAAGTGCACAAAATGGTCATGGAGGATCACCAATTGGAAGTGCGTGAAATTTTGCTTGCCAGATGCCATCTGAAAGTGTATTATCACATTTTAACTGCTGAATTAGAAATGAAAAAAATTATCTGCAAGATGAGTGCCGCGACTGTTGATGCTGGATCAGAAACGCATGAGAATGGAAATATCGGAACAGTGTTTGGCCCGTTTTAGTAGAAACGAACAAGATTTTTTGCTCCGGTTTATGACCACAGATGAAACTTGGGTGCACTACTGTATCCCAGAGACACAGCAACAGTCAAAGCAATGGAAACATGCTGATTCTTCACCAGTAAAGAAAGCAAAGACAATTCCTTTGGCGGGAAAGGTCATGGCATCAGTGTTATGAGATGCAAAGGGGATTATGTTTGTAGATAATCTCCCCATTGGGCAAACAATTACTGGAGAATACTTTGCTAACCTCCTGGACAAATTGTAACAAAAGATATGCAAAAAAGGCCAAGTTTAGCAAGGAAGAATGTCATCTTCCATCAAGACAATGTGCGCCCATACACGTGCCATCGTCATTGCAAAATTACAGGAACTAAGGTATGAATTGTTGCAACACCCACCTTATTCACATGATGTGGCTCTGTCAGACTTCATCCCTTTCCAAAACTGAAAATTTTTCTTTGTGGATGAAGATTCACTTCAAACAAAGAATTGATAGCCAGAGTTGACACCTAATTTGCTGGCCTGGAGGAAACTCATTTTTGAGATGGGATCAAGGCATTGGAACATCACTGGACAAAGTGCATTAATCTGCAAGGTGACTACACTGAAAAAAAAAAAAAAGTTTCAGTGATGTAAGTACTTTTTTTCTATTCTGTTCCGAGAACTTTTCAAACAACCCTCGTACATTGGCAGTAATCCTGAATTTGAGACTATATCTATAGTTATACTTTCTCCAGGGGTAACTGTCCTCAAATTTCAGATACAAAAGTAAATGTGTTGGCTGATAGATGTTCATCTTGGGTTGATTCTTCCTTGAAATGGAGAAAGCTGAGAAGTTCCTGAAACCTGTCCCTTGGCCTAACCTCCCTGATGAAAGTAGGCATCGAGAAAGTGACCAGACAAGTCCACAGACAAACCTTAAGTGACCTGTTCCTTAAGTGACACACTCCAATCATTGTTTCTTGGTACTTTTTGAGCAGCTGCTTCTTTGTATTTCTTCATTAGACACAGCGTTGCTTTGTCAAAAATAAGACAGAAAACACAGTTGACAGAGTTGTCTACTTATTGGCAAGCAAAAGTTGTGGGACCTCCTCTCTCCTTTAAATCGTTCACGTCTGACGTTCTTCCAGAAGATAAAAAATTGGCAATTTCCCACAAAGTTCCATCCCTAGTGACCATCTTTGAAGAAATATTCAAATGGGATGGCTGTGATGGATGAGGTGAAGGCTGACATGGATCAGCATCTGAGTCCTCGTCTACTAATCCCTCCTCATTCACAAGCTCTTCATCTTGTCTATGGTACAGTATCCTCATCTTCATCAGTGAAGTCGATCTCCGATTCAGTGTCAGAAAGTAAGAGACATAAAATTTCTTCATCAGAAAGTCCACACTGACGAGATGTCTCCAAAAATGTCTTTCATGGACAAAGAATATTATCTGAATGACACAATATAAACTGTGTCAGACTGAAAATGCATGTGCAAATACACAATAATGACCAGCAGCAACTATTTTGCATGATAGCTGATTGCTGCTACTCCATTGTTGCATTATTTACAGATATTCAGAAGAGAAATTACAGCAATGTCAAATGGATGTTTTGATTGTTTCTAGGTATAGCAAATGAAATTTCCAAGAAACTATAAATATTTTGTAAATTCTATTACATCACCATAAGGAGGAGAAAAAATTCTAATAAGTCATATGATTTAATGAACGGAATTAAAAAAATGGATGTCACATTGAAGAAAAATATATGGCAGGGGTCATGTTGACTCCTTCTGCCATTCTAGTGTCGGTACTTTCTAAAGGCATCACCATTAGCCCAAAGTTCAAACAAACTGGAATTATAAAGGACCTTCTTCCCTTTACACATTCTTTGCAGTAACAGTCCACAAGGACATGGTACCTTGATGTTGAAGATTGACCAACATGAAGCATCACCAAACAAAATTTATAAATATTTCCTTGTGACTCATGAATAATCACACTTGTTTTACAACTGTTGAGAAAAATAAAGAACCTAAATTTATATGTGATTCAAGAGCAGCTCTATTTAATCTATCATTCTGTCAATGAAATGAGGTGAGTTGAGGTTATTTTCTTCACTACTGGCAAAGATAACATCTCTGCATCAGTTACTTTGGCACAAGATGCAATGCTAACATTTTAATATTGATTTTGTTCTCATCCATTCACGCACACATTGCGTCTTGTTAATCCTACCATAAAGAAGAACACTCATGGCTGTGGGACAAGTCAAGTGACGTATTAACAGGGGGAAGCAGCCACTCGAGGTACCTTCTGTAAAGTGAACTGAAAACAGCATTAGACTTACGAGAAATTTAAAACCATGATTCCAAATATTGTGATAAACTGTAGGAGTGGCTAATGAAGTTTCCCTTTATTATGATTTCGAATAACAGAGGATTTTTAATTTCCTGCCTGATGCTTATTAGCAACCTGTTACAGACTGTTGCACTAGCATATAAAACTCTTATTCTAAACCCTAGATGGAGAGGCACAGGCTATATGTAAATAATGTTTACTTTTAAGTAAAATAAGGGAAAGGCAACCACTCACCTATAGCAGACTGATGTGTGGTGCATACTTTTATTTGTAATATTGTGGCTGTGAATTTCACATTTAATCCTAAATTCATTCTCGTTAATAAACACAAATACCACTAGAGCAAAAGCCAGAGCTCAAAAGCTAGTGAATGGTCTTTCCTGTTACATATGTGTATGCACCACACATCACTCTGTATAGGTGAATTTCACATATTGTTAAATCCAGGAATTTCTATTATACATTTCCAAATTGACTCCTTTGTTGTATGTAAGTCTGCAGGCTTTCATGGCCATTGTCACTGAAGTTAACATCTTCTGGGTTATTAGGCCAAATTGGAATTATAAAGCACCTCCTTTCCTGTTCTCGTTCTTTGCAGTAACAAACATTTCTTCGCCACGCACCTTATTGGAAACAGTCAACCAAAACCCCACATAGAACCTTGATCCAACCTCCCTCCAACAGTGACCCTCCTCCCCTTCCACCTAGTCATCCTCTGGTAATCTTTCAAGATGTCCTCCCTTTTAACCTGGCTTCACCTTCCTTTCATAAATCTCTCCCTACTGAGTCCAACATTACTTCTGTGAAACACATAGCTATCCCTAACCTGAAAACCCATCCAGACCTTATCATCCTTCCTAGGCACAAAAACTACCACTATGGTCACAAATTATAGTGACTACATGGCTGAGAGTCATGACCAACTTTTAGTATCTCTGTATTCAAGCCTTATGTGATCCCATTGCAGAAGTCCAACATGACCTTCAGTGACTCTGTCCCAAACTCTGATACCTGAATCCACCTCCCTCCTCACAGAAGCAACCCCTGAATTCCTCCCTTTTACCTCTCCCCAAACTCTACAAACCCAGCCACATCAGTCTCTCTCTACTGGTCGCCCCACTGTGCTGGTTACAGTGCTCCCACAGAATGAACTTCTGCCTTTGTTGACCAAATTATTATTCATAATCTCGCATCCTATCTCCAAGACACTGCTGACTTCCTTTGCTGCCTTTTCATAGTTCCTGTCCTGTTACCACAAGACTCCTTGTTGGTTAAGTGGATGTATGACACCAACATCCCCCATGGCACTACCTTTCCCAGTGTCCTCCAGATACAAAACCCACCACTTCTTTCCTAATCCTCCTGGCCAACAACATCCTGACCCACAGTTACTTTGTTCTGCCATCAAGTACTCATGTGGCACCAGCCTGTGCCAACTTACTGACGGGCTGCCTGGAGGAATCCTTCCTTTTGAGTCAACACTTAAAACCCCTTGTCTGGTTCAGATTCATTGATGACATTTTCATTATCTTAGTTCACGGCAAGGACAACTTTTGCTCTTTCCTCAACAACAACCTCAACATCTACTCTCAAATCTGCTTCACCTGGTCTCAACTCAACAAGGCACCTTCTTAGATGTCGATTTCCACATCTTAGATCGCTCCATAAATACATCTGTTCATATCAAGGGCACCAGCCACCTATAGTACTTTGTCTCTGACAGTTGTCACCTATTCCACATAACCACGTCCGCAGTATAAAGCAGAACCTGTCGAAATATACCATTAACCTTGCCAGAGACTTTATTGACAGAAAACATACAATCCAGCTCATGCGTAATCAAATCTCCTGTACTGTATCCTCTGACAGTGTTCGACCTGTTAGCCAACCACCAAACAGCTCTCCTCTGATCACCTGGTCAACAACCAAACAATTCTCCTCTGATCACCTATTATCACCGTGGCCTCGAAAAGCTCAACCACATCCTTCACCAGTGCTTCGACTACCTATTGTCACGCCCTGAGACGAGGGATATCGCACCCATAATCCTACCCCATTTCCCAAAGTAGTGTTCTGCCACCCATCCAATCTACAGAGTATCCTTGTCCCTCCGTATTCCAATCTTGCTTCCAACCCAGTACCCCCTAGGTCATTCCCTTGTGAATGACACACGTACAAGACCTGTCCCACAATTTCTGCACTATAAAAGGCAGGGCCACGTGTGAAAGCAGCTATGTTATATATGACTCATTCTCATTAATGTGTCTACCACATCTGTTCGATGTCAATGTGCAATATCCACTCACAGATGTCAGCACTAGCAGTGGATGGTATATAAAGTGTTTTGGGGAGACTTGGATAACAGTGTAGTAGTTGTCATAATAGGGAACAGAGTAATTTATTTTGTCTCCAAAAGGGCATGATCACTGGCTTCCAGCCACAGGTAGAAGCATTTTTGAAAGGCTAAGTCTGTAAACTGTTCACATGCTGCAGTGGTTAAAGTATACCATGCAAGGCAAAATAAACTGTAGAGCAACTGATCACCCAGATAAACCAAGGGGCTACCAACAGTGTTTCCTCAGTGACCATTCAGTGAACATTACTGTGTATGGTCATTCACAGCAGACACCAAGTGTCTGCTGCCCGGTTCATGCACCCATGCTGAATGCTGTTCATCAGTGACAAAAGCTGGACTGAGTGGCGACAGGTGGCCTCTTCATATGAATCGTGCTTTATGCCCCATTAGACAGATGGCTGTGGTCATGTACTATCATACCTCTGAAAGCATGAGTGGTGACAGGTGGCCTTTTCAGATGAATCATGCTTTATGCCCCATTGGACAGACGGCTGTGGGCACTTACTGTCAAATGTCTGAAAGTGAACACCCTGCAGCAGTTATGGTCCGGGGAATGTTTTTGTGTAATCCCCTGTGTGTATCACCATTTGGGAAGGCACGGTGGAACAACACAGGTATGTATCTGTCTTTGGGGACAAAGCCCACCCTTAAACACAGTTTGTCTTTCCTTGGCATGATGGCATCTACTAGCAGGACAATGCAATGTGTCACACAACTAACAGTGTACATGTGTTGTTCAGAGAGCAACAGGATGAATTTGCCGAACTCTCCCGACCACTGAAATCCCCAGATTTAAACACAGTTGAGACTGGGATGACCTCGATCGGCCTGTTCGTGCTGTGGTACCTCAATGAGAAATGTAGTGCATCTGGCCACAATACTGGAGCCCGCGTGGCTCCCCATCCCTGTCTGTACCTTCCAGGCCCTCAGTGACTCTCTTCCTGCACATCTCACAGTGGTCTGCACTGCAAAAGGTAGTTATTCATGCCATTGACAGGTGATCACATTTATGCGACTGGACAACGTATTTCAGTTATGCTGCACACCATAACGCAAGTACTTTAACAGCTGCTTCACTACATGCATCATTTGGATACTCCCTCCCAGCACTAGTTTCTCTGAACTATACAGGTGGGAAATGTCTCTGCATGAAACCCTGCACAATCCTGCTGGCCTAAACATCCACTAACCTGTTCCCCACTACCTCACCTTACCTTTTCACTTTTTACCTCTGTTGTCATGCACAGCACTCCATCACTGCCCAGATTGTGTACTGCCTTCTTCCACCATTTCTCTCTCTCTCTCTTTTCCCCTCCCTTTCTTTCTATCTCCCTCTCTTCCCTCCTCCACCTTCCCACCCCTCTTCACTTCCCTCCTCACTCTCTCCACCTTCTTCTATCTCCCTCCTTCCTCTTTCTATACATTTTATATGCTACATCCTCTCAATATTTTAGTGCAGTCACCGAGTCAGCCTCTCACTAACCTGCTACCCCATCCTTCCCTTGTGCATCCTTCCCAATCATCTCCTCACATCCATCAGCCTAGGCAACTGCTCTCAGTAATTAATTATCAGTAATAAGTGATGCCACAACTGCGGTAGGACACGTTTTGGTGTCTGTGTGATTGTGTATGTGAATGTGTGCATTTTCAACTAGAAAAAGAGCCAGAGTTCGAATGTTAGTTAATACTGATTTCTGTTATGCGTGTATTTGCACACCACATTAGTCCGCCATAGGTGAAAGGTTGCCTTGCCCTTATTTTACATATTGTTCCATCCAGAAATTTTTATGATAGCTTTAGAAATACTATTGTTTATATGGTTGCTGAAGAGGCTCGTGAAAGTTGTTGTTGACTTTCGTAATATCCTTGCTCAACACTTACATGGAATAATTACTTTTTTGACCTCAGCTGTGTTGTCTCAGAAGATCATGTCATTGGACAATATTGAAAGAAAGTATAGAAAGCATGCTAGGAATCACATATCCATGACAACAGAGTGAGAGAGATTTGTAAGTGCAAAGTGAGAAGAACTGTGGTCACATTGCTTTATTTATTATCTGTCTTGATGGCAATGGACTTCACACATGGGACTTCCTCTAATGTATGCCCATTGATCTCTACTTCTGTTAGCAGCTGTGAGCCTTGAAAATGACAAGGCAAATAGGGGTGGTTTCTAGTGAATTTACCCCACCACATTCGTGTAAGTTATTCAAGAAGAGAAAATGTATTTCCAGTGCACATGTGAAATCTGTTGAATGATCACTGAAATGAAGGAGTAAGTGTTTAGCAAGGTAAGTTAGACTTCAGCATCCTACTGACTTCTGTGTGATTAGAGATGAAACACTAAATTGGTAAGACACATTTGGTGAATGAAATTTGCCATTATCTTTCTGGAGGAATCATACACAGTGATATAGGGAAGCCACAGAAAACCTTATCAGGATTTGAAATCCACTCTTCCTTAATAAAATTTCATTGCATAGTATTAAACTTCACCAGCTCACACCCTATGATATACATCATACAATGGCATGCAAAACTTAATGACAAAAGTAACTTTGGCATGGTGTGTCACTGCCAAGTAACGTGTCTCAATGAAACTTGAATCACACATAGAAAGAGCTGCTGCACTATAATACAGAAGGTAACTGAAAGAAATATAGAGTGAGATGAACAGTAATGACATCTCTACTTGAAGACAATAATTACACTGTCATCACTGCAATCCATGATGGTCCACTGGGCATTACAAAAGGCGAGACATGCTTCTAAACAGGGCATGTGATAACCATGCTCCCATGTTGCAATACGTATCCCTAAGGTGCTACCATAGCTGGTCAATTGGATTCATGTCAGTGAAATGGGCAGACCAGCCCAATCACCGAATATCCTCCTGTTCCAAGAGCTGCTCCACCAGTGCTGCTCAATGTGGTTGCATAATGTCATCCCTAAAAATGAAATTGGGGCCAAATCCACCCCTCAAAAGACACATGTGGGGAATGATTACCGTGTCAGATTAACGTTGTCCAGTGAGAGTACCATTTTCAAAGATATGTATACCAACACGTTCCTTCAACATTATACCTCCCCACATCAACACCTGGACAATCAAAATGATCAACTTCAACAATGGTGGACATACCCTCATATGGCAGGAGGTGGGAACACGTAATGCCCTCAGGAGCATTGTCAAACATGATGGTTTTGGTGGTCCGGGTGTTGCAGTGTGGGGAGGCATAATGTTGCATGGGTGCACTGATCTCCAAATCTTTGAACACTGTACACTCGCTGTTCGACGTTATTGTTACACTGTACTTCTTTCCCATGTTCATCTTTTCAGGGGTGTGCATTTGGCTCTGATTTCAGTTGTGTGGATGACAATGCACGACCACATCAAACAGCGCAGGTGAAGCAGCTCTTGGAATGAGAAGTTATTTGGAAAATGGACTGACCTGCCAGTTCCCCCAACTTAAATATCACTGACTACATGTGGGATGTGTTGGGGGAAACGTACTTTCCACATGCACCAACTACCACCCGACAACTGTCAATCACTCTGATGGAGGTACAGAATGCCCTATCACAAGAATTTGTGACAAACTATGTGGCCAGCATGAAAGCATGTCACAGACCAAACATTGCCTTCCGTGTGGATCACACATCCACCTTCTATAATGTCTAGGGGACCAAAATGAACCATGGTGTCTGTTAGTTTTATTGGCTATTTCTTTCACTTGCCTTCTGTGCTTTACTGTAACAGTACTTTCTATGTGTTCCAAGTTTCATCAAGCTATGTGACTTGGCAGGGAAACAACATCATGAAAAAGTTACTTTCGCCTTCAATTTTTGCACACCAGTGTGGTATGTAAGAAATGTAATCTGTTATTTTTAATCTTCCATTTGTACTCACTGTTGAAATACTTCTTGCAAAATGCTATTAGAATAGCCAAAACACACATTTTAATTAAAACACCTAATTCAGCTGGAAAACTACGAAGCGCGTTCAATAAGTAATGCAAGGCATTTTTTGCTCGGCCATTTTTGGTTGAAAAAATGTTGAATTTGTTACAGAACATCATGGAATATTCCCGCTTCAACTGCTGTAAGTATTATGAAATCCTAATAGATAGCACCACTATACATACCTTTCGAAATGGTGTTTGTAACAGAAGTGTGTTGCAAGCAGAGAGTTGTCATTGAGTTTCTTTTGGCAGCAAAATAGAGCATTGCAGATAATTGCTTGCAGAATGTCTACGGCAGGACTTACCAACCTTTTCAGCTGGCGGACCCCTTCTTCAGTCGAAAATCCACGGCGGACGAAACTCATGGGAACTGAAAGCTTCTTAATGCAAGTGCCATGTTCCCAATGACCCCCACCCCCCAAAATATCAATAGTCTTTGGTTTGGAGATGAATGCAAACAACGTGAAATTAACAATCCAATTTGAATTCCCACTGTATCCCGACACTTACTAGTGGATTGATTCTCTTTGTTCAACACACTATGGCCTGATTAAAATTACTTGGTAATTGACATTTCACACGTTGGAGCTGCCCCTTCCTCCAAGAGCAATCAACGTCACATCCAAACTGTTCGCTGTTGATAAAATGCCGCTTGTGGTCTGTTCACTTCCACTGTTTGGCTACTGTTGTGTAAGGAGCATGCATATTTCGTAACAGTCGTGTGTGTGTGTGTGTGTGTGTGTGTGTGTGTGTGTGTGTGTGTGTGTGGGTGGTTTTTTGTGAAATCCGAAGAAAAATGTTCAAATGTATGTAAAGTCTATGGGACTTAACTGCTAAGGTCATCAGTCCCTAGTCTTACACACTATTAACCTAAGTTTAACTTGCGCTAAGGACAACACACACACACACACACACACACACACACACACACACACACACACACACACACACACCTCTGCCCGAGGGAGGACTCGAAGCTCCGGCAGGAGCGGCCGCGCAATCCACGACGACGTGGCGCCTTAGAATGCGCAGCCATTCCGCGTGGCTGTGAAGAAAAGAGGCAGACCCATGATTCAGGATAAAAACACATCACGAAAGAAAAGAGGCCAAGGTATTGCCTTTAAAGGACTATTGTGACATCTGTTGTGCAATGTGTGCAAATACATTCACCCAGTTTACATGCATTTCCAAAACTGGATTTCATAAGCCGATGTCCCAGTTCCGCTTTTGCTTGGTCAGGTAAACACTTCAAAATCGATTGTGGAAATCTGCTTTTATAAAGCCGTTTTCCAGTTCCACAATTGATTTTCGTGCCCATGTAAACAGCTCGGAAAATCTAGTTATTTTTACATTTCTGCATATCTACTGAACAGCAGCTGTCAGTCCATAGCCGTCAGCTAGCAGGCGGCGTTGCAACAGTGTACTGTCAGTTGGTAGCTGGCAACTGGCAGGCAGCATGGCAACAGTTTAACCACAGCTGACAACTTCAACTACTACCTGGACACTATATCGTGGCAGTCAGCCTCGACTGTAAGCAAATTAGGGAAACAAACAAACACTCTCTTATTTCTGTGTAAGAAGTCAAAGTATTTCACAGAAAATAAGACTTTTTCCTGAAAGGAAACAATTCTGGCAGAGGAGGTTTACCTTTTACAAGGTGGCACGTGAAAAGTCCTCATTTGTTTATGCTCACAGCCAGTTGCCACAATATAGTGTCAGAGTAATAGCAAGTAATTGTAACTGAAGTATAGGTACACCATATTTTTAACTGAGAGGACGGAATATATTATAAAGAAAAGAAATTAGCTTTAGAGATCATTTTAATTTTTGTAACAAAAATATCAATGCCAACAGAATTCAATTAATAATTATTTTGTAAATGATAGAAGACAAAAACAAAATTCCTACAGAGTTATAGTTCAGGTAAGCTCACTGAGCATCTATGAAGAAAAATGCTTTCTTCTTTACTATAGATGAAGCTGTAGGAATAATAATGGAATCCTAATGTGATGGTTGAGGGTGCTTCTGCTGACACAATTTTGAAAAGTTGGCTGCAGTTCTTGACAACTGGAGATGGATGGCTGGTTCTGCGTCTAGACAGCTTCGGTACTTAGTTTTGTGGGCAGCATAGATCGAGAATTCCATAAACAACTCATATTCATTTGATGATAGAATGTTCGGCTTTTTGGATACAGTGAATGGGTTGACCACCCATTCGTATTTCTGCAGCTTCTCATCTTCAGCTGATGGGAAATAATGCTCCAACAATGACGTCAAGCTTCGGAGATGTTCCAGGATTTGATGAAACAAATTCTTTCCAACTGTCAATGTTTTGTTTTTCAAAAACTCCTTGAGGAGAGGAAAACACTCAACCTCCCCCTCCTTGACACACTCTGCCCAAAAATTGATTTTCCTCTTGAATGCTCGAACTATGTCGATAGCAGTGACCTTTGTTTCACTTTGCCCTTGGAGTGAAATATTCATTTCATTCATTTTAGAGAAAATATCTGACAAATAGGAAGGTATATACTGCCAATTTTCGTCATTAATAAGATCTGCTAATTTGGTGTTGTGCTCCAAAAGGAAAGCTAAGACTTCATACAACCGAGACAGTGCATTCTCACGTGAGAGCCACCTCACTTCTGTGTGAAGAAGCAGGGAACAATGAAGGCTTCCCATATCTTCACACAGTATTGTGAAAAGTCTTGACTTCAACGACCTTGATTTTATGTAGTTTGAATGGATTCATCTAAAACTTTCTTGAATGAAACAGGCATTTGTTTCGGAGCTAAAGTGAATCTGTGGAGAGCACAATGACTACTGCTGCAATTCTTGGCATTTTCTTTTAGTTTCGTTATTGCTTCGACTGTAGAACCCGTCATAGCTATTGCACCATCTGTGCACACATCTATGCAATTAGACCATGAAACTTCGTTAGTCCTTAAAAAAGTCATCCAATAGACGAAATATTTCAGCAGTAGTGGTCTGCGCAATAAGAGGTCCTCCTCAAAACATCCAAAATATTCATAACAGACAAAAGCCAATAAAATCACTAATCCTGCAACATCAGTGGATTCAGCTATCTGCAGAGAAAATGAATTGTGTTGGATGCAAGAAACAAGAGTGTCTTTCACATCATTTGACATGTCAACAAAGTGTCTCTTGACAGTATTGTTTGATAATGGCACCGAAAATACAAGCTTTACTGCCTTTTCGTCTAGCATGCAAGAAACAATATCATTAACACACTGTTTTATGAGATTTTCTGCAATAGCATGAGCTTTGCCTGTTTTTGCCACTCGATAACTAACCAAGAAAGAAGCTTTTAATGAATTTTCATTAATTGTGTTTGCATGAGTTTTCATGCAAGGCTGAGAAGCAGCTCATTCAGCACTCTTCCTTTTGAAAGATTCGATGTCTTTAGCCTGGAAATCCGGGTGAGTGCCTTCAAAATGGTGGCGCAATTTAACTGCAACCATTGAACTGTCCGGGAGAACTCTCGCACAAATTACACATTGAGCTTTAGCCTCCTTTGTCTCCATAAAGCCCATTTATAAATAGCTTTCGTTGTACTTATGCTTCTTGGTTATTCCACTCCCACAGGATATCGCAACCAATGGAGTACTTGCAGCGTTTTCACATAATAAATCTGGCTGTGAAGCTTCTTGTGATTGTTCTTCTTTTGGCCGTCCTCCCTCCTCATTCATTTGAACTGGAAATTTCCTTTGTTGTGAAGGCAGTGGAGAAACTAAACCCTTCTTCAATGATTCTGACCTCAGCCACCGATCCATGTTAGAAGTAATAAACTGGTCAAAAATCAACTTATGAAATAGGTAGTGCACTGACAAAGCAAGTTTAACATTTAATGATGCCTGGGGCCCCATACGTGCCATCGAGTGCTGTGATGGGTTGACAGAGCTCGCTCTGCACGTGCGTAAAAGGTTTCAGTGCATCTAGCGCCGTGAGCCGGTGCACAAACGACCCCCATATTGTTGCGAAACAGTCGATCAGAGAAGCCGCATTCTCTGGCACTAAACTGTGTATGCGTTCTCATTTAGGAACCGCAAAGGCTGCTTGGGAATATGACCTGAAGTAAAAGTACACATTTTTCACACGAAAAAAATTGTGATTAATTTGATTTTCACATTTTTATTCAATAATTTTACTCATTATTTTACACAATTTGGTGAAAGGTGGCCGCGGACCCCCTAGAAAGAGCCGGCGGACCCTTAAGTGGTCTGCGGACCACTCGTTGGGAAGCCCTGGTCTACGGAGACCTTACACTGAACAAAAATACAGTGAGACGGTGGGCAAGGTGTCTGTCATCATTGCAACAAGGTCAAGTGAACCTGTATGAGCCCTTGTGTGCTGGCCAGTCGCACACAGCTGTGACTCCTGCAGTGCTGGAACTTGCAGACACTCTCATTTGAGGTGATAGATGAACATCTTGCTGCTCAATTGGATGTCTCTGTTGGTAGTGCTGACACACTTGTCCACCTTTAGGGGTATACAAAGGTGTGTATGCCTGCCAGGCCTAACAGAAGATCATAAAAAGCAATGAAGAACCATCTGTGTGGAATTGCCTCCATGTTATGAGGTTGATCATAAAATTTTTTTCTTGATCATCACCACAGGCAATGAAACAAGAGGTTCATCACTTTGAACCAGAAACACCACACCACCTCTATTCCGAGGAAAAAGTTCAGACCCGCACCGAAGACAGTCTTCCGGGACTCTGAAGGTGTTATTCTGTTTTGTGTTCTCCCTCCTGGTGCAACAGTCAACTCTGAAGTGTAGGACTTCAGCAAGTTTGTCACCAAAAAAATGCAAATGAACTTCTCATTCTCCGTGACAATGCAAGACTTCACGTAAGTCTGCACACGTGAGAGGAGCTCACAAAATGTCAATAGACTGTTCTTCCTCATCCATGTTACAGCTCGGATCTTAAACCTTCTGACTTCTATCTGTTTGGCCCAACAAAGGATGCACTCCAGAAGCAGTACATAGATGATGGGGAGCTTACTGGTGTAGGGTGATGTTGGCTCTGATGTCGACCAGCAGAGTGATACCATGTGGCGATGCAGGCCCTACCAGTAATGTATCATAAAGCTATTGCCTTGAAAGGAAGGTATGTTAAAAAATAGGGTTTTGCAGCTAAAAGAGTGGGGGATAATATGGTGTATTGGAGAATAAAACCAACCTGCTTTCAGAAAAAAAGTGTTGCATTACTTATTGAATTCCCCTCCAACTAGCCATCTCTAAACTGCAACACATAAACCAACAATTAATAAATTATTTAGCAAATGTCATATCTACATCATCACAAAAAAGAGGATTTTCTATTCATTATGATAAGTTGTTATTCCTTGTAATTTTCTTTTTCGTCACAAAATTTCTGTCCCCAATTTGTTCTAAAATGTTGCATTTGATTTTATGTGTATCATTAAATGGATAGTCTCATTCAGCTTAGTTCACGACTTTTGTGAATATTTATTGTTGTTTCCACTTTCATTAATACTTAAGAAACTATGCTGCAGATAGTAACCAAAACTGGAATACCAAATACCCAGTACACAGATGTTACATTCATGAGTCACTAAATATTTCCTATTACAATTATTTTCCAATGTAAAATGCATTTCATAAATGTCACATTACTTTTGTAGGCATAATTTATCACTTTTATTACTTTAAGGAGAAAATTTTAATAAAACTGACAACAAACACACTATCATTATGACTCTGGTGATATCAATACCAATACCAATATACTCCCATTTGTAAGAAAACATTCTGCATAACAAATTACAAAACATAATTTTAAACACAGCAAGCTAATTAAACGTAATTACCAAAAATTTTAATTATAAAGAAAATATGGCACAAATGCTAGTCTTTTCTTAATTAAATCTCCAAGACTCGTATTCTCAAAAAAAGTGTTTCAATGAATTATTCAAATTTTCATGTTTTAAAAGCATCAAGTAGCTGTACTCATGTAGTTTTAATACAGATGACTTGTTAGGAACATGTTGCAAAAATCAGACTTGGTGGATCATGTTCTTCACTAAGATAAGTGTGATAATTTCCAAGTTCATTACAAAACTGCACAAGTATCTAGGAATGACAATAGGTGACGATGTTAATTACTATCCTGCCTGCAGCTCATCATCAGCCATCTCGATGTCAGCGAGTGGCAATCGATGGGGGAAGGGGCGGCCGCGTAGTGGTGACAGGCGAAGCCTCATGCTGGATTCATCGGCATCACCACCACACGATGCGCGGCGCACCGTTAGTGAGGGTCACGCAGCGAGCGACGGAGTACCGAGTGATGCCACTGAAGTTGATGATGACTGGTCACGTGGCAGTGCTGATGCAGATGGTGATGCTGACCACGATGATGCTGATGGCGAGTTGGAGTTAGATGGTGATGGCAGCCGTGCAGAGGATGTTACAGAGCTTGACCGCAAGGTTTGTGTGACATTGATAGTCATGAAGTCCCTAGCAGCTTTCTAACTATGACCTTCACAAACTGAACAGCAGTTTTTCATTTTAAATGTGCGGAACTGGACAGTCATGTGAGATGATGTCAACAGTGAATTTAAATTCTTACTGCAATTCATTTGTTAAGAGGCTGTAGTTTGACTTATGTCCATCCAGTATAATGTGAGCTATTCTTGATTTTTGCAAACCCAAAAGAGAACTTGTATTAGAAACCTCTACACATATGGTAAAGTCCACATGTCAATGAGGGCAAGAGAGTGCTTACTAGTGCCAAATTTGCAAAAAGTTGTCCACGCTGGACAACCACTTTTTCATTTAATCACCATATCAGTAGTTACCCTTGCAGCCTCTATGTCTCCAAGTTCTGTGATTTATCTTTTATAGTCAGACACACTTAAAAGTACAATAGCATGTCCTCACATATTTTTGTGTAAATTATACAGAAGTGGTTAGAAAATCTTGACCTTTTTTCAAAACATCACATTTGTTTTACTTTGCCCTATGAATGTAAACACAAAATTTAGTGCAATCTCTTGAAATTTAATGGAATGCCAGTGACCCATGTTGGTTGGGCCTTTTAGTGAAAATTTTAGGACTTGGAGGTGCCACAACTGTGAGTGTATATGAGATGTGGCTATAAAATAACAGGACTATTGTTGCAAAAAATTTTATTTCAAAACCATGCATATTTAGTTATTGTCGCCGCCAATGTGCTCCCCTCCTCTATCCCTACAACACAATCTTGTTCCTTTTAACATAGATTTGACCTTGGGGAATAAATAAAAGTTACATGGTGCTAGGTCAGGTGAATAAAGTGGGTGGTCTAACACTGGGATGCTGTACTGTAAAAACCAAGATTCCCCAGAAATTAGGATCATTTTCAGTGGCATTCAAAGTGTGAATCAAAACACTTACACACACTTTCATGAGCTTATTTTTGTTCAGTCATGATGATTTTCAGCACCAAATTCACACACTCTTTTTTTCATATTAAATTGGTTATGCAAAATTTGCCTTACATATTCTTTGTCAATTCCTAAAGTTATTCCAATCAATCTTCATGCCATTTCGTTTTTATTGACTCTGTGGTCTTTGCTGAAGTTTCTTGAATTTTTATTTGTTAGTTGCTTTGCTGTTCTATATATTTCTTCTAAAATTTCTTTACTTTTCTTTTCTCTCACTGACTTTTCACCCACTCCTCTCTAGTCAATCTTTTTAATTAATCATGTAGCTTTCTATATTGTTATTCTAATAGAATTATCATTTCTTTTGAGCACTCATTTTATCCAATATATTGTGTGTACCTATTGATGACTTAGTGCTTCTGTTATTCAGTGAGTGGTCTTTACTCCTGAGATTATTTACATTCTGTCAGAACTTTTCTTACTATATTTGTATTGAGGTAGTCCAATCTTTTCTTTCTTTACTGCTCCAACGATTCTTCTAAAACTTCCAGAATTGTATTTTTAATTGAATTTGATTCTTCTGATTGATTGACGCATACTGCTGAATTTTCCAATGTTTTTCAATGATTTGAGAGTAGGTCATTGACCCTTCAGTAGTGAATTTTACTATAGTCTATTTCCTTATCAGTTGCCTTCTTTTTCTATGGACACAGCTGGAAAATGAGCTGCCATTATTTTTAGAGGTAATCCATTAGCTTTTGTAAATTGCTTTTAGTATGAAAATTTATAATTTCTCTCTTTTTATGGGGCAAGCCACATTAGATGCGCAGAGGGCACAAACACTTGTGGACTGCAGAGGCACTGGCAGTAATTTAGCATCTTATAAATTTTGTCATACCTCAAGATAGGTATTTGGTGTTTTGATGGCAAAATAGTTGTTAAAGCAAACAAAGCATGCAATATCTACACCATTAGACTAGATCTAACCAGACCTATTCTCCAGAAGAAGGGACAATGTGATCATACAGTAGAGCATCTTGCAAAGGAATTTAGAAAGAAGTCAAGGCGCTGAGGAGATCAAAGATGGAAAAGTCTTGCCCCTGAGCCATTTTTATTTTTATGCACCAGGGAAAGTTTCCAACGAATTTGTAAAAGTGAAGTGATCCATATAGTTTCCAGATCAAAGAAGTATTCCCATTCCATTAAGTGCTTGTCCAGCATTCCATCAAGTTCTTTAGTTGTAGACTGAGAGATTGGAATGTCAACAGGCACAATGAAAAAACACAAATTAGCTTTTGGCCACAGCCTTCTTCGGAAAAGGAAATACACACACACATCCTTCACACAAGCAACCACACTTCATGCAAACATGATCGCCATTTCCGGCAGCTTGGACTGGAATGCCCTTTCTGGTCCGCATGGCCAAAATTAATGTGCAAGTGTCTTTTCGTTGTGCCTATTTGCAACTCCACGTTTCATCTTTACTATTTATATTGCTTACTAACTGAAAGGAATTTCTATATTGTTTAGAACAACATGTGAAAGGGATTCGTGCAGATGCAAATTAATGAGTTATTGACACACTGTGATAAATCCTCAAAATTTAGTAATCTTCAGCTAGAGTTGTATTTTATTCACCCTGTTGTAAATAGCTCGGAAAATTTAATGAATGAAATAGTTTCCATTAAATTTTATGCACTGAAGTTCAGAAACAATAATTGAAAATTTTCTGCATGCAATGGATAGGTGCAGTGCAAAAGTATGAAAAATATGTTGTTAATATATAAGGAAAATGACAACAGCCCTACAGTTGATCCCTGATGGATGCCAGTGTGATGTGTCTCCTTTCATATTCCGTTCATTATGCACTGCAGGTCACTCTGATCTCAGAGGAGAAATATCTGCCCTCTTACACATTACAGGTGGAACCTCTCATCGAGGAGTTTGGGTGACCTGCTGTGTCCAAACCTGTCCCTCCCTAGTAGTTCTGAAAGTGAGGATAGTGTTGTCACTTTTATATGTGTTTGCCAGCAGTGCTATACATTTTGCCTGCTGAATTTAAACATTGGCCAGCAATTCTTTCTTGATGTATTAAAATTATATAGTATCAAACAGTGGAAACTCCAGATAGGAATATCAACAATGTAGGAAAAGATGAATTGCTACTTACCGTAAAGAAGACGTGTCAAGTTGCAGAAAGGCACATTGAAAGTGTCTTAGAAGTTGTGCCTGTCTGCAACTTGACACGTTTTCTTTACGGCAAGTAGCAAAATTTCTTTACGGTAAGTAGCAATCTGTGCTTTCCTACATTGTCAAAATTATATGGTAGGAACTTTTGCTCTCTACAAAAGTTAGATGCCTAAAAGGCTACAAAATCAAAAATTTAAACAAAGATGATGATTACAGTGACTAATTTCATTAGCTCTTTACTTCAACTTTTTTCCATACCATTGAAATAATTCCTTGTTAAATGGCACAACATGTCTTTGTGTTTCAGGTACAGCAAGCAACACGCCTAGCACAACGTCAGTGTCACTGTCCATCTGGCAGGTGCCCTAAGCTCAAGGTCAGAAAGGTCGGGGAGGGAAAATACAATATTGCTGGCAGGAATGTCTTTGTGCGGGTGAGCAAGAATTTTTTGTCTTTGTCTTTCTATGTGTTTCACAAAAAGCAGAGAGAGAGAGAGAGAGAGAGAGAGAGAATGTGGGATGGTCTTTGACCAGTTACAAATGAATATTATCTACACCATTGCCATATCTATTCAATAATACTATGCATTCTTCTACAAGTTCTACAGAGGTGGGACCACTTATAATGTCCATTAATAGTGCTTTGCAAAAAAGAATAAGGCAAGGGGAATAATATGAGCTTGTTTCAGTGCTTTGAGGAATTGTCAGCTACTAACACTGTGAAGTACAGATAAACCTTGGATTCTGTCTTCTGTTCCTTCTCACTGGCTTCTCTGTGCTTGCCACATATTTCTGTTTTCCTGCAGTACTCTGTACTTTCTTTTGAGGGTTGAGTCATTGACAGGCATGGACACACACACACACACACACACACACACACACACACACACACACACACACACACGCCCCTACAGTGTGCTGGTCAAACAATTCTGGCATTACATTTTTGGCAGTTGGGGTGGGGTGGGTGGGGTTTATGTCAGGTGGGGTGGTGGGTAGAGGGAAAGAAAGAAGGGGCAGAGGCAAAAAGAAGGGGCTGAGGTGTGTAGCTACTGACTTGGAGGGAGGCAGTATGTCTGTTGGCAAGGAATGTGGGAGGAACGGGTGGCAGCCACACGGGTTGGGTTTGTGATGCAAAGGAACGAGAATCTGTGGGGTGTGGTGCAATGTGAAGATGATGTGAAGCTGTGGATTGAGAGGGGGTGAAAGGACAGAGGAAGGGGTGAGAGGGATCGAGATGGTCCAGGTTGTGAAGCAGACATTGGCTGTGACCATTCATTCTTGCTTTCACAGGTGGCCCTGCCTGTAATTGGGTACAATAAGCCTGTGCCCGGACTGAAGTAGGAAGTGCTGGATGGGTGGATTGGGCAGGTCTTGCATCCAAGTCTTCCAAAGGGATATGATCCCTGTGGCATGGGGCTGGGAGTGGCATAGAAGTGGACCACGATGACTTGTAGCTTGGGTGAGCATTATAATAAAAGTGGTGGCAAAGACATGGTTCAATTGTTCCAGTCCAGGCTGATATTACATATTGAGCAGGGTGCTCCTTTGTAGCTATTTTTGGGTGTGGTGGAAGGAATAGTGATGCATGAGGATATGGCACGGGAAATCTGTTCGCAGACTAGGTTGGGGAGGGGGGGGGGGGAGGAGGAGGGGGGGGGAGTCTCTCTCTGAAGACTTGTGAGACCTTCAGCACGTTGGGCAAGGAAGTTCTCATCACTGCATTCACATCCATATGTGGCCAGGCTCTGTGGGAGAGATTCTGTGGTGTGAAAGCATTGACAGCTATTGAAATGTGGGTGCTTTGGGATTAGTGGTTTTAATGCAGACATACACGTGGATAGAGCCATCAGAGAAGTGGACGCCAACGTTCAGGAAGGTGGTACATTGAGTCATGTAAAGGGGATGGAAGAGAAGATGTTGAGGCTGTGGAGGTATCTTGGCCCCACGTCCAGGTCATGAAGATATCATCAATAAATCTGAACCAGACAACAGGTTTGGGGTTTTGGGAGGCTAAGAGGGTATCGTATGGATGGCCCATAAAAAGGTTGGCATAGGAGGCTTCTGTGCCAGTGCCCGTGGCTGTGCCTCAGATTTGTTTGAGTACCTTCCCCTCAAAGGGGAAGTAGTACTTTGTCAGGATATAGTTGGTAAGGTGTATGAGAAGTGAGGACATTGTGAAAGATAGTATTTATAGTGGCAAGGCTTTGGGCATTAGGGATGTTAGTTTATAGCGAGTATGGATCCAAAAAGTAAAGGGCTGGGGATAGAGGAGAGTAGGTGATGGAGAAGTGGTTAGTACCTTTGACGTGCGATACTAGGTTATGGTCAATTGACTGGAGGTGTTGATCAAGAAGAGCAGAGATTCTTTCAATAGGAACACAATAAGCACCTAGCATGGAATGTCAAGGATTGTTGGGTCTGTGGATTATCGGGAGCATATAGAAGGTTGGTATGTGGGGTGTCATTGGGTTGAGGAGGGAGATGGACTCAGGGTAAAGGTTCTGGGATGGGTCTAAGGATTTCAGTATGAATTGGAGGTTATGGTGGACTTCTGTGGTGAGATCACTACGGCAGAGCTTCTAGATGGAGGAGTCAGACAGTTGGCGAAAGTCCTCTGTCAGGTAGTCACTATGAATCATCATGCCACTATGCACGGAGGATCGTTAGCTAAAGATCGGTTTTGAGGTTGTGAATGTTGTCCTTTCCTCTGCTGAGTGCATAGTGTTCTTAGGAAGGGATCTGGAGAAGGATAGTGAGGCCAAGTTGGAGTTAGGGAATTCCTAGATGCTAATCAGGAATGGTTAAGTGGGAAAGGGCACAGACAGATGGTGGTGTGAACTGGAAGATACAAGCTTTAATGTTAGGATTAGGTTGGCTTTAGTTGAAGTGATTGGTAGCCAAGAAGTGTTTCCACTTTGTGACTCAGAAGAAGGAGAGTAGGTCTTTGACAAGTCCAGTATGGTTAAACATGGGAGTGGGGCTGAATGCGAGGGCTCTGGATAGGACTGAAACGTTGTGGGATTTAGGTTTTTGTCAAAAAGGTTACTAACTGTGTTTTGTGTTTGTTCAGGTTCTGGATTCTGTGGAATGCTGGGAGAGAGTTTTGGGGGATGTGGCAAGTTTAAAAGGTCAACTTGGCAGGGCCTGGGTGCTGTGAGGGGTAGATGGGGGGTTTACTGTATGTAGGATAGGTGTTGAGGAGTAGTGATGCTCCAAGGCGGGAGTGGACGATTTATGGAGGTTGTGTCTAGAATGCTCTTCCAGGTGTTAGAGATTTGATCTACGTAGTTAGGGCTGCACAATAACAGTATCTTGCAGAGGGAGCAGAGGTGGTGCTGGGATGCCTATGGCATAGCAATGTATTTCTACAGACCAGGTTTGTGAGGAATAGGGACTGGTCGAATCTGAAAAGGTGAAGGTTTTTGTGACAGGAGGGGTTTGATCCAGAGAAAGTCAATTTTTTTTTCAATTAGGCCATTGGGGGCGGGTGGGAGTTTGACTGCTTAGGCAGCACTTAAAGAACACGATGTGGGAGTGGGTTTTAGCTAGGTAAATTCATATCTGCTGAAGTGATGAATATAAGTAGGACAATAGTTACAAACTGATGCATGCAGATACATGTTTGAGGCTATAACGTCTTAAGTGGCATCATTAGTCTGATGATCATGACATTCATCATGTGACACCCAATGTCTGTGAAGATAATACAATATTTAAAAGCTGGCTGTGCTTTTGAATAAGTCTACCAACCTGGTCATACATGTACATATGGTAGAGGATCTTAGAGTGAGTATTGAGATCATGAGCCAGTAGTCATAAATGAATATCTCAGGCAATATGAGGTCTCGAATGAGCAATGTGTGTTAGACACATGTTTGTAATGCGACAGCACCTAAGAGTTTCTGCTGCGTAGTTGCTCTCCCCAAACAACATCCCATACAAGCAAACCAGTTGCGTCTGTACCTACAGTTACTCGTACGTTAAGTACTTGGGCTATGCACGGATCTGTTTAAAAAGAATAGTAGTTTGATGTTGTTATAGGGTCAAGCTGTGCACGTCTGCTTTCATTCCCCACAGCTAATTCGGTGCATATAACAACCTGTAGCTGTGATCCAGCAGTCAGATAGTCTACGCACTAGCTAGAATTGCAAACTAATGAAATACACGCAAATACAAACTACATGATAAATGAATAATTTAATAATAAAGACTCTATTCTAACATCTGTAACAGAGAATTATGTTGAATAATATTTATTCAAGAAAGGACATCTCAAATAAACGGAAAATGGTCCAATGATATTCAGCTAAAACACGTACAGAAAATTTTCTCACCAAATGCAATAGAGTTACATTGAGAGCATTACGAGCATGGTAGTAAATTCCCCAAACTAAACAGTCATTGATGATACACGAAAACTATGTCCATTTTGTAATCACAATACACTAAAGATTCACCAGCTCAAAACAGTTTGGAGTTCAACATGACGATTAACAAACTACTACATGCAACAAAAAGCATAGTAACTAATAGTCAGTCTATCCTCAGTTCTGTAAATCAAGCAAAATAGTTAAAGAGTCCTACTCTGGAGCATATTCAAGCCTTTCGAAATATATGTCCCTTCAGAAGTTTTAAATATGGTTGTGGCCACTCACTTCCCAGAATCGATCACCTTCAGAGTTAAATATGACTGGTTACCACAGGCACATCTGCCTCCTGCCAAAACTCGTGTAAAAGAGTCCAGAATCACGCCCTTGAGCACTTCACTCGGAAAGTCCCAATCCTTTCTTCACTCCAGCAGTGTTCCGCCACTATCCAACTCTCATTGGCTGAAGGCTGTCCCACCAAAAATACATCATCCTCATGTTCTACATACATGATTTGACTCATCTTGACCACTTTACCACAGTAAACTAAAATGTTACAATATTCAAATAAAAGAAACATTATAAACATTTGTTTACTTTCAGATCATTTATGAATATAGGCAATAGTTGGTTTATAAACAAACAAACTAGTATTCTTGCGCAAGTCCACTCATGTTAAATGACTACAGATTATTGCTAAATATTATGTAAACCATTATTTATGCCTTCTTGACAGAGGCATCTTTTGGTTCTCTTTTCAACTGTGGTGTCTGCTAACCCACGTGACTGGCCTTTCTTAAATTAGCACAGTTTTTTAATAGCACTTGCAACCAACATTTAAATAAAGTTACTAGCACAGTAGTTAACTATTCATTAAATAAAAACACTAGTATAACAAAGGATGAGGTATTCATGCTGCTTTTATTTACTGAGTAAATGTGGAGAATACAATTTCCTGACAAACATTTGCATGCTGAAAAAGATATAAAAGACATCATAAATCAACAAATAAAATAGATACATATATGTAGCTTTCAGGGGTGATAGCTACAGTGCAATGCCATCATCTGATATAACATCTGTTGTAGTTGCATGAAGTGATTAAAAGTTGTTAATTCAGAGGCTCATTGCGAAAATGTTAATTCGCTGTCAGATATTACCTTCTGTAGTTTTAAAGATATTGACATATTGTGTGTCACTGGATGCACTTCATTTTTCTGAGACCACAAATGTATTCAGATTTCCATTAATATTTGATTGCCGAATCTCGAAGAGCTGTAGCTTGGCCATCTTTCAGATTATCTGACACTCCACCATTTTCTGGAGCATATTCTGCACAAAGGCAATGCGAGCATCATACATCCAAATTCCCCACTCTGGGATTTACCCATTTCCAGCAACAAACTCATTGTCTCTGCACATCACTGGGCAGAAACACTCAACAACCTGAGCTGGCTACGGCTCTTCCCGAGCCCACTAGCATTCAGCTGTGCATCTAAGTCACTTTACCTCTTAGCAATTCTAGGTGGCTGATTAGCTCATTTAGATATGTGCCAACATTAAACTGGTTGTTTATAGCAAATAATTGCCTGCCACATCAACAGTGGTGAAACCACCTTTGAAAACAATACACAGTCTTTTGTGTTTATTGATTGTGTAGTAAAACACTTTTTCCAGTTCATGACTGGTTGTTAAAGAAGGAGCAAATTGCATTTAATGTATGTCACAGGCTGCAGTATCATGAGAGCTAAAGATTGAGGAAAAGTCTAACTACTAGAAGACATTTATAATCACGAGTAGAATTTACAACAAATTAGAGAGATGATGAAGGTCCTTGGCAAAGAATTGTTCACACAGTATAATCTGAGGTTGTGTGGGAGAAGGTTAATGAATAAGCATCCGAAGCAGGAAGGAGTGACTGGTCTCCGGCACGAACCCGCCCAGCGGAACTGTGTCGAGGTCCGGTGAGCAGGCCAGTCTGTGAATAGTTTTTAGGCGGTTCCCTTTATTCCGCCTCAGTTACACTCTTTCGGCGATTGCTGCGCAAACAAGTTCTCCATGTATGCGTACATCACCATTACCCTACCACGCAAGCAAAGGGGTTACATTTGTCTGGTGCAAGACGTTCCCTGGGGGGTCCACTGGGATGGGGAGGGAGGGGGGGGGGGGGGGGGGTAAACCGCACAATAACCCTTGTTTCGGTGTGGGGCGGCAGAGGGGTGAAGTGGACTGTAGCAGTCATCGTGGGGTTGTGGACCACTGCGGCTGCGGCGGGGACGGAGCCTCTCCATGTCAATCTGTGCTATTCTGGTGATTCCCTACAACTGACTGGTGCATACACACTGCTTCACTATTGTGATACACATCTGTGGTGGAGTGTCATTTGACAACCTGGTGCCTGTTCTGCACCACCTACAGTGCTCCATGTTGACCAGTGTACACTCTTAAGGAAGGGTGCCTAATATTTGGTGAAGTGGGCCTATTTTGTATGTCTGTTCTATTTTATTTCTTTTGACATTTCCTGTCAGTAAAATGACTAACTTAAATATCATCTTGCAATTTCTACTGCATAAGAGGTGAAGCCATCCTTGAGGTGACAAGATAGCTAATCTTCCAATGCAGATGAATGGAAATATTCAGTCCATATTGTTCAAGATCGCCATGGCAGAGTTTTCTGCAATGCAGGATATTATATATGAGTACATGCTGTGCAACACAGCTGCTTGAACATAATTTAGTTGCTTCTATGATAGTTTTTCTCGTTTTGGTTTTTCCATCCTTTCTCCCACCACTGAGAAGGCAATCATTTTCCATTAATTTTTTTATCTCTTGTACATTTTGCAGATTATGTTTCCCCCATCTCCTACCCCCTCCATTTTGTCTCAGCTTTACTTCTGTCTTGTGCCTGTCTATCCATCCTTATCTTTAATGTGATAAGTATTTTCATCACTTCTCTGTTGTTGCAGGTATTTCATTTTTGTTGACGAGGTCTTTCATGGGTTAGCACTAAATATTCATGAAGATTGTAGAGGATAATTATGCATTTACAATTTGTTCCTGAAGCTGGAAAGCAGTGTGCCTTCCTTGGTTAACATACAACACACAATGAATAAGCACCTGTCATCTTGGCAGCAAAATTCACATTTCAAATAACTTAGTGTGTAGAGTACCGTTGGAGCAGCAATTACATGCCAATTATAAACACAGTGTACGAGCACTAGACTAAAATGAGTTTGAACTCTGATATCTGTCATGACATTCACAGAATTCTCATAATATATTGTGTTATAATGCATGCTTACAGACTGGAAGCCATTACTTTATACAGTTGTCTGTAAGTTTATGTTATTGTTCTAAGTTGTTAATGTCACCAAACAACTAAATTTTTATTTATAATACAACCTCTGCAACTTGAAGCCCTCAGTTTAGGGTAGCCTACTATCTTTATAATTTTGACGCGAACAGACTTAATCAGAGAAGACAGGAGGGTGAAAAAAGATTGAGTGTTCACTTTGGATGGTAAATCTGATAATGCATTGCAAGTTAGATTATAACAAAGTTTCACGAGTGCCATGCAACCAAAGTCCAGGAATACGGCTGGCATTAAAATGTCTCAGTCGCTACCATGGGGAAGAACAAAATAACCTAGCCCAGCTTTTCATCATTCGTGATTTGTTGTGAACCCACAGTTACTAACCGACATGTAGTATATAACATCTTGTGCCAGAAGGAGAACAATTTAATTTCAATCTAATTTCAATCTAATTTATTCACTCACTGGAAAAGTGATGGTTGTAGTTTTTTCGGGTTATGAAGGCACACTGCTTTCCAGCTTCAGGAGCAAATTATAAATGCATAATTGTCCTCTACGATCTTCATGAATATTTAGTGCTAACCCATGAAAGACCTCGTCAACAAAAATGAAATACCAGCAACAACAGAGAAGTGATGAAAATACTTATCACATTAAAGATAAGGATGGATAGACAGGCACAAGACAGAAGTAAAGCTGAGACAAAATGGAGGGGGTAGGAGATGGGGGAAACATAATCTGCAAAATGTACAAGAGATGAAAAAATAAATGGAAAATGATTGCCTTCTCAGTGGTGGGAGAAAGGATGGAAAAACCAAAACGAGAAAAACTATCATAGAAGCAACTAAATTATGTTCAAGCAGCTGTGTTGCACAGCATGTACTCATATATAATATCCTACATTGCAGAAAACACTCTGCCATGGCGATCTTGGACAATATGGACTGAATATTTCCATTCATCTGCATTGGAAGATTAGCTATCTTGTCACTTCAAGGATGGCTTCACCTCTTATGCAGTAGAAATTGCAAGATGATATTTAAGTTAGTCATTTTACTGACAGGAAATGTCAAAAGAAATAAAATAGAACAGACATACAAAATAGGCCCACTTCACCAAATATTAGGCACCCTTCCTTAAGAGTGTCAACTGGTCAACATGGAGCACTGTAGGTGGTGCAGAACAGGCACCAGGTTGTCAAATGACACTCCACCACAGATGTGTATCACAATAGTGAAGCAGTGTGTATGCACCAGTCAGTTGTAGGGAATCACCAGAATAGCACAGATTGACATGGAAACATGAAATAAAGGAGATATCATGTTTGGATGTGGCTACGACCACCAGCAATGAAGGTGCTCCATTAGGCTGTATATCTATGAGGGATGTCCAAAGTGTCTACACAGAATAGTGCACCACTCCCAGTCATTTAACATGGTGTAACAAGAGTGTGTGTAAAAAGATCCTAACTGATATGGACAGGAGACAAGTGTCACATCCTATCAGTGACAAACAATTTCACTCCAAACAGATATTGCTGCTGTCAGAGAATACAGGTCCTTTCCACCTGGTTTCCAAGGGAACGTTGTGAGGGAACTGCATGAAATGGGCAATTATAGTCAGGTACCTCACTAAACACCATTGCTCACAGCAGCTCATTAAGTTGCACGATTTTGCTGAGCCAGGCAACACATTAGCTGTTTGGTGACATGTAGTGTGGTCTGACAAGTTGCAGTTTTGACTCCTTTCAACTTTGTAAGATATCAAGTGCACTGTTGGCCCAATCCACAGTGTATGGAGGGTGCAGTTCAGGCTGGTTGTGGTTCTGTGATACTTGGGGGCGTTTTTTGCACCTTGAACATGAACCAGGATGTTTATTTCAACCTTATCACTGACCATGTGTTGTCCCTTCACTACATGATCCTGATGAGTATGCTGTGGACACTCGCATCTTCCAAGATGAAAACAGGCTTGTTCACAAGGCTGCATGAATACATTCTGGTTTGACACTCTGGCACTCACCCACTAAATCACCCGATCTTAATTCCACATAAAATTTGGGACTATTTGGAACAGCGAATGAAACTTGGCAAACAATACCCCCACAATTTGGTAACTCTAGAGGATATCATTCTCAATGAATGGCTTGAGCTAGATATGGTACTTGAAGAACATATGGACTCTTTTTCCTTGCTGAACAGAGACCATTATCAAAGCTAGAGGTAGTGTCACAATGAATTAATGTGATGTCTCCTGGGGATGACTAATTTTTTGTTTGGTGTGCTTATCTGATGGTTTTCAGATGAGTTAAGTTAGTCTGTTTCATCAGAATATTAGGATATTGCAAAGCAAGGGTGATAAATTTCTTGTACGTTTAGATGATCTGCCTCTCTCTACAACATATGACTGCAGGTTATCAAGACAAAAATAAGCAGTTACAGGCTGTAATAATAAAATAATAAAAATAATCACGTAGCCATATCTACAAGGTGTATCATGGAAATTATGAATGTTACAATAGAAATGGGGAATTCAACTCGAGATCATTATCTCTCTAAGATTAAAATAAAATTTCTCCCATCGAAAACAAAAAAGGTGACCAAGAAAGTGATCAGGTACACCACCACCACAGCTAATATAACAAAAGAAAAAAATAAAGAAGGTGATTGGCATGAACTCCAGATGCACATAACTGAAGCAGCAGAGAAAACTTTAGGATTGGCCAAGAATAAAAAGAAGACATGGTGGAATGAAGTGTGTGGAGAAGCACTAATAGAAAGAGCTCAAAAATGGAGAAAAACTGAGAGGTTCGAAAAAAGAGGAAGACATTGAACAATTCAAACAACAGAGAAAAGAAACATCAAAAATAATCCAGAAAATCAAAGGAAATGTTGAAAATTCTCAGCTTATTGAAAGAGAAGAAAATTTCACCAAAATTAATACTAGAAATTTTTACCAAACTTTTAAACACGTACTTCAAGGATATCAGGCACCAAGTATTTGTTTCAAAGATGAAAATGGCAAAATGGATTAAATAATAAAGAAAATTGTGAAATTCTAGAATTTTTTTTTTGAAAAGGTGTTAAATTGTCCAGTTCCAACAAATAAATTAGAATTTCCAGTGACACCTCAAAATCTAGAGGAAGATCTTCCCACCAACAGAGTTAGAAATTCACGAAGCCATCAGAGCACTCAAAAACAATAAATCAAGTGGTGAAGACTCCATTGCAGCAGAATTATTGAAGCGGTCAGAACCAAAAACCATAAAGGGTCTACAGCAGCTTTTTGAGAACATTTGAAAAACTGAAAAGATTCCAGTTGAATGGAAAACAGCATTACTCCACATGATACATAAAAAGGGAGACAAACAAAATGTCAATAATTATAGAGGAATGTCACTTCTGCCAGTGGCATACAAAATATTATCAAAAATTCTCCTGAACAGAGTGGTAGATACTTTAGACAAACAACTGGGAGAATATCAGGGTGGTTTTCGAAAGGGAAGATCCTGTGCAGAACAAATTTTTAACTGAAAGTCAATATTTTGCCAGCAAACCAATAATAGTGTCATTTATTGATTTCAAGAAAGCATTTGATTGTATAGACAGAGAAACATAGAGAATTTGGTGTTAAATCAAAATTAGCAAATATAATTCATGCCTTAATCGGGCAGGTAGGTTGGAAAATTTAAAAAGGGAAATGGATAGGTTGAAGTTAGATATAGTGGGAATTAGTGAAGTTCGGTGGGAGGAGGAACAAGACTTCTGGTCAGGTGACTACAGGGTTATAAACACAAAATCAAATAGGGGTAATGCAGGAGTAGGTTTAATAATGAATAGGAAAATAGGAATGCGGGTAAGCTACTACAAACAGCATCGTGAACGCATTATTGTGGCCAAGATAGATACGAAGCCCACACCTACTACAGTAGTACAAATTTATATGCCAACTAGCTCTGCAGATGACGAAGAAATTGAAGAAATGTATGATGAAATAAAAGAAATTATTCAGATTGTGAAGAGAGACGAAAATTTAATAGTCACGGGTGACTGGAATTCAAGTGTAGGAAAAGGGAGAGAAGGAAACATAGTAGGTGAATATGGATTGGGGCTAAGAAATGAAAGAGGAAGCCGCCTGGTAGAATTTTGCACAGAGCACAACATAATCATAACTAACACTTGGTTTAAGAATCATGAAAGAAGGTTGTATACATGGAAGAACCCTGGAGATACTAAAAGGTATCAGATAGATTATATAATGGTAAGACAGAGATTTAGGAACCAGGTTTTAAATTGTAAGACATTTCCAGGGGTAGATGTGGACTCTGACCACAATCTATTGGTTATGACCTGTAGATTAAAACTGAAGAAACTGCAAGGGAATTTAAGGAGATGGGACCTGGATAAACTAAAAGAACCAGAGGTTGTACAGAGATTCAGGGAGAGCATAAGGGAGCAATTGACAGGAATGGGGGAAATAAATACAGTAGAAGAAGAATGGGTAGCTTTGAGGGATGAAGTAGTGAAGGCAGCAGAGGATCAAGTAGGTAAAAAGACGAGGGCTAGTAGAAATCCTTGGGTAACAGAAGAAATATTGAATTTAATTGATGAAAGGAGAAAATATAAAAATGCAGTAAGTGAAACAGGCAAAAAGGAATACAAATGTCTCAAAAATGAGATCGACAGGAAGTGCAAAATGGCTAAGCAGGGATGGCTAGAGGACAAATGTAAGGATGTAGAGGCCTACCTCACTAGGGGTAAGATAGATACTGCCTACAGGAAAATTAAGAGACCTTTGGAGATAAGAGAACGACTTGTATGAATATCAAGAGCTCAGATGGAAACCCAGTTCTAAGCAAAGAAGGGAAAGCAGAAAGGTAGAAGGAGTATATAGAGGGTCTATACAAGGGCGATGTACTTGAGGACAATATTATGGAAATGGAAGAGGATGTAGATGAAGATGAAATGGGAGATACGATACTGCGTGAAGAGTTTGACAGAGCACTGAAAGACCTGAGTCGAAACAAGGCCCCCGGAGTAGACAATATTCCATTGGAACTACTGACGGCCTTGGGAGAGCCAGTCCTGACAAAACTCTACCATCTGGTGAGCAAGATGTACGAAACAGGCGAAATACCCTCAGACTTCAAGAAGCATATAATAATTCCAATCCCAAAGAAAGCAGGTGTTGACAGATGTGAAAATTACCGAACTATCAGTTTAATAAGTCACAGCTGCAAAATACTAACACGAATTCTTTATAGACGAAAGGAAAAACTAGTAGAAGCCAACCTCGGGGAAGATCAGTTTGGATTCTGTAGAAACACTGGAACATGTGAGGCAATACTGACCTTACGACTTATCTTAGAAGAAAGATTAAGGAAAGGCAAACCTACGTTTCTAGCATTTGTAGACTTAGAGAAAGCTTTTGACAATGTTGACTGGAATACTCTCTTTCAAATTCTAAAGGTGGCAGGGGTAAAATACAGGGAGCGAAAGGCTATTTACAATTTGTACAGAAAACAGATGGCAGTTATAAGAGTCGAGGGACATGAAAGGGAAGCAGTGGTTGGGAAGGGAGTAAGACAGGGTTTGTAGCCTCTCCCCGATGTTGTTCAATCTGTATATTGAGCAAGCAGTAAAGGAAACAAAAGAAAAATTCGGGGTAGGTATTAAAATTCACGGAGAAGAAATAAAAACTTTGAGGTTCGCCGATGACATTGTAATTCTGTCAGAGACAGCAAAGGACTTGGAAGAGCAGTTGAATGGAATGGACAGTGTCTTGAAAGGAGGATATAAGATGAACATCAACAAAAGCAAAACAAGGATAATGGAATGTAGTCTGATTAAGTCGGGTGATGCTGAGGGAATTAGATTAGGAAATGAGGCACTTAAAGTAGTAAAGGAATTTTGCTATTTGGGGAGCAAAATAACTGATGATGGTCGAAGTAGAGAGGATATAAAATGTAGGCTGGCAATGGGAAGGAAAGCGTTTCTGAAGAAGAGAAATTTGTTAACATCCAGTATTGATTTAAGTGTCAGGAAGTCATTACTGAAAGTATTCGTATGGAGTGTAGCCATGTATGGAAGTGAAACATAGACGATAAATAGTTTGGACAAGAAGAGAATAGAAGCTTTCGAAATGTGGTGCTACAGAAGAATGCTGAAGATTAGATGGGTAGACCACATAACTAATGAGGAAGTATTGAATAGGATTGGGGAGAAGAGAAGTTTGTGGCACAACTTGACCAGAAGAAGGGATCGGTTGGTAGGACATGTTCTGAGGCATCAAGGGATCACCAATTTAGTATTGGAGGGCAGCATGGAGCGTAAAAATCGTAGAGGGAGACCAAGAGATAAATACGCTAAGCAGATTCAGAAGGATGTAGGTTGCAGTAGGTACTGGGAGATGAAAAAGCTTGCACAGGATAGAGTAGCATGGAGAGCTGCATCAAATCAGTCTCAGGACTGAAGACCACAACAACAACAACAACAACAACAACAACAATTCATGAACCACTGACAGGTACAATATCTAAAGTCAAATTTATGAGAGAAGTATCTCAGCCATTTGAAATAAAAACTGGTGTTAGAAAAGGTGATGGTTTATCGCCTTTACTGTTTAATTGTGTTCTAGAAAAAATTGTAAGGATCTGGAATTTGGAGCTAAAAAATCACAAAATTGAACCAATACTCTGGGAAGGAAAACAAATGGAATTAAGGTAAACTGCTTGGCTTTTGTGCAATACTTTCAGAAAACCTGACAGAAGTAGTTATTCAGATAAACCTGGAAAAAATAGCAAACAGAACTGGTCTCAAAATTTCAGCTGGACAAACAAAATTCATGACAAATATAAAAAAATGCACCAAAATTCATAGAAACACAAATAGGTAAAATAGAGCAAGTAAATAAATTTAAATGTCTTGGAGAGACTATACAACAGAATGGACTAGAAATATCTGCAATAGATGTAAGAATTAACAAAATGGAAAGAGCATATGGTTTGACCAAAAATATTTACAACTTACAACAAGAAATGTATATCTAGAAAAACAAAACTAAAACATTACACCACAGTGGTATGACCAAAATGTTTATATGGGTCTGAATGCCTAACGATGAACTATAAGATTGACAGACTAGAGGTACTTGAAAGAAGGATTATTAGAAAAATAATGGGTGCAATAAAAACTGCAGATGGATGGAAAATAAGGAGTAATGAGGAGATCTACAAAAATATAGAGAAAATATCTAAAGTAATGGCCAAACAAAGATTAACCTTATTCGGACACCTTTACCGAATGGATGGAAATAGACTAACAAAACAAATAATCCTACATTTCTGGAAGAAGAAATCGACAAGACTAACAAAACAAATACTCCTACATTTCTGGAAGAAGAAATTGACAATAGCACGGATTACAGAAGTAAGGAAAGATCTAGAAAGAAACATCATCAAAGAATCATAAATAGCAGAAAGAAACCGTTTTAAAAATAAAATACTAAATTTGGGAGGCTTTCAAAGCAGAAGAAATAAAAAATTGGGAACAACGTGAACAGAAGCAAGGAAGAGACTTCATGGGGAAAAAATGAGGGAATACTGGAAAAATAGGAAAACAACAACAAAGGAATAATAGGAAATGAAGTTGTTATTGTGATCCTAGTTGGTCAATATGACTGTAAAATAATAATAATAATAATAATAAAGATAATAATAAAAGACCCCGTGGAGGCCCGGGAAAAGAATAGGCCTCCGGTATGTTCTGCCAGTCGTAAAAGGCGACAAAAAGAACAAACCACTAATAGGGCTAACCCCTCTTTTAGTGTGATTAGTTGGTTCAGGACAGAACTAATGAAGCTTGGGACAAGCGCTGTCATGGTCGGGGACGACGCTTGAATCCTATGCCCGTCCACAATGGTAAAGACACTGTTAGCCACACGGAAAATGATTTAAATCCAAATAGAGGTGTTTTGCAGGATATGCTTCCTGCAAGCACTCTAGAAAGAAAACAAAGACAGGTGATGAGATGGTCAGATGAAGTTAACCGACACCTCACATTCTGTTATTACCAAGCAACAAACTTAGGAACCAACACAACTGGATACAGATCACAAGTATACACAACATTTATTACCAGATACCCAGAATTAAAAATTTTTAACAGAAAAATGACTAGCTGATCAGATCCGTGTAGTAATAAAAAAATAACAGGATACTCCAGTCAGAATTAGAAAACATCAAACAACGAGTACAACAAATACTGGAACAAAATAATGTGCAATCAGAAGAAGAAGAAAATAGAGTAATGGACTCAAACATCCTAGAGCAAACAAACCAAATACAACATGCATCAATTAAACAATCAGAGGAAAACGAAATCTTCAAGACAGCCACCAGAACAAGCACAAATAGAACACGAAGTGACACACACGTTAGATATAGAAGAAAAATTTCAGCTGACATATATAGAACACAAAGACACAAATACAGACATTAGGCCATTCTTGCATAGACCACCAAATAACCCACAAGTCGAAACAACAATAACAACTATCAACACAACCATACACAACAAAATAAATGAAAATACAACTATGGAAGAGTTACAATTACTGGTTTATATAGGAGCACTCACTACACTAAATATACACACTAGGCAGAGATCAGAACCAACCAACACACAGAAGAAACCCACAAAACCAGCATGGCAACACAGGCTACAGATCAGAATAGAAAAACTGAGAAAAGACATTGGACAGCTAACACAATTTATAAGAAATGAAATATCAGACAAAAAACGAAAAAGGTTAGGTAAAATCTCACAACAAGAAGTGATAGAGCAATTAGATGAAAAGAAGCAGAAATTACAAGCATTGGCCACACGACTTCGAAGATACAAAGAAAGTGAAAATAGAAGGAAACAAAACCAAACATTCAACACAAACCAAAAGAGATTTTACCAGACACTAGATAACACACACATTAAAATAGACAATCCACCAAACAAAACAGACATGGAACACTTCTGGAGCAACATATGGTCAAACCCGGCACAACATAACAGGCATGCACGGTGGATACAAGCAGAAACAGACACATACAAGATGATACCACAAATGCCTGAAGTGATAATTTTGCAACATGAAGTCACCTGAGCAATTAATTCTACGCACAATTGGAAAGCCCCTGGAAAAGATAAAATAGCAAATTTCTGGCTAAAGAAGTTCACTTCAACACATTCACATCAAACTAAATAATTTAACAGTTACATTGCAGACCCATAAACATTCCCTGATACACTTACACATGGAATAACTTATCTGAAACCTGAAGATCAAGCAGACACAGCAAACCCAGCAAAATATTGCCCCATAACATGCCTACCAACAATATACAAAATATTAACTTCAGTCATTACACAGAAATTAATGGCGCATACAACACAGAACAAAATTATAAATGAAGAACAAAAAGGCTGTAGTAAAGGAGGACGAGGATGTAAAGAGCAACTGATAATAGATTCAGAGGTGACATATCAAGCTAAAACTAAACAAAGATCACTACACTACGCATACATTGATTACCAAAAAGCTTTTGATAGTGTACCCCACTCATGGTTACTACAAATATTGGAAATATACAAAGTAGATCCTAAATTGATACAGTTCCTAAACATAGTAATGAAAAATTGTAAAACTACACTTAATATCCACACAAATTCAAATAATATCACATCAGAGCCAATACAGATTAAGCGTGGAATATACCAAGGAGACTCATTAAGTCCTTTCTGGTTCTGCCTTGCTCTGAACCCACTATCCAACATGCTAAACAATACAAATTATGGATACAATATTACTGGAACATACCCACACAAAATCACACATTTGCTATACATGGATGATCTAAAACTACTGGCAGCAACAAATCAACAACTCAACCAATTACTTAAGATAACAGAAGTATTCAGCAATAATATAAATATGGCTTTTGGAACAGATAAATGTAAGAAAAATAGCATAGTCAACGGAAAACACACTAAACAAGAAGATTACTTATTGGATAACCACAGCGACTGCATAGAAGTGAAGGAAAAAACAGATGCCTATAAATATCTAGGATACAGAAAAAAAATAGGAATAGATAATACAAATATTAAAGAAGAACTAAAAGAAAAATATAGACAAAGACTATCAAAAATACTGAAAACAGAATTGACAGCAAGAAACAAGACAAAAGCTATAAATACTTATGCTATACCAATATTGACCTACTCATTTGGAGTAGTGAAATGGAGTAACACAGACCTAGAAGCACTCAATACACTTACACAATGCCACAAATATAGAATACATCACATACATTCAGCGACAGAAAGATTTACATTAAGCAGAAAGGAAGGAGGAAGGGGATTTATCGACATAAAAAACCTACAGTCTTTCCCTCTCCTTCCCTCTTTCCTGATGAAGCAACCGTTGGTTGTGAAAGCTTGAATTTTGTGTGTATGTTTGTTTTTGTGTCTATCAACATGCCAGCGCTTTCGTTTGGTAAGTCACATCATATTTGTTTTTAGATATATTTTTCCCACGTGGAATGTTTCCCTCTATTATATTCTACATTATGGACAGGCAGACAACTTAAGAAAATTCTTTATAGAACAAGCAGAAACTAGCAAAATACACAAAGCAATCAGTCATATAAATACATCGGCTACACCATTGCAATTTCATAACCACTTCTACAACCCTTTAGATCACATAACATCAACAGATACGAAAAAAGTAAATTGGAAAAAGAAAACACTACATGGCAAGCACCCATATCATCTAACACAGCCACACATCGATCAAGACGCAACCAACACATGGATAAGAAAAGGCAATATATACAGTGAGATGGAAGAATTCATGATTGCAATACAGGATCAAACAATAAACACCAGATATTACAGCAAGCATATTATTAAAGATACCAATACCACAACAGATAAATGCAGACTTTGCAAACAACAAATAGAAACAGTAGATTACATCACAAGCGGATGTACAATATTAGCAAATACAGAATACCCTGGAAGACATGACAATGTAGCAAAAATAATACATCAACAACTTGCCATACAACATAAACTAATAAAACAACACGTTCCCACATACAAGTATGCACCACAAAATGTACTGGAGAATGATGAATACAAATTATACTGGAACAGAACCATTATATCAGATAAAACACCACATAACAAACCTGACATCATACTCACCAATAAAAAGAAGAAATTAACACAACTAATCGAAATATCCATACCCAATACAACAAATATACAGAAGAAAACAGGAGAATAAATTGAAAAATACATCCAACTGGCTGAGGAAGTCAAGGACATGTGACATCAGGATAAAGTTGACGTTATACCAATTATACTATCAACTACAGGAGTCATACCACACAATATCCACCAGTACATAAACGCAATACAGCTACATCCAAATGTATGTATACAACTACAGAAATCTGTAATTATTGATATATGTTCAATTACCCGAAAGTTCCTAAATGCAATGTAACATATACCGTACAGTTAAAAGGAAGTCACGCTTGATCAAGATCCGCGTCACTTTCCATTTTTAACCAGACATAATGTCTGAGAAAGGAAAGAAATAATAATAATATTGATGACATCTAACTTTACTTTTTTTATGAACTACTAGAATCAATAGAATTCTGGAATACAGAAAATGTTGCTGTTATAACCTTTAATCACCAATAATTGCGTGGATATTCAAACACACTCACTTAGAAACAATAGCTTGTTACATGATAACAACTCAGTATCTCTACTGTGACTCCCGTGCCGTGACATGCGGCTGGCGCTGTTCGTAGCTAGGTGGCGCTCCTGCGCTCAGCCAAAAACACTTCCTTGGAGACATGGACAGTGCGGAGACATCCATGGCCTCTTGTGAGGCCCCGAGAAGATCCCGCGGAGAGACACGAGAGCACGGTCGAAAATGTCCAGACGGAAGCTCGTGTGTGGAACGTGCCTCCTGGACGAGATGATGGGTGAAAACTCTGGAGCAGCATCCATAGGTGTCGTGGACCTGGGGGTGTGCTCCAGCGAGATGGGTCCCGGAGAAGGCAGCATCGCAACTGGGGCCGGTTCCAACGTACTTGGAAGTGGTAGCGACGTCGGCTGCAGCAACATGCACGGGAGATCGGCAGCAGCGACAGGACTGGCTTCTCGGGCTGGCGGAGGTGAAGGAAGGGGCGGTGGCACCGGCGTGACCACCACTCGTGGGCGCATCTGGTCGTAATGGCGAACAACCATGCCGTCATCCGTACGTATTTCACAAAGCCGGCGGCCGCGAAGGGCCTTGACCACCCCTGGAATCCATTTAGGGCGAGATCCATACCCTCGTGCCCACACGTCGGCGCCCACTGAGTATTTTTCCGCACTAGGGGACACAGCACAAGGCCTGACAGGGTGAAGCAGGTGCAGTAGAGTGCGCGGTTGGCGGCCATGCAAGAGTTCAGCAGGGCTGCGATCACCCAGAGGCGTGAAGCGATAAGAACTCAGAAATTGCAGCAGAGCATCATCTGTGGAAAAATCACTAAGGAATTTTTTCATCTGGCTTTTGAAAGTGCGGACAAGGCGCTCGACCTCCCCATTCGATTGCGGATGGAAGGGCAGTGCTGTAACATGATGAATCCCTTGTCCAGTACAAAAATCACGGAAGGCCTGCGAAGAGAACTGAGGGCCATTGTCCGTGACGATTGTGGATGGAAGACCACCTAGCGCAAAGATTTTGGACAAAGCCAGCGTTGTCGCCGCAGTGGTGGGCGACAGACATCGAACAACAAACGGACACTTCGAGAAGGTGTCAATCAACAGTAGCCAATAAGTAACGAGGAAGGGGCCGGCAAAGTCAGCATGCACCCGTTCCCATGGCTGCGCCGGATCAGGCCACGGAGAGGGCATTGTACGAGGTGCAGCCAGTTGTTGAGCACACTGACCACACGTAGCAACCATGTGGGCGATGTCCGAATCAATACCGGGCCAATAAACGTGCCTGCGGGCCAGGGACTTAGTCCGAGAAATACCCCAATGGCCTTCATGCAACAGTTTGAGAACATCTTTGCGAAGAGAGGCTGGCACCACAACCCATGGAGATGCGCCATCCGTGGCCAGAAGAACAACACCATCATGAACAGACAGACGAAGGCGCAAGGCATGGTAGTTGTGAAGGGGATCCGATGCCCGGCGCTTGGTCCTGTCCGGCCAACCCCGTTGAACAAAACCGATCACCTTACGCAGGACCGGGTCCCGCGCAGTAGCCGACGCGACCTGCGAACCTGTAAGTGGAAAACCCTCTACCGCACGACGTTCTTCCTCATCAATGTGGAAACAGAGTAGTTCATCACGATAGAAAACCGGGTCGGGGCCCATCGGTAATCGCGACAATGCGTCGGCGTTGGCGTGCTGAGCCGTGGGGCGATAGTGAATCTCATAGTGAAAACGAGACAAGTATAAGGCCCAACGTTGCAGGCGGTGAGCTGCCTTATCCGGAAGCGACACCGATGGGCTGAACAGAGAGACCAGCAGCTTGTGGTCGGTGATGAGGTGAAACTTAGAACCATACAAAAAAACGCTGAACTTTTTTAGAGCATAAATGATAGCGAGCGCCTCCTTTTCAATTTAAGAGTAACGCCGTTGCGCATCGTTGAGGGTCTTGGAAGCATAGGCGATGTGTCATTCCGACCCATCCTCATACCGATGGGCGAGAACAGGCCCTAGGCCATACTGTGATGCGTCAGTCGCCAGAACCAAGTGCTGACCCGGATGGAATGTGGCAAGACAAGGCGCCGACTGCAAATGAGCTGTCAGGCGGACAAAATCCTGCTCACACTCGTCGGACCAACAGAAAGGGACGTTTTTGCGTAACAGCTGATGCAGACAATGAGCTACCGCCGCCGCAGATGGAATGAATTTGTGATGATAAGCAATCTTGCCTAGAAACGCCTGAAGTTCTTTGACCGTAGACGGCCGGGGTCGAGTGTTAATGGCCGCAATGTGCTGATGTAGAGGACATATACCCTCACGGGACAAGTGGAAACCAAGATACACAATGGAGGGTTGGAAGAACTGTGACTTGTCCAGATTGCACCTTAACCCAGCCGAATGCAAAACCCGAAACAGTGAACGCAAATTGCGAAGGTGCTCCTCAGTGGAGGCCCGCATGACAACAATGTCATCCAGATAGTTTATGCAGCTGGGAACGGAAGCCGTGAGCTGTTCCAAAAACTGCTGAAAAATGGCCGGCGCGCTAGCGCCGCCAAATGGTAACTGCTGGTACTGATACAGCCCACAAGGAGTGTTGACAAGAAATTCCTTGGAAGAAGCATCCAACGGCAACTGATGGTACGCCTCCGATAAGTCAAGTTTGGAAAAGAACTGGCCCCCAGCAAGCTTGGTAAATAACTCCTCAGGACGGGGAAGAGGATAAGTGTCAATGAGGCTCTGAGCGTTGACAGTGGCTTTAAAATCACCACACAATCGCAGACTCCCGTTTGGTTTAGAAACCACCACGATTGGCGATGCCCATTCGCTGGAGGTAACGGGAAGGAGAATCCCTGAAGCTGTTAACCTGTCTATCTCAGCCTTGACAGGTGCACGCAACGCCACTGGAATAGGGCGTGCCTGGAAAAACTTAGGGCGAGCTGTAAGTTTAAGAGTAATGTGGGCTTCAAAATCCTTGGCATGACCCAGACCAGCAGAGAACACGGACGAAAATTCAGAACACAATCCATCCAGCTGTTGATACGGAATATCCTCAGATATGAGGTGCACATCATCATCAATGGAGAACCCGAACAACTGGAAAGCATCATAACCGAACAGGTTTTCAGTGCCCGCATGATCCACCACATAAAACGTGAGGGGCCTAACAACAGACTTGTAGGCAGTGGAAGCATCAAACTGGCCAATGATAGGAATTTTCTGTTTATTATAAGTTCTCAGATTTTGCGTAACTGGAGACAAGGGAGGGGAGCCCAACTCCAAATACGTGCGAGAATTAATGAGAGTTACTGCAGAGCCAGTGTCCACTTGCATGCGGATGTCTTTATCCAGAACACGAACAGTAACAAACAACTTATTTGTTTGAGAAAGCACACAGTTAACATCCATGTCCGATGCCTCGTCCTCGTCGACAGGAACTTTAGGGGACTGACACACGGAAGCAATGTGGCCTTTTTTCCTATGTGAATTACACGTGGCCCAATGTTTTGGACACGCGGCCCTGTCATGCTGTATGAAACAATGTGGACAAGAAGGTAGTGCGGAACGAACCTGCTTCTGTGGTGGTTGTTTTCGCTGCGAGCGTTGCGGCCCAACGCAACGTCGTTTACGCGAGTGAATCGCCACCACATCTTCGTTCTCCTGTGAAACAGGCAAATTGTCCGTGTCGAAAGTTGGCTGCACAGCGCCTACGTCACACCACGTGTCTATTTGCGCGCCAGCAGTGTGAGACACTTCAAAAGATTGAGCGATGCTTAGAACTTCCGACAACGACGGGCTTGGCAGTTGTAGGGCACGTTGCCGAACTTCTTTATCAGGAGCAAGCCGTAGAATAGCATCCCTAACCATTGAATCAGTATAAGACTCATGATGAGTGTCCGTGACAAACTGACATTTCCTGCTCAGACCGTGTAGTTCCGCCGCCCAAGCCTGGTAAGATTGATGGGGCTGTTTACGACACCGGTAGAACGCCACGCGGGCGGCAACGACGTGGGTGTTTTTTCGGTAATAGTCAGACAATAAGTCACACATTTTTCGGAAGGGCAGAGAGGCAGGTTCCCTCAGAGGGGCTAACTGAGATAGCAGCTGATAGATCCGTGGGGAAATCCAAGATAGAAATAACGACTTACACATAGGAGCGTTGACAACGCCGAAAGCCAAGAAGTGTTGCCGCAAACGCTTCTCATAATCCTCCCAGTCTTCAGCAGCCTTGTCGTAAGGAGGGAATGGAGGCGGAGAAGAGGAAGACAGACGATGAGTAAGCGACGTCGACAACGCCTGAATAGCAGCCGTCAGCTGTGTTTGTTGTTCAATGAGCGCTTGCATAAGCTGTTCCATGTCTGCCCTGTCACGAACACACAAATCCACAATGCAGTGAAAATATCCGACCTCGTCACCAAAAAGTGTTATAACCTTTAATCACCAATAATTGCGTGGATATTCAAACACACTCACTTAGAAACAATAGCTCGTTACATGATAACAACTCAGTATCTCTTCTGTGACTCCCGTGCCGTGACACGCGGCCAGCGCCGTTCGTAGCTAGGTGGCGCTCCCGCGCTCAGCCGAGTTGCGGAGCGCCTCTATCACCGTTTGAGCGTACTGTCGTGGCGGCACTGTCACAACAGTTGCTGAACAGAAACTTTGAAAAATACAGAGACACTACTTTTCTTCTGCAATGTGATGCCCCTCATTTACATGAATAGACACTGTATTGTTAATCCTGGTAAATTATATGAAATTATTAATCAGTGAGTTAATTACTTAATGCTGTGTGACATACGGTACAGAAAAATTAAGATAACAAAAGTATGTAACTGAAGTCAAATGATACTTGTCCAGAACTTCAGGTTTAATTATTGCAGAAGATAATTTTTAAGTATTTTAAAATATGTTACAGGAGGGTTGGAATGCTTAACTTTTGATTTTACTTATTGGCCCACAAAGTTTATAAATCTCAAACTGCAATGCTAACTTCAGTTTACTTTAACTTCCAATTAACAGCACCCTAATGAAAACTGATTACACAAATGTAATAAGAACACTTGAAAAAATAAACTGAATATAAATTTAAGTGACATTAAGACTAAATAGGATTCTGAGACCTTTTTTAGGTAAGTACTGTGTGTGAACAGACAAATAATACTGGAAATGAGTTATTTTTGGGAGTAGAAAACCATACCAGATGTGAAGCTCCACCAGCTTTGTCATACAGTGAGTTCACGGCTATATGTGGGATGCTGCACATTCTGAAATTTCTGTTTGTGGCTTATGTTAACAGTTGTAGATACTGTGCACACAGCAAACAGTTGTTGTGAAGGTGTAGGATGCCTTTTGTGCTGCGTGAAAACGACATCCTCTATGTAAAAATGATACTACTTCTTGGCCTAATACAACTGACGCCTCCATTCTGCCTTATGCTTTCCCATGATGATTCACCCAAATTTTACTACTTGTGGTAAGATGCGCCAGGTAGTTCTATCTTTAAGCATTATACTGTGCCAAAATAGATGTGGACATCTGCACATACATCATCTTGTGATAATCACAGGGCAGGCTAAGGAACCAATTGGCACACCAAAACCTTAACAATTACGTAGGTGAATTCAGTGCTCGTGTTCAGTTCCCTGTCAAAAGGCAAAACTAAGGAAATAAACTAATTCTCGTAGAGCATGCTCCTAGATTTAATCAGAAACAGAGTGCACATATGCTAATAGAGCAATTAGCCAGTGATTGTTGTACTTTGCTTTTTAAGCAGATGCGTCCACTTGTAACAATTTCTGCCACATCTTGCACCACAGGAAGCCAATCTAATGAAGTTTCCCAGTCCATCAAGCAAAGGAGACCAATAATATCAGTGGTTTCAAAATTGTGACTAAATGTCATGTTCTGCAGAGGAGCTGTGATGAAATATAATGGAGCCTGGACAACACTGTACACTGTAGGTCCAGAGCAAGGACACAAACTGTGGCCTAAATGTCTGTTTTATGCAGTGTCAGTTATTTTACAATATGACAAGCCATCATACCCAGAAAAATGTGAGGGCTTGCTGAAAAGTAATGCCTTAAACTGTTTTATTCTGATCTCAATACTAGTTGAAGTATTACATGACATGCATATTACTCATTCAACTTTTCTGCTTCGCTAATGCAAGTTGCAACCCTCTGTTGCTAGAGCAATGGTCACTGAAGTTATTTGTTCATGAGCCAGTACTGACAAGGTAGTGTGACATCTCAGGCCACATATGTACTTCTTGTATTAATTGGTAATCTACACATATTAGTACATTACGAGTCCCCACTGACTGGGTGTACTGAGGGCACAGTAAAGTTGGCTGCCAGAACATAAGTACTGATCATTAAGTGAGCATCATGCTGAACAGTTCTTGTGGACTGCTCTCTGTTTCGGATTGCTGCAATCCTCAGCAACTCCAAAATTGTGATAACATAATTCCCTGACGAACTGTCACTGTGTAAGCGGATGATTAACTGATGAGTAACAATAACTCTTCTCATATTAAAATTCACTACACAATATAACAATGCCAGACCACACACAAAAACTGTGACCTCTGCAGCAATCCGATACCTTTTGTTCACGGTCATCAATCACACTCCATAAACTCCTGTTTTCCATTTTTTTTGAGAACTTAAAAAAATGTGTTCAAGAACTTTACTTCGATAGGATGAAGCATGCAGGGGTGATGTTGTGGCTCTGTCAACAAAGTCGAATATTCTACAGTGCTGGTATCAACAAACTAGTCTCTCATTGAGAGAAATGTGTTTGTCGCAAAGGTGACTATGTTGAGAGATAAACATGTAGATGTAGTAAAGCTGTAGAATGTTAATAAAGTTTTATTTAATTAGCAGTTATTCAGAGTACTACTTTTCATACACCCTCATATTTATGTTAGCTGACTCTGGTTGCAAAATTGTACATGACTGTATTGCTGTTATACTGTTTTGACTGACTTATTGTGCACTCAAAGTCATCTGTTGGCTGATGTTGATGCCTTCCCAAAGGTCATATCCTTCCTTCACAAGCATGCAAGGCTTTGGCTCTTCACTTAGAGCAATACTGCAAATTTGTTATTACATTCTGAAACAGTCTTGTATGAAATGGTAGTACATACCCAAGAATAAAAATGAATTACATTAAGTAGCTTTTAAATACCTGCTCAACATCATTGTAAGTTGTGCGAAGGATTTGTACAGCACATAATCTACTGATAATGGTGGGCTTATTTTTACAGCTGCTGAAAGGCCGGCACATGATGGTGCGTGTGGGAGGAGGCTGGGACACGTTGGACCACTTTCTACTGCGCCACGACCCCTGCCAGGTGAAGGTAGTCAGCCGTGACTCTCCTTACCTGCACATCACAGCCAAATACCGGAGCAACAGCCACGCATCTCGCTAACAGACACTCGGTCATTCACGTACACAGCTTGTGCACACCAGCGATCCCAGCGTGCCACGTGAGACTTGTCACAGAGACACACTGTCACCGTAGCAATGGTCGATGGTATTCTGGCTACTTACTAATGAGCTGACTGTATATCTACAGCTGAGTATTGATGAGATACTTGATATTGGAAGTGTAAAGGAAAGCTAACTACCAAATTATTACAGACAAAAGCTGTAATTTAACCCTAATCTGTAGTTTGGATGCAGTCTACAAAACTGTGAGGTTTCAATAATTCATTATGCCTGTAATACAAATAGATTGTTTACAGAGAAAATGTCTAAACAACAGGAAACCATATAAGAAAAAAATCCATAAACCTAAAATAAAGGTTCACTAAGCATATCTGAAAATGTGTTCCTCAGATATGATTTGAGTAATTATTATTTATCTATAAAAACTGGTATAAGTTTCAAACAGAATTAACAGTTAAGTCAAAACAGCTGGACTACAAAATTTACTGTGCTTGAATGGTAAAATTCAGTCATTCCAGTTGCAGTGAACAGGCAGGCCATCTGCAGCATATAAGTCTTGAATTACTATAACTGCAATGGCAATGGACAAGTTAACACTGTCATAACATTAATTTGTTATTAATTAGAAAAATGTTGTTACTTAATATGGGCAACTTCCATAGCCTAATCAGATAATTTTGAAATTCAAGTAGTCACCGCAGCTGCAGAGCATTTGCAGAAATTAATAACTGAATTGGAGCAGGTGTTTAAAGAGGCTTTTCGAAATAATTATTGCCATTTTCCTCATATTGAGAGAGTATTAAATTTATAGCTGAATAATATTTATGGTTATGAAACCACATCTGCCATACTTCAGCATACAAATACAATTAATTATTACATTTTACATATAAATTCGAAAGAACAAAGTATGCGTCTTACACAGGTGCATCACAATTAGTGGCTAAATGTATCTGCATTTATTAGCTATTTTCCCCTCTGTTGCACTCCGCATAATTTCTATTTTTCACAGGAAATTGTAAAAAAAAAAAAACTGCATCTGGTATCCAACTGCACACTGCAGAATATTTCATAGCTTTCACTAATTACAGTGATGTACACTACAAAAATTAAAATACAATAAGCAGTAATTAATAGGTATTTTGAAAACTATTTCACCACTGATCACAACAAATTGCATGGATTTGCACACCCAGTTGCATGTCAGTCTTCAGAAAAAGCAAGTACTTCCACAGCAATGGTATGTTGCCAATAGAAAAGTAAAAAGTCACACTCCAACACAAATAAATTTAACAATTGTACCAGACTTATTGATAATGTATTCCAGATGTTTTGTTACAGATATAGCGAGACAAGCTGCTTTGGATGTACTAGACCAATGCAGAAGAATGTACACATTCATCACGCAATTTGCTCTGGCATCCGCAGAAACGTTCGAAATAAAACTCACTAGTAAACATGTGGCATTTTCTGTTGCATGGCAGACATTTAAAGTTTTTTTAAATGACCTAAATTACCACTAGCAATTCCAAAACACTACACTGCATTCGGCCCTTTCAATGCACAATAGTATATTTGTAGTCATATTCATAAACTTCAAATATGAAGTTTACTTTCCTAGAAGGCTCTACCATTTAAAAATTTGTTATTTTAGAGAGCACTGACCTCTTTACTTTTTGTCTCTGATACTTTAGCAGAGATGCCCAGGAAATCTCCATGTACAATACAGGATTCAGCAAAGGAATTTTCAAACATCAATCAATCATTCAGTTGAGCTTAAATGAAAAATATTTCATTATGTAAAAGAGTACATTGTAAAAAAGAAAATAAAAAAAATTATGCATGTAGTTCCAGAGACATTTTTGTTTAAGTTGTTACTCCACCTCAACTCTGCGGTAATCTTCCAAAAATCTCTCCTCCCACAACATTCAATAATAGGAGAATAATTTTTTGTATCCTGAACATAGCATATGGCAATCAGACATATGAGGTATGAAGAAATGCAACACATCTTAAGATGGGAGATGATTAACTGTGGCAATCTCATATTGGAATCATACTGGCATTCTGATGTGTACTTTCACCAGATGGAAAAGTGATTTTCATGTGTTATGTGAAACTGTCTACTGTCAACAGAGAATAATTGTTCATCTTCCTCGCCTATAATACTCCGATACTTACATGGTATGAACAGATCTTTCTTGTAATTGCTAACATATTTTCCAGGGTCCAAAACCCAATTTTTTGCTTGTGTACTTTAAAAAAAATGCCTAATCAACTAAATTCTCTCACAGCCATCACAGTTGTTTGAAACTGCCTTTTAACATCACTTAAAGAGAGAAAATCATAATTATTTATGTCCAAAGTGTAAAGCCAGACTATATTGCCAAAATCAACCAAAATGTCTAAACTTGGAATATTGTTCCTTACTTTGTGAGGTGGGAAGTACACTTTTTTTCCTTATCTGTCTGCTGCTATAAATATGTCAAATCCGCACAACACCATGATGTCTTTGAAAATGACATTCATCAGCAGTTGAAGGTCAACATGAATTATGCTTTCCCCCACCAGATTTCTAACCAACACACTTCACCTCACCCCCACTCCACCCCAGCAAAATTGGTCACTGTTTACTGTTTCATACACTTTCCCTTCCTCTCTCATTGCCAACAACACATTGTCAATCTTTCAGCATCCAAAATACATATCAGCATTGTGGATTCTACCTTTTGTAGGGTGCATGACAGTTATTGAAAGAACCTGCCGTAAGATATAAAAATTAAAATATGCTATTGTATCTACAACTTAGAGTTATTTATGAAAGTCCAGAAAAAACATAAATAGCTTCATAAGTAAAAGTAATGATTCCCCAAATAGTTCAGTGACCAAAACATCCATGAACAAGGCTGAAAATTTGTTCCCGAAAAAAGATTACACTAAAAGCTAGCTAAGTTTTCTGTTTTGTTTATGTGCCTTTCAGCAACTCAGTGTCGCAACATTTTTGTTAGTTGTTACCTTTACTCCTTTAATTATCTAACGATTTTCTTTCCTGTTGCAAAAATTCAGAAGCAGAACTGTTCCAGGGTTCAAAAAACTGATGATACTTCTTTGAGGAAAATACTCAATTAAAACCTAAGAAGCCTCCAAATTGGTTCATGAATGAAATGTACAATATTAGCAACTTTATTGTAAAGTCACATATTGCAGGCTGCTCTCACAGATTTTTAATTTCAGGGCCATGACAAAAAAAGATCTAAAAGTCCTGATAAAAGAACACTTCAAGCCACAGTTGCAACTGCAATAAACTATAACTGAAATACAACTACCATATTCAGCTGCAACAACTGTTTACTTTCATCAGTATAACAAGACTACTGTTGAATAAGGAATATAACAGTGTAAAATGACTTGCTCCTCTAAATGGACTTCAATTATTGAATTTGATGAGAATTCCACATTCTCAGCACAAATATATCCAAGATTACATTTATGACTGCTTTGCTTCGTTATGAAACTGTCTTGCGTATTTTTCTCTGTACTTTTAACAATTGTGCATGTGTCAACTGTTTCACACATACATAGAATGTGAAATGCATATATTAATAAAGTATTTTGGAGAGCAATGTTTTTTGCTTAGTACAATGAATACAGTTACTATTCTTTGTAAAAATTGTATGTATTAAGAAAGTGTGTTGAAACTATTCTTGTGATTGTTTTAATGATAGTCTTTATTAAATGCTTAATGTTTTGTCCAACATAAAAATCTCTTTGACATTTGAAATTGTGTGGCAGCACTAACCTGTAATATAAACAACGTTTCTTCATATTTATTCGTATGTGTTGTGTATGTGTCATATTTCTCTCTATAAATGTGTCAGCAACGTTATGGAATGTATGAGATCAGAATAATTTCATTTGCCGTAAGTTAACAAATTACTTGAAAATTTGGCTTGTATTCAGATGTGCCTACATGAGTGATACTCAGATTACTCAAAATTAGTACAAATTTTCTTCTTAGATGGTAGCCAATAAAAACTATAGTTTATGATAAAAAAAAGAAGTTACTACTACAATGCAGTTGGGTGTATCTTCATGTAATCTGTTCATTTTGCACCATCCTGAGTGCAGTTTACTGAACTGTAAGCAATAAAATTATCTTAATGCTGCAGCTGACTCAAGGAAATACGCAAGAAAACAAAACTGAAATGCTGTAGTACTGCTCCCTCTTAGGTTCAACATTATTTCATTGAAGTGGTGCTTCAAAGTATCCGGTGGACTGAAGCAAACCAGACAAGGTAAGCCCTCAAACAAAAAAGGGGGGTTTTACATTCAAAGCTAAATGGGATGAGTGTTAGAGCGAATATTCAGTAAACACCTCCAAGTGTTTGTAGCAACATCTCTTTTTCATTTAGCAATACAGTTATGCAGTACAGTTACCAAAGCATAACTCCTGAGAATGTCCAAGAACATTTTAACATCTTCAATTACCTTGAAGTTGAATGTACTGTATTTACCCGGGTATAAGACGACCCTGATAATAAGACTGTTTTTTCAAGAGGCTACTTCAGAAAAATTTATTTTTAGCATATTCTGACTAAACACAATTACAAAGTACCTCTTTAAAAAGTTAACATTATACCTATTCTGAATTTACGCCATTTATTGTCTACATTATGATGATAAATAAATGAAAAGAAATTGTTTACATTAAATTAAAGACTGTTTTCTTCTCTACTTATTTTGCTTACTACCCGTCATCTGTGGTATCACTATTTTTAATCATCATTCTCACAGCACAGCTGTGAAATTTATATTTTTGCTGTGACACACGTTTAGTGGTTTCTTCCAAATATGTTGTGATTTCTGAGGTTGTGGTTACCATCGGACCTGAGAACACAGCTGTTTTTAACCAAATACATACTGGATATTGCTGCTATACTGATGTGAGAATGCTCCTGTATCTCTGGCTTTCAAACATATCGCCTGCCCGCCGCTCTCTCCTCGGTTGCGTAGAACCAGCAGTTGCCAGATAACCTTTCGTACCAGTCATATGTCGCAGTGAACCTCAACAACATTGCAGCATGAAACAAATAAGTATTTGTCCAATTATAAAGTCAATTCAATTCCAATTGCAAATGGATTCACACAAACTGGAATGTCAACATGATAGGGGTTTCTGAAAAGCCAAAGTATGTGGTATACATTCCCATGGTTGGCAACACGAGGTAATTTGCTACTTGTTTCGTACTCCCCTCCCTACACTCATATAGCTCGTCACTGTTCACCCTACAGGCCTTCTGTAGTGCTGTGCTTGAGCAGCCGTGAAACACGGACTGTAATATCTTCTAGGGTGCTAGTCATAAGTAACAACAGCAAGTAATACATAAATAAAAGATCGCGAATCACTATCCAGTCCAATTCTCAAACTTGTGCTCATGCCCTGCTATCTACTGACATCTCTTGGTACTATCTTCAGTTGCAGGTCTTGCAGCTGTAATTTTGTTATCATGATAATGACTGCAGTCAGTTTCTTATGATTTATTTCATCTTTTAGACATTCATTCTTGATGAACTTTCCTTCTTGTTACATCTGAATGTCAGCATAATGTTGTAAACCTATTTAAAAGTAGGTAACATTTTTACCCATACATGAACAGTGATTGAATTCCTTATTTGCATCCCACTTAGTAAATCGTTACCGTCCCTCATAATAAAATGAAATATAAATCTAGCAAACCTTTTTTATAGACAGCATTTCCACTTTTGAATGTTAACTTTACTTCAAAAGCAGCATAATGTTTGTGCATTGTGTTCATACAGGTATGAGAACGTTTCTACATCTACATCCTGCAAATCACTGTGAAATGCATGTAAGAGGGTATGTCCCACTGTATCAGTTATTAGGGTTCCTTCTTGTTCTATTCAAGTATGGAGAGCAGGAAGAATGGTTGTTTGAATGCATCTGTGTGTGCAGTAATTATCCTAATCTTATCCTCATGATCATTATTGCAAAGCTGTTCGAATACAACAAGAGTTTTGTAAGATGATAGAATTTAGTGCTATTTCCTCCTTTGTTTCACAAAATTTTCAGATTTTAAGCAGAACAATATACTGTTGTAGTGAATAGTTTAGTTTCTCGCATATCCAAGGCACTAGTGCCTTGTGAGTCAAATATCACACGCATGTTCGAGTAACGTTGATACTGTATCGAGCGCTTCGGCGTCATGGGAAATCTCAGGCCTATTCGAAGGTGAGTATAATATGCCCAGCCCTGCTCTTCCAAATTCTTCAAAATAAATCTGTATGTGCCCTTAACGGCCAAAGCTTCATCTGTAAATGTAAGATGACCCATATTTATTCTATTAAACAATGTAAAAATACTTACCTTGGCAGCAATAGTTTGAACTGCAAATATGAGATGACACTGTATTTTTTGAATTATGAATTGGGGAAGAAAACCTTGTCTTATAATCAGATAAATATGGTAGCTACTGGGAAACTTCACATTTCACAGAATAAAACACTGTAAAACTGGGAGTGTGTTTCATGTGAATACTAACTTCACATAAAGGCAAAAGCAATGAGCTCAAAAGAGATATGTTTGTACAATCAACAAGATCACAATTACTGCACTTTATTACCAGTTTCAATAGTTACAGTAACTTAAGATCGCAACCAATACCTGTTGGCTGAAAACCTTTTTAAAAAGGGTGACAATATTATGTTTCGCAAGCTCTTAGAACATACACTGACGTATGTTCAAAATAAACTGAGCTTCTCCAGGAACACCTTCAAATACGAAGTATGAGGACAGGAATGACAAAATAAAACAGGATAAAACTGAATTAAACGAAAAAACCACAAGATAAGTCTATTGATGCATGATAGCACTTGTACCTCACAGCAGGCCATGACTTCTAGAATTAACACTTAAAAAATTCTAAAATTTCCTAAATAAAGAATGAAAATGTTTGTAGTATTAGGTTCATGCAGAAAAATGGTATTTGCTTGTTACTGACAAAGTTACTTAGGCCAGTGTACTTAAAACAGTTAAAAGGTTTTAAAGGAACCACAGAGATTTGGTAACAGCAGGAATCTATCACTATACACATGACAACTGGTTGCCACTAGGTACATGTCAACATGAATGGTACTGCCTGATTCTATTAAGTCTTAACAATGGAAACTCTTACTGTTAGAAGAAATCACTGCCAAAAACTTTTGCGTGGCCGCAGATAGTTTTGTTTCGCCTCTCTAAGTGCATGTGCGTACACGACTTTCAGTGCTTCTTTGGAAATTTCTGTAAATCCTATCTGTCACGACGACATCAGTGTCATCTTTGTTGAAATGCAATATTTGCTTTATTTCTCTACCTGCTCCACAGTGATAAGGAATCTAGTCAGCACAAAATACAAAATTCTTGGTAACTCACTGACTTCACAATACAAGGAAGTTGAGAACTCAGTGCCAAGAAATTTGCAATATAATTCCAATATTGTAAATGAATGGCAATCGCAAATCAGTTTGTGTGTTTGTTTCAACAATGTTGCAACTCATCTGAATACCTTACAAGTAAACAGAATTGTTTTTGTATGAACACATCAACTCATCCAATGAAACAATGTTCAATAAAATTTTTCAGGTAAAGTGCCGAAAGTCTATTAGTTCTTAGATAGGTTGACTTGAGGAAAGGGACACTGTCATCCTCCCAAACACGAATCCACTGCACCATCTCACTCGGTATATTAGTTCTTAATTTCAGATAAATTATATTTCACTTTTTTCCAAATGAAAAAAAATTACTGCCAAATTTTATTTATGTTACAATTATATTACAAGAGAATAATTCAGTTCTATACAGAAAACACTTTGTTTTTCTCTTCACAACAAAACTTCATGACTGCAGCAGCATTGACAAGGATATCATTAGTGGCTTACCAGTTACTAATAAATTCAAATCTGGGTTTTACAGCTACGCAGCACTTCAAGCTGGTGTTTATACTGATGTTCTCCTCACTAAGGAACCTAAACAACACAAAAGACTAATAAGTAACAAAACAAAAGGCATTAGTCTAACATGCTGTTCTGAAAGACACAGGAATGAAAATTTAACAAATGTACCTTTAAGGATTTCTTGATTTTTTTCAGTTCAAACTCAATAGTACCAAGGTAGTGGAAAGTCCTTGGTGGAATACTCAGTAGTAAAATGCTTAAATAAGTGCCTTCAGATTTTTTATAAAGAAAAGATCATTTGGTGCACAGCCTGGAGCAAGCCTTTCTATCTGATGATACTTCTGTAGCTTACTATTGAATTCAAGCAACTACACATTTTGCCCATGATGCTGAATAAATTTAATTCCAGACCTTCCCAAAGCACATAAAACTGATGTGGTCCCCAGGAACCAACCTCAAGACCTTGGTGTTAGTAACCAGCAATGCAAACAACCATCCTAGACCACAAAGGCGACCAACCACCAGATTTGAGAATATCACTGTGCAGGAACTAAATAAGATGAAGCAAAGTGGCGTACCAATCAACAGAGAATCTTTCCCAATTTTGATTCATGTTTTGCATGGTAGTATATCTACATGCTGATATAGACTTGGAGACACAGCCTCTAGTGGTACAAAATTTAGTGCCCTCAGATTATGTCCATGTGAGGTACCAGTAGAGTGTATGCCCTCTACCTACGCTATGGGGTGGAAGGTTGTAGGACGCCCCTCAATAGATCAGGGGTGCACTACACACAGGAGGCAGCTACATAGGTAGCACAGTATTTGTGGCGTGCACATGGAGGTTTTTTAGATTAGGTTCCTCCCCATGGGAAACAAACCGCTGGCCCAAAAAATTACTAGTTCATGACATTGATGTGGGTGTGCCAACTGTAAAAATTGTTAGTTCGCCTAAACAGGTCATTCCAAAGGATTTAAATATACTTAATCTCATGTTAGTAAATTGTTGAAGGGTCTGTAGCAAGATCCCCAAGTTAATCTCCAAAATAAACAGAAGCAATGCCAATATTGTATTAGGTACCAAAAGCTGGTTGAAACCAGACATAAAAAGCAGTGAAATTTTGAACTGTGATTGGACAATGTTTAGGAAGGATAGGACTGATGCTATGGGAGGTGGTGTGTTCATTGCAGTTAAAAGCTGTTTAAAAGCAGTTGAGATCGATACTGCGTCGGACTGTGGGATAGTCTGGATAAAGCTGTCAATCAGACAAGGATTGACCATTGTATTAGAATGTTTTTACAGAGCACCAGCATCAGCAACAAACGTCGCAGAACGTTTCAGGGAAAGTCTTGAGTACATAGGAAGTAAATATCCAAATTATCCATTAGTTATAGGTGGAGACTTTAATCTAGCATCCATTGACTGGGAAAATTACACGTTTATCACAGGGGGCAGAAGCAAAGATTCTTGTGAAGTTATTTTAGGAGCACTCTCAACATACAACCTTGAGCAATTGGTTAGAAAACCAACTCGAGATGGGAACATATTAGATGGCTTGGCGACAAACAGACCTGATCTTTTTGAGGAAGTTAATCGAGAAGAAGGTATTAGTGACCATAAAGTCGTTGTCGCTTCTATGTCGGTGGAAGTTGGGGGGAAAAAGAGCGTAGAGCTTTCTTGTTTGGGAAAGCAAATAAAAGTGTCATTAATGAATATCTTCATAGTCAGCTCCAAGCATTCACAGCGGGAGACACATATATTAAGCATCTTTGGTCGGAATTTAAAGGTATTGTCCACCATGTGCTAGAGAAGTATGTGCCTAGCAAAAGTATAGGGGAGGGAAAGGATCCACCTTGGTACAACAAACATATTAGGAAGTTGCTGAGAAAACAGAGAATTTTGCACAGTCGTTTTAAATGTTCACTGCCCCGCTGACAAACAGAAATTATGTGAAATGAAAGCAGCTGTCAGAAGGACAATGAGAGACTCTTTTAAAGAATTTGAAAGCAATATTTTATCTGCAGATTCCAAAAATAACAGTCTGGGCCAGATGCCTTTCTGGCGTCTAAGGATCTTAACTGTTTTACAATCCCAGATACACTAAACACTATGTCAGCCATCCTTTCGTTTGTTTGACAATTGAAAGGGGGAATAGTGCTGCAGTCCTCTATCGTAAACGAGTTTTTGAAAGCTAGGTTTAGAATTTCGGCCTTCTGTTTACCATCTTCAGAACAGAAACAAGAGTAACTTCAGGTGTGCCACAGGGAAGCGTAATAGGTCCTCTGCTTTTTACGATTTACATAAATGATCTGGTTGATGGTATTGACAGTGGCCTTTGACTGTTTGCCGATGATGCTGTAGTCAACAGGAAAGTAGTATCACACGAAAGTTGTCAACAAATCAATGAGGATTTGCAGGAAATAAATGCGTGGTGTAATGAGTGGCAGTTATCTCCCAATATTAGTAAGTGTAACCTACTGCGTATAACAAGGCGAAATTCCCCATTAATGTACGAGTACAAAATAAATGATCAGTCTTTGGAAGTGGTAACATCAGTGAAGTATCTGGGTGTGACTATTTGAAATGATCTCAAATGGAATGATCAGATTACTCAAGCAACAGGTAAGGCGAACTCTAGATTGCGGTTTATTGGTAGAATCCTGAAGCAATGCAGTCCTTCAACAAAGAAAATAGCTAACAATACGTTAGTTGGTCCAGTCTTAGAGTATTGTTTGTCTGTATGCGACCCTTAGCAGTTGGGTCCGATTCAAGAGATTGAGAAGGTCCAAAGAAGAGTGGCAAGATTCGTGACTGGTACATTTGGCCATTGTGAGGGCATTACAAATCTCATAGAAAGTTTGAAGTGGGACACACTTGCAGGAAAATGGAACGGGCAGCTCACTAAATTCCAAAATCCAATCTTCGCTGAGGATGAAGAGCATATATTATTACCACCAACTTTCAAATCGCGTAATGATCATTATTCAAAGATAAGGGAAATAAGAGCTCGTACTGAGGCGTTCAGACAATCGTTTTTACCTCGCACGATCCACGAGTGGAACAGGGGGAGGGGGAATGTGACTTTGGCGCGAATTGTTCCCTCCGCCACACACCGCTTTGTGGCTAGTGGAGTATGTATGTAGATGTAGATCTATGAAGCTACTGAACACACTCCATAACAGTACAATTATCATCTTGGACTACACTTTTGGAACTAGATACTGAAGGCTTGACTCCTGACAACTTTAGGTCATTTCTGGTTTTCAGTTATACTACCGACCTACTGTCGCACTCAACTTGCTGGCTGGGCTGCCTCCAGTTTTGGGCTCTCACAGTACCACAGGTTTGCTGTGCTACCTAACTCGCCAGATGCAAGTGTTTCCTTTGTGATCCACAGAATAAAGAGTGTGCCACCAGAGGGCTGTGCTGTCAGAATATGCCATATGTAGGAGCCACATGGGCATGAGGTTCTATTTTTATTGCTCAGTGAAGAATTCAGCCCAAATACCAGACAGATGCTCCAGTAAAAAACAATCCATGGACAGCACAAAAAATTGTGCCCAACAGATTGCTCGTAAAATGGGGTGAGAGACAGACTGGCAGAACTGTTAGTCAAAAATGTGTCGTGTGTAGGAGAAACATCCACCAGTAACCATAACAACATGAAGAAATAAACTTTATTATGATGAGACACAAAAATCACTCATTTTTGCCTTCAGTCATACATTAATGAGAACAATTAGGATTCTTCATGAATGTAGCTGCTGTTTCAGGCAATATGTACATTGGTAGTAAGTCCAGGATGGTATGTATGAAAACAAATCACTACTGAACAAATAGAAGCAGCGCTTCACAGTTGATCGGCATATACAAAGGATATTAATTGCTTAGCTTTGGGACAAAGTTCAAAATACACTATTGCTTATTAACACTGCAGAATAATTGGGATAAACACATAACACACTGATATGATGTCATCATTAGCAAAATAGCAGACACAATGATATATCTAACAGGGTAATGCTGTGGAAGTCAAGAAGCTTAACATCTGATATTAATATCAAACGATGGAAACTCCAGTTTGGAATATCAAAGATATTAGGGAAAGGATAGATTGCTACTCACCGTAAAGATGGTACATTGATTTGCAAAAGGGCACAATGAAAGACTGATACACATTTAGCTTTCAACCAGAGCCTTTTTCAGAAAAGAAAACACACACACAAAAGCAAGCAATCACACTTCATGCACACTAGAGGTCTGCATCTGACCTTTATGCTCACTCGAATTGCTCAGCCTGTGTACTTCCGTGTTAAGTCCATCAAATGTCAATACAGCTGAGAAGGCAACTGCACTCAACTTCCACGACACTCATCCAAGCATCTCATGCTCGAATTGCCCGGCTATCTACTGTAGTTACCTGAGCACTGCTCAGTTATCCACTGTAGGATCTTGGCACATGAATGCTAGATGAAGGAAAGAGCGGAAGCGAAACTTGATTTGAAATAATACAGTAGAGTCCCATTAATCCGAACTAATTGCAACCGGACCTTGTTCACATTACCGATTTGTTCGGATTAGCTGGAATTACGGTGATGAGTTTCTAGCATGAAGTATACCAAGCAGATAAGTACGTACACCATGGTAACAAATGGGAACATGTGTGGCAACAATGGCTCAGTCTCACTTCCTGCTCTTGTTGTTGTGCATTGTTGAGACCTATCTAGTGTCTGAGGCCAGTGCACTGCCAGTTGGCTTACAAAGCGCTTGGTTATGTTAGTTATCGATCGCTGGCACGCATAACAGTTGTGTTGTATTGTGTAGTGGTGTACGTATTTTCGCCACGAGTAAACAGAAACATACAATGTTAATTCTCAAAGAAAAACTGAATGCTTTGAAGCGGATAGACAATGATGAAAATGTATCGAAACTGAGTGTTGGTAAAGCAACCATTTGTGATTCGAAGAAGAATCAAGTGAAGGTTGAACAGTCCTGTGCAACGTCTTCGGGAGAAACACTTTAAATTTGGCAGACTTTGAAACAGTAACAGTATGTTAAAGTAGTTGAAGCTCTTTTACTTTGGTTTACGCAGGAAAGAGAAAGGGGAACTCCTTTTGAGTGGAGCACTGGTTTAGGAGAAGGCTGTTTACCTGAACAAGTTAATGAAAGGTGATGAGTCCTTTAGTGCAAGTACGGATTGGTTGGACAGATTCAGGAAACATCATGGAATCCGTCAGCTAACAACTACTGGAGAGAAGCTTTCTTCTGACCACAATGCAGCAAAGGAATACTTGGGTGAGTTCGAAAAAATGATAAGAGACAGAAAGTATTTTCCCGAACAAATTTATAACGCTGACGAGACTGGCCTTAAATTTAGGGCATTGTCAACAAAAATCCTGGCATCAAAAGCAGAAGACCACACTCGCTCCTGGTTTTAAAATGTGCAAAGATTGTGTGACTTGATTAGCGTGCAGCAATGCTGCTGGTAATCACAAGCTGCCTTTAATGCTGATAGGCAAATCTACTAGGCCCAGAGCTTTTAAAAACTGCAACATGAAGCCCCTGCCTGTATATTATCACAACCGGAAAAAAATGGATGGATGGTAAGCTCTTCAAAGAACGGTTTCATGGCCAGTTTGTTCCCTCTGTTCGACAGTTTTCTAAGAAAAATCATTTGTCTCCTCGTGCAATCCTTTTGATTGATAACACGCCATCTCACCCCAGCACTGAGGAATTACGTGATGGAGAAATTGTGGCGAAGTTTTTGCCGCCAAATGTTACATCAGTTCTATAGTCAATAGCCGAGGGCATACTGCAAACATTAAAACCGATTTACAGAAAACAATTTTCAAGAACGCTGATCAAGGATGATAGCATTCCTTTAGTGGACAAAATAAAAAAGACCAATGTGACAGATGTTGTTTATTGGGCCGCTGAGGCACGGCAGTATATTTCAGAAAATACTCTGAGAAAATCGTGGAAAAAACTGTGGACATCTCAAATTTCAGGACAAACCTAATTGAAATGAAGTGGAAAATCTACTACAAATGATACAGATAATCCCTGGATGTGAAGAAGCTAGTGAAGGAGATGTATATGAGTGGATGGCAACGGATTGGGCATGTGTGGAGAACCTTACTGATGCTGATTTAGTTGCTGCTGTGACTCAAGACCAGGAAGAAGTGGACTGCTGTGACAGAAGTGACAATGAGCCTAAAAGTGACAAACGAGAGCTGGTGCCACACAGTGATGCAGCAGAAGCCCTTGACCACACGCTACATTATTTGGAGCAACAGCCCACTGCTACAAATGCTGATTTGATGTTTATGAGACGATGGCACAACTATGCGCCATATAACAGACTGTCTTCATTACACCAAAAACAATGACAGAGTTTCTGTCATCCAAAAAACTAGGGATAAAATGAATTTGAATCCATTACACCTCAGCACATCACAACAAGACTGCCACGCCAGAAGAACAAAGTGAGTGACCGTTACAAAACATTTTTGTGCAAACATCAGTCCGGCTTCCAAAGTGACATCGCCCCTACTAAGTTTTCTCTTCTTCCACAGGATGGACTGCATTTATAAAAAGACTATGTAACATTAGTATGGAGGAGGAGACTAGTTTTTAACGTCCCGTCGACAACGAGGTCATTAGAGACAGAGCACAAGCTCGGATTAGGGAAGGAAATCGGCCGTGCCCTTTCGAAGGAACCATCCCGGCATTTGCCTGAAGTGTACATCAGTATGATCTTATTGTAAAGTTGTTTTTGTAATGCCATTTAGGCTGTAGATGAGGTACTCCCTCAAAACATGTCACTAAATAAATAAGTAATACAATAGTTGACAAATTTTGTGACTGGTAGCGGTAATTTAAGAAACCTTTACAGGGATAAAATGACCGCTGCATTTTAGTAAGATTGACAACTTTTCTTTTATTCTTATGCATTGTTTAAGCCTGATGTTTTCTTGCCAATTTTTCTAATACATGTGTACTGTACTGCGTAAATTAAGATACTGTGTATGTACAGCAGTTTACTGCACAGTTTTCCATACTTTGACTAACATTTTTCATGTTCGGACTAACTGACCATTTGGATTACTGGGGTTTGGATTAGTGGGACTCTGCTGTATATCCTGAGCGTGAATGACGGTGGTTGTGACAATGTTTGGAAGAGATTTTGAAAAGTGATTGATAAGGATGTCAGCTGCATGTACTGTGGCAAGTGCTTCTCTACTGTCTTACAGGAAGGAACATTGTCTGTAGTACATGACAAAGTGTTAGTTCTGAAGCATTAAGAGTTTTAGTGAAAGCTACAGTAATTAAAGAGGTGCGTAGAAATGTCAGAAGCTTGTAAATGTCTGTTCAGAATTGGAGCATGTAGGTGTTTCCAACATTTTGCCCCATCACATAATAGTAGCACAAAACACTGAAAGGCAAGCTAATGAAATATGACTAAGTATAATGCTCAGCATTATCCGGGCCGTTAAGTATGAATGCATATGAATGTACAGTGGATATATGGACAGATACATATCGGAAAATGTGTTACCTATCTAGTACTGCGCAATTTGCTTATCAAGATTAGGCACTGTGAAATATGGTATTGATCCAAAACTAAAAATTAAATGGCCTTCACCATATTACTTCAGCAGATAAAAAGTAAAATGCGGGGGACAGCCCGTGCGTCATTTGCTAAAACAGCTGATAAATCAGATGGCAAAAACAAGGTGGAACGAAAAAAAAAAAAAAAAAAAACGGACAGTTAAAACTTGGGCACAATGCGTACAAAGTGGTGGGGCAGCACCACTGAGCAAATGATGATGGCTAAAAAGGCAGTGCCCAATACGCAGCCCAGCTAAAATTATCTCCTCTCAGCTCTCCCGCCGAGAGGAGGTCGTCTTTGGTGCCTGGGGAGGCTTAATATGCCGAAGCTTATTCCCATTGGCAATGCCACAGGGATACCACCGCCTGACAGACAGCAATGCAGAGATCATCAGAGGGAATAGACGTACTCGCGGGCTGACATAAAGAAGACTGCAGCCTTGGCAGCAGTGTCACTTCCTGGCAGAATGACATGACCAGGAATCCACAGAAATATGCCGTTGGCTCCACCAAGAGTGAGCAAGTGACAGTTTTCCTGTACCCACTGCACTAAGGGCTGAGCAGTGTACTGCACACAGAGACTGGAGGGCACTGACTGAGTCGGAGCAGAGGACACAATTGGGAAGACTGTGTCGCCGGACGTACTCCGCGCCCTGATACATGGCGAAAAGCTCGGCTGTAAATACTGAGGAATGGGCCGGAAGCCAATATCGAAAGACACGGGTGCCAATGACGAATGCACACCCCACCCCACAGTCAGTCCGAGAGCCATCAGTGTATACAAAGGCACTATTGCTAAATTCCATGCGAAGGTTGTGAAACTGGAGGCGATAGACTGAGGCTGGAGTAATGTCCTTAGGAAGCGAATGAAGGCCAAGGTTAATATGGGCCACTTCATGAAGCCAAGGTGGTGAAGGGTTCACACCCATGCGGAAAGCTGCAGGTAGCATGAAGTTAAGCTGCCGTAGCAAGTGGCGAAAGTGGACTCCAGGAGGTAACAGAGAAAAGAGACGAGCCCCATACTGACGATCGAAGGAACCGTCAAAGGAGGAGGCATAGGACGGGTGGCAACGCACGGCAGACAAATAGCACGCATAACTGCTGAGGAGAAAGTCACAGCGGTAAGACAGTGGTAGTTCAGCAGCTTCAGCATACAGACTCTCAACCGGGCTGGTGTAAAAGGTGCCCGTCGCCAAACAGATGCCACAATGATGGATAGTGTTGAGATGGCGTAAAATGGATGGGTGTGCAGATGCATAAAGTACCCATAGTCTAGTTTCGAATGGACAAGGGACTGGTACAAATGGAGGAGGGTGGTTCGATCAGCACCCCAAGAAGTACCACTGAGGACACGTAGGACACTGAGGGACTATGTACGGTGGGCTGCCAGGTAAGAGACCTGTGCCGCCAGAAATTCATACAGACGGTTTTGCCGGTGGAAAAACGAAAGCAACTGGCGATGCTCCGGCAGTGAAGACGATCAAGACAGTGCTGAAGACACTGCTCAGTGAGACAGGTCCGTGGAGAACTGCAATAATGGCAAAATCATAGACAAAAAGGGAGCCGGAGATGCCCAGCAGGAGACGGGCCATGACAGGGTTAATGGCAATAGCAAAGAGGATGATGCTCAGGACAGAACCTTTAGGCACACCATTTACCTGAAAAAAGGTGTCCAACAAAGCAGAACCCCCACGCACCTTGCAAACTCAGTCTTGTAAAAATGCCTGTAGAAAACAGGGCAAGCACCCATGGAAGCCCCACGTGTAAATAGTACGGAGGGTATCAGTTCTCCAGCAGGCGTCGTAAGCCTTCTCCAAATCGAAAAACACGGCCACAGTCTGTGATTTCTGCAGAAAACCATTCACGACACGGGTGGACAAAATAACGAGATGGTCAAGTGCAGAATGCCGCACTCAAAATCCACACAGTGCATTTGTGAGTAAATTGCGAGATTCGAGCCACCAAACCAGCCGGGCATGAATCGTACGTTCCATCACCTTGCAAACGCAGCTGGTAAGAGAGATGGAGGCGGTAGACAGAAGGAAGGTTTTTGTCCTTACCGGGCTTAGGTACGGGTATGACTGTGGCTTCACGCCAGTGTCCAGGAAATGTGCCCTCAGCCCAGATGCAGTTGTATGTGTTAAGCAAAAGTGCTTGCCCACAAGAGAGAGGTGCTGCAACATCTGAATGTGGATAGTGTCTAGCCCTGGGGCAGAGGACCAGGATGAACTGAGAGCATGATCTAGCTCCCACACAGTGAAGGCAGCATTGTAGCACTCACGATTCGGAGAAGAGAAGGGTATTGCTCAAGCCTCCTCCACTCGTTCCTATGGATAAAGGTAGGGTGATAGTGGGAAGAGCTCGAAACTTCCGCAAAATGGCTGCCCAAAGTGTTGGAGATAGCAACAGGATCCACAATGAAAGTGGCACCTACTGTCAGGCCGGAAATGGAGGAATGGATCTTGGTTTCAGAGAGCCTTCGGAGGTTGCCCTACTCGACAGAGGAAGGTGTGGAACTATTAAAAGAACCAGTGAACGAAATCCAACTAGCTCTTTTGCCATACCGAAAAACTCAACGAAACTTTCCACGCATCTGTTTATAATGTATGCAGTTTTCCAGCGTAGGGTGGCTGTTAAAAATGCGGAGAGCACGTCTCCGTGCACGAATTGCGTCACAGCACGCCTCAGTCCACCAAAGGACTGGGACACAGCATGGTAAAGAGGAAGTGTGAAGAATGGAACGTTCTGCAGCAATAAGGATAATGTTTGTGAGCTAGTCCATCTGGTCATCACAACTGAGGAAAACTTGTTCTGTGAAGGTTGCCAGGGAGGAGTAAAGCTGCCAGTCAGCTTTAGTAAGCTGCCATTTGCGCACGCATGTGGATGGGGTAGGAGTCGGCAGACAGAGAGCTCACGAGAAATGGTTGCTCGAGTAGGCATCAGAAATAACGGACCACTCAAGATGATGGGCAAGCTGGGTAGTGCAAAAGGATAGGTCTACATGGGAACAGATGTCAGAGGAGTCAGAAAGGAAAGTGGTTGCACCAGCGTTAAGGCGGAAGAGGTCGAGTTGGTTAAGAATGTCAGCCAAGAGGGCCCCTCTCTGGCAGGTCCTGGGAGAACTCCAAAGGGGATGATACGCATTAAAGTCACAGAGTAGCAAAATTGGGTGGAGGTAGCTGCCCAAGAAGCTGAAGGAAGTCGGCCCTGGTGACATCGAAGGACGGAAGTACGTAAATGGTACAGAGGGAGAAAGTCAGGTGGTGAAGGAAGAGGTGAACAGCAACAGCTTGAAGACGGGTAGTCAGGGAGATGGGTTGACTACGAAGGACATCCCGTATAAACAGCATGACGCCCCCACGAGATGGGATGCCGACATCAGGGGGAAGGCCAAAACGAATCGGTAAGTAATGTGGAAGCTCAAAGTGGTTCTGAGGGTGCAATTTCATTTCCTGAAGGCAAAGTACAAGGGGCTGCTACAATGCTGGAAGCTGCCGCAAATGCTCTTTGTGGGACCGAAGGCCGCGAATGTTCCACTGGAGGACACTCACGAGGAGGAAGAGATGAAGGGGTGTCAACTTAGTGTCCACCGAGGGACAGCTGGTGGAGAGTTGCTACCACAGGGCACAGAAGCAGGAGGATCCCGCCCCATGGTGTCCACACATGCACCGGCATACTTCTGGGGTCAGTCAGTGAAGTCCAACACTGAAAAACAGTTGGGTGGTGTGCACTGGCGAGACAGAGGCCGGCCGGGCTAAGCGACCACGTGGCGTCACCGTCGAGCAGGATCTTCGAGTTGGTGAAGATGAAGACCGTTTGTCTTCGAGTCCTTCCGGGTTGAGGAAGACTTGGGTGGTGTTTGCCTGGAGGGACGGAGGAAGTCTTCTAGGAAGTATTCCTTCTGGCCTTTCCTGCCTGCCGGTTGTGTAGTAGGTAGCTCCGCCCCATTAGGCGAGGGTTAAGACAGTTTGTTGCACAGCAGGAATCTTTGACGCCAGCACCACCCTATCGAAGGTTAGGAAAAGAGTGCAGGTGGGCCCCGAGGAGGAATCGACCTTTTTCGTTACACGATGAATGGCAATGACACCCTGATCGGAGAGGTAATATTGTATTTCAGCTTTGGTTAGATCGTCACGCAGCATGGCGCAAATTACACCACAGGAATAATTCAAAGTTCTATGTGCCTCGCATTAACAGGATAGCTGTGGAGAAGCGAGGCAGCAAGTAGTAGTTGTGCTTGGGCATCAGAAGCCATCTCCAAAAGCAAAGTGCCATTCTGTAAATGAGAGCAGGATTTCACAGGGCCAGCAACTGCACCAACACCTTCCTGAATAATAAATGGATTGACGGTAGCAAAGGACTGACTGTCTTCAGTACACGATACCACAAGGAACTGTGGTGCAGCAGGAAGAGTCTTCGAATCAGTAGCGCCATTACGTGTAAGTTTCGTCGACGTCGATGGAGAGGACGAGTGACTCATCGCGAGGAAATCCAGCACGGTTGCCGGCGCCTCCGATGGCGCACTCCTCCAAACTCCCCTACACAAAGCGGTGCACCCACCTCAGGTGATTGTTCACACCTCCCGAACACCTGACAGAGGGACCAATGGGCAATCTGCGAAGGTTACAGCTCCCTGGGCCTGGCTTGTATCAGGGGGTACGTGCGTACCCTACCTGTCAACCTGGGGCTGGGAATTACGCGTTACCCAGTCACCTTTTACGCACGAGACGTGTGGGCCAGTCTTCAGAAGCACACAGGAAGGAAGAAGAAAAAAGAGGATACTCAAATGCCAAAGCGGTGGAACGAGAGAAGGGAAACAAAGAAAGGCAAAAGGAGCCAAAAAGGAAGTTGAGACTGTTCGCAGGTCATGAACAGAATGCAGAACATTCCCAACAATACCCCAGACATGTTCCCCAAGGGAGGCGAAAAAGAATAGCAAGAGGATAGACATGCAGCACGGAAGGGCAAAGTGCTGCAAAGGCTGGGGCCCTGTGGCAGCCAAGCACAAGCCCGCCAAAGAGTGACAAGCCCCCTGGGGGGCCGCAGCTTGGTGGTGGCCATTCATCCTTGTGGGCAACTGGTTGGTAGTCATACCGATATAAAAACTGTGCAATGATTGCAGTATAACTGGTATATGACATGGCTGCTTTCCCACGTGGCCCGGCCTCTGATGACGTAGGGCAAGCCCGTGACAGAACTGAAATAGGAAGTGCTGGGTGCATGGATTGGGCAGGTCTTGCGCCTGGGTTTTCTACAAGAGGATGATCCCTGTGGCAATGGGCTGGTATTGGGAATTGCATAGAAATGGACTAGGATGCTGTGGAGGTTGGGTGGGCAATGGAACACCACTTTAGGAAGGTTGGGAAAGATCTTGGGTAGGATTTCCCTCATTTCAAGGCATGATGACAGGTAATCAAAGCCCTGACACCGAATGTGGTTCATTTGTTCCAGTGTGGAATGGTATTGAGCTACAAAGAGGTAGCTAGTTCTTGCGGGTCATAGGAGGACTGGATGTGTGTTGGAAACACTGGAGACCTGTTTGTAGTCTAGATCTGGGGGACAGCATGTGCCTGTGAAGGCTTGGTGAGACCTTCAGCATAGTGGGCAAAGGAGTTCTTGCCAATGCAGATTGCCATCCCCAGGTGACCAAGCTGTATGGGAGAGACTTTTTCATGTGGGAGGGACAGCAGGTGTCTAACTGCAGTTACTGTTGGCAGTTTCTAGATTTAATGTGGACAGAGGTGTGAATGGAGCCATCAGGGAGGAGTAGGTCAATGTCCAGGAAAGTGGCATGCTACGTTGAGAAGGACCAGGTGAAGCAGTTGGGAGAGAAGGTATTGAAGTTGGGAAGGAATGAGGATTAAGTGTCTTGGCCCTGAGTATAGATTACGAAAATATCATCAATGAAACAACCAGACCAGGGATTTGGGAGACTAGGAAGGTTTCCTTTAGATGGCTGTTAAAATAGTTTGCCTGAGTATAGATCATGAAGATATCATCAATGACACAGCCAGACCATGGGTTTAGAAGGCTAGGGAGGTTCTCTCTAGATGGTCCATTAACAGGTTGCCACAGGTAGCATAGGGCAGGCCACCTCCTTAAAAGAATGTCCCTAAAAGGGTGTTCCTTTAACCACCAAACAACCGCGTCACCTTAATCTATCTCTATGCAACTCTCAACCCCAACCCCTTACCAGGGGATCATATCTTCCCCTCACCACTAGCTTTTCTGAATTGCACAGATGGGAGTTACCCTTACAATACATTCACCACTTCCAAAATTATCTAGGCCTAAAATTATGGTAACCTACTGTCCCTACACTGTCCACCCAACTGTTTCCACCCACTCTGTCCTATCATTTCCTCCCTGTTCACACCCCTAACTCTCACTGTGTTTTGCCCTCTGCCAGCAGACCTGCCCATCTTTCCCTTCCCTGCTCCTCTCCTTTTCCACTCCCTCCTCCCATCCCCACAGCCTCCTGATGCTGTACCTGGCAGTCTTGTCATCCCTTGATCTAGTTCCTGCACTCACTGTCAGACAGTGCTCTTGTGTCCCCCCCCCCCCCCCCCCCCCCACACACACACACTACTATCCCTCCACCTTGCTGGCGCCACCACTCAATGTGACAGTTGCATTCCTGTTCAACCTGCCCGAGATGGCCATCACGTGTGCATTAGGTGTACTTGCTCGTGTGAATTTTTGTGCATTTTCTATTATGAAGAAGGCTTTGGTCAAACGCTAAATGTATAAGACATTCCAACCTGGAGTTTCTACTATCTGAATCTGCTTAACGGTTTTCTTCCATCCCGCAACCCAGTGATGTTTTCCTTTTTTAATACTCTCTACAGCATTACTCTTCTCAGTGTCCATTCTCTCTTATTAGCTGCAATTTTTCACTGCCTTCCAAACCACACATGCTCTGACATCCAAGCCACAATGATCTCATCTGTACACAACACACAGATACACAGCCACATGGATTGTTGGTGCAGCATCTCATGCCCTAAATTCTTCCCACCAATCCTTTCCTCCCACATTTTTTTTTTTACATGTGTTCATGCATTTGCACATGTTTTGATGTATTTTAAGCATGTTTTCTGTTATCCAGCTCTCCTCACAGCCACTTAACACCTTAATTTTCCCATTTCTGCACCATTCCCAATTCCCCAATGCCATCCCTGTCAAACTGACTCCTGTTACAACTTTCTGCATCAGTTCAGATAAGTATCTCTTTTCCTGGTTAAAATTCAGTCCCATGTTCTGTTCATTAAATGCTACCTAAACCATGCTCCCCACCCCCAATGGTCTAACCATAAAAATTCCTTTCTCTGCATCCATGGCACAGGTACTCCAGAACCACCTCTGCTCCCTCCACAAGATAGTGTACTGTGCAATTCCTACTACATACACCACATCTCTGAAACTGATTCCATTGCTCTCCAGCACCTGTATGAGCATTCCACACACCACCCCCATAAGTTATCCAACCTGCTGACATCCTACTGCTGCCTTGGAGCACCACCATCAAAAGCCATATCCTACCCACAGTGTTACTCCTCGTCAATCACTCATAGCACCCAGACCCTGCCTAACTGACCATTTCAGCCTGCCATACCCCCAAAACTCCCTTCCAATACTCCATTCAATCCAGAGCCGAAACTTTAACACTGTTGTTAACCTTTCCATCAAAATCTTCATACCCACAGAAATTTCATTCTCACCCAAAGCCCTTACCTTTGACCTACATATAAAATTAACTTTAGGACTTGTTCAGAACCTACTCTCCTTGTCCCAGTCCTTGCACTGGGGAAACTTCTCTGCCACCAATCCCTCCACCCAAAGCCAACCTTATGCAAAATCGAGCACTGCCTCTTCCAACTAATACCACCATCCACTCGTGATACCCCCTCCTCCCCCCCCCCCCCCCTCCTCCTCCTCCGGTCACTTTCCAGGAATTCCTTACCTCTAACTTGGCCTCACAATCCTTCCCCAGGTCTCTTCCTAAGTAAACTGACCTTCAGCAGAAAAAAGGACAGCCAGGCACAACCTCAAAATAAATCCTGACCTAATCATCCTACCTGCAGACAAAGGTTCCTTCCACTGTAGCCACAAATCTCCGAGAATACCTGGCAGAAGACCTCTGCCAATTATCTGACGCCTTCATCCACAAACTCTGCCAGAGTGATCCCTAAGTCCACAGTGGTTAAAGCCTTCAGCCCTTCCCAGGACATCTCTCCTGAATCCATTTCCCTCCTCACCCCTACAATACCCCACACATCCACCTTCTACATGCTCACCAAAATCGACAAACCCAACAATCCTGGATGCCACTGAAAGAATTTCAACTCTCAGTAACCAATACCACCAACCAATCGCCCAAAATCTAACCTCCCACGACAAAGATACTAAACATTTCCTTCACCGTCTTTCCACCATCCCTATCCCTTTATCTCCTGGATCCCTATTTGTCACCACTGACGCCACTTCCATATATACCAACATCCCCCATGCCCATGATCTTGCTGCTATTGAACATTACATTTCCCAACGTCCTTCAGATTCCCAACCCAATACCTCATTCCTCACACACCTCAATAACTTTATCCTAACACACAACTACTTCTCCTTTGAAGAGAAGGTATACAAACAAATCTGCAGTGCAGCCATGGGCATCTGCAGTGCACTCTCCTATCCCAAGCTGTTTATGGGCCATCTAGAGCAAACCTGGTCTGGTTCAGGCTCGTGGATGGTATCTTCACTATCTGGACTCAGGGAGAAGACTAAACTATCTTCATTTCTTCACAACATCAACATTCTCTCTCCAATCTGTTTCACCTGGTCATCCCAAATCCAGCAGGTCCCCTTCCTGGACTTTGATCACCTCCTATCTTATGGCTCCATCCACACATTAAGCCCATCAACCACAAACAGTACCCACATTTCAACAGCTGTCATCCCTTCCGCACCAAAAAATTCCTCCTATACAGCTTGGCCACCCAAGCATGGCATATCTGCAGTGACCAGACCTCCCTTGCCCAATATGCTGAAGGTCTCACCAAGGCCTTCAATGACAGGAACTACTGACATACCTAATCTGCAAGCGTACCTCACATGCCATTTCCCCACTACTCCCAAGAGCCAGTTACAAAGGTGTGTCATCTTCATCAGCCAACGAACAACTGAACCACGACCTTCATCAAGATCCATCATCAAGCCCTGAAGTGAGGGGCATCTTACCCAACATCCTTCCCATCCCTCCTAAAGTGGTGTTCTGTTGCCCACCCAACCTCCACAACATCCTAGTCTATCCCTATGCCAATCCCAACCTTGGAAGATTCAGGTGTAACACCTGTTCAATCCACTCACCCGGCACTTCCTATCCCAATCCCATCACAGGCTTATCGTACACCGTCAGGGCCAGGCTATCAGTGAAAGACCACAATGAATGGCCACTGCCAAACTGTGGCCAAGAGCATGGTAGACACCCTGTGGCACAAAGTGCAGCTGAATATAACATGCTTGATTTCAATGGCTGCTTCACAACCTGTACCATCTGGATCCTCTCCTCCACCACCAGCTTTTCTGAATTGCAGATACGGAGTTATCCTTAGATCACATTCTCCGCACCCAAAATTATTCACACCTCAGCCTATGATAATTTACTGTCTCCACACCTACCGCCCTCCGCGGTCTACTCCCTCCTCGCTATTCGTGTACCCTCACTCTCACTGTGTGGTTGCCTCTCCGGGACACCCGCCCGTCTTTCCCCATCCCTGCTGCTCTTCTTTTCTGCTCTCAATACCCAGCCCCACAGCATCACAACACTGTGCCTGGCAGTGCTCCCATCTCAACCCCCCACCCCCCTCCACCACCACCACCTATATCCTGCTATTTCTCTCCCCTTTCCCTGCCCCACTCCAGTTTGTCACTCATCGTGACAGCTGAATTCTGATGTGAATTTTAAAATTTTCCCGGCGAATTGACTGTTCAAACAAATTTCGGGCTTGCAGCCGGTCGTCGTTCAATACTTCGCACGATATTTCAACTGGGCACCTGCCATTCACCTTCAGGTGAGCCGTCGCAGACTGCGAAGTATTGAACGACGACCGGCTGCAAGACCGAAATTTGTTTGAACAGCTGAATTCTGGTTCAAGCTGACAGAGATGGCTGTCATGTGCACATGAGATGTGCTTGCTTGTGTGTGCTTTCTTCCCCAAAAAAGGCTTTGGATAAAAACTAAATGTGAAACAGTCTTTTCATTGTGCCTGTCTACAACTCAATGTCATCTTTATTGTGAAACAACCCAACCTTTTCCTAATATTGTTGATATTAACATCAGAAAGTCTGGAACTGCTAACTTCCACACTCCCCTCCACATATAGTGCATTGCTACCCTAGAACAATTTGTAGGTTAAGCTTTACTTTAACAGCAAATTTATTAAAACTGTAAAGCAAAACTCTAATGAGGGAAGTCACTGGCAATACACAGTGTTTTAATATTAATGTAACCATAAATGGCTGGTATCACATTTCATAATAAACCCACATTTTCGCAGCGTAATGACTGCTCCATAAAATTTCGGGTGTGCAGCAGCATAAATTCCACTTCTTTTAATATTTTGGCTGTATATCAGCCAGCCATCTTCAGAGTGAACCGAGGTGACTGACACTCCAGCACTTACTCCACTCTTTTAAAATCGTAGACCACGCTACTGCACATGCAGCCATGGGTACACAAGTCCAGAGACGTTGATCAGCGGCTGAGAGGTATATCATTTGCGTGAAATTAGATCTGTGGTTGCGCGATTGATCCACGTGGTGATATTGATGTATCACTGCGAGCTACACCGTTGTGATGTCTTTGTGAGTTTATCACGGTAAGTGCTGGATTCCATATTTGTCCAACCTGAAGCCACTATCTCTATTAATTAAATTCATCACCAACTGAATTTCAATTGTTTCTTTCCCCACTGAGTCCCAGAAAGATGAAGTCGACGCTAAAATTTCAACATTATTGTACACGATAGAGTACCCAGTGCTCTGCTGCTGTCAATTTATTAGGTAGTAAGAGCCAGGTGTACCTATGTTGTTCTGTGCATCTCTCATGGACTGTACATGTTGTCTGTCCAATGTATGAACGGCCACACTCACAGGGGATTGTATAAACCCCAGGCTTCCGAGGCAGCAAATCATCTTTAATGTAACCAGGAGTGTTGCTGTCTTTGGTCGAGGGCAAAAAATCACTTTCACTTTATGTTTGCTGAGGATCTGCCCCATTTTTGATCATAGGCTTGCAATGTATGGCAGAAAAGCTGTGGATTTAAAACTTTCCGTGTGTTCTTCTGCATTCCTGATGCTCACTGTTGGTTTCATTTGTAGTGCCTTATGTATCTGCTGTGAAGGGTACCTATTGGCTTCAAAAACTCTCCTAAAGTGTAGAATCTCATCCTCAAGACTGCTTTGTGTACCAAGAGTTCTGAAAACACTTATCATCTGCGGAGGATGGTGGCAGCCATTTGCACATAAATGTAAATCCGTGTGGGTTGGTTTCCAATATATTGCATGTCCCAAAGTGCCATCATTGTGTCATACCAAAACATCCAAAAATGGGAGGCACCCATCTTTTTCGATTTCCATCGTGAACCGAATTTGTCTACAGATAGAACTCAGATGATTTAAAAATTCTTTTAATTTATCTTCACCATGAGGCCACACTACAAACATTCAACATACCTTCGAAATACTGTGTGCTTCAAGCTAGCAGATTCCAGCACCTTCTCCTCAAATCATGTTGGAAATTGAAAAAGGTGGGTGCCTCCCATTTTTGAATGTTTTGGAACGACACAAAGATGATGGCACTTTGGGACATGTAGTATATTGGAAACCAACCCACATGGATTTATATTTATGTGCAAATGGCTGCCACCATCCTCCACAGATGATAAGTGTTTTCAGAACTCTTGGTACACAAAGCAGTCTTGAGAAAGATTCTACACTTTAGGAGAGTTTTTGAAGCCAACAGGTACCCTTCACAGCAGATACATAAGGCACTACAAATGAAACCAACAGCGAGCATCAGGAATGCAGAAGAACACACGGAAAGTTTTAAATCCACAGCTTTTCTGCCATACATTGCAAGCCTATTATCAAAATTGGGGCAGATCCTCAGCAAACATAAAGTGAAAGTGATTTTTTGCCCTCGACCAAAGACAGCAACACTCCTGGTTACATTAAAGATGATTTGGTGCTTCGGAAGCCTGGGGTTTATACGACCCCCTGTGAGTGTAGCCATTCATATATTGGACAGACAACATGTACAGTCCATGAGAGATGCACAGAACAACACAGGTACACCTGGCTCTTACAACCTAATAAATTGACAGCAGCAGAGCACTGGGTACTCTATCGTGTACAATTTTGACGTTGACTTCCATCTTTCTGCGACTCAGTGGGGAAAGAAACAATTGAAATTCAATTGGCGATGAATTTAATTAATAGAGGTAGTGGCTTCAGGTTGGACAAATATGGAATCTAGGACTTTCTGTGATAAACTCACAAAGATGTCGCAATGGTGCAGCATGCAGTGATACCTCAATAACACTGTGTGGATTGACCGTGCAGCCAGATCTAATTTCACACAAATGATATACCTCTCAGCCTCTGATCAACGTCTCTGGACTTGTGTACCCATGGCTGCATGTGCAGTAGTGTGGTCTGCGATTTTAAAAGGATGGAGTTAGTGCTGGAGTGATAGTCACCTTGGTTCACTCTGAAGATGGCTGGCTGATACACAGCCACAATATTAGAAGACGAAGTGAAATTTATGTGGCTGCATGCCTGAAATTTTATGGAATGATGTAGTGATCTTCACACTGTAACGTCACTGATAAGTGTCAAGCAACTGAGTGGCATTTGAATTAAGTCTTGCAATTTTTTTTAATCTCTTTTGTGGATAGATAAATGAATGTAAATGTTAATAATTGTATCTTTTGAAATCACGAATACTCTGCCAGAGTATTTTTTTTACTGGCCCTCTTTCTCATGTATTCACAACTATATCAGGTCTTTTGAACACGTCATTAGCAACTGCAACCAAAGTTTCCAACTGACCAGTGACATACTCAGTGCTCTATTCCGTGTCTGCAGAGTGTTACACCTTTTATCCTTTACAAAGTAAAGTCAGTTGTTTGTGTATAAAGAACACTGGTTTCAAATCACCATTTTTTTTTAGATCTAATTTTTATTCTTCCAGACCCTTTCTTCTCTTTCTTACTAGGAGTTAAAGGCCCAAATTTTTACTTTTCAAGTATTACAATTAGCCTTCAAATCGATTTTTATTGACAATTTAAAGAAAAATTCAAGGCCAGGGCCCCCAGACCACCTTCCCAATTCTCTTGTCCCCATTACTGATAGCTTCTTTCCACACTTGGCACTTCTGATAACATACTATGCTCTGATTTATTCTTTACAGTAGTAATTGTCATGTTGGGATACTCAAACACAAATAAAAGAGAAATAAATGTGTCAATTCAAGGAACAGGTTAAAGAAATATGCAACATTGTTTCCTTTATGGAGAATTTGGGAATTAACTCCGCCATTGCCTGTCCCAAGCCCAGGGCCCCATCTCGCAAGTCATGGGGAAGGAGGAGGGGGAGGAGTAACAACCTCGTAAAAAAACCTGGGTCCAACTGGTAGCACCCAGTTAGGGTCCCTACCTAGGGTTACAGGTGAAGCCCGGCCAATGGTTTTGAAGGCGGAAGAGGAACGTCGCTTCCCAATGGCAGAGAGAGTGGAAGAGCCACTGAAATATATCACGTAGCGGCTGTACTCCATGTTAGGGGCGGCTACCAAAGGCGTCTGTGTCCCCATGTCAGGGGTGGCCTGAACACATCTTCTGGGGCTAACAACTTCAGTCATATAACTGGATGGACACGAGCCGTCCCATCAAAAAAAAAAATTTTTTAGCTCATGGAATGGATCGCACTACGGAATCGAGATTATCCCAGGGGGACAATCCCCTGTTGACCAAGGTCAACGCAAGCAGGCACTCAGATTCTGGGGGACCTGCCAAAAGGTACATAAGGGAAGAGTCGGAGCTCCCAAGAACCTCAAAGAAGATTAAAACTAAAAAGACTTTCAGAATTGGAACCATAAATGTACAGACAATGATTAAGACTGGTAAGCTTAAACAGGTAATAGATGAGATGAAAGAGAGAAGCAGCGGAATATTAGCGAGGCAAGAAACATGATACACTGACGAAGATACAGTGGTGTCAGAAGGCTTCATAATACTGAAGGGGAAACCAGGAGTTAAAGTGGGAAAGGAAAGATATGCATCTAGATGCTATGGTACAGGGTTCATAGTAGACAAGAGATATGAGGATGGCATAACTGAAATGAAGAGCAGGTCAGAAACACTGACATTTCAAGCAGGGAACGAAAAGTATACAATAATAAATGGACATGCACCTACAAATGACAAGAACAGAAAAGACAAGAAAGTTGCAGATAGTTTCTGGGAAGAGCTTGATGATACACTGAAAAACATACCATATAGACATGTAAAGATACTCGTAGGAGATTATAATCCACAGATTGGAAGAGAGAAGCAACATAAAGGAGCAGTGGGCAAGTACCCTGCACACCAGCGGACAAACAAAAATGGAGAAAGACTAATTGAACTGTGCCGAGAACACAAAATGAGTTTGATGACGACACTTCAGGGCCAAACCATGTAAGAAAAAGACATGGACAAACCCCTGCACCCGCCTTGGGGAATTCCAAATTGACCACATAGCAATCAGCTGGGCAAATGCTAGAGAAATCATGAACACAAAGGTCAGGAAGAACCAGGGTGTATATGTGGACAAGAAAAAAAAAATTCCCGGATTTTTCCCAGATTTCCCGGTCAAAAATACACGTTCTCCTGGCTGAAAATACACTTATTCCATGTTAAGTGACAGTATACTCTTCCTCAGCACTGTAAAACTCATCAATCCTTTGAATGTTTATGGTTTTACATTCCAACGTAGAATTTCCCGGCACTTTAGAAAGCGAAACTCCCAGAAGGAGGGGCATGTAAGTTGCATGTTTTCGTATTACGAAGCTATAATTTTGAATTCCACAAAACACCACATGTCACTTTCTGAAGCATTGAAATCGAGAATGCGAAGCGCTTTTGTAAGCCAGTCATAGTTCATGTCACTCGATCTCGCCCGCTGATGACAGCATAGGACACGTGACGTAGTCAGCCAATAGTAAGACCACTCTTAACTAGCGCGAACACACAAATAAGAATAGTTCACGGTTTAAATTGAGATACATCACACAAATGTGCCAGTAAAATTTTTAATAATGATGTAAATGTCTGATCTGGGCTCGAAATTCTTCTAAATGGTCGTCCTCAAAGAGTTGATTTTTAAATGGAGTCTAATGCTTTGTGATTTAAGAAATTCATTGTACATTCTCGCACATAGTTCATCTTCCTCAAAAGGAAATTTGCTTTGAATGTAAAGCTTTTCAAACCACCATTCGCAATATTTTACCGCGACCTGTTAGAAATAGGTTCGTTTCAGCAGTTACAAGAGAGCGCCACATCATCACACTTGTGCAGCTACGACGATGCAGGAAGCCCATATGTTCATACGTGTAAAACATTAAAAGTTCTTACATTATGTCATAAAAGAAACAAGACACCAGAGGATACTTCAAGAGCATCGGAATTTCGTGAACGACACTAAAATGCAGAATTCGGCTTAAAGTGCGCATTCGTATGTCCATATTTTGATGTACATTTTCTTGGAGTACCAGTGCTGTATTATCTCATGTTTGGTTCTTTACTATGGTATAATGCCAAACATGCACTTGAAATGCAGCGAACAGTTGAAACCAGCCAATAGTGTGAAATTAAACGCTTCGTTTCAAATAAACTGACTGCCTCAGCAGAAAATATTAATAAAAGCCAAATCTCTTTAGCAAACCGACAAAAATAACTTCATTGTTCTGCAATGCGATTAATGCTTGACTGTCAGAAAAGTGGAAATAAAAATCTGAAACTAATAACATATTTTAGCCTTTCGTTACTCAGCAAACATATTTAATTCATTTGATAGCTCCCGGCCACAAAAATCTGTTTCATCATCATTTAACGTGAGAGCAATAAACGAAGATGAAACAACAAAATCACTGAATCTGAACATGGGTCATATGGAGACAACCCACCTCCCCACCACAACTCTGACTGCTCTGTGCATCAGCCCCAGATTTACTATATTTCCGAACCGGGGAAATATTAGGTAGTGGCGCCCAGCCACACTTCTGTAACCAGAAGCGGGAGAAGGTGCTACTCATACGCGACTAAACTGCACATGCGCAAGAGCCCGTCCGCAACTGCTCAAACGACTCTAAACAGTTGTCACGTCACGCTCATTGGAGGCAATATGTTATTATGAAGCACTGCATACTCTTCCTAAGCCTTCGACACACTGTGCTGTTGGCAGATGCTTGTATAAGCACTGTGTTTTGTAGTTGTATACGGCGCATTTCCTTTGCAACTTAAGTTATATTTTCGTTTTCTTTTTTTTTTTTTTCTTTTCTTTTTTTTCTCTCTCTCGTTCATGTTTTGTTGCTGCAGTATTATTCTGCAGTAGCTGGATACAGTAATATCCTTTGTTAGAGTATTGGTTCTTACCAGTCAAAATCACAAAAATTTAACTGAAAATGAAAACAATGAAAAATTCCTGGAATTCTAAACAATTCCCAGGTTTTTCCTGGTTTTCTCCTGGATGAAAAAATTCCTGGGTTTCTCCCGGATCTTCCGGTTGTCCCAGGTCGTATACACCCTGAAGAACACAAGAATAGAATTGGATCACTATCTTAAAGAAGTTAAGTGCCTTTGGATTCCAAACAGGGACAGACTGCCACAGACGAAAAGAAGAACAGAAAACATAAAGATAGACAGAGACAAATTAAGACACATCGATCCAGATATGAGGAAGGAATTGAATCATTCAATGAATGGGATGACATGAAGCGAAATATGGCAAAACAGGCTGAACTATGGGGAAAGGAAGAAAAGAAACGGAAGCACTGGTGGTGGAACAACGAATGTGAGGAAGTGGTAGAGACTCACAGGAAAGCCTGGAGAGACTGGAGCAGCAAGAAGGACCTGGACAAATGGGAAGTTTTCTTAGGAGCAAGAAAGGAAGCGGCCCGAACAATAAGATGGACCAGAAGACAGAAGATGAAGCAGGAACTGGACAAGATTGAGCCCAACTTCGGAAAAAACAACAGCAGACACTTTTTCGGGAAATTCAAAGAGAGTCTAATTGGATACAAGGGTAGAGAACTGTTTATAAGAGATAAGAAAGGGGAGCTGGCTGTTAGTGTGAAGGAGAACTGTCGGATTTTTGCAGAGCACTTTCATGACATACTGAACTGTGAACCACCTGAAGAAGAGCTGGAACTGGGGACTGACACAGAAGAGAGAGAGCCAAGCCCTCCAACCAGGGATGAAGCCGCACATGCCACAAGCGATCTAAAGAATAATAAGGCAACTGGAGAAGATGGTATAGCAGCCGAGATGATAAAGTGGGGAGACAACAAAGCAATAGGCAACATGACCAACATAATTCACCAGATCTGGAGAACGACGATTATATTTATCCTGAAGCAACTGATAGACCATAGGGCCTTAAAAAACAATAAAACAGTAATAACCTTCGTGGCCTTCACAAAGGCATATGACTCCATCGACAGACAGACTCTTGTTAGGATCCTGAAGAACAGAGGACTTGATGGAACTACACAAGAACTCATAAAAGAAATTCTGACAGACACAAAAGCAAGGGTGAGATTCAGACGAGCACTGTCAGAAGAATTTGAGATCAAGACTGGTGTTAAACAGGGAGATGGATTGTCACCATTGTTGTTCAATATAGTACTGGATGAAGTGATCAGGCAGTGGAGAGCAATAAACGAGGAAATGGGAATACCAAACACCCATGTGGGGGACAAAAAGGACAACAGGGCTCAAGTGGACAGCCTAGCCTTTGCAGATGACATAGCAACAGTAAGTGAGACAGAAGAAGATGCAAAGACACAACTCAATAACTTAAATAAGGTAGCCAGAAAGGTGGGACGGAGGATCGCCTATAACAAGACGAAAACATTAAATACCACTGCTGGAGATCAATGACAGAGACGAATACAGGAAAAGATTAGTGTGTCACCAGTGGAGCCAACAGGAGAAACGGACACTGAAGATCTCGGAAGAAGAGCGAGAGAGAAGAAGAGAAAGAATGAAGAGGTTCTGGGAGACGAAGAGGAAAATGCAGTCCACGAAGGGGCTACCCGTGGTTCCACGGAAGCTGTAATGCAAGAAGAATAATTTGGTAATTACTCTGTCATTGTAAAACGAAACCTTCATACAATGATTCATTCAAATTAAATAAACCGCTCATACAATACAACAACAACAATTCAGGAATAGCGTCTGAAGCAATTTAAGAACTGAAGAGCTTGAACCAGAGCAGTTATAATATGAAAGTAAAGACACTTCCCTGATTTTTTGATTTTTTTTACCAGGTTTCAGAAAATCAAATTGTCAAATTACTAAGAGTATTTTCAAATTATTTTGACTTCAATGAGCTATAAAGGCTTGTCATTTTGGATTTTACGTCATTTAATTGTAATACTCTGTGCAACATGCTGCTGATAACAATAGACAATATCTCCAACAGAGTTTGCTGTCAATAAATTACATGACATGGGAAATGAAACTTGACAAACATCAGACCAGAAACCTGAAAACCTGTAGGTAACACAATATTGTAACCACTGCTGACCAGTGTCCTCAACTATTGCATACCCTAATTATTTTTCAAATTATGGGATAAATCAGCTAACCACTTTTCTCCAGAGAGTGATCTGGATACTGTCTCTTAGCTCAGGTTGGTTGGTTTGTTGGGGGTTAAGGGACTAAACAGTGATGGCATCAGTCCCTACTTCAAGGGGGTAGCCAATCTGGAGTAAGTGATGTGTTGTAGAAGTGATACATCTGAGGCACTGAAAGCTGTACTGATGCCAAAGATAGTAAATAATTCAAACAGAGGTAAAAGCATATGAGTCAGGCTGGTCTGTAGGTCAGTGCAGATGAAGGCTCCTCAGGGCTCATCTGTAGGGACAAGCAATTCCCCGACATCTGAACCTCACTGCGCCGATGCAGTGTGATGAAATAAATAATTCTTTCTAGGTGTGTGGAGAGGACACCAATATCAGTAAAACTGAAAAGCATGAAATCATAATGAACATCAGTAGGACCAACAATATTAAAATAAGGTGACAAAAATAACCAGGTGGTAGGTGGGTGGCTGCAGTCAAGTGTTCCCCAGGCCTCGGCCTGTGGCTGGTGTTGTCCCTTCCACAACTGTCCCTCTCTGATCCATTACAGTCTAAGTCTTAAAGGTGAGAAGAGAACCTACTCTCAAAGAAAACACAAAAACCTGTTCAACTGTCCCTTTTGTCATCAGCTAGTATCGAGGATAAGAAACACTTACAATCTTGGAATGCTACATCAAGGGCTATTCCTACAAAAGTAAAATAGGGTGCAGCAGAAAAACAGGTAACTGCATCTGAATGTAATTGAACACAGAGAAAGAGGGATGATTGGGATGGCTGGCATAGGAGGCAGGATCAAGTGGGCCCAGCCCAGCAGTGGTGGAAGATAACAAAACCCCAACAACCCTGGCCACACCCCTGAAATCAGTTTAACACATTAGGTCGGAGAATAAAAACTACTATCTCAAAGGGAGTGAAGAACCAGTTCAACTGTCTGTATGTCATCTGCTGTAATTAGAGGCAAAGATTTCTGAAGTCTGTGTGTGGTTTGGAGAGCCACAAGGAGGGAGCATTCCACCAGGATGCGAGCTACTGTCTGCAAGGCTCTGCAACTGTAACACAGGTGCGGCTCATTATGTCAGATAAACCTATGTGTTAATCTGCAGGTGACAAGTAATAGTGGATTCCTTCTAAGAGGAACATAAGGAAGAGTGCCATGCAACTGTGGTCTCCTCTATAGCTAGAGTTTATCAGCCCGCCTAACAATGTTCTGTCTCTAGATGAGGTTTTATTTGCACTCACAAATATGCATGAAGGATTGTCCGAAGGAATGTTTGGCACGTAATCACATCTCTAGACAAATGGTCAACCAGTTCTTTCCTCTAGATACTTGTGCAACTTGAGACATGAAGAGAAATAACTGAGAGACAGTATAACAAGTAGCACTGATCAGTAGCCTGGACACTGCTCACCGAGTCACAACAAACTGAACATGGTTGAGAGAGGTCTGTTTCATAAAATACAGGATCCTGAAGATTAGAGTGGTAGGTCATATAAGTAGTGAGGAGGTTTTGAACAGAATTGGCGTAACAAGAAATTTGTGGCACAACTTGACTAAAAGAAGGGATCAGTTGATAGGACACATTTTGAGACATCAAGGGATCACCAACTTAGTACGGGAGGAGAGGAGGATGGGGACAGGCTGGATAAAAATTGTAGAGGGAGACCAAGAGATGAACACAGTAAGCAGATTCAGGAGAATGTAGGTTGCATTAGTTATTTGCAGATGGAAATGCTTGCACAGGAGAGAATAGCATGGAGAGCTGCATCAAACCTATCTTTGGACTGAATACCACAACAAAAGGGCTTTGCTAATAGTTATCAGCTCCATCTTAAACACCACAAATTTCTCGCAACAAATGATGTTCCTGAACAGTGGCGTATGTAAAAGGATAGCTCATCCTACTCATAGTTTTAGAGCCATCAGTGTAAATGACATTAGCACTCTCATACTCCCAAACAGAAGAGGTAATAAACTTAGGTTCTTGAAATAGATCAGTCTTAATTTGTGGTATAAATTGGACAATCAGAAAATTGTCATATGGTGATTGTGTAAATGAACAGGACTTGGTACCATCAGAATGGGAGAGCTACGAACCCCACTTTAGTCAATGATGATGCACGGGGTCCAATAATTTAAAGCTGAAGATGCCACTCAGCCATAAACCTGACAATCACAGTCCAGTTGGGATGAGTAAAGCAGTGTGATCCGCATTCCAAGGACACAAAGGACATTAAGCTTTTCCATGTAACTTCTCTTAAGTTAACCAGCTTGGGGCAGCCAAACACTTTTTTATGAAAGAGGAGTCCCAGAAATTGGGGCTGAACTACAACAAGTGCTGAGTACCCTAGTACTGTTCTGGCTGAGCATGAACCATGGTATGACAAAACAAACGCATAGATTGCGTTTTCACGTAAGAAAATTGGAAGCTGGGGGTAATGATCCAAGCAGAGGTCCTCTGGGTGGGTCCTTGGAGATGGCATTCAGCCAATCCTACAGATCAGGAGCTATATATCGCATGCAAAAGCCATCATCATATGTGCTGAAGAGCAAAAGGAACTGGTACACCTGCCTAACATCGTGTAGGGGCCCCGCGAGCAACCAGAAGTACTGCAGCAAGATGTGGCATGGACTTGACTAATATCTCAAGTAGTGCTGGAGGTAACTGACACCATGAATCCTGCAGGTCTATCCACAAATCCTTAAGAGTACGAGGGGGTGGAGATCTCTTCTGGACAGCACGTCACAAGGCATCTCAGATATGCTCAATAATGTTAATGTCTAGGGAGTCTGGTGGCCAGTGGAAGTGTTTAAACTCAAAAGAGTGTTCCTGGGGCCACTCTGTAGCAAATCTGTATGTGTGGGGTGCCGCATTATCCTGTTGAAATTGCCCAAGTCCATCAGAATGCACAATGGACATGAATGGATGCAGGTGATCAGATAGGATGCTTACATACATGTCACCTGTCAGTCATATATAGATATATCAGGGGCCCCATATCACTCCAACTGCACTCATCCCACACCATTACAGATTCTCCACCGGCTTGAACTGTCCCCTGCTGACATGCAGGGTCCATGGGTTCACGAGGTTGTCTACACGTCCATCTGCTCGATACAATCTGAAACGAGATGCATCCGACCACCAGGCAAAATGTTTCCCGTTATCAACAGTCCAATGTAGGTGCTGATGGGCCCAAGCAAGGCGTAAAGCTTTGTGTCGTGCAGTCATCAAGGGTACACGAGTGGGCCTTCGGTTCCAGAAGCCCATATCGATGTTTCGTTGAATGGTTACATGCTAACACTTGTTGATGGCCCAACATTGAAATCTGTAGCAATTCGCAGAAGGGTTGCACTTCTGTCATGTTGAATGATTCTCTTCTGTTGTTGTTGGTCCCATTCTTGTAGGGTCTTTTTCTGACCACAGAAATATCAGAGATTTGATGTTTTACCAGATTCCTGATATTCACAGTACATTCGTGATATGGTCGCATGGGGAAATCACCACTTCAACACTACCTCGGAGATGCAGTGTCCCATCACCCATGCGCTGACTATAACACCATGTTCAAACACACCTAAATCTTGATAACCTGCCATTCTAGCCCAAGATAAGGAAGTGTGTTTGTAACACTCAGCAGAGAGCCCTGAAGGATAGCATTCTTTTGGAGCTGTGGCTTGCTCGGCAGTAGCAAACAAAAGAGCATCATCAGAAAGTGATCACTGTCACTAAGATCATAGTATTGCAAACACTGTAACAAAGCCATGAGATTGGGGGAACAGATCATATGGTCAACAGCAAATAGGTCCCAAGGGTGTTAACAGGGATGGGGTACTGTCATTGAGGAGACACTGATCGAGATTGGAAAAAAGTTAATCAATCAGAAGGCACATACCAGATGATCCACAGGAGGGTTAAGAATGAAACCTCCAAGTATGAGAAAGGGATGGGGAGAGTTTTCACATTAAGGTGGCCATCTCAATCAGAAGGAATCTACCACATGTCCCACATGCGGTTGTGTGCGTGAAATTGTCAACTGTGAGAAACGGGAGGGAAGAGTAGTCTGATAAAGGTAGCCGTCTCAAATGCCCTGCATAGAGGTAAAGACAAGTTGAAAATGGTGGCAGCTGAAGTCATTTGCACCTGCATTGCTGATGCAAGGGTGTCCTGGTTAGGCTTGAGGGGACCAAGAGGACATATCACACACCACTGTGTTTCACATAAGTTCAGGGTCCAATGGTGTTGGGGAGGGAGGATTTGGAATCCCCAGGATCGAGGGGGGGGGGGCATCTCCAGGATCACTGGAGTAGCTTTGTCTCCTGATGATTATTTCTTTTCTCTTTAACCATTACAGTAGGTCAGGATCCTTGCGAGGGTTTATTCGCTGTGGGCATAGGAACTGAAAAGGAGTGAGCAGTCCTTCACCCTGCAGTTCATAGCTCAATGAGCCACTGACAGGTTGTGTTGCTGGTCTGTTGATTTCCAAAGAGAGGTATAGATGGTAGCAGGAAAGCAAGGAATGCGATAACAGGTAAGCAAGGAATAGTTAGGGATTTAGTTTAAAAAAAAATTATTTCAAAGTCCCCAGACAAGTCCTTACAAGTTTTCTCCCAATGTATCTCCTATTGTGCCTGTGTGACCCAAGCTGATTGACTTTCAGCACAATCAGTTCTGCCTAGTTAAAGCCAATGACAAGAGATTACTCCTCCTCTGCTGAATTTGCTGGCAAATCCACACCATTGGTTTAACCAATAGTAACATTGGAGGTGGGCCATGTGTGTGGTCTGCAGAGCAGAACATTGTCCTTCCTCTCTCTCCCTACCCCTTCCGCCCCCCCCCCCCCCCCCCAACACACACAATGATGATACAGACCTTGATTAGAGCAGATGTCTCACTTGGGAGACAGAGTCTCTGGCACTACACTGCACTCCATGACTTGCCATCAACAAAACTTAACATGAGCCGCAGCCTCTCCCACTGCCTACTTCTACAGTTAATTCTATCTCTTAAAACTCCCCGACGCCTGTTAATTTCCCTCTTTAGGCGTGCCCCATTTATTCCATATACTGAATTATATGCTCTTGAATTTGAACAAATTTCTTGTTCTCATTTAATATCAACCTGGACACCAACTCCCAAATCCTGACCGCCTGACAACCTGTACAGACGGTTTCCTAACGGAAGCTCTGCCACTGGAAGGCGCTGGAAGAGTATGTTGATCCTCTGACCTGATGCATGGAGTCCAGGTTTCTGAAGATGAACCTGCTGGAACCACAAGAACAATACCACTGGGCCAAAGTATAAGCGATCACACTTTTTCAGAGTTGCAAAATATGAGAGGCAATCTGAGACCTTAAGTTCCTGGATTTTTTGCTACTTAATTACAGTAACAAGTTTTGGAGATAGGGGAGGGCCACTGTATCCACAACTGAAGTAGACATGTGGTTACTCATATAATGAGTTTTCATGAAGTATATGCTGCTGAAAGTGGCCCCCTTACTTCTAGTTTCCACATAATTCTTCAGCCATTTGAAGCATCAAGTCCCAGTGAAAAATTAAATCCTGTACCATATTAAGACTGCTTGCTCTGAATCAGGATTCTCCCCATGGGTACCACACAAGCAGAGCAATGGCCACCTGGCTTCACAGCCACAGCCTGGAATCACAGTGCCCCCAAATGGAGTGTGGAGAGGTAGCAGCTCAGGCATCAATTGTGTGTGCTCTGCACAGTTGGGAGGGGGGGCTAACACTGTACAGGTACCAGATAAGATCCTCAGCACTTGGACTGGGTACCATGCTGGGTACTGGATGATCTTCCCCATAGAGACTGAAAAAATTTTTGAAAAAGTGGGGGTAAAACCCTGACATTGGTACCAAATATTGGTTAACCAAAACAAATAGTGTAACATAGAAAAAGCAGGAGAAACCATAATAAATGTCCTACGTACAAGCTAGGTTGTCAATATGGGATGCCATGAGGCGCCCTACCCAATAATACACAGAAAAGACTAGCGAAACAGACAGGGAGAGAGAAGCACAGGAAAACAGAGGAAGAACACAAAAGTCAAACAGAACACGTGAGAAGGGTGAAGAGGAACCAGAACGGTTAGGGCGAGTGCTAGTGTGGGCCACCGAGCCCAGACAGCCACTGCCCCTTCAGAGCAGAGGAGGCAACAGGGTGTCCTGCCAACCCCTCCATGGGCCAACACGGCTGAGGTACCCTCCCTTAAAGAGAGTGTTAAAAAATCTCTTCACGAATAAACTGTACAACTTCGTCAGCCACTAAGGCATCATCCACTAATACCATGGGTAATGAGTCGGCCTCAGGGCAGCATGTACAGCAAACTGTGGACCACTGTCAAAGGGGCATCACAATGAAAGTGGGGCAGACACTGGCGATGGAGGATATGACCATGTACCAGCCAAATATGGCCAATGCAGAGCCGGTAAAGAATACTGGAGTCCTTATAAGAGGCCTGCATGGATGGCATCCACAAATTAGTGGTCTTCTTTACTGCCTGTAGTTTGTTCAGCAAAGTCAGAGTATAATATTCCACATCTATAGAACTTGACAGTGTAATACCGATTGAAGGTCAAATTCTGGAACACCAATCTCAAGAGGCAGCTTGCCACTATCCAATTTAACCAGATAGTCCCCAAGATCCCAACATGACTCAGGGTCCAGACAAAGACCGCCAGGTGATTATTTAAGGCCAAAAAGGAGCATCCTGGATATTCAGGACAAAGGGATTGTAAGAGCTTGTAAACTGCTCAACAAAATACTACAGATGAGGAAGGACTCACTGACTCAGGATTGGATATGGTCAAGATCACAAGAGTTGGTTACCATCTCCACAGACAAAACACTGAATCCACGGGGCAAGGAATAGAGTCCATTATATCTCCCATTAACGTAAGTAAGGCCAGCATAACAGACAGTCATTGAGCCTTCAGTACAGACTACTTCTGAACCCGGAAACATGCCAAGAGTTGAGAAGAACTGGTGGCAGAGGGCCTCAGGACGAGTCAAATCTTTTGGACCTTGTGACAGGTCAAGACAGCGTTGCGGAGGGAGGGAATGCACCGTGAAGGAGTACATAAGTGGGCCCGGAGAAGAGGCGGTAGAAGGAAAAGCTGGAGTTCAGAAAAAAAGGATCAGATGTGGATGGCGATCAGAACCCCAGACCAGTGCCACTGTAGCTGTTATCAACTGCAAGAGTCGACCGTCTCATCTTTGAGAACGAACTTCTTTGAAAACTGTTGATCTTAGTGTGTTTGAACTCTGTATTCAAGCGGATGTGTTTGTACCGACATGATCAAAATAAAGTTAATTCATTATAAACGAGCGAATACTTAATGTTGGGTTTGATATCCCCACACTGGTGACCCCGATGCTCACGAACGCCACGTACGACGCCAGAAACGTGTACTGGAACATCACCATAGACAAACGATGCAGCAACCCTTTGTCGGATTTCTACGTCCATCGAATTCGCATCGCGCCACATCTGGATGCAGTGTACAGGAAGTGTAATTAGTGTGTAAATTCCCGACTCTTGTGTGAATTGTGCTTTTTGGTAACTTTCGTCATCTCACACATCGACAATGCGACCGAGGCGCACAGGTTACTCAATGATACACAGCAGACTGTTTCACGGCATACATTTTCGCCTGATCAGCTGCAACAGCTACGTGAGCAAATTGCGACATACAACTTGTTAGTACAAGATCAGTTACACATGCTGTAGCCGACACCGACCGAGCACTACATGCAACGAGATGCTCCTGTCATTGTTCCGCCTCCAACTGCTGACGATCCTTTGGCGTTACTATCAGCTACAACTAATACCCTGACAATCACGCTACATGGATCTATGTCCCAGATGTCACAACTGTCATCATCACGCCGCCTCAAGTGGAAATTCTACGCCGCTGCCACCTTTCCTTGGTAGTTCCAGACACCTCGTTTCTGTACCACGGCATAACCAGCCACATTCCAGTGCCCCTCGCTTTGCCTCCCTCTTCACTACCTCTGCAATGTACGACCAACACTCTCTGCCATTTGTGCTTCGACAAGTGAGTATCTTTCTGCTCCGACACACGACCGTTCAGCAGTTTCGCGGGAGCAGCTTGCAGCCTTACGACTTGACCGCAGCGCTGACAACGACAGCACACACGCAGCTCCAGTTCCATCGAACTGTGTCGCCTCTCTGCCACGGACCAGTAGTTCATCCGCCGATTCGACTTCTTCACGTTCACATTACGCCTCATCGCCTTCCTGCTCTGACCACGGTTTCGCCTACCACGTCCGCCTTCCACCACCTCTCGCCGTCGCCATGCCTCATGCACAGGGCTCACAGCCATGCCCCCCAACCTTCGATCACGGCTGTTTCGCACATCAAAACACCGACACTGTCAACTCCGCTCAGAACATTCTCCCATCTACCACTGTAACACACTCACCATCCACGGACTCTGAGGTGACGCTTCCGTCTACACCGAAGTCATCCGCCGCCAAGGTCAGTCATGTGCAGCTTGCTGTTTTCTCCCCTGCTGCGACATCAAGCGCCTCTATAGCTCTGTCATTACCACGAGTGTTGCAGATCCGGCATCTCTTACGCAACCTGTTAAGCCACAGCATGCTTGCTCCTTTATGTCATACGGCCAATAACAAACTGTTACCAAACACGTTGCACTTACCATGGCGCTCACCAGCAAATACTTTGGCAATACATCACACCGCACCTTCGACGCACTCCGCACCTACGATCGGATAACAACCCCGCTGCGCCGCATGGCCTCGGCGCGACGACGTTCTCCCCACCGACACCTTCTGCTTCCACCGTGCCATCAGCAGCACGGCACGGTCAACCTGTGGACACCTTCCGCACCACCTTCCCTCCGCCGGTCGCGCCTACCGAGACATCGAGAAATGGTCCGATCGCACCTCACACTAGCGCCTGCCACGACACGATCGGTCACGTGCGCCTGTGCCATCAGCCGGCCGGGTGCACACACGCCTCTCATCATCCTTACTGTGCTCCGCACTACCGGTGGGGGCTCCGTGGCGGTTATCGACTGCAAGAGTTGACCGCCTCATCTTTGAGAACGAACTTCTTTGAAAACTGTCGATCTCAGTGTGTTCCGAACTCTGTATTCGAGTGGATGTGTTTGTACCAACATGATCAAAATAAAGTTAATTCATTATAAACGAGCGAATACTTAATGTCGGGTTCGATATTACCGTACAAAACATCACGAACTCCATACCACCATTGCGGGAGGTGGATTTCCGTATCTGGAAAGATGAGACAATAGATCGGGGGCTCGGAGGAGCACAGGATGTGTAATGCATAAGCAATCAATTGCTGCCGCAGAACCTGCAACAACGGAACCTCTGCCTCCGGTAGGAGGCTAATCGTGGGACTAGTCCAAAAGGCACCAGCTGCCAGTTGTATGCCACAATGGTGTATGGGTCCAGCAGCTGTAATGTTGAAGGTGATGCAATGCCATATGCGAGACTAGCATAATCTAGACGGGAGTGAACCAATTCTGTGTACAGTCGTATCAGAGTACAGCAGTCTGCACCCCAGTTGAGGCACTGAAGGGCACTGAGGGACAGCCGACAAGTCCACTTTTGTCGTCTAACATGGGGAAGCCGCGTCAACCGGGCATCACAGACCAGCCGCAAAAAACGATGAAGAGTCCACCACATTGAGGGACTGGTTATTAACATACGTATCTGGATGGGAATGGACTGTACGAAGATGACAGGTGGGGTACAACTGGCAAGACTGAGCTCTGTGTGTTATTCCCTGCAATCTGCGTTCAGCAACCCCTGTCGCTAACGAACAAAATAAATGCAGAATCGTCACCGTAGCTCCCACAGCCACCAATAGATCTCTGACAGCCACTAAAAAGAGAAGGACACTCGAAACAGAACCCTGTGGAACACTGTTCTTTGAAGATGGGAGGTGCTACGGGAGGCACTACTTCGTACCTCAATAGTGCAACATGAAAAAGAGTTAGCTGATTGGTTTGAAATGAAAGAGGCTAAACTGTAAAGTAATCAGTCCCTTCATTCATTATGTGGCAAACCGGGAGTAGTCGTCAAAGGAAGGAGGCAAAAGGCAAACCCTGGAAAGCTTAAGTGTAACTAACACAATAAAAATAAGAGAGAGAAAAAAGCCCAGATGAAAGACAGCACAGACAAGTCATTAAAAGATCAATCAAGACTAGGCATTAAAACCAAGAAATGTCAAAGAATAAAGTGACTAAAAAGGTGGAAAGGGTAGAGGCCAGGTTGGGCCACCGAGCCAGGACCGTCAAGGAAACCTGGAGGGTGCAGGGACAAAAAGCTCTACCTTACAGGGATGAACAGAAACCATCTCTGTGGGCAAAATGTATCACCAGATCAGCCACTTTGGTGTCATCTGCTAGCATCGGAGGTAGCGTGACAGGAAACAAAGAAAACGCCTCGAAGTAGCCAAATTGAGACAGCTATGAGTAATTTATTTATTTATTCTTCGTAATTACAGCCGATTATCTGCAAAGTTAAAATAAGCCACATAAATCAATTTCCTCGGAGATATACTACTACCACAACTACTACTACTACAGAAGTACATTAAAACCCTTAAGCAATTACTCAGCTGCTAATCGACTGCAAACAGTACAGAATTTGTCCTCTGTTCGTTCATTTAGCTGGTGTATTTAACTTGTGGATGGTTGTCTCCGCTACTGGATCTGCCCTCTCACTACCCCAACACACAGCTATAGTCTGCCAGATTCCTTGTGTGTCGGGCAGCATGTCAGCAGTGTTTCCAGTATAGCAAGTAATTCCACTATTCACTGTTACTTCTTAAAGTCCACACTTCCAAGATCACTTGCAACAATCCAATGCAGATTGTTGGGAGAGTATTTCACTCAGTGGTCGTCGACCTCAGTTATCTTCTCTCCAGACTATGTCGTCTAGCCTGGATGGCAGCATGCTGACTTATGGTTGAATGCTTTGTGAATTCTTCCTTGGCCTTCCCGGATACCGTAGCTGCAGTATTATCCAAGAACCGTCAGGACAACTTGCTCCTTAGTGCTGCTTTGGGATCCAATATCCTTAATATGTGAAGTCCATTACCCACTGGATCTTCATACAGCATGCAGTCCCACAACGTGTGTTTTGGTGTGCCCTAACTGCTGCAGAGGCAGCTATCATTCATTTGTCTTCTGATTTTGTATGGATACGGGGCATAAAGGAGATGGGAAGTCAGGTAATGTATCAATCCACTCAATGGGCTAAGAAATCTCATTTTTAACCTCTCCCTGATGTTAGAGAGAAATTTGTATGTTCTCCTGCCTGTTCGTGGAGTGTCCCATTCATTTTACCACAGTTGTAATATGAGATCTTTTATTACCTTTTATGAACTGGCCTCAGTTCCAAGCACTCTTCGTACTTCCACTTGATCACCTTGCTTTAACCAGTAAAAGGCTCTCATTTTCCTAATACACAAGTCCAATGGGTACACTCCTAGAATTACTAACAAAGCATCATTCAGGGTAGTGGGTATGTCAGCCACCACCAAGTGAGCTCCACATCGGCAGTGGGGGAGGGGGGGATCTTCACGTCAGAGAATGTGGCCGTGGGTCAGACAAATGATAAATGATGTGACCAATGTAGAGGACGGTGGATTCCCTGGTAGAAACACTCAGGGAAGACTGCCATATGGGTTGCCTTAAATGTACTCAGCTCATTTGGGGAGACCTGGGCAGACAATTCTGAGTTCCAGACTTATAGCAATCGATGGTGTATAACCGACCAAAGGTCTGGTTCTGGGATCCTTATTTCCAGAATCAGCATCCTGGTGGCCTTCTTGGCCAACCAGTCAGTCATTTTACGAAATCCCAACAAGAACGAGGGTCCAAATGAAAATGTCTGGCTGTCCAGCTTGATGGAGGTCTGGCTAGCTGTAACCAGTGGATGAGGAGAGTAGCACTGGTCTACAGCCTGAAGGCTGCTAAGGGAGTCACTACAGATTAAGGTACTCATGCCAGCGGAAGAACAAATATGGCTAAAGGCTAGTATAATGTTCATCAATTCAGTAGTAAAGACACTGTAGCCGTTTGGCAGAGAGTGGAGTTCACTACACCATGCATGCGTATATGCAAAGCCTGTTTGTCTGTCGACTGCTGAGCCGTCAGTGAATACCACTTCCGATCCCGCATATGATTCGAGGACAGCCATGAAAAGGCGGGGGAAAAATTGTGGAGTCAACGGAATCTTTTGGAGCAAAGGAGACTTCGAGACAAATCCGAGGTCGGGGCACAAGCCACGGGGGAAGATGTGGTTTCTCACTGACCATGGGTGACAGTGGAAGAAGTTGCAGTTCTGAAGAAAGAAAAAAAAAACAAAAAAACAAAAAACACACACACAGGAAAAAGGACATGAGGAGCAGTAATAAAAGCAAAAATTGTCGGCATATATGGAGGGCGATTCCTAAGATCCCACAGCCACTGCTAGACCATCGATGGCCACCAGAAAGAGGGGGATGTTAAGTACAGAGTGCTGGGGGTCTCCATTCTCTTGGATATGAGGGGTACTGAGTGAAGCACTCACTTGAATCCGGAAGGTACAGTGTAACAGAAAATTCTTCACAAAAATCCGGAGTGGACCCTGAAGACACTACTCATGTAATATAATAAGGATGTGGTGATGCCATGTTATGTCATAAGCCCTCTGTAGGTCAAAAAAAGACAGCAATGAGGTGTTAATGTTCAAAGGCCATCCAGATAGTGGACTGAGGTGAACCAGAGTATCAGCAGTGGAGTGGCCTTTGCAAAAACCGCCCTGAGAGGCACCCAAAAGGCCTCAACATTCAATGAGACAACTTAGCCATATGCTCACAATGTGTTCGAGCAACTTACAGAGAACATTGGTAAGGCTGATGGGGAATAACTGTCTGTCTCTGGGGTTCTTACCTGGTTTCAGTACCAGAACTATCATGCTTTCTCATCACTGAGATGGGAACTCACCCTCGCTCCAGATCTGAGCAAAGAGGGCAAGGATGTGATGCGGACAATCCACTGAGAGACGTTTGAGCATTCAGTTGTGGATGTGGTCTGTCCCTGGGGCAATGGGTTAGGGTACTGGAGAGTTCCCATTCACTGAATGGAGCATGGCTCCAGGTAAAAAATAAGTGCATTCACTCCACCCACTGGTTACAAGCTGAAAGGCAGGGTAGATGTTATCACATGCATATGTGCAAGCATAATGCTCAGCAATATGTTCAGTGACAGTATCTGGATCAGTAAAAACAGCACCATTCTAAGGAAATACTTGGTACACTTGCAGGGCACTGGAAGTCATAGAAGAGTCTGATCTTTGCCCATACTTCTGATGGAGAGGTATGTGATCAAATGGTGGAAACGTACAAGTCCCAGGATTCTTGCTTTCGTCATTTTACGAGGTAGCAGACTTGGGCATGGAGCCATTTAAAGGTAATGATGTGCTCCAGTGAAGGATTCCACCGATGGGTTTGGAGAACCTGCCTACAATCTCTACTGACGGCAGAATCTCCGGAGTCTACCAGGGTACCATCATCCCATGGAAGGATTGCGAGAAAGAGGGGATGGCTCGGTTGGCTGCCAAAAAGGATGGCTGCCAGTGTATGCTGAACAGCCACATCAACACTGCCTTGCAATGGAGAGCTAAGAATGACCGCTAAGGTGAACCCATATGGGTGGGCATCCAAAGGGGAAACGCTGAGGGAGGGACAGGAAGATCAGGAAGTGGTCACTACCACACAGATCAGCGTGGAACCTCCAGTAGTAGAAGACCAGGACTGCAAATGGAGAGGTCAATGGTCGAATTAAGTTCCGTGGGCCATGCTGAAGTGTGTGGTGGTAGCAGAGTTCAAGAGGTGAAGATCGAGTCGTGCCAGTTGTTTTGATGTCTTTACAATGGCCAGTGATCATTCTACCACCCCACAAAGGATTATGGGTGTTGAAGTTGCCCATCACTAGGAAAGACGGGGGGGTGGGGGACAACACCATAAGGAGGGAGATAAACATTACAGATGGTATTGAAAGATATATCAAGAGGCACAAGGTCACTGTATATACATACTTAAAAACTCCATCAGATACCCACTCAGAGTCAGTGCTGTTCTTAAAATAACCCCAGTAGCTACGAAGGGCAGGGGTCCAAGTTGTTGAAAATCACATTTCCTGGACGGCAGTACAGAATGCAGGGTAAGTGCTTGAAAGCCGCTGTAACTCAGCCAGGTGGTGGAAAAATCCATTACATTTCGATTTGGAGGATCAGACTTGACCGAATACTGTTAAGGCACGAAGTGAACAGGGGGGAGTAGGTTATGACCAGGTTGATGTGCTGCCACTGGTAGAGACATCAGGGGATCCATTGACATAGGTTCTGCAGCACATTGCCTGGGGGGATTTGGTGTCACAGAGGTGCCGCCTTGGGCACAGGAGTACATGCAAAACTGTGGTGTGGGGATCACCAGAGTTTCCTTCATCTTAGAGGACTTTTCTGTCCCTGTTGTCCTCCTCCTCCTTAGAAGATGAGTAGTGGGATGTTTTCCCTGAACTGGTATCAGGGACAGAGGAAGAACAAGTCCAATGGCCAGCAGCCTGTGGTTCCTTTAGCCACTGGCTGGCATTAGGCTGTGGACCAGTAGGAACCATGGAAGGTAGAGTCCCAAGAGACCTCTTCCTAGCTAGAGAAGCTCCTGAGGATGAGGTGCCTCTAGCTGGGGGATGGGGACCGATGTGCTCAGGAGCCAATGTTCCTGAAGTGGATGCACTGAAGCACCAGAGGAACCTGTACTGCCTGGGGGAGGACCCACGAAAAGAGGTGCAACAGAGGAAGGCACCATCGACAGAGAAGGTGAAAATGTTGTGGCTGTAGCTTAGAATTATGTGCGATTAAGACAATCGTGCTTTTTCCTGGCTCTTGTTATGTGAGCTTGCCCATGGTCTTATAGTCTTGGATTTTCTTCTCGAATTTAAAAATAAAATGGAGCAATCTCGTGAGCAGGTTGAGTGGAGCTCGCTACAGTTTACACAAACGGGGGGAGAGGTACAAGGAACATTCACATGCAGCGGACGTCCACAATGCCTGCAGACAGGAGTAGCGGTGCAACAGGAAGACGTGTCCTAACTTCATACACTTGAAGCATCTCATAGGAGGAGGAAAATGGGGTTTCACATCACACCAGCAGACCATCACCCTGACCTTCTCATGCAACATATCACGGTCAAAAGCCAAGATGGAAGGTCCAGTAGCAACTCTGCTTTCCCCTGGACACAACAGATGAAGTCTACACTCCATCACTCTAAGTGGTCCTGCAGCTCAGTGTCAGATTGCAAAAGAAGATTACAGTGAAAGATGATGCCCTGGACAATATTGAGACTCTTGTGGTGGGGGGGGGGGGGGGGGGGGGGTTGACAGTCACAGGAATGTCACCCAACTTTTCACATGAGAGCAGCACCTGTGACTGGGCAGAAGATGACATTTTGATCAGGAGAGAAACACTCTTCATCTTAGGATGCCTGCAACTTCCCTGTATTTGTCTTCAATGTGGCCAACAAAAAATAGAGGCTTTGTGGACAAAAAGATGTCCTCATCGGTCCTGGTATAGACCACGTATTGGGGGGAGAATTTTGCTTCTTGTCATCTAGTCCTGCATTCCTCCCACAGTGTGGCCAAGGAAGAGAACACATTAGGATCATACTTCGTTGCATCATATGAGGCCCTTCCATTTGAACGGACTGCTGGGGCTGTGTGACCACCAGCAGGAGAGGGGTTATATGACCATCAGCAAGAGAGTTTAAAGTCATTTCATGTGCAAATTATTCACCACGGTGCCACCCACTCTGAATGGGGACTCTACCCATGGGCACCATCCAGCCAGGGCAATCCACTGCCGAGAGTCAATGCTTTCAACTTATCAGACATTCAAGTAACTTGCAGAGTTAAAACTGACTGAATGATAGCTGTCCATCTGAAGAGGCAGTTACCTCGATTTCAAACCCGGATTAATGACACTTTCTCGCCACTGGGAAGAGAATTACCCCTTGCTCCAGAGACAGTTAAAAAGAACAAGTATATGATGATGGCTAGCCACTGGTAAGTGTTGAAGCATTTGTTTGCGCACCTGGTCCCATCCAGGTGCCATGCTGGGGCAGAGAGCAAGGGTGCTGGCAAATTCTCACTCGCTAAATGTAGAGTAAAAAATTATGAGTCAACCTAGTATGGCTAGTATGAAGAAGGGAGAGGATGGTGGAGTCACGCTGGAAGAGGCAGAGGGAAGAACACTACATGGTGGGAGTCTCCTCGATGGTGCTAAGTTTATTAGTCGGGGGGATGGGGCAGGGGAGGGGAGGGGGCAGGGGAGGGGGCCTCCCAAGAGTCAGTCCATGATTGAGCAAAAATTATAGCCACAAATCCATCCCCAGAGAGGCATACGGTATGGGGAGGTAGGTGGTCACTTCTCAACTAGGTGATCAGGAAGTTGGTTGTTGGTTGGTTGGTTGGTTTGGGGAAGGAGACCAGACAGCGTGGTCATCGGTCTCATCGGATTAGGGAAGGATGGGGAAGGAAGTCGGCCGTGCCCTTTCAGAGGAACCATCCCGGCATTTGCCTGGAGTGATTTAGGGAAATCACGGAAAACCTAAATCAGGATGGCCGGACCCGGGATTGAACCGTCGTCCTTCCGAATGCGAGTCCAGTGTCTAACCACTGCGCCACCTCGCTCGGTGATCAGGAAGTCCATTACATGGGATACCTACATGGCCAGGAACCCAAAGAAAATTAATTGAACAAGCAGCATCACCAAGATCAGTGAGAAGGTCATAGATGGCAGAGAGCAAGTGGTGGAGGGAAATACTCTGAGCGATAGTCTGAAGGCCACTCATTGAGTCCATACATAGCGAAACTTAAGTGATGACTATTTAATGAAGCAGAGGGCATGATAGATGGCCAGTATTTCCAAAGTAAACACCTACATGTGGCAGGCAAGAGGTGGCATTCCGTGCCAACAGAAGACATGAGAGCATATGCCATATGATCTTTAAATTTATAGCCATTCGTGTAAAAAGCAATCCTGAAATTCCTGTAAGAGCATTCGCAACAAACAAGGCACCACTGGAGCAATAGAGGCTTCCTGACCCCAGGAGAGGTATATCCAAATCTACAACTGAAGAACTAACCAACAGATGGGGGAGGAGGGGAGTGTCAGGAGAAAATGTAGGGAAGAGGACAAGGAGAAGAAATGGAAGTCATGGTGGAGAGAAGTGAGATGGAGCCCAGCCAGTAGACCCATCTGAGGCCAGCCAGCAGGCAGGTGACAGCTCAAAGCCACGAAAAGTATAGAATAGGAGGGGTGAGCAGGGGAAGAACAGATAGATATGGCATAGGAAACCAGGAGCTAGGACCGCTGAATCAAAAGGGCAGGGATCACAGGGTCAACCAGAAGACTACTGACAGGGTTAATGCTGTTTGTTTTGTTTTAAGGCGCAAAAACAACTAAGGACATACACGCCCATGTCAAAACTGTGAAAAACAAAGACAAAGAGAGGAATTCAAAACAACTATATACTATGTGATCAAAAGCATCCGGACACCCCCAAACATACATTTTTTATATTAAGTGCATTGTGCTGCCACCTACTGCCAGGTACTCCATATCAGTGACCTCAGTAGTCATTAGACATCGTGAGAGAGTAGAATGGGGAGCTTTGCAGAACTCACGGATCTCGAACGTGGTCAGGTGATTGGGTGTCACCTGCATCATACATCTGTACACGAGGTTTCCACACTCCTAAACATCCCTAGGTCCACTGTTTCCAATGTGATAGTGAAATGGAAACATGACGGGGCATGTACAGCACAAAAACGTACAGGCTGACCTCATCTGTTGACTGATGGATCGCCGACAGTTGAGGAGGGTTGTAACGTGTATTAGACAGACATCTATTCACACCACCACACAGGAATTCCAAACTGCATCAGGAACCACTGCAAGTACTATGACATTTAGGCAGGACGTGAGAAAACTTGGATTTCATGGTCGAGCAGCTGCTCATAAGCCACACATCACGCCGGTAAATGCCAGACAATGGCCTTGCTTGGTGTAAGGAGCGTAAACATTGGACGATTGATCAGTGGAAAAACGTCTTGTGGAGTGACGAATCACGATACACAATGTGGTGCTCCGATGGCAGGGTGTGGGTATGGTGAATGCCCGGTAAACGTCATCTCCAAGAGTGTGTAGTGTCAACAGTAAAATTCGGAGGTGGTGTTATGGTGTGGTAGTGCTTTTCACGGGGAGGGAGGGGGGGTGGGGGAGGGCCTTGCACCCCTCATTGTTTTGTGTGGCACTATCAGAGCACAGGCCTACATTGATGTTTTAAGCACCTTCGTGCTTCCCACTGTTGAAGAGCAATTCCGGATGGTGATTGCATCTTTCAACATGATTGAGCACCTGTTCACAATGCATGACCTGTGGTGGAGGGGTTACATGACAATAACATCCCTGTAACGGGCTGGCCTGCACAGAGTCCTGACCTAAATCCTATACAACACCTCTGGGATGTTTCAGAACGCTGACTTTGTGCCAGGCTCACCGATTGACATCAATACCTCTCCTCAGTGCAGCACTCCATGAAGAATGGGCTGCCATTCCCCGAGAAACCTTCCAGCACCTGACTGATATATATGCCTGCGAGAGTGGAAGCTTCATCAAGGCTAATGGTGGGCCAACACCATATTGAATTCCAGCATTACCGATAGAGGCCACCATGAACTTTAAAGTCATTGTCAGCCAGGTGTCCAGATACTTTTGATCACATAGTGTACATCAATCCCAATCAACAGAAGACAGCTAAAAACAGGGACATGAAGAAAGGTCCATAAAATACGCCATAGGGAAACCGAGGTCCAGAACTAAAAATTAAGTAGCCTTTGCCACAACGGATAAAAAGTAAAATGAGATTGACAGCCCGCATGTTGTTCACTAAAACAGCAGATAACTCAGACAGCAAACCCAAATGGGAATGTAAATGGTTAAAAAAAAAAGGGCATTCCATCAGGGAATGGCAGACAGTTAAAAGCTGAGCGCAATGTGCACAAAGTACAAAGTGGTGAGGGAGCACCACTTAACAAATGGCGACAGCTAAAAAGGCAGTGCCCAATACACAACCTAGTTAAAATGACCTTCTTGAGGTAGAAGGGCCAAGAGGAGGTCGTCCAAGCCGCTGCGAGAGGCTTAATAACCTGGAGGAAGGACCAGTGGTGATGCCAAAGTGACACCATCTACTGACAGATGGCACGCAGAGATCATTGGAGGGAATATAAGAACTGGGAGTCTGAAGTATGAGGACTGCAGCCTTGGCAGCAGCCTCTTTTCCTGTCAGACCGACATGACCAGTAACTCACATAAACATCACAGGGGCTCCATCAAGAGTGAGCAAGTGACAGTTTACCTGGACCCATTGCACTAAGGTTATGACAGAGTACTGTGCACAGAGGCTTTGAAGAGCACTGAATGAGTGAGCAGAGGGCACAATTGAAAAGCCTGTGTCGCCGGACGTATTGTGTGGCCCGATACAAGTTGAAGAGATCTGCTGTAAATACTGAGCAGTCTGCCAGAATCCAATACCGAAAAATGTTGGTGCCAAAGACGAAGGCACACCTGACACTAATATCAGTCCAAGAGCCATCAGTGTACACAAAGGTACTATCGCGTAGTTCCATGTGAAGGTTGTGAAACTTAAGGTGATAGAATGAGGCTGGAACAGTGTCCTTAGGAAGTGAATGAAGGCCAAGGTTAACACATGCTGTCGCCAAGGTGGTGAAGGGTTCACACCCACCAGGAAAGTTGCAGGGAGCGTGAAGTTAATCTGCCGGAGCAAGAGCTGAAAGCAAACTCCAGGAGGTAACAGAGTAGACGGACACATCCCATACTGGCGGTCAACGGATTTATCGAAGAAGGAGGTATAGTATGGGTGGCCACGCATGGCAGACAAACAGCATGCATATCTGCTGAAGAGAAAGTCACAGCGGCAGGACAGTGGCAGTTCAGCAGTTTCTGCATACAGACACTCAACCAGGCTAGTGTAAAAGGCTCCAGTGGCCAAATGGATGCCACGATTTTCGATAGTATTGAGACAACATAAGAGAGACGGACTTGCAGATGAATAAACAAAGCACCCATAGTTTACTTTTGAACGGACAAGGGACCAGTACAGAGAAGGGTAGTTCGATCTGCACCCCAGGAAGTACCATTGAGGACACAGAGGACATTGAGGGACTGCGTACAGCAGATTGCCATGTAAGTCACATGGGAAGAGCAAGATAGTTTGCTATCGAGCAGGAGCCCAAGGAATTTCATAGTTTCAACGAATGGAAAATCAACAGGACCAAGAAGTGAAGATGGTGGGAGAAACCAACTGCACCACCAGAAATTCATACAAACAGTTTTGTAACGCGTAATAGACATCTATCCACACCAGCACACAGGAATTCCAAACTTCATCAGGATCTACTGCAAGTACTATGACAGTTAGGCAGGTGGTGAGAAAAATGGAATTTCATGGTCAAGCGGCTCCTCGTAAGCCACACATCACGCCAGTTAACGCCAAACGACACCTCACTTGGTGTAAGGAGTGTAAACATTGAACGATTGAACAGTGATAAAACGTCGTGTGGAGTGACAAATCATGATACACAATGTGGTGATGCAATGGCAGGGTGTGGATACTGTGAATGCCCGGTACACATCATCTATCAGGGTTTGTAGTGCCAACAGTAAAATTCAGAGGTGGTGGTATTTTTAAAGGGGGGGGGGGGGGGGGGGGGGGACTTGCACCCCTTCTTGTTTTGCATGGCACTATCACAGCACAGGCCCACATTGATGTTTTAAGCACCTTCTTGCTTCCCACTGTTGAAGAGCAACTACTCATAATGCAGGGCCTTTGGTGGAGTGGTTACACGACAATAACATCCTCGTAATGAACTGGCCTGCACAGAGTCCTGACCTTAATCCTATACAACACCCCTGGGATGTTTTGAAATGCCGACTTCGTGCCAGGCCTCACCAACTGACACTGATACCTCTTCTCAGTGCAGCACTCTGTGAAGAATGAGCTGCCATTCCCCAAGAAACCTTGCAGCATCTGATTGAACATATGGCTGCGAGAATGGAAGCTGTCATCAAGGCTAAGGGTGGGCCAACACCATATTGAATTCCAGCATTACCGATGAAGGCCACTACAAACTTTTAAGTCGTTTTCAGCCAGGTGTCCGGATAGTTTTGATCACATAGTGTACGTCAATCCCAATCGACGGAAAATAAGATGGTTTTGTCAACGAAAGCCATTGTCCACGAGTAAAGATGATCAAGACATTGCTGAAGATGCCACTCAATGAGATAGGTGAGTGCAGAACTGAAATACATGGCAAAACCATCAACAAAAGGAACCGGAGATGCCTGGCGAGAGAGGGGTCATTATAGGGTTAGTGGCGATAGCGAGGAGGACGACACTCAGGAAGGAACCCTGAGGCACACTATGTGGAGAAAGGTGTCTGAGAAGGCAGGACCAACACGTACCGTGAAAACCCAGTCTTGGTAGAAATGCCTGAAGAAAACAGGGCAGGCACACACAGAAGCCCAACATGTAAAGAGTATAGAGGATACCAGTTCTACAGCAGGTGGTGTACGCCTTCTCCAAATCAAAAAAACTCTGCCACAGTCTGGGATTTCCGCAGGAAACCATTCATGACGTGGGTGGACAAAGTGATGACATGGTCAACTGCAGAACAGCACACTCGAGGTCCACACTGTGCAGTGGTTAGCAAATTGCCAGACTCTAGAATCCGGGCATCAATCATACGTTCCGTCACCTTGCAAACCCAGCTGGTGAGAGTGATGGGGCGGTAGCCAGAAAGAAGGTATTTGTCCTTACCAGGCTTAGGTATGGGTATGATAGTAGCTTCACACCAGCATCTGGGGAACATGCCCTCTGCTCAGATGCAGTTGTACTTATTAAGCCTGTCCGCAAGAGAAAGGTGCTGCAACATCTTAATGTTAACAGCACCTGGCTTTGGGGCGGAGGATCGGGATGAAATGAGAGCACAATCTAGCTCCCTCACCGTAAAGGCAGCATTGTAACACTCACGATTCTGAAAAGAAAAGAGTATCACCCGAGCCTCCTCCACACGTTTCCGATGGAGGAAGGCAGGCTGATAGTGGGAGGAGCTCGAAATTTCCGCAAAATGGTAGCTCAAGGTGTTGGAGGGTCCACAATGATCGTCTGATACTGTCAGGCCGAAAATTGGGGAATGGGTCTTGGACCCAGAGAGCCGTCAGAGGTTGGCCCACACGATGGAAGAAGGAGTGGAACTGTTAAAATAACTACTGAATGAAATCCAGCTAGCTTTCTTGTTATCCCACAGAACGCAACGATACTGTGCATGCATCTGTTTATAATGATTGCAGTTTGCCATCATACGATAACGGTTAAAAATGCAGGGAGCACGTCTCCGCGCGCAAATTGCATCGCAGCGTGCCTCAGCCAACCGAGGGACCGGTACACAGCGTGGTACAGAGGAAGTGCGAGGAATGGAACATTCTGCAGCAGTAAGGATAACATTTGTACGATATTCCACCTGGTCATCACAACTGGGGAAATCTTGTTCATCGAAGGTCACCAGGGAGGAGCAAGGCCTCCAGTCGGCCTTAGTAAGCTGCCATTTGGGTGTGCACATAGGTAGGGTAGGAGTCAGCAAACGGATAAAACACAAGAAATGGTCGCCCAAGTACGTGTCAGAAAGAACGGATCACTCGAGACAATGGGCAAGCTGTGCAGTGCACAAGTACAGGTTCAAATGAGAATATGTGTGCGAGGAGTCTGAAAGGAACATGGGTGCTCCTGTGTTAAGGCAGAAGAGGTTAAGTTGATTAAGAAGGTCAGCCCAGAAGGCACCTCTCTGAGAGTTTCTGGGAGAACCCCAAAGGGGATGGTGTGCATTAAAGTCACCCAGCAGCAAAAATGAATGAAGTAGCTGCCCAATAAGCTGAAGGAAGTCTCCCTGGTGACATCGAATGACAGAGAGATGTAAACGATATAAAGAGAAAAGGTCAAGTGAAGAAGGAAAAGGTGAACTGCAACAGCTTGAAGACGGGTAGGGAGAGTCATGATGAAAAAATGAAGGGCTGTCACATCAGCAGCCACCAAGTACCAGCGTATGAAGACTCGCTACTACGGGGCAGAGGCAGGAGGATGCTGCTGCATGAGGTCTACCAAAGTGTGTTTTCTTCTGCTGTTGGCCTGCATTGTCCAACAAAGAAAAACGGTAGGTGGTGCGCACCAGCGATATGGAGGCTGGCCAGGCCAGGGTAGCACATGGTGACACCATCAATGAGGATCTTCAAGTGCTGAAGGAGAAGACCGTTTGCCTTTGTTGGACTTCTTCGAGCCTTTCCGGTTAGCAGAGAAAAAATCAGATGTTAGTTGGCTGGAGGGACGTAGGAAGTCTTCACAGGAGTATTCACTCTTTCCTTTCTGGCCCACCGGTTGTGTAGCTGGTGACAACCTCAGAGCTGAATTGAGGCCGCATGTCTGCAGGGCCACGTCATTCGGGGAGTGAAATGTAGTGAGAACAGTATTACAAGTGCCGGATGGTAGAACACAGGGTTTGCAATTAGGCAGTAACTTGTGAACGAGCGTGTAAGGTACTTTTTTCTTAACCTGCATCTCTTTGACAGCCCGCTCATCAAGATACACGGGACAACCTCGAGAGGAGGGGGTATGGTTGCCACTGCAGTTGAAGCAGCGGGGAGAAGGAAGCAGACAATCGCCCTCATGCGCATCCCTACCACAGGTTACACATTTGGCTGGGTGTTGACAAGACATTCGAGTGTGGTCAAAACAATGACACTTGTAGCAGCACATCGAGTTCAGAATGTATGGTTGGACTGTAATAACTTCTTAGCCTGATTTGATCTTGGATGGAAGCACCACTCCATCAAAAGTGAGAAAAAGAGTGTGTGTGGGCACTAAGAAGGCATCCGCATTTTTCATCACCTGATGGATGGCAAAGGCTCGCTGATCAGAGAGGTTTGTCTGTATTTCGGCCTAGGTTGGACAGTCAAGCAGACGACTGTAAATAACACCACACGAAGAATTCAGAGTTCTATGGCCCTTGACACAAACAGGATAGCCGTGGAGAAGTGAAGTGGCAAGCAGTTGTTTTGGTTAAGAATCAGATGTAGTCTCCAAAAGCGAATTGCCATTCCATAAACGAGGGCAGGATTTCATACGGCCGGCAATTGCATAAACACCTTTCTGAATAATAAACGAATTTACCAGTGTGAAAGGCTGACTGTCTTCAGTATGTGAAAACACGAGGAACCGTGGTGCAGCTGGGAGGGTCTTTGAATCAGGAGCTTCATTTCATTTGTCTGGTAGATTTGGACTGCAAAGATGACGATTGGCTCATTGCAAGGAAATCCCCCTCAATTGCCAGCATCTCCGATGGTGCACTCCTTCCAACTGTGGGCCTCCTTCACAAGGGGGTACACCCATCTTAGGTGATTGTTCCCACCTCAGGTCACACCTCCCCATCACCTGACAGAGGGACCAATCAGCATTTTGGGAAGGTAGCAGCCCAGGTAATCATCCCTCCCTGGGCCTCACCTGTACTACGGGGTATGTGTGAACCCTATCTGTTGGTCTGGGGCTGGGAATTACAAATTACCCAGTCACCTGTTACGCGTCAGATGCATGGGCCAGCCTTCAGGAGTGCACAGGGAAGAAGAAGAAGAAGAAAGGGGAGCCTCAAACACCAAAGTGGAGGAAGGATAGGAGAAAGTGAAAGAAGAAAGGAAAAAGGAACGAAAAACAGTGGTAAGACAGTTTGAATGTCAGCTACAGACAGTGGGGAGCATTCCCAAAAACACCCCAGACATGTTCCTCACAGGAGGGGAAAAAGGATAGCAAGAGGACAGACATGCAGCATGGAAGGGAAAAGATGTTGCAAAGGCTGGGGCCCCATGATATCCATGCACAAACATGCCAAAGAGTGCTGAGCTCCTGGGGGCAGGGCTAGTGCAAAAGGCACCACTGGCTAAATGGATACCATGATGCTGAACCAGGTCCAAGAGGAGCAGTGTGGAAGGGGCCACTTGCCCAGAAACTTGATAACCATAATCCAGGTGAGAGATAATGCTTGAAAAAGGTGGAGAAGGGTTGAACGATCCACACCAAGAGGTGTGGCCAAGGAAGCAAAGGACACTGAATTTACGAAAACAGTCAACCTTCAGATGACGGATATGGGGCAACCAAGTAAGCTTGTTGTCAAAAAGAAGACCTAAGATACAGAACTGAGAGACCACGGTCAGACGTTGGGCATTGAGATAGAGCTCCAGATCAAGAAGACCATAGTACAGTGACAGAAAAGCACCACCCTCTATTTAGGGGAGAGAACTGAAAACTGTGCGAGAGTGTCCACGTCAAAGTGTGCCAAATGGCATCCTGGAACTGTCATTCTGCAGAGCCCACGGAGTGGGAATCTGCCCAAATACAGAAACTATCCACATACAGGACAGGGGTAACCAACGGTCCAGCAGAGGCCACAAGTCCATTAACACTGATGAGAAGTAGAAGGACACTTAATACGGAGCCCTGTGGAATGCCATTCTCCTGGGTCTGTGGAGAGCTCAGAACAGTGTGAACCTGGACTCTGAATGATCGGTGATACAGAAACTAGCGAATACAAATCATGAGTGTAAGAAGGATCTGATGGCACCAAGCTGTGTCGTTGGCCTTACAAAGATCAAAGAAAACTGCGACAAGATGGTGGTGCTGAAAAAAGGCTTGTGCTGAACTGTGGTTTTCAAAGCAGATGATCAATCAGAGACCATACCTCCCAAAAGCCACACTGGTAAGGAGATAAGAGCTCCTGAAATTCAAGGACCCAACTGAGCCAACAAGCCACCATCCATTCTAGTAACTTGCAAGGTTCATTGGTCAGACAGACTGGCCAGTAACTATCAAGGGATGATGGATCTTTGCCAGGCTTAAGGATAGGATCCATAATACTGACTCTCCACTGAGAGGGGAAAATGCTTTGGAGCCAAATACTGTTAAATACCTGGACGAGATATGGGTGTTGTGGAGGAATAAGATGTTGAAGCAATTGGTATGGACGGAATCAGAGTCAAGAGCTGATGTGGGAAGAAGATGGCCGGAAGCAGCTCCTTTTCCACAGAAGGTTCACTATAGGATTATACCTGACAATGGGTAAAACATAAGCAGGAAGCTTCAGCTCACTATTTCTGGAGGAGGAAGGCAGCTGGATAGGAGGCTGACACCAATGCCGTCGCAAAACAGGTTGTGAGGTGTTCTGCGAGAACTTATGGATCTGTACAAAGGCCACCTGGAAGTGCAAGGCCCATAATGGAAAACCTGCTGACGACCTTGGAGGGTGTGGAGTGTAGCCCACATCCGTGATGGAGGAACAGAAGAACCTAGGAGAGGAGACAAAGTGTTCCCAACACACCCATTTGCTCTATTTGATTAAGTAGCAGGCTTTAGTGTGAAGATGTTTAAAGGTAAAAAGAGCGGCGGAGGACAGGTGCTGGTTAATATGTTAGAAGATGATCACGGATAATGGTGGCAATGGTTGTGCTCCATCATGGAACTGGTCGATGGCGAACATGGCCCGTAAAGCAGGGAACGGCAATGCTCGCAGTGTGGGTTATCTTATTGGACAGATCATGGATGACTTCATCAATACAACCTGACAAAGAAGGTGGAAACATGACCCAGGAGGCTTACAGAAGCCAGTCAGCATGAGGAAAGTCCAGGGTGGTAATCAGATCATTGGGAGTCAGGAAGGGAACAAGAGAATCAACGGCAAGTGGTCACTATCACAGAGGTCATTGTGTGTTGACCACTGTATGGAAGGAAGAAGGGGAGGGGAAGAGAGTGAAAGATCAATCGCAGAGAAAGTGCCATATGCTGCACTAAAATGAGTAGGGAAACCATCATTAAGAATGCAAAGGTCGTGGTCTGCAAGAAATTGGTCAATGAGGGACCTCCCCCCCTGACTAGATGAAAAAGCACTACCTGACAAAGGGTGACTAGCTTTAAAATCCCCAAGGAAGAGGAAGGGAGGGTGGAGTTACTGGAGGAAGGCAGTTAGGACAGCATATGTAGGTGGCCTGTCAGGAGGGAGACAGAGATTGCAAACTATGATTGCAGAGTCCAAGTGGACTCTTAACAGCAACTGCTTCCAAGGGGGTATGAAGTGGGATCCATGTACTAACAGTATCCGTACGGTACAGTGTGTAGACACCACTGGAAGACCTCAAAGGGATGATGCCGTGGACCATATTCAAAGACTGGTGAGGTGTAATGGACACAGGGATGTCGCCAAGATGGTCACAAACACAAAGTGCTGCAGATTGGGCGGCAGAAGTAGTTTTGATCAACAATGAATCCGACTGCATCTTACTGAGACACTGCACTTAGCCAATCTTGTCTGACATTTTCCACAAAAAATAATGGCTCTGTGGCGGCGAATGTTCCCCGTACATCCTTAGACCAGGTCTGGCACTCATCCCCGGGTGCAGCCCTGGAACGGAAGGCCAAAGGGACATAAGAAGCAGCATTCAATGATCCGTTACCAACTGAAGAGATGGCCATAGAATAATGGCCAGATTTTTGGAGCTTGATATGCTTCACAAACGAAGTATCTGCCACTCCAATCAAGGGCTCTCCTGGTAGGTACCACTTAGCCATAGCAACGGCTTTTTGGCACAGCGGCCACATTGCTGAGAGTTCTGAAGCTCTGGGATGACAAGTGACGATTCCTAGGCATACGTGGAGAGGCAACAGTTCAAGTATCCCTGTGTTGTGAGGGGGCTAAGGCCAGATGGGTACACAATAGCCCCGCCACGCAGACTGGCTACAAGTGTTTGTGACCTAGTGGGGAGGTGGGGGGCTACAGCAGAGACAGAACAGGAGAAGGAAGGGAGGAAAGGAATCCATACCACTGAGTTGTTCTCCAAATGGCTCACACTATGGAGAGAAAACATAGAAGTGGAGGTCAAATCCCAAAGGAGTACCAAAAACGCCATAAAGGAAGGATGAAAGAGAAAAGGTAAGGAGGAACAAAACAAGAAACCAGGGGGATAACCAGGTTGAAACAGGTAATAACACAGAGAGGGGAAGGAGGGGATAGTGGGGAAGTAGTGAGGACGGGGAGGGAGGGGCACGGGGAAGGAAAAGCAGCCCTGAAAGGAAGAATGGGCTGCAATAGCTCACTATCCTGTGGGTGCCACACACAGACTAATGAACGAACCATGAGCCGCTTGGGGTGGGGGGGGGGGGGGAGATAAAGATTGCATTTCATTATCACAGAGTCTAAATGGACCCGAACAGCCATTGCTTTCAGTGCAGTATGAAGAGGAAACCAGGAACTAACAATGTCCATGTGGACCAAAGTACGGCACCACAGGAGGATCGCAAAGGGCCAACCTGGCTCCAACAGACGGCTTAGAAACCAAAAAGAGTCAGTGAATGAGTACCCACAAAATGAGATTCCTGAAACACAACACAAGCTACAGAGTAGCGAGAAATAAGAGGCTGCAATTCTGGAAGGTGCCAATATAAACCATTACAGTTCCATTGGAGGCTTCTTATCCTGAAGGAGGGGGGTTCCTTGAGGGAGCCCCATCCCCATGGGTGCTAGAGAAGAATGTCTCTTCTGAAGCTGAGGAGAAGGATTGGTTCCATAAGGGGAGGGAATGGGAACCACCAGGGAGGAGGAAAGGGGAGGAAGAGGGGGAGGAGGCAATAGAAGTAAATGTAGACATCAAAGATGTCAGGCAGAGACGGTCAAATTTATGTTGGGCCTCAGAGTAGGCTACAAGGTCGAGAGTTTTGAATTCCTGGAGCTTCCTTTCCTTTCTAGAGATCAAGCAATTCTGTGAGTGAGGAAAATGTGGACCAGAACAGTTCACACACTTGGACGGTGGTTTGCAAGGACTCGCCACATGGAGAGAGCAGCTGCAGTCCCCGCAAATAGGATTCGCCTCCCATCCCGAAGATATGTAACCAAATTGGAGACACTGGAGGTGGGATATAGTGCTTAACATGGCAACGGTAAACTGTAACTTTGATTTTGTCAAGAAGAGCACCCTTCAAAAGCCAGAATGAAAGCACCAGTATCAATGTTATTGCCCTTAGGACCTATCTGGACTCACTGGACAAAATGAATGCTGCATCATGCCAGATTAGTCCAGAGTTACTTGTTAGGTTGAAGAAGGAGGAAAATAATGCCCTGAGTCTTAAGTAAGGACCATTGAGGAATGATGTTCACCAGGTTGGTTGGTTGGTTTGTGGTGTAAAGGAACATGTCTCCTAAGTGCACAAAAGGACTGACTGAGAGAAGAGGTCTTAATCAGTAGGGAACCACTTCGCACATTAGTAAGTGAGCCAACTTTACCAAACTTATCTTTGGTACATTCTACGAAAGAAGAGCAGTTTGATAGCAGCAAAAGTCTCCCCATCTTGCCTGGGACAAACCAAGTAACAGGGAAAGGGTTTTGCCCTGAGCTGGTGGGCCTGGACCTTCTCCCATGGGGTGGCCAGGCAGTAGTAGTCTGAGGAAGCAAAAGCAGGAGCAGAGAGAGAACCATTCCTGTCTGAAGAGGCGGCCACGGAAGAGCGGCCAGAGATATGGAGCTTAGCACACTTCATGTGCAGAGCAGACAGCCTTGTACCACCCACTCTGATCAGCGTCTCACTCTATGGACGCCACTGCAGTGTGGCAAAGGTCACCTGACACGGGTGTCATTGCTGGGAGTTCCAAAGCCCCAAGAAGATGAGCTGCTACTCCTCAGCGTATACGAGGTGGTGGCAGCTCAGGTAGTAGAAGTATCATGCCTGTGTTGTCATACTTAACAGACCCACCCCACAAACTGGCTACATGTGCTAGTGATCTAGTGGGGAAGGAAGGGGAGAGAGAAACATATGCCAGAGAAGCTAGGGAGGGAGCTCTTCCCCAAATGGTTCACACCACTGAAACAAAATTTATAAATGGATGTCAAACTCCAAGGGGTACCAGAAAAAGCCAATAATAAAAAAATGAGAGTGGAAACATATGACACAAGACCAAAAAAGAATAGCGGAACTAAGGAAATAGCTGGATCATCATAAAGGAAAACACCAAGGGAGAAGGGGGGGGGGAGGGGGGCAGGAGGAGGAGGAGGAGGAGGAGGAGGAGGAGTGGGTATGGGGAAGGGAATGCAGCTAAGGAGAGAAGAAAGGCTGCAATAGCTTGAGGCCCATGCAACACACACAATGGGGGAGGGGACTGGATCTAAATGACTGAACCATTCAGTCCCTCTTACACTACTCTCTACTGCATAATTTGACTTGACACATTAAACACACTCACCTCTTGAGTTCTGCCTGCTAAGGAATATTACGCCCAGCCCCATATTCCAGTTGACTGCTTGATGGTATCATTGTTGTCCCTGCGGGCACGCGTCACAGCACTTGCTTCCCCCTTCACGCGCATTCTGTGACGAGCCAGCACTGCTTCTCGTTTCATCAATGACTTCTTTACACGACTTTGGATGGCCTGTGGAGCAATTGTTGCAGCAGTGGACGTACTGCGGAAGCTACGAGTGTCAAATGAGCCTGTTGTTACACTGTTACAGTCCCTTGTGTTATCATCATCATTATAATCACTGTGAGAAAGGCCCATGGCACTGCCTTCACAATTCTCCTTATCATGCTCTTCAATTTCATCTTTAAATTTAATGACCCTAGATAATTGCTCTGCAGTGTTCTGGCACAATTTTTCATAATTTTCTTCACATTTCTGCAGGTGTTCATTTCCACCCTCCTCTGTATGTTGCTGCTTTGCGTCAACACAACTACATTCACTTACTGAACCCTGATTCCCAGTCCTTTCATCACATGTGCTAATACTTTCTACCTTGACATCTCTTTCAGACAAGCTGTACACAGTCTGAGCTTCTGTTACGTTTCTCTGTTTGTCAGACTTCTGAGATGATCCCTCTTGTACCAAATTTTCTACTTCTTGTCTCAGTTCATCCACATTTACACTACTGCTGTCATCCTCAAGGTCACCAGTTCTGTCATCTTCCTCAATGCCCATTTCAATGTTGAGATATTTGTCCATCTGCCGTGTAAAACCACTGGCAAGGACCTCAACATCCAAAGTATCTTCTCTCCTGGAAGAGAGATAACGTTTATGAGAAAAAGGAAGATTAGGATTTAATGTTCAATTACTGACAATTTCATCGAAGACTATGCACAGAATGACTGAACAACGACACAGTACAAAAAATTGTTTGTAACCTTTTTTTCCTCTGCACAGTGTGCTACAAAGGGAATTACACCTTGTCTCCTTTTAAGAGCTTTGAGCACATTTGTTTACTGAAATTACAACAGTTGCTAGTTATATCAACTACTATCCAACTTCTAACAGTTCAGAGGGTGTACAATTATGGGTTGGCTACTTCACCCGGTCTACTCTACATTTTATTTCTGATATATGAAGTAATATAAAAAGTAAATATCAAGAAACATCTCTTACATGATATCGCTGAATGATGGATACAGCGTACTTTCATATCCAAATCGCCTTCGGAAAAAATCACGGACACAGTTGACATCTCTGTTAAAGAACCTGTTCACAAAGACAAAATTTACTTTATAAAACCTGTTGCTAATGCTTCATTAACAAATTACAATCCACTGACATTTTACACACCCCTGTAAACAATGTAACACAGTAACATCAACCACTAAAGTAAGCAATACACTGTGTTGTTACTGTGTTTGCTGTTTGGTCATGACCAATCTCTAGAGCAGGCTCATCCAAGAATTGCGCCCGGCGGGCGCGCCCGCGGGTGCAAGACAGTGTAGTTCAGCGCCCCGTCCGCGACCATGTGTCGCTAGTATCGCTAGTAGTGTCGGCATAGAGAGAGAGAGAGAGAGAGAGAGAGAGAGAGAGAGAGAGAGAGAGAGAGAGAGAGAGCTGCAGGTCGAGTGAGACCGCACACCACTGCTCTGCGCTGGACTGTCCCACGATCAGATCTAACAAACAAAATATTCTATTTTAGAATTAATATTATGTAAGGGATATAGAGTCTCATTGTTACTGTTAGTAGTTACAAGTAAGTATTTTTTGTTATACTTCGTGCTACAATGTTTTGTATCCCTTTTCAGAGTTTAGAAATCGGTTCCTAGATTGCTGTTTTGTACGTAATAATTTTAACTGATCAAGTCTGAAAATTTATTAAAATAGAATTAAGGATATAAAGCTCTTTAATTCTTACAGCCAACATTGTTAAAGAAGACAATTAACATTTTACATGTTTTTCTTTTTCGAGGAAATGATTTTGTCTAGGCTTGGTACAATATTCAGTGAGACTGCTAACCTCAAAGAATTGGTCATATTTTTATCACCAAGGAATGAACGGTTCTTAGTTTTAGCAAGCTTTAAAAGAGAGAATAAGCGCTCACAAATATACGTGGAACCAAACATTGAGAGAACTTTGGCCGCGTGCTTGTGCAAAAGAGGATATTTCTCTCGTGGAAGACAGCTGTAAAAGTCATCCGAAGTTTTACACATAAGAAAGCGGTCCTTCAGGCGGATATGGCACTGTAGGTCAATCAGCTCTAGTTGAAGCACTTGTGAGACATCCTCTGTCCGAAGGGAAAATGGACGAACAAATATATCTGCTGGCTGGCGTTCGGGCGGTCCGCACGGCCAGCTAAGTGGCACGGCTCGGCCACTGCAGCAGCACACAAATTCGCCCAGGGCGCTGACCGCGGGCGATCGCGGGCGCTGGCGCCCCAGGGGCACAGTTTGGAAGAACCTGCTCTAGAGTATTTGTTGTTGCCCATAATTCTTGGGCTGCTAGATTTATTTTCCGCTCGTTATAACAAACTATTTTTAAGTTTCTATACTTATTTCATTACACAGGCCTACTTAGGAATGAATATTATTTTTTGAAGAAAATATAAATCTTTAGTTTCACATAATTACAAGGAGACAGAATGGGTGCCCAGTCATTAGTTTAAGGAGGTGAAATTCTAGGTGCTGCCAACAGGCACATGCAAAAACACTAGCTTAGTTTTTGCAACTGTTAGTTCCTTCCTCAAAAAGAAAGGAATGATAGATTCAGGGAGGTTAAAAAGGAGGGGCAGGTCATTTCACTCAGACCCAAAGGCTCAGAGGGTACAAAATATTTCATTTATGGACATAGCATTTGATTTACAGAACATCATGTGTGAGTGAGTGAATGAAAAGAATTTCTACTTAAAAATCTTCTAAGGAATATTGACAGTCACTATGGGATGTATTTGTCGACAGAATTAAATTCACTGACATGAAATGAATGGTGACAAAATAATTTAAATGCAGTTCTATGAAATTGTTCACAACCGGGCGTCACATTCCTAGAAGGTGAAATATGATAGCAGCTTGTCAACACTGAGAAAATGTGTGTATGATGGTATATGTGTATCGTGTACATTAACAGATCATGTTGGTGCTTTCACACATGAATGTGCATTTGATCGTGTACACCTTCCGGGTTACAGGACTGGAGTAGGTGGGGGGGGGGGGGGGGGGGGGGGGGGGGGTGCATGGGATAGGTTCTACACCGGGGGCGTTTACAAAGGTAGGAGCCAGAGGGTAGGGAAGGTGGTTTGGGGATTTCATAGGGATGAACCAAGAGGTTACGAAGGTTAGGTGGACAGCGGAAAGACACTCTCGGTGGAGTGGGGAGGATTTCATGAAGGATGGATCTCATTTCAGGGCAGGATTTGAGGAAGTTGTATCCCTGCTGGAGAGCCACATTCAGAGTCTGATCCAGTCCCAGAAAGTATCCTGTCACAAGTGGTGCACTTTTCTGATTCTTCTGTGGGAGGTTCTGGGTTTGAGGGGATGAGGAAGTGGCTCTGGTTATTTACTTCTGTAACAGGTAAGAAGCGTAGTTGCGGGATGCGAAAGCTGATTTCAGGTTATTGGTGTAATGGTTCAGGGATTCAAGACTGGAGCAGATTCGTTTGCCACGAAGACATAAGCTGTAGGGAAGGGACCGTTTGATATGGAATGGGTGGCAGCTGTCATAATGGAGGTACTGTTGCTTGTTGGTGGGTTTGATGTGGACGGATGCGTGAAGCTGACCATTGGACAGACGGAGGTCAACGTCGAGGAAAGTGGCATGGGATTTGGAGTAGGACCAGGTGAATCTGATGGAACCAAAGGAGTTGAGGTTGGAAAGGAAATTCTGGAGTTGTTCTTCACTGTGAGTCCAGATCATGAAGAGGTCTTCAATAAATCTGTACCAAACTTTAGGTTGGCAGGCCTGGGTAACCAAGAAGGCTTCCTCTAAGTTACCCATAAATAGGTTGGCGTACGAGGGGGCCATCCTGGTACCCATGGCTGTTCCTACTCCAGTCCTGTAATCCGGAAGGTGTACATGATCAAAGGCAAAGCCACATGTGAAAGCACTCACATGATTTACCAATTAACAGATCATGTAATAGATAATCTATAGGTACTACAAGTGATAGTGCCAGTTCATCTTTGGTCATTACATATGAGAACTAGCTTCACATAGACCTCAAATTTAACAAAAGAGCAAGATAAAATAAGATCCTGAAGTTTATAATAGATTTTATCAAGTACTTTCTGAATAATTCCCGACACAAACAAATTTAGGTGTCCATTGAGATATGTAGTGAGAGAATGGGACAAGGTTAACTTCAAGAATATCAAAATTGTAAGACCCAATGACAACACAAAGTTAACTGCCTGGGAATCACTGATGACCTTGTTTTCCAGTCCAACACCACTCAGGAAACTAGACAACATATTTAATAACTGCAGGAGATCTTTTAGAAAACTGCCTTAGAAAATCCTTTGAAAAATCAGAAATACCCTTTGTTAACTGGCCCACCCCTTGTAAAAAAAAAAAAAAAAAAAAATCGAAATTTTAAACAAATTTAAATATGTTGGAGAAGTCATAATACCTAAACTCAATAGAAAACCTTTGTGATAAGACAGCATTTAAAAAACTGACAAAATCACAACATGTCATCAAGAATACAAAAACAAAAATGCCTCTCAACAGTCACAACATTAAAGCACAACAAATTAGTTATACAGGCAAAAAAAGTATGTAAGTGAAACTGCTTTCTAAACAATTAACACTTCAGAAATAGACGCAATTCTCAAGACAAAAAGAACAATAATCAGAACATGGATAAACATGAAAACACCAAAAAAGTGGACTCTTGAGACTAGCTTCTAATTAACAGTCTACACAGAAATTAAACCAGAAACAAGGACAATAAGGAAGAAACCCATTTCCTTCTTCGAAAACCTAATGAGGATACCAGGAAAGAGAACCGCCTGAAGAATAATGGTGAAACAGGTTATGAAAATCAAGGAAGGTATAAAAGAACTACCAATTACAACAGGATATTTTTAAAAAAGACAAAAGTCAATAAAATCAAAGACAAAAAAACCAAGACAAACAATGGGAAGGGTAATTTCAGACAAAGAAAGAAAGTTGAGGTCCAAGAGAATGAAGAAACTGGGCCAACAGGAAAGTAAACTCTTATGATAAACTGACTAAAGTTTACATAGCAAATATATGTGATACTCTTTTGGGGCAGAGCACCTAAAGTAAATAAAGTATTTAATCAATGAAAGTAAGCAGTACGAATACTGTGTAAACCAGATAACTGCCTATCTTTCAAAGTCATTGTTAAGGATCTCTGAATTCTTACACAACTTACCCGTATATTTACTCAACGATTTTTGTTGGTGACAAAAATCAGTTTCATCTTAACTGTCATCTAACAACCATAACAGAAGACACAAAAGTAATTTTCAAATAGATTTTGTATCCATCTCTAGAATTCAGAGTGGTGTTAATACAGTGTCGTACACAGGTATTCAACAAGCTTTCATGCAACAATTCAAGAAATTGGGAATCTCAACAAGCCCAACACCAACAACGGAACACACACTTCGGTACCCACTGTCTTACAAATTTTAGACATGTGATTTCGTTTAGAGATTGGAGTTTTTATATTTAAATTTTCTACAGTGTATCATATAATCCTGATCAATTGATATCTTGGCTATGTGTGTTTTGCTAGGTTCTTGAGTAATAACTGCCCATCCAAAAAGTTCCGACACTTATTTTTTCCTGGCATATAAGCGACATTAGTGCAGTAATTAACTGTGGGAACTTGAATTAACAACTGTAAACAACAGATGCACATTCGACCAGTTGGTTGTGAGTAGGCAGTGTTAAGTAGGGGACATGTGGCCATAATGTGTTAAAGTTGTTAAGTAACAAATCGCAACATCAAGATTTAAGACATTCTTCACACACACACACACACACACACACACACACACACACAAAGTTTGTCCCACACACCTTGAGTCCCAACAAAAATGACATGTGGATGCAAAAAAAATTGGACATTTATTTCCTGGAAAAATTCATCATGGGTGATTTTATATCAATACGAACTTAGCACAAAACAACACAGCATATATTTACATGAAGGATCAATCCTAGAAGTTATTTTATTTAGACAGTCAGTTTCAGCATCTCATTACTGCCATGACCCTACACACTATGTATACAGAATCAGATTGATACTGGAGCCATCAATACCTAGATTCCATTAATTATAAAATGAAGGCACAAACAGTCAAGCTTTAAGTAACAAATTAATATGAACATCGAACACATACATGTTAAATTCCAACTTACTTTTGTGCAGGAAAGCACAAAAGTTACTCCATAGTAGCTAAGTGTAAGAGCAAGGCATCATGTCACAACAATCAATGAGTGCCAGAATTGTTGCCAACATGCTTTTTTCTGAAACTTTCTGGCAGATTAAAACTGTGTGCCGGACTGAGACTCGAACTCAGGACCTTTGCCTTTCGCGGGCAAGTGCTCTACCAATTGAGCTACCCAAGCACGACTCACGCATCGTCCTCACAGCTTTACTTTTGCCAGTACCTCGTCTCCTACCTTCCAAACTTTACAGAAGCTCTCCTGCGAACCCTGCAGAACTAGCACTCCTGAAGGAAAGGATATTGCGGAGACATGGCTTAGCCACAGCCTGGGGGATGTTTGCCTGCGAAAGGCAAAGGTCCCAAGTTCAAGTCTCGGTCCGGCACACAGTTTTAATCTGCCAGGAAGTTTCATATCACCGCACACTCCGCTGCAGAGTGAAAATCTCATTATGCTTTTATCTCTTCCAATTTCCTTCCAGTTTTGATTTCAGTCTGCCAGATGACACTTCACATCACAGAACCAACTTGACATGGGAGTCCAAAAATCGGATTTTCTTTTTTAAATTTGTAACCAGAGTTGAGAAAGAACATTGATAACCAAGTAGAAGCCAGATAACCCAGGTGATTTGGTAACCATAGTTGCACAGTATCCCAGAGGAGGACTTTTCTGACAATATGACCATTCTGTGGAATGTTCTCAAGTGGGGAGTGACTATTTAGAACACCTGAAGCATTACAATCACCATCTCAACTTCTGTTTTTTATTACTCCAGTCTTGAAACTTTTTGGACCGACAAGGTTTCTTTATGTTACTAGCAAACTTAACAATTCCGTAAGAGTACTCCTACATATTTAACAATTTAATTGGATAGATAAAAAATCTACTCACGAAGTGGCAGAAGGTGAACACACATATAAAAAAGAAAAAAGTTTTACTTATGAAAGCTTTCAGAGCCAGTGACTCCTCCTCCTGGCATAAGGGTTGAAGGGGAAGAAAGGGGGGTGCAGGAAAAGGACTGAAGAGGTTTAGGAAAACAGATAGAGTTCGGAAAGTCACCGAGAACCCCCGGTAAGGAGAGACTTTTCTATTTTATTTTTTTTTCTACCCCGTTACATTATGTTGTGCCAAAATTGGTTATTTTTGTTGTTATACATATTTAGTAAGTCATTTATGAGTGCCAAATACAGTAACAATCCATGTCCTGATCCTTATGGAATGCCCTGTTTAAAGCTGCCCCCCCCCCCCCCCCCCCCCCAAATTTAGTTTCCCTGTTAATAAGACTATGTACATTCTGTTCATGCAAAGGAAGACAGAACTGAGAAAAGAATTGGAAGAGGGAAGGAGGAAATGGGTGATTAAGACTCAAGCACTAGCTCAACTGGAATACGATGTTCTATAGTCAAGATAACCATGTGAGCATTAACCTCGTGTTACTTCACAAAAAATTTAAATCAGCATGGTTATACACCTATTTGAAAAGCTTTTGCTTAATACAGATTCAGTGTCATAAACAGTCCACTGGCTTAATCAGTCCATCCATGCAAGGGGAGTGCCAATATCAATAGCATTTTAGTCTTTAAAGTGCAGTTAAATACATACCAAAAAATTAAAGTATTGGAAACTTTAGAAAAAGTGCCAACAAGATAAACAACAAGGTAACTTACTCAGTCCAATTTCGTTTTTTGGCAAATTCATAGCTATTTTTTAACCTTAATTTACAACAACATTTGATAAATGTTGCCCAACCATATGCAGATGCTATATAGTCAGACCCCCCCCCCCCCCCCCCATGAACCATGGACCTTGCCGTTGGTGGGGAGGCTTGCGTGCCTCAGCGATACAGATGGCCGTACTGTAGGTGCAACCACAACGGAGGGGCATCTGTTGAGAGGCCAGACAAACGTGTGGTTCCTGAAGAGGGGCAGCAGCCTTTCCAGTAGTTGCAGGGGCAACAGTCTTGATGATTGACTGATCTGGCCTTGTAACACTAACCAAAACAGCCTTGCTGTGCTGGTACTGCGAATGGCTGAAAGGAAGGGGAAACTGCAGCCGTAATTTTTCCCGAGGGTATGCAGCTTTACTGTATGGTTAAATGATGGTGTCCTCTTGCGTAAAATATTCCAGAGGTAAAATAGTCCCCCACTCAGATCTCCGGGCGGGACTACTCAAGAGGACGTCGTTATCAGGAGAAAGCAAACTGGCGTTCTACGCATTGGAGCGTGGAATGTCAGATCCCTTAATCAGGCAGGTAGGTTAGAAAATTTAAAAGGGAAAAGTTAGATATAGTGGGAATTGGTGAAGTTCGGTGGCAGGAGGAACAAGACTTCTGGTCAGGTGAATACAGGGTTATAAATACAAAATCAAATAGGGGTAATGCTGAAGTAGGTTTAATAATGAATAGGAAAATAGAAATGTGGGTAAGCTACTACAAACAGCATAGTGAATCCATTATTGTGGCCAAGATAGACATGAAGCCCATGCCTACTACAGTTGTACAAGTTTATATGCCAACTAGCTCTGCAGATGATGATGATGATGATGATGAAATTGATGAAATGTATGATGAGATAAAAGAAATTATTCAGGTGGTGAAGGGAGACGAAAATTTAATAGTCATGGGTGACTGGAATTGGAGAGTAGGAAAAGGGAAAGAAGGAAACATAGTAGATGAATATGGATTAGGGCTAAGAAATGAAAGAGGAAGCCGCCTGGTAGAATTTTGCACAGAGCATAACATAATCATAGCTAACACTTGGTTCAAGAATAATAAAAGAAGGTTGTTTACATGAAAGAACCCTGGATAAAAGGTATCAGATAGATTACATAATGGTAAGACAGAGATTTAGGGACCAGGTTTTAAATTGTAAGACATTTCCAGGGGCAGATGTGGACGCTGACCACAATCTATTGGTTATGAACTGTAGATTAAAACCGAAGAAACTGCAAAAAGGTGGGAATTTAAGGAGATGGGACCTGGATAAACTGACTAAACCAGAGGTTGTGCAGAGTCTCAGGGAGAGCATAAGGGAACAATTGACGGGAATGGGGGAAAGAAATACAGTAGAAGAAGAATGGGTAGCTATGAGGGATGAAGTAGTGAAGGCAGCAGATGATCAAGTAGGTAAAAAGATGAGGGTTAGTAGAGATCACTGGGTAACAGAAGAAATATTGAATTTAACTGATGAAAGGAGAAAATGTAAAAATGCAGTAAATGAAGCAGGCAAAAAGGAATACAAACGTCTCAAAAATGAGATCGACAGGAAGTGTAAAATAGCTAAGCAGGCATGGCTAGAGGACAAATGTAAGGATGTAGATGCTTATTTCACTAGGGGTAAGATAGATACTGCCTACAGGAAAATTAAAGAGACCTTTGGAGATCAGAGAACCACTTATATGAATATCAAGAGCTCAGATGGAAACCCAGTTCTAAGCAAAGAAGAGAAAGCAGAAAGGTGGAAGGAGTATACAGAGGGTCTATACAAGGGCAATATACTTGAGGACAATATTATGGAAATGGAAGAGGATGTAGATGAAGATGAAATGGGAGATAAGATACTGCGTGAAGAGTTTGACAGAGCACTGAAAGACCTGAGTCGAAACAAGGCCCCCGGGAGCAGACAACATTCCATTAGAACTACTGATGGCCTTGGGAGAGCCAGTCCTGACAAAACTCTACCATCTGGTGAGCAAGATGTATGAGACAGGCAGAATTCCCTCAGACTTCAAGAAGCATAAAATAATTCCAATCCCAAAGAAAGTAGGTGTTGACAGATGGGAAAATTACCGAACTATCAGTTTAATAAGTCACAGCTGCAAAATACTAACATGAACTCTTTACAGACGAATGGAAAAACTGGTAGTAGCCGACCTTGGGGAAGATCAGTTTGGATTCTGTAGAAATATTGGAACACGTGAGGCAATACTGACCTTACAACTTATTTCAGAAGAAAGATTAAGGAAAGGCAAACCTACGTTTCTAGCATTTGTAGACTTAGAGAAAGCTTTTGACAATGTTGACTGGAATATTCTCTTTCAAATTCTAAAGGTGGCAGGGGTAAAATACAGGGAGCAAAAGGCTATTTACAATTTGTACAGAACCAGATGGCAGTTATAAGAGTGGAGGGGCTTGAAGGGAAGCAGTGGTTGGGAAGGGAGTGAGACAGGGTTGTAGCATATCCCCAATGTTATTCAATCTGTATATTGAGCAAGCAGTAAAGGAAACAAAAGAAAAATTAGGAGTAGGTATTAAAATCCATGGAGAAGAGACAAAAGCTTTGAGGTTCGCCAATGACTTTGTAATTCTGTCAGAGACAGCAAAAGACTAGGAAGAGCAGTGGAACGGAATGGATAGTATCTTGAAAACAGGATATAAGATGAACATCAACAAAAGGAAAACGAGGATAATGGAGTGTAGTCGAATTAAGATGGGTGATGCTGAGGGAATTAGATTAGGAAATGAGACACTTAAAGTAGTAAAGGAGTTTTGCTACTTGGGGAGCAAAATAACTGATGATGGTCGAAATAAATAGGATATAAAATGTAGACTGGCAATGACAAGGAAAGCGTTTCTGAAGAAGAAAAATTTGTTAACATTGAGTATAGATTTAAGTGTCAGGAAGTCGTTTCTGAAAGTATTTGTATGAAGTGTAGCCATGTGTGGAAGTGAAACATAGACTATAAATAGTTTGGACAAGAAGAGAATAGAAGCTTTCGAAATGTGGTGCTACATAAGAATGCTGAAGATTAGATGGGTAGATCACATAACTAATGAGGAGGTATTGAATAGAATTGGGGAGAGTAGGAGTTTGTGGCACAACTTGACAAGAAGAAGGGACTGGTTGGTACAACGTTCTTAGGCATCCAGGGATCACAAATTTAGCATTGGAGGGCAGTGTGGAGGGTAAAAATTGTAGAGGGAGACCAAGAGATGAATACGCTAAGCAGATTCAGAAGGATGTAGGTTGCAGTAAGTACTGGGAGATGAAGAAACTTGCACATAATAGAGTAGCATGGAGAGCTGCATCAAACCAGTCTCAGGACTGAAAACCACAACAACAACGCATAGTCAGAAATTCATCTACCGAGTATTTTGTATCCCACAAAATAAAAACAAATTATGTCTGCTAGATGTGGCAAAGGTGAGCCCACAAGGGGTGCTTGTGTTTGAGTCCACAACGTAAAGGTTACATTCAGAGTTTGTACCGAGCCAGAGATGGAGGCGTACGTCGTCACAGAAGTTGTGTACTGACGATTCCATAAACACAGCAAAGCCGGTATGCAGCAGTGTATGGGCCATCCAAAGACAAATCCAAAATGAAATCCAACTACACAGTGAGGTAGTCAACAATGGCCTAGTATGGCACCTTACAGCTTCAGCTTCATATAGTAGAGTGATCTACTCAAGGAAACACTCGAGGAGACTGTACAATGCTTCATGCCAGAGGGCTTGTCCAGTAGTTAGCATCTGCAGTGGCCTCTAGTGCCACATACGGCCTCTGTCAGGCTCTGCCTCCCAGCAACATGCTCTACACTGAGCGTACCAATATCACCCAGTGGTAGATCAAACATCTCTGTTTCGTCTTGCTGTGGGATGAGTGTACATTATTCCTAATTCTCTATAACTGGTAATGCTGGGAATGTATTGGATGTGGAAGTGTGGAGGATGTTTGTAACAGCCAGCAGCTCTGCCACCATGGGGTATGATGATATCAGTCTCACTTAAACACAGTTGCATTTTCTGGGCAGTCTCTGCTGGGGCCTTCATGAGCTCATCTCTGTTTCAGTCTGAGGACGTGAAGGTCGAAATTGTGTGTGACACAACCTCTGTATGTTTGTCTCATTTGGATTGTTATACTGGTGGATGAGCATAAAAATGTAGGTCATGGCAATGTACACATGGAGGCAGGAATGACGGCTGGCTGAAGCAGAGGGTGGGGGGTCTGGGTGGGGGTGAGAGGGGTCTGGAGGAGGCAGCAGCCAATCATGGGGCGATCAGAGGGGTCACGTGGCTCTCGGGTGGTACGCCGGTTTTCTGTAGTCGCAGCTGCAGTTTGCTATATGGGCAAACCAGTTTGTTTTGGCCTGCTACTGATGCCCCTGATAGCCTATTACAATGCCTACAGTCCATCCGAGGATGTGGTTGAACTTGTAAAACCATTACATGAGAGCCTGCAGGGTAATATGGTGTTAGCCACGAGCTCTGGGTGCTCAGGATTACCCAGCAGCAAACAGAACCAGTGCCCATGTGGCAGTTCTGCTGGACTGTAACCTGTGATAGTGGGTGACCATTAGAGCATGAGGATGCTCATTAAAGCATCCATGGGAGACTGAGTCTGCACTGTCTTTGCCACAAGAGTTTTCAAATAATGTGATTACCACCCACTCTACTTCTGAATTTGATGCCGGTTGGTAAGGAGCAGTGGTGACATAGGATGCTTTGTTTCTCTGGCAGAAATTCTTGAACTCAGATGACACAAACTTAGAGATGTTGTCCAATACAATTGTATGGTATATTCTCTCTCATGAGTATTGTTTGTGAGGGGCCTGGATCACTGCCAGGGAGGTAGCCAAGGACATACGGGAAACTGGAGAGAGCATCAACCACAAACAACACTGCACTTTTGAACGGTCTGGCAGAATCAATATGCACCCTTTCCTATGAGTGCTCTAATATTGGCCATGAGGAAAAATGCTATTTGGTGGCTGATTGACTCAGGCAGCATGTGTGACAAGACCAGACCATTCTTTCTATTTCCTAATCGACACCTGGCCAATATACGCGTCATCACACTTTATTTCATGTGGGTCATGTCTGAATGTAACTGGTGGGCGAACTTTGGAATTCTTGGCTTGTGCATTTTGGACTAATAACCTGACATTGTGTCCTCCATGGCTGACATAATGACACCATCCTTGGGGTAGAGACTGTGCCGGAGGAAGAAATAGATGTGATATGACATGTATGCTACTTTCATTAAGTACTCTGTCCACCCATGTCCTTGACGCCATGAATAATAGCTAGTGATTCATTCACTATTCAACAATAATTTCTTTGTGCCATTGATGTTCTGGAGGTGTACAAAAATTGCTCTGTGCCTTCATTATTTTTGTGCAATTGAACCACCCTGATTGCATACTGTGACACACTGACGGGTATCATCAGGGTTCTGCCAGATTGTGACGCAGGGAGCAGACCATAGGTACATTTTAAACTGCATGAAACCTTCTGGCAAGTTGTAACCACCTTAAAACTAATATAATTTCTGCATAACAGGTTTAACAGATGAGCTACCTGAGCAATGTACTGCATGAATTTTTCATTTGATGTTACTTTCAGCACGAATGGCTGTAAATGTTGTAGGGGGGGATAGAAGATTACTGCTTTTGCATGAAGCTGATATTACCTCAGTTTTACTTCATAAACCACCGAAATATGTGAAAGTATGCTGGAAAAACTACATTCGTCCAGACAACAATGTAACCCACTTGATTGACGAATCAATGAGTGCTTGCAGATTTCTGGCATCTGTCAAGATAGTCTCATCTCTTCCACATATCTTTGAAATATGGTCAGCATATTCATAAAACAAAGATAATCTATTATATCTGTACAGTCCATACAGTGTCTCTAAAGAGTTTCTGGATTTCTAGATTTGATGGTAATTTAAGTATACATCCACTTAATTTTAGTAAACTATTGACCCCCAGCTAGTATTTTCAGTAACTCCTCTGGCCTTGGAATAGGATGGAAGTCTACATTGCTACAGTCATTGATGGTAGCCATAAAATCAATACAAATACATACACGTCATAAGTTTCTTAATAACTACCATGGGTGATACACACTGATTAGATGTAATGGGTGAAAAAGCTCCCATTCCTTGTAGTCTGTCCAGATCTGCCTTTACCAGCTCACATATGGTGAATGGAACTAGACAAGCTTTTCAAAACTATGATTGAGCCAAGGATTTGTGGATATGTGAGCTGTAAAATTTTCTCTATGACCAAGATCAAACAAACATTTGCCTGTACCACCACAATATTTTCAAGTGGTTGAACAGTGTGGTGTGACAAACACAATTTACTTTCTCAGTATTCTAAAAAGCAAACAATGAAAAAGCATCAAGAGCACATATGTTAGCTACTATGGGTGAAGCTATTACTAAAGGTGCTAGCACCAAATTTACATTTTTATACTCAAGCTTGCACTGTAATTTGGCCTTTTGTGTGGTATTGTTTGTTCACCGTATGAAGTCACTTGCCGCTATGGTGGCTGGAGTGGTGGAGAGCCCAGCCAACAGTATGTGTCCATGTTAATAAATCACGCTGCAATATCTGTTCCACCCAGAACTCTGCTGGCATTGACGTCCAGCATAATGATTAACTGGCTGGGAGTTCCAAAGGCTGTGCTGCACACTACTTTGTTGCTGTGCACTGGTGCATTGTATTCAGGCATTGCCATCTAGTGGCCCTTCCAGATAGGAGCCATATTCTTTTCTTCAGCTACAAGTATGGCATACAGGGTTCTGGCAGGGATGGCATTTATGGCTATGCTTGTTATGACTGCCTAGACATGATATGCATGATGTCACACCAATTTATTTACTATGAAATTTGTCCATTTTCGATGTGGAGAAACAGCAGCTAGTGAAGCCTTGAGATAGGGAGTTTAAAAATGCTAGCATGTAACGAAACAAAGTTGTTCTAGATGGTCCAATGAATGTCAAGCCATGGACAACAATTGTGTAATATAAGGTATCTTAGAAGATTTCAGTCCATAGACAAGTAAGGGTGATACAGGTTACTGGTTCCTTTAGCACACACAGTCCCATAATGCAATAACTGTCCAGGAATTTTTTGAAGCAAACTGTTTGACTAATCGCACCTGTCAGACACAGCAATTTTTAATTATTATTTACAACATGGGAAAAAATCACTTTTAGAGGTAGTTACTTCACTCAAGTCTCTACATCTACAAAACTGTGACAATCACAATGAACATAAATGCAGAACACACCTCTGAAAAAGATATTAAGGAGTGACATGTGTGTAAACATGAGCCAGATCCTACATATGTTCAATATAAGCAATGCTTTCATAAATTTTGTGATTATCTTTTCCATAGAAAAAGTCTTAATGTGTATCAGTATGTCCTACAACTTTAAAACAGCCTTAATAAGAGTCTCGGGTCTCACTTTGACCTGCAAGACAAGGTTAGCATAGCCATCTTTCCTACACCAATTTTATATGCAGCAATCTCAATGCATTCTGAAACGTGGCAAAATCCTATCATTGGATTGATAAATTTATACTATTAACAGTCAATGTACCAAATTCATCTGAGCCCCAGCAATCTTGTGAGAAATCTCCACAGAGAGAAAACAGAATAACAGTTTAAAGTCACACTTCACATTTCAACGAAAGAAACACAGTTTATTTACTCAAATTAAGCCTCACTAAATCAATCTCTTCCATCAACAACAACTCCAGCTAGTTAATACAAGGCCATATGCTATCACAATGGCTCTGCCAACTAATCATGTGTCACAGCACATGCTCTCAAAATTCAGAAATGACCAAATGAAACGCCACATCTTCAAACAGAAATGAACTTGCAATTCCTTATAAGCTATCTGTACTGGAGGTATAAGTATATCAATCAATATGTCAGGCTTCAGATATAAGTAACACCTGTAATCACATGTTCCCCAAATGGACCAATGGCTCTCTACTCACACCAAGGAGGGCTGCTGGCCCATTAGCTGCCAACTGTATATGAAAGAAAGAATCTCTAGCTCATGTGGTATGGGAACTCTGAATGCTGGCTCTTGCTTTGCTGACAGCAAAGATTCCTTCCTTCATGTCAGACCCACATGAATGTAAATATCATTATTCCAATCAAAATCAGATAATTACACCACCTAACACTTGTCTTTACCAGCAATTATGTATCACACTATGTATATAAAAATATGTATAGCAAAAAAGCAGTTTTTAATCACTTGTTGGGAATAATAATTACATGGGAGCAGCCTATCTAGTGATAACAAATGCAACAAAGATTCATTACTCCTCTGTTATACTATGTTATTAAATGATACACACATTTCAGCATTTGGATGAGATGTGGATACCATCTGTGGGAAGTCAATGATAACTGGTTTGTCATCTTCACATAACATAATGTTGAACTCATTAAAATCTCCATGAATCACACCATGACTCCCAAGCTTGACAATCAAATTCATTAATTCGTCATACAGAGCTTCAACATCCTTGACCTCATGAACCTGACACCTGAAAAAATAATGCAAAGAAACAGTCAAAAACAGTTCTTGATAAATTTTACAGCTTTACTTCTGTTACCACAAAAACACTACAGATGGTAATTTCCGATAGTTAGTGCTTACAGGGGATGCCCATCTACGAGCTCCATAACAACACAGTGCCTGTTGAAATCTACTGGTTTAGGAACAGGCAGGCCTCTGTCTCTCAGAGCTTTCATGTATGCAAATTCCTTTGTGGCTGAAATACGAGAAAGATAAAGCCACGAGGCAGTTCTTCGATGTTGGTGATAGTCTCTCTTCTCCTTCAGGTTACGGAAACAGGTACGCCCAAGCCTGAGAAACAAGGTATATTTAAAGGTAAGAGCTGTCTCAATAAAATTACAAGCGACATCAAATAATGTATACAATAAAATATAATATACAACTAATTCATTTCCCTGAATTACCTATCACACACAAACTGCAAGAACAATTGTTTTCATGCATTAATTTCTTTCACCAAAACTCTCTGGAAAGGGCAGCCTTCACAGAAGTTCTTAAGACTGACAGATAAACGAAAGATTCCACGTAGGAAATATATATCTAAAAACAAAGATGATGTGACTTACCAAATGAAAGTGCTGGCAGGTCGACAGACACACAAACAAACACAAACATACACACAAAATTCAAGCTTTCGCAACAAACTGTTGCCTCATCAGGAAAGAGGGAAGGAGAGGGAAAGACGAAAGGATGTGGGTTTTAAGGGAGAGGGTAAGGAGTCATTCCAATCCCGGGAGCGGAAAGACTTACCTTATGGGGAAAAAAGGACGGGTATACACTCGCGCACACACACACATATCCATCCGCACATATGTCTGCTTGTGTCTGTGTATGTGCAGATGGATATGTGTGTGTGTGCGTGCGCAAGTGTATACCCGTCCTTTTTTCCCCGTAAGGTAAGTCTTTCCGCTCCTGGGATTGGCTTGAGCATCCTTAAATACTGCTTCTCTGTGTCAATTTCTATTGTTTACCACAAGCAGTGTGCCGCGCCGAACCGTCTGGAAAGTGTCAGTGACTTCCTAGTTGTCGTTAACTGGGTTGCAATACTTCTGCAGGCTGTGTTACACATTGGCGACAAGTGGTGTCTTTTATCATCATAATGTTGCAAAGTCTCTGACTATGCAGCCCCTTTGCCGACTGTGACGGACTTTGTAGTATTCTGGTTGTGTTGTGGCAGTTTGCAATACCTGCTTATAACTTTATCCCTTTACAGCAAGGCAGTGTTCCTAAGGAAGAGGTCTGCACTCCAAGGGAAGAGATTGGCTGCAATTACCACCTACCCTACACCACTTGGAGATCCTTAATAGATTAAAAATGGAAGTCTCTCAGTGCAGAACAAACTTTATCACATGGTAGTTTGAGGAAGACATTAGATGCAGCTCCAGCCACCTAATAATCTATTAATGTGACAAAACATGGACGAAGTTAATCTTTTGGTATCATAATAGAACTGTGATCAATGAATATATTTAATCTTTGTGATTTAGGACCCAAGACTGCAGTGCTAAGTTCCTACTTATGGTCTTTTTGGGAGCTGTTACGAGTTGCCATTACACATACTTCAAGATTCCTTTATGGCACTGAACATCATCGGAAGCCAATTTGTTATGTGGCATTTTTGAAAATTTGATGACTTCTGCTCACTCTCACCAGTTAGGGATATTCAGTGACTTTACAAATGACAACGGTATAGATCTTATGGCAAATGGAAACCGATTGCTGTAGCTTTTTTTTGTACACCTGACACAATGTACTACCAGAACATGCCAGGCACAAAGTTTTAATACACCTGGTACAACTTACTACCACAACATGTCAGGCACATCCAGAAGTGTAAGAGTACCACAGGTGTGATAAAACAGTTGAGTCAGTGGTAAGTACACTTCCCACAGTCCACAAAAATAAATATTAATTTTGTTGTAAGTATACTTTCCATGCCATGTGGAAAATTAATTTGGAAAGACAACATGTTTTGGTGTTATGTGTACTTCTCACAGCTCCTGAAAGGTACAAGACATTAATGACAATTATGAGCAACATTTCACAACAAACAGAAACTAGCATCTCAATAACTACAACTTCCAACATTGGCATTTTAACAATAAAAATGCAGTGGCTTTACTGCTTTGTAAGTAAGTCACCAGGAGCTCCAGGGACATCTCTTCAGTGAACATGGAGTATTTCTGACTTCAATAGTGTAGTCAACTGACAACGTCAATCAAAAATCAATGCAAAAAGCATACAATGTCAACTGTCATACTGCAGCAAAAGATCTTGCTGAGAACCTGAGAATATTCTGCTCCTACATAAAATTGCAATGTGAGTTGAAGACTTATATCCCACCATTTGTTGACTAATCTGGTGTGGCAATATGGGATGGCAAAAGGAAAGCTGAGGTTTTAAATTTCAAATTTAAGAAATCACTCATGCAGGAGGTCATAGAAATATATCATCGTTTGACACTCGCACAGATTGCAGTATGGGAGACACAGCAATAGGCATCCCTGGTGTGGATAAGCAACTGGAAGAGTTGAAAAGAAATTTACTGGCAGGTCCAGATGAAATCCTAATTTGGTTTCACAAAGAGTACTCTACGGCATTGGTCCCTAACTTAGCTTTTGTTTATCGTGAATCTCTCATGCAACAATAAAGTCCCAAGCGATTGGAATAGAGCATGGATAACTTGCACATAAGAAGGATAAAAGAACAGACTTGCAAAATTACAGATCACTACCCTTGACACTGGTTTGCTGCAGAATTCTTGAACATATTCTGAGTTCAAATATAATAAATGTCCTTGAACTGAAAAGCTCCTGTCCACAAATCACCATGGATTTAAAAAGCGTTACTTGAGCAAAAGTCTCTTTGTCCTTTTCTTACATGATTTCCTGCGAACCATGGATGAAGGGGAACAGGCAGATTCCATATTATTACACTTCCGGAAGGTGTGTGACAATGTGCCCCACTGCAGACTTAACGAAGGTCCAAGCATACAGGTCAGGTTCCCGGATATGTGAGTGGTTTGAACACTTCTTGCGTAACAGAACTCTGAACGTTGTCCTTGACAGTGAGTGTTTATCAGAGACAACAGTAATGTCAGGAGTAGCCCAGGGAAATGTGAAAGGCCCATTCTTATTCTCTGTACACATAAACGTCCTGACTGACATGCTAAGCAGCAATCAGTGGCTGTTTGCTGATGATACAGTGGTGTACTGGAGGGTGTTGTTGAATGACAGTAGGATGATACAAAATAACTTAGGAAAAATTTCTAACGGTATGATGAATGGCAGTTTGCTCTAAATTTGGAAAAATTTAAATTAATGCACATGAGTAAGAACAACAATCTCATAACATTTAAATACAGTATCAGCAGTATACTGCATGACAGTCACATTGAATAAATATCCAGGCTAACATTGTAAAGCAAACGGAAATGGTGTGAGCACATAAGAACAATACTAGGGAGGGCAAATAGTTGACTTTGGTTTAATGGGAGAATTTTGGAAATTGTAGCCCATCTATAAAAGAGATTGCATATAGGACAAAGTGCGATCCATTCTTGAGTATTGCTTGAGTGTTTGCGATTCCCACCTGATTGGATTAAAGAAAGACATTTAAGCCATTCAGAGGCAGGCCACTAGGTTTGATCAACACTCAAGAGGTGCTTTGCGAACTAAAATGGGAGTCCCTGGAAGGAAGTCTATGTTCCTTACATGAAAAAGAGTTATGGGGGATCATGTATGTTAGTTGAACAGACACAAAGCTTTGAAGCCAAAACGACTTTCGACTGTTTAAATGAGGAACAGGTATTCGAAAGCTGTTGCATTGAGCTGTCTGAATATGGTTTACTAATCATAAGCATATATCATGTCCCAGAATATTGGGCTACTAGGGCATTTCTAGAGAAATTTGAAACTCTGCTAAGTAGATTGCAAGTAGGGAAACCATATAAAAAGATTGCAATTTGTTATGATTTTAATATAGATATAAGAAACGAACAGATTTGTTACCACCCTGAAGGATTTGTTGGCTACAAATTTTTCTGAGCACACCAGGGTAACAGCCATTTCTGCCACATGCATTGATAATACAGTGAGCAGCAAAGATTATGGGAATACAGAAAAACATGTATTAGAATTAGGAATATCTGATCACTAAGCACTTTATGTCATTGCCATACATAGACGAAACATATAGGCCCATAGTAAAATTGATCAGAAATTTCAGCCTGCCAAATATAAACACATTTATCTTGAAATTAAAGGAAACCCACTGGACCTTCAGCAACCAGTGTTCAGTAAACAATAATTACAACACTTTCATATCTGAATTCAAGAATATTTTCAACGAATGCTTTCCCCCCGTATCAACACATGATAAATACAATAAAAATAAGACATGGATTACGGAAGGTATCAGGATCTCTAGTATTAGAAAGAGGGAAATACATAAGGAAGCAAAAACCAACCATGATGCTGAATTTATTAGGTACAAAATCAAATACAAAAAAATATTTGATCGGGTAGTTAAACAAGCAAAACAAATGGCAAACAGTAAATATATAGCTAATGCCTCAAATAAATCAAAAGCAGTATGGCAGGTTGTCAAGAAAGAAACAGGTACTCAAGAAACAAAACATTTTAATTACAAACTAGAAATTGGTGGGAATACTGTTGCTAACACTCAGCACATCTGTGAAGAATTTAATAAGTACTTCATAACCACAAACAAAATTCATAACTTCTTGCTTCCATAAATAAGACCTGATGCAGTACTGCAGGAATCAAGAGAGTTTAAACTTACTGCAATATCATGTCAGGAAGTACCTAACATCATATAACCCCTAAAAAATCTTAAATCTGTGGGATTGGATGAAATTCCAACAAATATCATAAAGGCAGGAAGTGACAGCATTGCACCTCAACTCTGTAAAATAATAAACCAATCATTTGATGAGGGCTGCTTTCCAGACAGACTGAAATATGCTGAAATTTGTCCAATCTACAAAAAGGGAAAACAAGATTATTTAGTAAATTTCCACCCAGTGTCTATACTCCCAGTTTTCTCTAAAATAGTTGAACGAATAGTATGTAATCAATTAGAAAAGTACAGTAAAGAAGGTAATATTATTCTCAATAACCAATATGGGTTTAGGAAGGGACGAAACACTTTACAAGCTGTAAATGAAATAATCTCTAAAGTAAGTAAATGCCTCGACAACAAACAAAATGTATCTGGCATTTGTTATGACCTCTAAAGGTGTTTGACACAGTAAACCATAAGCTACTGCTCCAAAAATTGGGTACCTATGGCTTCCATGGAAATATGTAAGATGGTTTCCATCTTATCTCAAAAACAGACACCAAAGGGCGGTGATACATCAAAAGGGAGAGAAAACTTTCTCTAGCCGGAAAGAAATACAAGCAGGCGTGCCCCAGGGCTCGATATTAGGACGACTTCTGTTCTTATATTACATAAATGACATGCCTAGCAAAGTAAATACAGATACAATACTTTACGCAGACGACTCAACTGCTGGGTAGTCTGCTGCAAAAACACTGAAGAATTAATATGGACCACAAAACAAACTCTACAAGAATTTGAACAATGGATAAAAAATAATTGTATGAAATTAAATCTTGAAAAAACCCAAATCATACACTTCAGGACCAAACAAACTACTGAATGTACATCGCAAACAGAATATTCAGGTAAAGAACTGACCACAGTTGATTCTGTAAAATTTCTTGGGATAACTTTAAATAAAAACTTGCAATGAACTGACCATGTGGACAGTTTACTGAAGAGATTAAATAGTTCAGTTTATGCAATGAGGGTACTAAATAAAGTAACGGATTTAACGGTGATGAAAATTGTATGCCATGCATATTTCATAACAGTTATAAGATATGGAATAATTTTTTGGGGTGCTGAAAAGACAAACTTCGTTTCAATCCTTTAAAAAAAAAAAAAAAAAAAAAAAAAAAAAAAAAAAAACAATGACAGGAACTAATAGTAGACATTCATGCAAACCACTATTCGAAAGTCTGGACTTCATGACAATCCCTTCCATCTTCATATATGAAATACTTCTCTTTGAACAGAAAAACTCTGCATCTGTTTGAAGAAAATACATTCACACATGTCTATGAAACTAGACATAAATCTAAATACATGCTACCTTGTCACAGACATACATTATATGAAAATGCTCCATATTACATGGTTCTGAAGATCAGAAATAAGATAAGGTCAATATTTGGGGAAGCCACGTTGGAGACCATTGGCACATACCTAAAAAGCAAATGTTATAGTTTAGAAGAATTTATAAATAGGAATAGGGAGTAAGGATACAAGTTCAAACAGTATACTTTTGAAGCCATATAGATACAAAGTACACATGTTCACTGTATAGTCATGTTTATATATAGAATTATAGTTTGAATGGCTGTTTGTATTCCGTTCAGTACATCCATACTTCATACAGGTGTGTGAAGTCTATGGTAATGATTTGACGGGGTCGACAGAAGCGTCCGATCCCACGCGTCGGCTTTGACCCATGACGTAAGGGTGTTGTCGTGTGTGACGTCATGACGGCGCGGAGTTTGGTTTGAGTGTGGCTGTCTCCAGTTCTGTTTTATCTGATTTTATTTACTTTTCTGATCTGTTCGTTCTATCTCGTGAGATTTTTTTAAAATTTAAAAACACTTATTACTTATTTTAATTATCTGTTTCCTCCAATTTCTGTTTTAGTTTATTATATTTATCTCTCTGATCTGTTCGTTCTATCCCGTGAGATTATTTTTTTTTAAAGACAAAAAACACTAATCAGCTACTGAAGCATATTTATCTTCTATGGGTTGCAGGGGTTACGACCCCTGGGGAGGTGGGTGGGTATTCATGCATGGCTGTCTTCACTTACACATTGTAGCTACGCAAGGCGTCTAAATTTGTTTATATTTAGTTTGCCCCCACCCAAAACACCCCATTTCCCGCACTTGTCCCGTTAGTGTCATTAGGCTTCTTGTGGAAAGAGTGTGTGTGTGTGTGTGTGTGTGTGTGTGTGTGTGTGTGTGTGTGTGTGTGTGTGTGTGTTTTGTTTCCGCCATATTTGTGACGTCATGGGTCAAAGCATACGGGCGGGATCGGACGCTTCCGTATTTTTTATTTGATGAGTTACGAAAAGATTTTAAATATAATGTTGTATTTTTATTATAATAAGCAATGTATGTATTATGCCTTTCCGGTAGTATATAAAATACTGTAACAACTTAGGTTAAAGACTGACGAGTCACCAATGTTCTCAATTGAATGATTGTATAAAAACATGTTATGTGACAAAGTATCTTATCTTAAGTACCATTCAGAAAGTTCAAAGAACCTAAGTTTGAGGCTGACTGCAGGACAACTCCGCTGCCACCAATGTACATTTTGTGCAAGGACCACAAAGATATTAGGGCTCACATGGAAGCATTTAGACAGTCGTTTTTTCTTGCTCTGTGAGTGGAATAGGAAGGGGAACAACTGGTAGTGATACAAGGTACCCCTGCCACACACAATGTGTTGTCTTGCGGAAAATGAACATAGATTTAGATATGGCAGTAAAGAGCACCATACAATCACTATTTCATGAGCTGCCTGTCCATGTTTTCCAGATGTTGCTTGGCCTTTACATGGGAGTATAATATGAACATGATGTTGGTATTATAGCAGTACATGGGACTGGACAGACATGGCTGCACTTTACTGTGGAGGAAGCCTTCTTTCATATATTTAAACAATACAAGATGGTATGAACACAGCCATTTTCTTGAGCTCACTGTTTAGCCATATGCTTGAGCACACTATTTGCTCCATTACCTCCTTACTTCTGGAACATTATGTAGCTCACACTCTGATAATACCTTTACTGAAATTAAGTATGCTGCACATTCTGATAACATCAGATAACCCACCAAACTTATCTTATTTTTAAAGTTTCTGCTCACTTGGATGTTTGTAATTCACTGATATGTCTTGTCATAGTGTTTAATGACTAAACATTAAATGGTGGAAGCTACAGACATGTGCCCCTCTCTCTTTCACTATTACAAACACATTTTGGTATAAATGTGCTCTCTTACTGAAACACTTGTAATCAGAAGTTTTACTTGTTCTGGAGGGATGAGTTTGTTGTTGTTGTGAAAGACAACAAGCCGAATTAAGTTTGTTAGTCCAACCAAACCACCAAAGAGCATCACCCCCTCCTTCCACCTACGGAGATAAATATTCACACAGCATGAGCCTGACTTTGGGGTAAGCTTCGAACAGGTGTGTGGAAGGTTCCCTGCTGGTTGCCCACTAACCTGAACAACCACAAAGACAATAACAATCACTAAGTTTCTTATTGAAAAAAAATGCCACACGTTATGAAACCAGTTACACATTAGCACACTTCAGTTGGCCCAAATTATAGCTGAGAATAATACATTCTACTTACCACTGAAAGTAACTGCTTTTTATGGTTTTGATGCCTTTACTGTATGGAGAAAATCTACAAGCAATTTTTTTAAGCAAAGTTGCACAAAACCTACATTATAAAGTTGTTGATTGAAATGTGGTATTCCTCCCTCCCCCCCCACAAAAAATCTTGGTTGTTGTGAAAGACTGAACTATAGTCAATGGAAGCATCCAATTCCACCCGTCTGCTCTGACCCATGACGTAACAGTGTTGTTGTGTGTGGAGACATAACTGTTGCACCGAGTTTTTGAGTTGGTTGCATTTGAGGATGTTGTCTTGTATTAGAGCGTACACTCTGGTTGTGGATGTGGACATGCTGAGTTTAACATGTGGTACTGGGTTCATTTGGGTTTTGGTTGTCATCGTGTTAAAGTGGTTTTGAGTTTAGGTAGTTAGTTCGATAACGTGGGTTGTGGAGGCATTTTCAGTGAGTTATTAAGGTCTTTTCGTGTGCGTTTTTGTTAGGTCTGATTAGTTTGGTGTTCGTTGTCAGGAAAGAAGTATTTTTTTTATTGTTTTTTGTTAGGTATGAGTATGACAGTGAAGTTCATGAGTGTCTCATAATGTTCAGAGATGGGTGTTATGGTTCCCGACATACAGTTTCTGCAGATGTTCGGACCGATTGCTGAAAATTTGGGTGTCACATTTATGGCAACAACATGATGTTGACGAGAGTTCCAGTGGCTCAGACCAGGGACATGTATATGCGGCATTGTCAGCATGTGCACTTTTGTGTGTGTGTAGAGAGAGAGAGAGAGAGAGAGAGAGAGAGATATCAATAACTGCGGCTGAGGTATATAAATCAAGGGAAATGTCCAATTGTTTTTTTAATAGGGAGGTGTTTTTTTCTTGTTGTATATTTAGCTTGTCCGCATACTAAAAGCCTAATTTTCCACATATGTCCTGTTGGTTTCATTTCATGTTTAGAGTGGGACGTTATGTCATTTTTATTTTTGTCCGCATTTGATGGTGTGTGCATGTAGTGATGCCATTGTCTTCATTTTGTGTACATTGGCAGTAGGCATTTTCACCTTACTGATCACATCATGGGTCAAAGAATTGGACACTTCCATAAAGCACACAGCCCGAAGTCTACGTTAGGTTGGAAAGTAACAATTTGGTTGAGAGATTGTGAAGCCAATGAATGTGAAAGTAGAAAATCTGGTTGTGGTAACTGACTGGTAGCAAAGCCTAATGTTTACATCTGCGCCATATTTAAAAATGCAAGAGGTGTCCAATGTAACTTTTACCAGCTGTTTGACATGCACACTGCTGATGTGTTGACACATAATTCATATGTACAATTTGTGACTCATGTATACTGTCAAATGGAGACCTCTTCTGCTCGTTACATACAGCACCAGTGTTTTAATATGTTTTGGGCTACTGCCATGCGTAATGTGCAAACACGATGGGGATACAATAGCAAATACTCTAACATATCTCCACTAGCACATAATTTAAAGCTAGGAATAGTAATATACATTTAATTACCTGTGTAGTTTCAAACACAATGGATTTCCTTCCTCATCAGCAACAACATAAATATTCGATTCCTTGCCTACTCCTATCTGGTTGCCAAACGATGATATTACATTCTTCATAGTCAAGGCCTTGAGTGCCAAATAATCATACCCAGAATTTGTTAACCTGTATCCGTCATCTGCAAATCCAACATTAGAGACGTCAGTATCGAAGTCGGATAAATAACTTCACGGAAGAACGATGTCTAACAGCTAATATAATCAGCTTAATACAAAAGAAATTTTTACATACATCGTTTTCCTCTCTCATAGCTGAGCAGTCTATGTTTACACAAATCCTTGAGCACTTTGTGAACGCCACCATGCTGCAAGTTAGCGATTGAGGCCGCAAGAGGTGCAGGAACCAGTTCATGATTCTTCATTCCCATTTCAATCTGGGAACAAAATAATATACTGTCAGGGCAAGTCCGTTACATTATTTTTTTTTAATTTTACATGGCGCGAAAGTATCATTTATCGTAATCTAAAATTCTTCTTTATGTCTGTGTGTTCTGAATCTGCATGTTACAACAAACATATTCAACACCTGTCGTCCTTCACATCTCTGAGACACTGCATAAGTGTTTCAGACTCCTAATTCCTTCCCTCCTGCTCCATGCCTCTGACACTATACAATGAATATCCGGCATTAACAATGTATCTAAATTATAAAAGGTTATTAGGACTGTGTTTTTCTATGAAATGTTCGACGAAAATAAGTCACTTTACCGACTAAAAAAACGAAAGCTTTTGAGATCAACAACTTCACTTTCTCAAAATAATGTGGTTTATTACAGGTAATGCAACAAAGTGTCAAACTTACTGCAGTTAGAACACGGAAATCTTCCTTCGTGAGATACCGCAAAATGGAAACATTTAGTTTTCCCATGGTGTTTTTCTCAATGTATCACGTGCTACGTTTACAACAACTTAACCTCGAACATACACTCTCTTCCACCCCTACGCTAACACACCAGCGACCACAGTAGTGGTGGGCAGGAAATCGCGTATCTGTTAGAAATCACAGTGACTGAGAAGTCACAGATATCACATTAGCAACTTTACAGACTCTAACTGCGATTTCAGTCACAGTTAGCAGTCGCAAATAGTATTTCACATTAAAAGACGTGAGCCATCTATTGGTCGAATTTATCACTGCTTTTTGCGATTTCCGTGACAAGTCGCAACTAAGAGTCGCAAGTAGCAACTAGAAAGCGCGGTTAACAGTGCCATCTGTGGGTCAAAGTTCGTACTACGCCCATCTCTGCGGTACGCTATGGAGTCTAACTGCGATTTCCGTGACAAGTCGCAACTAAGAGTCGCAAGTAGCAACTAAAAAGCGCAGTTAGCACTGCCATCTGTTGAGCAAAGTTCATACTACGCTATTCGCTACCGAGTGAAACTGCGATTTCTGTGACATATCGCAACTAAGAGTCGCAAGTAGCAACTAAAAAGCGCAGTTAACATACTTTTCCTAGTGTCATCAGTTGACCGACGTACGTACTTCGTTATGAGAGCCTTGTGCCTCACGAGATCGATGTGCTGTGTGTGCATATGAAGGGCTTATTTGAATAGTGGTACAAGTCCATTTTTGTTAATTTTGAGATATAGAGTCGTAAAGTTAAATGAGCGCTGAAAAATCTGCAGTTGAGATACCAGAAATATTCAAGCATATGGCTTCTTGCTAGAGATGAACCTTTATTTATGTTTGTTTGGATCACTAATTTCAGAAGCATTATAGACAGAAAAGTGTAGGTAATGGACTTGTACCACTATTGAAATAAGCCCTTCATATTATATGACGACATGCACATTCAGCATCAGTTATGGTTGGTCAAATACTGCTGTGACTGAATGTATTATATTAATAAGAAGCAACATTGCCTTTTTCTCCTGAAAATATCAAGTAACGTAACAAATATGTTTGATTCTGCTTCCAATATGACAGTTTTGGTTAATGCCTACAGGACTTTGCAATGTTAACACAGCAGAACTCAGACATCTGTATAAGTGTAGAGAAATGAAAACAGTCATATGAATGCCTCACTTTTGTTCCGACACAGTTCAAGACTCAGGAGAAAAGTTTTACACCTGGTGTTCTACATGGCAACTTCACACACAAGAACTTTTTGCCGACACTACTACCACCTACATAAGTAAGCTTTTCCTGTGTCACTTTCAAGTAATGCACTTAAGCTATTCCTGATTTAACTGGAAGATCTGTACTTCCCACTTTCATAACAACAGCCTCAAAATGCATATTCTAGACTTCGGGATATGTTACAGGTCAGTGTCACACCAAGATTGTGGAGAAAGGGGGGGGGGGGGGGCGGCACGTCTGTATCCAACAAGTGTTTACCAATAAATAAGTGGCGGAAAATTACGGGTATAGGACGGCTTAACATGTGGAAAATGAGATTTTTATTATTCACTCAATGTATTTAACATTTATTATTCCTTTAAAATCGCACAACAACTTCAATAAAACACTTTAATCAGTCGCACACTTATTTCATAATTATTTCACTTTTAAACTGCAAATCTTCTAAGAGCTGTCTTGAATCTTCACGAGTCTCTCTCAACAGCCTTGATGTGGATAGATATGTACAGCAACCAGTAATCAGTCAGAACTGCGTCTGCAAAAACACAAGGATTATTAAACAATTTTTGCTGTCACTAATTACTAGCAATATAATTGATAGAGTAGATTGCTAATATTTGCTATATCACATTTGCTAATATTTGCTATATCACATTCACAAGAACGATCTCACTGAAGTAATTAAGTCCATCAAAACGCTTAGAAACTAACCTCTCGTCTGACGAAAATGGTCTAAAGACTGGCAATATCTTCAGATCTGTTGACAATGATATTTTGAATTATCTCTTTACTGAGTGACTGAAATGTAGTTCAGGTACCTATGAACATAACAATATGTTAGAATTCATTTTCTAAACACGAACTATTACGGTACTGTGCGGCTACTTACATATTAATTACACTATTAATATTTTCACAGTTGTTTCTTTAATACAAAATTAAAGCCAACGGAAGAATAAACGTAAAACATACTTACCAATGACAGGTTTGTTGAGATGCAGTTTTCTGTGTGGACAGATGTAACTTTTTCATACGGTGGTAAGTCGCAGAAATCGCAGGAGTCACAGAAATCGCAGAAGTAGCAGAAGTCACAGAAATCGCAGAAGTAGCAGAAATCGCAGAAGTCGCAGAAATCGCGGAAGTAGCAGAAATAGCAGTGGCGGAGGAATACGCGACTTAGGTTCCTTAACTGCGACTCTTAACTGCGACAAATCACAGTTAAGAATAACAGATACTGAAAAGTAGCATTCACAGAAATCATTGATATCGGAAAATCGCAGTTTAGCCCATCACTAGACCACAGTGACAGTACTTTCCGAGATTAGTCGATTACTAAATTCGTTCGAGATCCAGTTTCAACCATGTGAATGCTTTCGACGCAGGCACTCTCCCAGTTCTTCCCGTGGTTAGTGACTGCGTGGTATCTGTTCGAGTTGCGACCAATGGACGGTTGCAACTAGTTTCGATTGATCAGAGTTAATTCTTTGCCTGGTTCCAAAACCTTTCATAAGCCTGTACCAAAGGGATCAGCGCGCGCAAGTGCAGAGCTTTTATGTCCAGTCTCGTAGGTTATAGCATTGTCATTGAAGATAGGAAGTTCTACGTTCCTGATAGTCTAGTGAAGAAACTGTATTTCTCAAACTTATGAAAATTTAATACTTCCTAGTGTGATTTTGTTCTCTCGAGGGATTTTTCTGTAGAAATATGTTGCCTATATAAAGTCTGATGAACCAAAAGCAAAAGAATCTCTATATCCTTTAACATCACTTTCAAAATGCATACATTTTTTCATCCATACAAGGATCCGGTGACAATAGACGATAATAGGGAGGTCAAACTCATTGCTATAAATGACACGAACATATTATGTTGGCTCCCTTTACAGGGGAGATACATAGTTAGAAATAAGCATGCTATGTTGTTACACATAAATAGTGAAATTAAGCTGCATTCTTAACCAGTGGACTTATTGCGGCCACTCACTACCAACTAAATCAACGATAATTTTTCTTCACATTAGATACTTTCGGGTGTTTGCTACAATGTTTATTAACATTGGTACTAATTATCTGCAATGTATTGTCAATCAGGAACAAAATTTGTGTTACCAAAATCAATGAGACAAGCTGCTCAACTTTTTTTGTTTTATCATACGTATATAATCAAAATATGTAAAGAAAACAGACCACTAATGAGGAAAATGGTGTCGGGAATAATAAAGAACGTCTTCAGTTAACATTTTGTATTACTGGTTCTTCAAGAAGTGCAAGTGCAGACCACAAGTGGGAAGCAGAAACATTTTACTCAATTTCATTCATCAAAACCTATGTTTTTGGAAAGCCAGCAACTGTAATTCATGCTTTAAAATACAGTAATGAAACACTGCACCACTTACGTATTTTTTCATGCTTCGCACGACGCGTTTCGAGAATTTCTCAACATCATGATAAAATATTTACATTAGTGTGACTGTGTTGTGCTCCCTGCCCTGCACTGTAGCCGTCTTTTCTTTGTTATAAGATACTGTACCTTCTCAATTATTCAGAAAACAAGACATCCGCAAGCCATCACTCTTATACTGTTTGTGAAGTTTCGCAGTGTGTTTGTGTCAGGCACATACTGTAACTTAACCTCGAAAAGACGACACAGTGCAATACAAGAGAGGCACAACATACATACAAACAGTACGCAAAATACTTACGTACATATTTTCACTTGACAATGCGATTAAATTCTCTAAATGCGTTGTGCTAAGCATGAAAAACATGCGTACCTATTACACTGTTAAATTATTTACAGCCGGCCGCGGTGGTCTCGCGGTTCTAGGCGCTCAGTCCGGAACCGCTGGACAGCTACGGTCGCAGGTTCGAATCCTGCCTCAGGCATGGATGTGTGTGATGTCCTTAGGTTAGTTAGGTTTAATTAGTTCTAAGTTCTAGGCGACTGATGACCTCAGAAGTTAAGTCTCATAGTGCTCAGAGCCATTTGAACCATTTGAATTATTTACATCAGAAACATTTCAGCAACGTGAATAGAGTAGATCAGCAGAGGCGTCAACCAGCACCACAGTCCGTCAGACAAAGAAACGTGCAAATTATGCGTTCGAGACTTCGAATAAAACCAAAGGTTCCTGACTGTCAGAACTATCACGAAGCCACACATGCGCAATAAGGAATACAGGAAGCGAGAACAGGGAGGTGAGAACACTACTCGTGCATTGTTAATGCAAACAAATTTACAAATCTCTGCATTGAAATAAATAGAATGCAGATGCTTATTAGTTATTCTTCTTGCTGGTCGATTTGTAGTATTCTGAGCAAAAGTGGAAACCATTGTGCTACTGCTGAACGCATAATTGCTTCCCATAAAAATTGCGGTTGTCGTTTACCATCGACTTTCAAAAAATAAGAAAACTGCATTGCAGACGATCGTCACATTGTAAAAGAACTTATCTTGTTAATTTGAATAATGCAAGATTTTGTTAAGATCCTTTCCTTCCTGGAGATCATGAACTTGAAAAATGAGCTTTTGGTATTTTCTTTGAAAAGATAATTAAAGGTGATTTTTTGCCATTACAAAAAATTCCAAATTAGCATGGAGACACATCCAAGTTTGTTGTGGGCACCAGGAAGGACAACCTGACTGTTTTCTGGAAATTGTCTGAAATGATTAATTATGTCATTTTATGCTCCTAACATGGTTTTTTCCCCCGTCTTAAATTTCAGTATTCTTTTATGAAAATGGAAATGAAATTCAAATAATTTGAAAGCCCACTAAAACGGTCCATTGGTGCGATGTGATGCCTGTGATGTCACTGTCTAGTTAAAGAACTGTACAATGCTAATTCACAGTGATATCTTGTTTCGGAAAATGGGTTACAAATTATGTGTGGTACCATACTGTACATAAACATTTATAAAAACTCCTGAAGAGTTGTTTTTGAGAGTTCAGAGAATAAGACGCATAAAATGTGGTTGCCCTGTACGAGCAAATTGCCACCACGTCGATGCACGACTTTATTAATGAACTAAAAATATGTTACACAGCGAAGTTAACATTAACTAGCTTCCGAGATACGCTCTCCCGCTGTTACAACGAAAGGTTGCGTCATTCAGCGAAATTAAACACATAGTGAAAATTGTTTCAACTAATTACATCTCAATTGTATGGTAGTTTAGTGGTTAGAACTGTAGACCGTCGAATTTTATAAGACGATGTCCATAGATCGCTGGTTCAAATCTAACATGAAAAAAACATTTTGAACTTATTTGTAAAACCACTCGACAGTCCTCTCATACAAAACCAAATCACAGATACAAAACTTCACCACATCAATCAGGAACAGAATATTATTGTGTTTCCCTTGCTGTTCACATGCGCTTATATTTGTCTTCACTGTTCGCACTCATCACATTCAAAAAGATATTTTCTACTTAATGTGACCACACACTTTTTGCTTTATTAGAAACAATTTTTTTCTTTGTACTGTCCAGCTAGGATCCTTATTGTTTAAATTTTTACAGTTTCATGATCTTACATAAAGATGAAGTAGGTCTGTGTCAGATGAGAACGTTAGTTTATACTCACTACATCACAGCCCTCACGTTTGTGTCACCTGCATGTTGTATACGGTACACTTTATATCTATCCATATAACCTCATCGTCGTAAACGTCCTTGTACTTTGGGTGTATGGTGATATCTTCAGTACTAGAAGTGCTTTCCAAAAAAGTGAATTGTTTGTTTGCAAAGTAAGTGCATTTATCCCCTTTTCTCCATTTCTCAGAGTAAGACTAATGTCAAGAGAGATATAATAAATTCCACAATCGAATCAACTGCAACATCACTTCTTGCTAACGCTATTTTCGTAGTTTGCGTAAAACTTTTAAAAATGTATTATGCTTCCAGGATTAGATCATGTGACCTCTTTATCTGCAGTCTGATACACTATTTTTTTAAAATCTCATTTTGTTCATTATTGTTCGTTTTATTAGTTTGGGTGGACGTTCAAGCTTTATCACTGAACCATTCACTCAGTTCATTTATTACAGAAGGCAGCTAACCCTCTGACCGAACATGCTGAGCTACCTGCTACAAGTAGCTTCCCTACTGCATTTCTTCTAGACAGGAAAACAGTGATAAGTTTTGCCAAGGTTAATTTTATTGTGCTTTGGATCACAGCTCATGTCTGGTAGTCGACAATCTAGTTACAATATATGGACCTATTTACAAAAGTTCTAAAATTCCTTTGTTTTGAACGAGTTTAATTATGTTGCAGGGAGTCCGTCGTTGCACATATCGCCACTCCAAATGGGTGGAGCATAAACGCATCTAGTTTCATAAGGGATCGATTACCAGCGTTCACAAAATTCCTTTCTATTGTTACTTAAAAGTTATAATTGCGTTTTCTATCACTAAATATCTAAACTGTTAGCAGAAACAGTACGTAAAAGCGTCGTAACTTCGGCTAATGCTTCTTAACACATGTATAGCTTCGTCTTACTCATAATTTGTGATGTCACTACAGCATCAGCCAATAACAGAACGCTTTTGATCACATGATCAGATCTTGATATTTAATGATTTTTGAGCTTTAACTACATAAAAATGACAGATATTTCGTGAGAATATTGACCATAATTGATATTTATATGTCATAATCAATCAGAATAATAACAGCCTGAACCATAATTTTAACATAGGAAAATAGCCTATTGCCGGATGTTTATCATCTTTATAAACACATTCCTATGTACTATAGTCTTTCGAATTATCTGCATATTGTTTTTTTAAGGAGATTGTCGATGTGAAAAATAAGAATATGCTGACTGCTTTAGAGGTTTTAATTTTCTTCGCAAAATTAAATTAAATCAGTCGACCAGCACAGAGGTAGTTTTTGATCTAGATGTCAGTGTTAAAGAAAGAAAACTATGCTTTGAAAAGAAGTAACAGGGTTCTACAAGCCAAGTGTTAGAAGTATGTTATGGAAGTAAATAAATGTGCATCTTCTACATCCACATGACTACTCTGCATTTCACAATTAAGTGCCCAGCTAAGGGTTCATTGAACCTCCTTCAAGCTGTTTCTCTCGACTCTTCAACTCTCAAACAGTGCACAGGAATAACGAACATTTAAATCTTCCTGTGTAAGCTATGATTACTCTTATTTTAGTACGATGATAGTTTCTCCCTATGTAAGTGAGTGCCAACAAAATATTTTCGCATTCTGAGGACAAAGATTGCGACCGAAATTTCATAAGAAGCACTTGCTGCAACGAAAGACGCATTTGCTTTAAAGATTTCCACCCTAATTAGCGTGTCATATTTGTGGCACTCTCTCTCCTATTTCGCGGTAATACAAAACGAGCTGCCATTCTTTGAACCTTTCCAATGTCCTCCATCAGTCCTATCTGATGCGGATCTCACACCCTACCGCATTACGCCAGAAGAGGGCGGAAAAGTGTAGTGTAAGCAGTCTCTTTATTAGACCTGTTGCATTTTCTAAGTGTTCTGCCAATAAATCACAGTCTATGGTTTGTTTACCCCACAGCATTATTTTGTGATTGTTACATTAGAAGTTATTCATAACTATTATCCATAAATACTTAGTTGCCTTTGCAGCCTGTAGATTTGTGTGATTTATCATGTCAGCGAAATTTAGCGGATTCTTTTTAGTACTCATGTGGAGGCCTTCACATTTTCATTATTTAGAGTCGATTGCTAGTTTACTTCTGCAATAAAACAACAATTTGGGCAGTGTTTCATTACACGCCAGATTCGATCTTACATTGACAGTTCCTTGAGCTGTGTCAGAGAAACTTCTTCTGGATTCATGGTACATCACACATTACATAACATTAATGACTGGATCTCCATAATCTCCAGATGTGGGCTCATTTTCATTCAGTTTACAAGTTCAATAAAATAAACGAGTTTAAAGTGATATCTTGCAGTTTTCATTGGCAACATGTTGCTAAGTGCAAAGGAGTGATGCAAAAGATAATTTCTACAGCAATGTCATAGTTTCCCTAAATGCATTACAAAGTTGTTTCTCTTTACATAAGGTAAGGAACATCCATTAGAATAAGGCTACTGTATATATAAGCTAAAACAGCAAACATGAAAAACTGTCAATGAAGAAAAATCTTGGGTGGGTTGTTTTGTGATCATTTGTATCTACAGTGAGTATCTATGAATGAAGTAAATTATTTTAACTCTTACAATTATGTCTTTGAAGATGATAACATACACGTGTTTATTTAATAATTTCCGATTTAAGTGGTGTGTAGACGTGCATCAGTGCTTTACAATGTACAATTCATGAGCCATGTGTTAAAACCCTCACACACTGTGGTAGATAGTATTCCGAGGCCCTGAGCAGTAGCACCGAACACTATTCCCGCTGACATCAAAAGTGTTAGCCAATACCAGCATGAGCCCGAGAATGGGCTACTTGATTGTTTCTAATTTATCCACGGCATTGTGAAATAAGCTGTGTTCACACATGCAACAAAAGTCTCGCCACAGCTAGTGGCATACTACAGTTACAGGTGTGAACTCCAGTGTTTAGTGACGCATCTTATGTCATGCCTCAAAAAGTTCAGGTTGGTTGTACTTTGTTGCGCCAGTTAACTTCCACCACAGCTCGGCAGCTTCTGAAACTACAAGAACAGCAACCTATGTTTGATTTTCTGCAGCAGTGTGTGTGTGTGTGTGTGTGTGTGTGTGTGTGTGTGTGTGTGTGTGTGTGTGTGTGTGGAGGTGGATGGCAGTATTCCAAAATCTTAAAAGATTTTTGGGTGAAGTAAATTATTTTAACTCTTACAATTATGTCTTTGAAGACGATAACATACACGTGTTTATTTAATAATTTCCGATTTAAGTGATGTGTAGACGTGCATCAGTGCTTTACAATGTAATAAACTTAATATATGTAACCAGAAAAGGCGAGTTGTTTAAATTTCATGATTTGTAAGACCAAGCTTTGTATAAATTTTGGATAACATGCAGGAAACAGTTCCAGAGTGCCATGTGGAAGCTTTTAAACTAAAATTAGTTATTCAAGATGCCTAGATCAATGAATACAATAAAATTTTAACATCTTGGAAGAGTGGCGTGTCTCCAGATGATATTTACATGCCAGCTGTTGGTTAGTTTACTATTTCAGACAGCATTTTCGTCTCTGAGTGTTATTTCTTTTATAAATGCGTTTGAAGTCCCAGATTTTCCCTATGAAAAGCCTATTTTTGGATCCCACATTTGGATTTGGTCTGCCTTGCATTCACTCTGGTCACAGATGTACTACTGTAGCCCATATTGTAACATTCATACAGCAAGTATGATTTCAATTGATGCCATACTGAAAGCTTTACAACTATGTAGAGTCCGTGCAGGATACTGTGGCCAATGGACAGTTACCAGTTTCTATCCCAAGCTCTCGACGAATCCATTCGTTTGTTCAGAAGGGGAGGCTGAGACTGTTTGCCTGATTTAACATCTGCAATGACAATCGAAGAGTATGCCACTTATATTTCTCAAACGATTTTACAAAAAAATATTCGGTAAGAAATTTCATTTTAGCTTTACTTATATCTTTATATGTGAGCCTTAAGATGACATGACATGCCCATCATTTCGTTAATGGTCATAATTATGGTAATATTTGCATTTAAGTAAGATATTGCAAAAAATTCTAAAAGGTTTGCAATGAAAAGGGGGGTCGCTATGATTTTGCTTTTAGTGCATATTACATAAGGTGTTGCTGTGTATGAAATTTATCCAACATATTGAACTTTTCTTGGGACTTGTTTAGAGGTCTCTATCTGTCACTAATGTCGAGAAAATTGATCTGATGTATTACACTCATTTGCGATCGTGCGCACCACCGATAAAGCCAGAATGACACATCGACAATATTCCTTGTATTTGATAAATGGTTTGAGATATCGAAATTAGATTTTGGAAAATGATAGCATGCAAAAAGGAGACTATTTTCCCATAAGGTTATTATGCAAATCCTCTTTATCTACAGTGTTATTCCATTAACTACAGACTTTTTCGATGAAAGAACGCAATCTTTAATGGCATTGATAACTGGTGAAACGAAAAATGCTGAGGGTTACAGAATCGCATAAGTGAAGACATTATATGTTTATTTTTCCACCAAGGATATGCTTTTTCGTAAGCTATTGATCTTACTTTTCCTCAGTTCCTCACTTCATAAACTTAATAAACCATGGTTTCAAAACATGCGGTAGTGCCTGTATTGTGCCTGAAATTGTGTAAACTCCGCTGTGTATTGGCAAAAGAAGAAAATTTTAACACAGCAACAAGAAAAATGTAGGTATTACAGAAACTTTATCATTCATGATGCTTCTCTGAAATTACAATTGGTTAACAAGCCAGGCGAAAATAAATCGCTGCTTTTGTTGCATTTTCAGCGGATTTATTTTTAGGTATTAACCAAAGCAGAAGTGAGAGTATATCTTTTTAAATGGTCACCATGTAAGTGTGGACATGGAGGGGCTCCACTTTATATTTACAAAATATGTGAACATCGGCTTCAGTTTAGAATGGCAATTCGCCTGCAGCACTCGGCATTTCCCCTACAGCTCTTGCCTGCATCTCCAACCATTACTACTCTCCCCATGCGTGTCCTGCTGATTGCCCATCTACTGGCCACCTTATTCTGTTTGCACCCTAGAATTCGTGGCATCCAGTGTGAACAGTAGCTCACGATGCCACTACAGAAACCCACAAATTACGTACCAGATTAGGGGGCCATACTACCCATTCTCCTTTTTTTATTTCGAAAAAGCTGTTGTATTTCTGTTACATGCATACTAAAATCAACTAGATCACGTATCTGACAGCAGAATGGTAGATTAATATTTTAAGTAAAAGTGCTGCAATGCTACTAGTCACATACAATGAGTACAAAGGCCAGTTACACCGGCCATCATGTTACATCCTGTCATACGATTCTGCAATGTATTTGAAACTGCGGCATCCACATCGAATCACATCACACCACGTCATGTCACGACACAGAATGGCACTGACAAGGTTTCTTGGGAAGAAAGTTTTGATGGCTGATGTGATCCATCCTTTTGTTGATCACGTGACCCTCAAGCTCATTTACTTCTGATACATGGCCATGTGCAGACCTCCGTATTTCGTTTTGTCATAATTTTTGTAGTTGTTATTGGTTTTTTGTTGTTTGTTATTTGTTATAAATTGTTTTGTTTTGTTCTTCTATTTCTTTTGCCAAAATTTATAATAAATGATGAAAGATTGGTTGGGGTAGTGAGGTAACGGGGTGAATTGTATGATATGAGTATACTTGATCTCTACTACGGTTATGAAGTGGATTTTTATACATACCGTCACCATATTTAATATTTTATAATGAAATGTTTGCAATATGGCTGTAATTGAAGTAAAAAAAATACTGTGAGTAGAAGTAGATTGATTGGTAAGTGGAATTTATTGGTATGTTGACAGGAATTTCTACTGTTTCATAAATAAATGTACTGAAGCCATCAGACATCGTAACAATGGTCAGATCCTTTTTTGTGAGGTACACACCAAGTAATGTATTAGAGTTGTTTGTTTAAATACAAGCTTGTGGCAGGCTTATTTACTGTTAAGTAGCTTTCTGGATTGTGTGTGAAATAGTTTTGCAAGCGTCAGTGGTCGATATTTATGTGGTTTCACTAGCTAACCTCAGTACAAATAAAGCTCTTGAAATATTAAAAGCCAAGTACAAGATGCAAAGAAAACCTATAAATCTTGAAGGGAAAGGTATTGAGG